>NC_133328.1:600439705-601639705 GCF_042186555.1 Aquarana catesbeiana | reverse complement strand
CCCACTGGGCATCCCATATGTCCCCTATCCCCATCCAAGTTATAATCCCCTCAATAAAAACAAGTACAAGGACTATTTCTTGACTGCTGTATGTCTGGAAATTCGTGTGCCTGGCTGCGCAGGGTGAGAGACGGACCACAATTACCAACAGTCCCTACGGGGGTATTGCTACATTCAGAAGCATACAGCCAGTAAAATCAAAGCATTCCCATGACAGCCAGGGAGTTAGCATTTACTAGACTGGGAGCAGCAATCGGAGTTCAGCAGCTGTAAAGCAGGCCAAACAATAGCAGATTTTCACTAATAGTTTTTGTACAAACGTTCGTATGGACATTTTCATCAGTGCATTCAATGACCAGGCAAAGGTTGCTCTAAAGTACTTCAATAAACATTTGCTTTTAACATTCCATTATGAAGAGCATGGACTTCCCCGAACAAAAACCACATTCACTGTTAGAAATTTGTTCCTTCAGAAAAAATTTCCATCCTGCTCCTCTGAATTTTCCCATTACTGTGGTTGAAAACGAACATCATTTTGACTAACAATTAAAAAATGGAATGAATGCTCCTAAAACAAAATCTTTCTAACAAAATGATAAACCAACCAGAAACTCAGGAGACTTCATTTGGATATCAAGCATAGTTCTTTTTTTTTTTAATCAGAACTTGTAGAGGAGCCATTGAGTTTGAGATATTACGTCTCCTTCTTCAGATCTATAAAATTAAGATAAGATACCACAAAATATATGTATAAACGTAAAAACAAAATGTCTTATGCATACTTATAAAAGAAATAAAAATATCACCTTTGAAAAGAAATTCAAATAACTGGTGATGTAAAAGGGCAAGGTGTAAATTTTATTTAATTGGTATGATAATGTAAGTAAATCAATTGTATGCACAAAACATACTTCACAATTTTCTAAAATGAGGGGAAATCGTAAAAATCAAGTTTGAATTTTCAATTTCCTAAAATGCAGATGGGTACATATGTAGCACCTACCCCCGAAGGAGCTGCTGGTTTAAATTGGGTCTTACCGTTCCTTTACTGTTTCACCATATCCGTCATAGGGGTCCCATTAAAGAGTTCTATTTAGTAATTTCAGCTCCGATACACAGTCTCTTTCTTGAATGCTTTATTTAAGAAAGATTCTTGCAACAGAGGGATGAAGGGTTTATGGAGAATTCAGGTACCTTGAAATTGCAGATCAGGAACATTCTCTTTGATCCAGAGGGCAACAGCATCCACAACTGGATTCAGCAACCACCGGACAGGCCTCTCTCACTGACCTAGCAGCCGATGTGATGCTCAGTCTTAGTATCTGCCACAGACTTTAAGATTCGGTATAACTGTTACACAATCCTCTGCCACAGGATTGGGTAATTAGCGATAGTTGCAATATCAAAGGCTTGATCACACAATACCAGTTCCTTTCTTCTGAACTTACGGTACTGTGTGGTATGTGACCCGGGATGCATCCTCCAACTGAGTCTCCAAGCTCTTCTAGAGGCACCGGCCTTACCGCGCAGTCTTCTCCTGAAAAGTCCTCCCCTGGATTCTCCAGTCGCTTGGCTTCTTCCTGCAGGCAAGACAGCACAGGACCATCCCTGGTTCGGTAGGCCCCAAGACTTTTGGGCCTAACTTCAGTAGCTACGTCTCAGGCCAGCCGTCCCCGAGACTAACTTGACAGCAACGACACACCTTAGGCCAGGAGGGCCATCAGGTTGGAACTCCTCTCATGTCACAGGGTCTGTCCCTTAAGTACCCTTTCCCAGAATGCACAGCAGGCAGATCACACCCACTGACTATTTTCCGGGCAAGTAGGCACTCAATATACCCAGCTTGTTGCAATTTCCAACCTTGGCCGAAATGATAGAGCGCCATCTCCAGGCCAAGGGGAAAACCACACAACCAGCCAAGCTGAAACAGAACCAAAATTTATAATAATCGCAGTCTGAGTTAAACTACAGCCTCAGACAACTAAATTTTTACTTATAGCGTCTGTATTAAAAATACCAGCGCTACACATATATCAATTTTAACTAGTGGAAGAGGCTGACAATGTAATAATAATAGTAATAATAATATATGAATGTATTGATTTAGCTATAATTACAATTATTTTCAGTTTTATCATGGATATGTGCCAGATATTAATTACCCAATGAGAAGTCTATCAAAAAGAGCAGTTGGAGAAACTGTGCAAGGTTCAGAACATTTCAGTCTATTAGCCATCTAGCAGGAGAAGCCTCCATATATTTCTAACTATAAGACATTCACCTTACTATTTTCTATATTTATTTTAAAACAGCTCTGTCCTTAAAAATCAGTCTTAAAAATAAACCTGCCCCCTTGCTGCTCCTGCTGCCAATCTCTGCAGAAGACAGAAGAAAGCGCCGGCTGAAGATCCTGTGGAATTCAACAATTTTGTAAATCTGGTCTTTCACTGTCCTTGGTGGTTCCTCATATGTCATGATTGTATTCTATATTAATGTAGGGGCTGGCAGGAGGAAACACAGCACATGGCAGATAACTGCAAAACCGACTCTGCTGGAAATGTCAGATTCAGCAGTATCTGCATGGGCAGCAGGAGGATAGATTTTATTTTTGGTGTGCGACAGTGGCATGTAGCTCTGATAGTGTCATCCTGTATTAACTCTGCAGCTAGGTAGTGCAACTGAAAAGGGATGACAACCATTTATGTACAGTATTACTTTACTGATCCTTTGCCAGGTACAACAGTTTTTAGATACGCTCAGCTGTTTCTATCTGCTTGAATGAGGTTGACTTTATCGTCAAACTTATCTGAACTTTAAGCTGGAACTCAAAAAGTGAAGATTTGCTATATTTTTGGCAACATTTACCCTACCTACCCTAAAAGATTTACCTTTTGTCTAGAATTCCTCCTGACTGTATATCTAAGATTATCTAAAACACTGCTGCCTCTGATTGTATCAGGAGATTTGGAGTGAGATTTGGGGATGTCACTTCTGTGCTGCTCATTGTTCTCCTTGCTGGAGAAAAAGCTGTACCTGAGAACCTGCAATGCAAGACTCTCCATTTTTCAGGAAAAGCCTGCCAGAAATGGAAAATCTGGACAAACTGATGCGCAATTGCTGGTGCCAACGCTCATGCCAGTCTGCTGTTCCTGTCTGCTGTTCCAGCCTGCTGACCACCCTGCACAGTGCCATCTGGAATTCCCGACTGACCTTCTTGCTGCTGATCCTGCCAGGCACTCATGCTACTCTACAATCCTGCGCCTCTTGTTTATTCTATCAGGGGTCTCGAGCATAAGGGAGGCCTTCTTCTGCAGTTCGGGCTCATCTACTAGGTATGTGACACCATTCTTGGGCTTCATTCCTCCTCTGGACCAAGGCTTCCTCCGCTTTTTCTGCTGCTTCCTGCTTATTGCCCCACCCATCATCAAATCACCTGTCTTCAAGGTGGGTGGGGCAAGGGGAGAACAGTTCTGACATTAGAAAGCAAAACCCTGGTTCTATTAAGATGGCCCACAGGCTGAACAATAGAAAATCAATAGATCCACAGTGTTTATCATGCATGGAGGATTTTGCATGGCTGGCTACTGTATTCAAGCAGCCATAACACCCGCAAATGCCTAAATACTCAAACAGTGACTGCATCTGATCGGATTTGCAGATGTCAGCTCTGTGCTGCTCACTGTTCTCCTTGTTGGAGAGGAAGCTGTACCCGAGGCCCTGCAATGCAAGGATCTCACTGCTTCGCTATCATCCATTTTTTATGGATCGTTATTTTCTGCACCTCTCCTGCTGCTTTTTAAAAATACCCCCCACCAGTCAATAGATCATCAGCCATCAAGAGAGCATCTCTGACATGGGGACCCAAAATCTGCCCCTCTACCAGGATAGCACCAAGATCCACACAGAGACATTGCAAAATAAGGCATGGTAAGTCTAATGGGGAAACACATCAGCTGGAGGGAGAGTACAAAAGTGATAATTATACAATCTACAGTATTTATTACTGGTGGCAAGTCATTTGTCATCTGCTTGCCTTTATGGCATAGCTTCAGCAGTTCAGTTCCTCTTTAAGTGTCTCTTCACACTTATCTTTTCACACAATGTCATGTAATTTTGAATTCTGCATTAAGGAGTGCCACAACACACAGTGCATTTACCTCTCTCCATTGTGGTGCACTAAAGGAAAGGTGCATTTCTTTATACTGTACATATGTGGTTGGGGTGCCATTTACAGTGATATACTGTATAATCCATTATGGTGCATGCATGTTTACACATACCATAACGCACATCAATGCCCCGTACACACGATAGGATTTTCCGTTCGAAAATGTGTGATAGGACCTTGTTGTCGGAAATTCCGACCGTGTGTAGGCTCCATCACACATTTTCCATAGGAATTTCCGACACACAAAGTTTGAGAGCAGGCTATAAAATTTTCCGACAACAAAATCCGTTGTCGGAAATTCCGATCGTGTGTACACAAATCCGACGCACAAAGTGCCACGCATGCTCAGAATAAATTAAGAGACGAAAGCTATTGGCTACTGCCCCGTTTATAGTCCCGACGTACGTGTTTTACGTCACCGCGTTCAGAACGATCGGATTTTCCGACAACTTTGTGTGACCGTGTGTATGCAAGACAAGTTTGAGCCAACATCCGTCAGAAAAAATCCATGGATTTTTTTGTCGGAATGTCCGATCAGTGTACGGGGCATTACACGCATTTGAATACACATGTATACTAACCATAAGTACACCCTATGGAAACTGCTGGCGTTTTCAACATATTTGAAAATAATTATTAGATCTGTATTCAAGCATTTCCTACAGATAAAAGGTGATATAACTGAATAAAAACACAAGACAAATTTGTCTTTTCAAACATTTATTCAACAAAAATATCAATAGATTATAATTGTGCACTGTGAGAAAAATTAACGCACCTTGGCCTCAGAATCTGGCATTGCCATCTACCTAAAATGACTGTATTTTTTGCTCCATAAGACGCACTTTTTTTACTTAAAAAAATGGGGGGGGGGGGGGAATGTCTGTGCGTCTTATGGAGCGAATATTGACCAGGCCCCCCCCCCCTGTTGCTGCAGCCGCCGTCGTGTTACAATACCAGGCCAGTCATTTGGCTCCTTTGTGGCAGAAGAGAAGAGGACAGGATGTGAGGCGCATCCTGGTCACCACACATCCCGGTCTCTGGTTGCTTGCATACGGCGGTGGAATGCACGCCATCCTGTCAGCGTGAGCCAGGTGGCTATCGTCTCCTCAGCCTGCATGCGAGTTGTCCTAGTGCCGGGAAGGGCACTTTTTTAACCACTTAAGGACCAGCCCTCGCAGTTATCCTGTGGCAATGTGGCTCGATCCCGCAAATCGCTGTAGGTGTACGTCGGTTCATGCGCATGCTCCCATTGGCCAGTGGAGGAGCCAATCAGCAGGTCCAGCGGACTCGATGTCCACCGGCGACCTGCGATCGTTCCCTGCAGTGACAGTACGGGGATCTGCCTGTGTAAACAAGGCAGATCTCCGTTCTGACAGGGGAGATCACACAGATCCTGTCTTTCTGCTAAGCATGAAGATGGATCTGTGTGTTTCCCCAGTCACACCGTCCCCCATACAGTTAGAACACACAGTGAGGGAACACAGTTAACCCCTTGATCACCCCTGATATTACCCTCTTCCCTGCCAGTGTCATTAGTACAATAACAGTGCCTATTTTTAGCACTGATTACTGTAATAATGTCACTGGTTCCCAAAAAAGTCAGTTAGGCGTCCAATCTGTCTGCCGTAATGTCGCAGTCCGGCTAAAAATCACTGATCTCCGCCATTACTAGTTAAAAAAAAAAATGCCATAAATCTATCCCCTATTTTGTAGATGCTATACATTTTGCGCAAACCGATCAATATACGCTTATTGCGATTTTTTTTTAACCAAAAATATGTAGCAGAATACATATTGGCCTAAACTGATGAATACATTTGTTTTCTTACTTTTTTTTTTAAAATGTTTTGTAGCAGAAAGAAAAAAATGAGGGTTTTTTTTTTCAAAATTGACGCTCTTTTTTTGTTTATAGATTAAAAAATAAAAACCGCAGAGGTGATCAAATACCACCAAAAGAAGGCTCCATTTGTGGGAAAAAAAAAGGACACCAATTTTGCTAGAGTACAACATCGCACGACCTCGCAATTGTCAGTTAAACGACGCAGTGCCATATTGCAAAAAATGGCTTGGTCAGGAAGGGGCTAAATCCTTTCGGGGCTGAAGTGTTTATGTAAGCGAGCATTCTGTTTTGTTTGTGCTGACTGCTGATTTGGTGCACAGGAGAGGATGTCCACATCCCCAATTAATACAAGATACAGAAAAAAAAAACTCTAATGGGACTTTTAGGGGCATGAACTCCAAAAAGGTGCGGTGCCGGTAATGTAATATATAAAATCAATACATTTTATTATAAAAAGTTTAAAACAAAAAGTTCAAAAATGGTGACTAAAATAGTACAAATAGATGCGGTTGCAGTGAATATACACAGAGATAATATAGCAAATAACCACAATGCTCAGAATAATTTTTTTTCTTGTTTTCCCTCCTCTAAAACCTACGTGCGTCTTATGGATCGAAAAATATGGTACTTAAAGTGGAACTTCACTCTCTCAATCGACATTAACTAGTTTTTTTTTTTTTTTTAACAGAAGGTTGACATTAACTAGTTTTAATCCTCAAGCTGCTATCCTCAGTAAATAATTAGAAAAGTATATTCTATTGACTTGTTTTAAACTTTTTTTTTTTTTTTTACATTTCTTCAGTTGCTTCCTGGTTTCTAGCCTAGGCAAATGATGTCCTACATCCCAGGGGTCTTCAGCAAGGGGAGGAGGGGTTATTTCTGCTAAGCACACCCTCCTGCCTGAGCTCAGGGCAGATGGATTCCAGGTAGTAAATGTAACATCTCCCCTTAATCAAGAAAGCCACAGAGAGAAATGCTAGGAGGGTGTTTTTCAAAGCATTTTCTCAGCATAATAAAGCATAGAGACATGGATGGTTTGTTTTGAATTTTACAAAAGAATAAAATAGCTTTTTGGCTTGTGGTGCTCAGATACAGTGTAGTTCTGTAGGAGTTTTTTAACATATCAATGGGGTTCAAATTAAAGCTTTGACAAGGCCAGCCCATAACCCTTGCTTTTTAAGTCTCTTGGTGGATTTGCTAATGTGCTTCAGATCTTTATTATGTTGAGAGATCCATTTCTAATTAACCACTTGTCCCCAAATCATGTACCTGCACATCATTTGGCTTCAAGTGGTTGTACCGGAGTGATTCCCGCAGCTGCAGGCATCACCCCGGTACTGTTTTTTAGAGCTGACAGTCGTCTCTCTTGTAATAACAACCAATGTAGCTAAGCAGCCGCCGCTTGGCTGGTATTACAAGCAGCGGGAAGGGACGCCCCCCCCCCCCCACCTCCCACTGCCTTGTGCCGCTCACCTGGCCTCTCCCGTCCCATCGGGAGACCCAAGCGACCAGCCAGAACGTCCGCTGGCTGGCTGGAGACCCAAACAAAGCCGGAAACGGCTTTAATAGGGTCTCGGATGTAGAAACCTGGAAACGATGTCATGACATCACTGCAGGTTTACTGGAGTCTAAAAGGCGGCGGTTTAAAAAAAATGACAGAATTCAAAACCGCTGATCTTGGCGTTTTGAATGCTTTTAAGTGATAAGGATTTGTTGCGCGGTCGTGTGGCGCAGCACCCAAACAAAATTGACATCCTTTTTTTCCCTCAAATAGAGCTTTCTTTTGGTGGTATTTGATCAGCTCTGCGATTTTCATTTTTTGCGCTATAAATAAAAAAAGAGCGACAATTTTGAAAAAAAAACACAATATTTTGTACTTTTTGCTATAATACATATCCCCTTTTTTTTTTCAAAAAAGCTAATTTTTTCTAAGTTTAGGCCGCTATGTATTCTTCTACATATTTTTGGTAATAAAAATTGCAATAAGCGTATATTGATTGGTTTGCGCAAAAGTTATAACGTCTACAAAATAGAGGATAGATTTATAACATTTTTATTATTTTTTTTTTTTTTTACTAGTAATGGCGGCGATCTGCGATTTTTATTGGGACTGCGACATTATGGCGGACACATTGGACACTTTTGACACATTTTTGGGACCATTGTCATTTATACAGTGATCGGTGCTATAAAAATGCACTGATTACTGTAAAAATGTCACTGGCAGGGAAGGGGTTAACACTAGGGGGCGATCAAGGGGTTAAATGTGTTCCCTATGTGTGTGTTTCTAACTGTGGGGGGGAGGGGACTGACCTAGAGGAAATGGCAGATCAGGGTTCCTAGCTAATAGGAACACACGATCTGTTACTCCTCACAGAACAGAACAGGGATTTGTGTGTTTACACACACACGTCCCTGTCCTGCCTCTCGTGCCCACGATCGCTCGCGGCTGGCAGTCATCGCGACGTCACGAGGATCGGCACCCCCGCGATGCAGCAGGCGTGCGCCTGCTATCCCGTTTAAAGGGATTGACGTATAGCTACAACGGTTCGCGGGATCGTGCCGACCTGCCGCACTATAATGATGGCGGCTTGTCGGCAATCGGTTAATGCAGGTTAAGTTGAAGTAATCCATTTCTGATTGTAGATTCATGCACTTTGACACCAACTGTTGCAGGAGTAAAGCAGGGTAAAAACACAGACTGAAAATTTTGCTCTGCCTGTACCCCTGTCGGTTCAACAAAAGCTAGTCTAACAATTGGCTTCTGTTGATGGTCCAGCTGGAAATACATTATTCGATCAGTGCATGCAGCTAATGGCTGCAGGGTTGATCTGTGTATTTTGGTGCGTGTGTGGGTGGGGGGCAAATCCCTGTTGACAGGAAAAAAATAGAGCAGCAGGAGGGATCCCTGCATCCACATCACTTGAGGGAGGCCCGGAGTGAAAATGAGGAAGGAATGATAAAGGAGGGCCGGGCATGACAGTGTGGAGAAGGAGACACAAGAGGGGTTAATTAGAAATAGGGAATGGGAGTGTCTAGGAAGGGTGGTGGAAGATAGGAACTTGTAAAAGGGGGAGTGGCATTACTTAAGGGGAGAGGTGGAGCCAGGAAGGGGCAGTGGAGAGAAAGAAGACACAGGAGGAGGCAGTTTTATTCACTGCTCCTCCAGCAGCAGCATGGAGGACAGGACACCATCCTGGCGAGGCTGAGGGCTGCGACGGCGACGAGAGGAGTGGACTGGCTGAAGAGGCAAGTCGGGGCACTGATATTGGATGAGGAGGGATCGTGGACAGTGGAAGAGACCCATCACGTGCGGAGGTCGCGGCCTCCGGCGTGTTTTTCACCAGGGCCGCCATCGCGGCCTGCTCGGCAGACAGGGAGCCCTCGGGGGGACCGATCAGCGCCCCCAGTGAAGCGGACACAGCGACAGGATAACTCAGGGCCCGGGCGGTCTGCACGCCGCAGGCCTACTCCGGGGGGCGGGGCCACGGGCCGTTATGGCGCCGCTTCACCGCCAGAGTTTCACAGGCCTCAGAGTGAGGGTTTAACACATGGGGGGTGGCAGAACAGGCAGGGGGGCTAAGGGGGGGAGTAGTGAGGACACAGTGGCTACCGGAGGGGGATTAGAGTGGTCAGCAAGGCTGTGGGTGGGCGGGGCTTAGCCAACAGACTGGCACATGGACAGAAGGATGGCGGTGGTGGTCACAAGCAGGCCGATCGGTGCAGCCAGGGCGACTCCCAGTGGCGGTTCAGGAAGAAGTATAGCGGCAGGAGAGAGTCGGCCCTTATATGATCAGATCTTCACGGCTTCCGGGGCCTCTTCACCCGGGGGGCTGACAACGCCAACTGTCAGGGAGCAGGACGATCGCTCGGAAGGTGAGGTGTCCGACAGCGAAGAACAACAAGTGCCAGCAGGAGAGACCAATCGGAGGCGGTGGGGGCGTGCTCCCAGACAGCCCGGTGAGTCCAGCAATGATTTATCTGTGATTAAGGCATTACATGACTTATTAGGGGTCGTAACAGCGGGTACAGTGGGGATAAAGGGGGGGGGGGGGCGCCTGATCAGCAATTGGCGGCTCCAAGGCCGGCCAGTTCTGGATCAGGGGCGCAATTGAAGGATTTATCGAAAGGATTGCAGAATTTGGTGGGTAGATTTGAACTGGGACAGGAACAGCTGCCGCAGGTGGCCCTTGGAAGGGAACGGTAACCGGGGGGGAAAGAGGTGCTATGGCGACTAGGGTAAGGGTGCAGAGGGTGCCGGACCCCTCGGGGGCGGCAGCAGAAGGAGCGGGTCAAGGAAAAAAGGGGGGCTACAGAGGGGGCGGCAACAACGGCCAGAGTGGAGGTGGTGAGTATTGCGGATGCGGCGAAGGGCGAGGTATATGGGTGCTTTGAGGGTCCACTGGGAACACACTTAAAGCAGGAGGTTCGGGATAATATTGTCAAGGGTGAATATGTGGAGATATTTTTCCCTATTGCCGCTGGAAAAATTTAACCGGTGATAGGGTAAAACCGGATAATTCCAAGAAGGGGGGATGAAGAAAAAAGAGGTACAGGCTGATTCCGCGGACATTTACAAATTGTAAATTTGGGGGGTCCTGTAAGTTTAAGCACGAGTGCTTCAAAAAAAAAAAAAAAAAAAAAAAAAAAAAAAAAAAAGGGAGGCGTCACAACGAGCCTGTACATGAAAGGGACGACGCCGGAAAGGTGAGAAGGAAGAAGCCTTTTCTAAGTAGGTATCCGGACTAGGTAGCGATGAGGCTATTGGTCACGGGGTTTGGGGAAGGTTTTCGTATACCATGTTCATGGGCAGTGGTTCCACCACTGACAAGAAATTAGAAGGTTAGTGGGGGGGAAAAAATTGGCGAAGGAAGTGGCTTTGGGTCGGATGGGGGGCCGTTTGTGGATAATACCTATACAGGATTTAGTTGTTTCACCTTGGGGGGTGGGGCCTAAGAAGGAACCGAACAAGTTCCGACTTATTCATCATTGGTCATTTCCTAAGGGAGTTTGGTGAATGATTTTATCGATCCGGAAGCATGCACTGGGTCTTACACGTCATTCAACGTGGCAGTATGATGGGTGAGGAAGTATAGCAAAAGAGCCATTGATGGCAAGTCGGACATAGAATCCGCCTTCCGCTTGCTTCCGGGGCATCCGGATAGTTTCCGGCCGTTGGGTTGTTATTGGCAAGAACAGTTTTATGTAGACAAATGCTTACCTATGGGTTGCTTCATTTATGGTGCCATGTTTGAAGCATTTAGCTCATTTCGGGAGTGGGTGGTTAGGGATGTGTCGGGCCTAGATTCGGTCATACATTACTGCCTCCGACGTGTGTGCGATTCTGCTAGCCACGTTGCAGCACTTCGCGGGCAGGTTTTTGGAGTGCCTTTAGCAGAGGATAAACAGAAGCCCCGACGACGGAACTCAGTTTGTTGGGGGGATAGTGGTAGATGTGGAAACAGTGGAATGTCGCCTGCCCAGAGGTAAGTTGGAGAACTTATACAAAGTAATTTGAGGGATCCACAGACTGTGGTAAGTCCAGTTGAGGGCTTTGCAGTGGTTACTAGGTAAGTTGACTTTCGCTTGTAGGATAATCCCAATGGGGAGGGTGTTCTGTCGACGGCTGTCGGCAGCAACGGTAGGGGTCAAGGCACCTACATATTTGGTCGGGCTTAATAGGGAACACCGGGAGGACTTGAAGGTATGGTATGAGTTTCTGGAGTCGTACAACGGCAGATCGTTGTGGATGTCGGGCCCGGTGACATGGATTTAACTACAGACGCGGTAGGGGCTAAGGGTTATGGGGGCGTTTTTTTTCAAGGGCAGTGGAGTGTGGGTCCTTGGCCGCAAGTATGGGTGGAGGCAGGGTTCGCGTAACCTGGTGTTACTGGAACTCTTTCCAGTAGTACCGGCGTTGGAACTTTGGGGGTGAGGCTTGTAGGAATATGAAATCGGGACTGAATTGTGCCAACAGGGGAGTGGTCCAGGTGATCAACCGCATGTCGGCGTCATCACCACCTGTACTAAGGCTATTGCGTAGGTTGGTGTTGAGGTGCTTGGGATGGCACATTTTCTTGTATGCTGGTCACATACCTGGAGTGTATAATACACTGGCTGATGCACGGTCTCGCTTTCAGTGGGACAGATTCAGAGAGTTGACCCCGGGCGCAGAGCAGGAGGGAGTCCCTTACACAGATTGGATGTGGGAGCTGGCATTGGAGTCGCCGCGGGATGGATTCGGCAGTCAGTGAGTGTAGCCACGCGGGCGCATTATACTAAGGTATGGAAGGAGTGGTTGTTAATGGTACAGGAGGCCAGGATTGGTAAGGACAGGGCGGAGGTAAGGTTGTGGGTTTTGTATTTTGTGTCTAGGAACATGGAACGTGGGGGATTGGTCTCTGCCATTGAGCGGAAGATGGCAGGCCTGTCATGATTTTACAACTGATGGGGGAGGAGGACGCAACAAAAGAGTTTGGGTGAAACAGGCTTAAAAAAAAAAAAAAAAAAAAAAAAAAAAAAGGGGGGGGTTTTCCGGAGGGGTCACATGAAATTGGTTATGAGACGGCCTGTCACGTTTGCCAGTCTGAGGGCCATATGTGGGATGTTGTGTTCAGTATGTATCTCAAGCTATGAGGTCTTACTGTTTTACTGCGGTATCTTCGCTGGCATTTTATGACTAAGGCATAAAGATGGGTCCTATTTATCAAAAATTCCAATTTATGTCGGTGTTCAGCAAATGCCTTTTCAGGGCAGGCTTGGAGGGGGAACAATACGCTTCACACTCCTTCCGCATAGGGGCGGCTACTGAAGCTGCCAGGTGTGGGTAGGATGAGGCGGCGGTGTGGAGGAACGGGAGGTGGGAATCAAGGAGATTCCGCATTTAAAAAAAAAAAAATAAATAAATAAATAAATAAATAAATAAATAAATAAATAAATAAATAAAATACAATTTTAAAGAAAGAGAACAGGGGGAGGTAAACCGGATTTACGGGGTGTTTTAAATGAGGTTGTCAGTATGTGGGGATATGCTGGAGTATTGCTACCTTGGATGTTTTGTCGTCTCATTTCAGATGGAGGTTCCACACGCCTCATTTTCAGATGGAGGTTCCACACGCCTCATTTGGATCCTCGGTCATTTCTATGTGTGCTGGGATTGGGCATTTCGCGGAAAGAAGCTTATTTGCGGTGGTTGGGTACGCCTGGTATGAGGTGGGAGAGAGTAGTTCGGGAAGTGGTATGATATGAAATTTGGACAGACCTCCCGATGTTTTGGTAATCCATGCAGGGGTTAGTGGTTTGGGGGGTACGTCCGGTCAGGGAGCTGATCACAGACATCAAGGCTGATTTTCTGCAGTTAAAGGCTGATTTTCCGGGTACTCTGCGGCTATGGTCGGACATATTTGCCCGGACAGTTTGGAGACGGGCTAGATTAGTGACTAGCATTCAGAAAACACGCATATGCATAAACAAAATGGTGGGGAGGTTGTGGTTAATAATGGAGGTTTAGTCATTGGGCATCTAGAATTAGAGACCAATGTTGGGCTCTATTGGATAAAGGATGGAGTTCATCTTTCAGATGGGGGATTGACCTCTAGTCTGGGCTTGCAGGAAGGGATTCAAAGGGCCCTGTGGGTGTGGAGGTGCCTTCAAGAGTAAGTTGGTCACTCTTTCAGGCTGTGGCGGAGTTGCTTGTTGGTCTCTGACGGTGGCAGTAAGAAGTTGGTAATCCAAAAGGGGTGGGGGGCTCATCGGCAAGATCAGCCCCTCCGGTGTATTCCATCATGGTGGATGGAATAAGGAGATGGTGGCACTGCGGGAAAGGGGGTGTCTCCGAGCGGCTACAGCGAGAGGCCTAACGGTTTTCAAAATGGTACCCGCAGTGCGTGGTGGTATATATATTTTTGGTATACATATTTGGTAAACAAGGTGAGTCGCCGTCAGAGACCAACGGACTGGGGTAAAATGTTATGGTATGGGTTTTATGTTGATTTGATAGTGGAGTTATCTGGTTGGTTTGTCTAATAAAAGCTGTTATGGCCATTTATACTCCAAAACAAGGTGTGGACTCAATTATTATAAATGGATATTAAAGTGGGTTGGAGTTTAGGTGCATAACAGTTAATTCATGGGGGTCATTTTGACTACACTGGTCAAGGGAGGCCCGGAGTGAAAATGAGGAAGGAATGATAAAGGAGGGCCGGGCATGACAGTGTGGAGAAGGAGACACAAGAGGGGTTAATTAGAAATAGGGAATGGGAGTGTCTAGGAAGGGTGGTGGAAGATAGGAACTTGTAAAAGGGGGAGTGGCATTACTTAAGGGGAGAGGTGGAGCCAGGAAGGGGCAGTGGAGAGAAAGAAGACACAGGAGGAGGCAGTTTTTCCCACCCTCCCTCCCTATATATAGATATATATAAAATCAGAAGTGTATACAATTTATGTTGGGTGTTTGTTGTGATTTTTCTTTTTGTATTCCAGGTGGAAGACGGTCGTCATAACAGCAAATAAGGGGTGTTTACAGAGGGTGGCGGAGTTGCTTGTTGGTCTCTGACGGTGGCAGTAAGAAGTTGGTAATCCAAAAGGGGTGGGGGGCTCATCGGCAAGATCAGCCCCTCCGGTGTATTCCATCATGGTGGATGGAATAAGGAGATGGTGGCACTGCGGGAAAGGGGGTGTCTCCGAGCGGCTACAGCGGGAGGCCTAACGGTTTTCAAAATGGTACCCGCAGTGCGTGGTGGTATATATATTTTTGGTATACATATTTGGTAAACAAGGTGAGTCGCCGTCAGAGACCAACGGACTGGGGTAAAATGTTATGGTATGGGTTTTATGTTGATTTGATAGTGGAGTTATCTGGTTGGTTTGTCTAATAAAAGCTGTTATGGCCATTTATACTCCAAAACAAGGTGTGGACTCAATTATTATAAATGGATATTAAAGTGGGTTGGAGTTTAGGTGCATAACAGTTAATTCATGGGGGTCATTTTGACTACACTGGTCATGTGAATGTGGGAATCTGTGAGTTTTTTATTGTTCAACCCACTGGTTAAATGGAAAAAGCTCAAGGTGTATACACTGCTTTACCTGTTGGGGTCCTCGGATACTTCTTTTAGCATCAAACAGTCAACTCTTGGGCTGAATTTGCTGGGCCGGCCAGTCTTGAACAAATTAGCAGTCTTCTGAACTCTACTCCACTTGTATATTATTTTCCTTACAATGGAATCATTGATTTCAAATAATTTTGTGTACTTTTTAAATTCTTTGCCAGACTTACATGCATCCACAATCTTCTTTCTGAGGACCTTAGAGAGCTTTTTGAATGTTGGAACCAGGGCTTTTTTTTGCTTAGGAAATAGTGCAGGTACTCCCTCCTTCTCTTCTTCAAGCCAAACCCAATCACTTTAGCGGCACAGGGCACATTTCTTTTTTTTGTAGTATACACTATAGACTTATAAAAGATCACAAAACCTTGCCACCACCCTCATTTATAGCTGGCTATGGTAGTAAGAGGCATTGGAAGGCTATCAACAAAGCCTGGGGAATGCCCAGGAAAAAATCCAAGCCTACTTACCACCAGCTGGCAGACAACCAATTGACCTGAATGTACCAAGTTGATCGATCAGTCAACTTGGGTACAGCCAGCCTGCTGGATTCTCTTGCAATTATCGCTAGTGGCTGCTATAACCTCTAGGTATAACCACTGTCTTCTCCCAATGGGGATGGTTTCCCCCGCCCTCCCCTACCCCCCCCATCGGGAGAAGACAATGGCCCGGCAGGAGAAATTCCTGGATCAACACTGTCTGAGTTGATGGGAGAATCAGGCAAATTTCTTTCCTGCAACCTGTGGTTGCAGGAAAGAAATTCACTCTATGTTTGGTCGGCCTCAAACACACCCAATATGTTGTTTTTTAAATATTGATTATAGCTAGCAGCAATAGCTCCCCACGCCCACCTGCCAGAAGAACACAATAGCTCCACGGGAGGGATTCCCCCATCAACACTGACTGTGTTCATGGAAGAATCGAGCAATTTTCTTTCCTGCATCCCGTGATTACAGGAAAGAAAACCACATCATCTCCAGGCTTCCTTAAGCATCTCAGCCGATTGATTCGAAAAATTTATAATTTCCTGTCCTGGTTGATCGAATGTTCGAATCCAATCTAAATAGAGTCTAAATTTCCCCCTCCGCCCCTCGTATTGCCCTTGACCTAGCTTATATAGAGATGTGCCTGTTAGGAAGTTAAAAACCCAAATAATTTGGTATATCATTTATGAACTCTGATATAAGTAAGCCTATACCCCTTGGCTCCACGTAATTTATGTATGTTGATCCTTGCCTCTTAAAGCAGATTATTTGAATCGAATGATACACTGGATATGCAATACTGTTGAACTTGAAAAATACTAATTGTATGATTAATTGTGCAAGTATATCGTATCACTACAACAAAAACGCAATAATAAAAATAGAGTCTAAATCAGCCTTTCTCAACCTTTTAAAACAGAGGAACCCTTTTTGGCTCCAGGGAATCCCTTGAGCTCCTCCACTCTTTGTGGTAGTATCTTTCTCAAGCCTCAACCCCGCCTCTCTGCGGGGTCCCTAGCTGAGCATTCCAGATACTGCTCAAGCTTCACCCCACTGGCCTGCTCAGTCCCTGGTTTGACGCACAAAGCTGCTCTGCAAGCGTCACATCCGCTGGCTGAGTCCTTGGCTTGATACCCACTGAAGTTTCCCAATTCTTCACTGTCCCCGGTTGGTGAGAATACTGCTCCAGGGCTTCAGTTACTCATTGTGGTCCCTGGTAATAAGGTGGATGGTCCCTTATGCCACGTACACACGAGTGGAATGATCGACAGAAAAAGTCAGACGGAAGCTTTTCATCGTCTATTCCGATCGCGTGTGTGCCTCATCGGACTTTTTTTTTTTTAAATTCTGACAGACCTAGAAATGGAACATGTTCTAAATATTTCCGGCGAAACCAATTCCTATCGGGAAAACCGCTCGTCTGTATGCTGTTCTGGCGGACCAAAAACGATACATGCTCTGAAGCAAGTACGAGACGGAAGATATTGGTTACTGGCTATTGCACTTCCTTTTTCTAGTCCCGTCATACGTGTTGTATGTCACCGCGTTCTGGGCGGTCAGACTTTGGTGTGACTGTGTGTAGGCAAGACCGCTTGAGCGGAATTCCGGCGGAATTCCGTCAGAGAAACCTTCGGAGTTTATTCCGACGGCAAAACCGGTCGTGTGTACAGGGCATTAGTGGCGACAGCTTCCCCTATACCTCCGACCACGACAGGTGCTTCGGCCGGCAAGCCGCAATCCCAACTCTGTGCTGCTCTCTTGCTTTTGGATAGGCTCAATCTCTGGCCTAGCAGCCCGGACAATACAACACACGTCCACCCAGACAGCCATCCAGGTGACACAGAACACCGATAACCTGACTCCACCCAAATAGTTTCTCCCAGCAGGCCAAGGAATCCAAGAAAAACCCCTTCCCATTGGCTGAGATGCCCCATATACCCAAAATCTGACCTTGCAGTGCCCTCATATCTAATGCTACAAGGCACCCGGCCACCTAGCGGCAAAAGAGAGAAGTGCAGCAATTACAGACTTATGCCCCGTACACACGGTCGGATTTTCCGATGGAAAATGTCCGATCGGAGCGTGTTGTCGGAAATTCCGACCGTGTGTGGGCTCCATCGGACATTTTCCATCGGATTTTCCAACACACAAAGTTGGAGAGCAGGAGATAAAATTTTCCGACAACAAAATCCGATCGCGTCAATTCCTACCGTGTGTTGCCTGTTCCGACGCACAAAGTGCCACGCATGCTCAGAAGAAATTCCAAGACGGAACAGCTCGTTCTGGTAAACTTAGCGTTCGCAATGGATACAGCACTTTCGTCACGCTGCAATGTTAAAAATGGTTTAATACAGCGCACTCTCTTCTTCTTTATAATGGGACAAGAATTAAATAGTTTTGCTGCTCATATTCACACACACTTCTCACAAAGTTTTATTTTTGTTTTTTTATTGGGATTCCCTGAATATATTGTTATTAGTTGTCACATCTGACAGAATTTTTTCTTTTATTTATTTATTTTGGGATTTTAGGCCTTTTTTTTTTTTTTAATGTTTGAATTTTTTCAAAGGCTGATCTTTGTTCAATGTTATTTTTATTTTTACTCCATAATATTTTTGTGTGTGTTTTGTGTGTCAAGTTACCCCAACACCATTAATATCTTTTATTATTTAATCTCAAGGAGATTGTTTGGTGTTGGTGTCCCTTGTTCATTTCACATTGTATATTTGAAATGTACCTGAATCCTCACAAACCAACTGTCCTTTTTGAAGTAAAACACATAGGAGAGTATAATTCAAAACAAAAATCCTTTATTAAGGGATCAGAACCAAACAAAGAGGAAGGCAACACTGGATCAACAGGAGAAATTAGCGAAGCCTGGGACCCCCACGGCAGACATCAATTCTTCAACATCAAAATTGGTGGCCTGAGGAGTCCATATGTAAGGGAGGGCAGTCTGGTCCAGAATTCGCAGAGATCCGGATAGCAGCAGATGACATGTGTGTCCCCAGGCTGTGGTACCACAAGAGGCTGCATTTTTTGGCCGACCAGACTGGATCCAGGGTCCTCACTTTCTGGTCTTCCTTTCACGCTTCATTCCGGGCTGTGGCTGTGCAGTTGGAGATGTGGCAGGAGGAGGAGTAGGACCTGGAGGAGGACCTGGAGGAGAAGGAGGAGGAGGAGGAGGACCTGCAGGAGGAGGAGGAGGACCATCGCAAAGGTGTGTCTGAGCTGTCATTTGGCCCCTCATACCTTTGTTAAGAGCCTCCAATATGAGCGCCTCACACAAGACTTGTTGGCCCTCCTCTATCCTCTACATTTTATATGCAATGACGGCAGCAATGTCCTCCTCCACGGTCTGTCGTGCTCCCAGGACCTCTGTAGCCCTCCAAAAGAGTCCTCCGGTAGCCTCCTCTAGGGCACTCCTCCTACTGCCACTTTCTCTTTTCAGGGGGGGTGGAGGGACCTGCAGATCAGCCAGCCGGCTCGGCCCGGCCACCTCCTGGCTGAGACTTCCCTGTGTATGAAAAAGGGACATGGTTGTAATGTTTTGCTTCATCAATCACAATCCTAAATTAGTACTCCAAACTAACATCTAGTTAACATCATTGATTGGACAAGTAGAAATCTTTAGAGGAATGCTATACCTGGCTCAATCTGGGCTCCTCCACATGATGCCTGGAAGGCCCAGGTTGGGCGTCAGAAGCCTCAGCCGGGGGGGAAGGAAGCGTGGAAGGAAGACGGGAGAGGGATGGCCTGGGTTCAGTCTGGCCTGCCAGAAAATGCAGCCTGTCGTAGTACAACATCCTGGGGACATAGATGTCATCTGCTGCTCCGGATCTCTGTGAATCCAGGACTTTCTTGCGCTCCCTTAGATATGTGCTCCTCAGGCCACCAATGAAGATCTTTAAATAGGTGATGTCTGCCGTGGGGATCACCTGCTTCACAATTTCACACAATTGCACCAGTGCTGCCTTCCTCTTTGCTTGGTTCTTGTAATGGGGGTGTTTAATCTCCCACAGACATGGCAGCTCCCTTAAGATATCTATGAATACTGACATGAAGTCATTGTCTTTCACTAAGATATCCATGTTCACTGCAAGACACAACACAAGACAAAGCCTAATGTCAGACAAAACTCTCCTAATCTTATTACAATATAGGCTTCAATGTAGAAGCAGTATAGGCACAAGTTTGTCTCTTACCTTCGTTCTTACGATCGGCGCGTCCAATGCTCCTTCCTCCGCTCACAGATCGTACGTAATACGCACGCATGTTACACTTTATACACACTGCGCATGCGTGTAACTCTGCCCGCCCCTGACGTTCTTTCTAGTCTATTCCCCGCCCCTTTTCGTTCGGCGCAGTGGGGGAAGAGCACATGGTGGAGTCACAGCAGGTGCGTGCTAATTGCAAGAACGAGGAGGAGGAGGAGGAAAGCCGGACACGTCCCGATCCAGAAGGAGACGTTTTAAGGCCACAAATATGTCCTTTGGGGAGATGTTGGAGATGGTCGACATCATGAAGAAGTCTGACTATGACGGAAAGTATGGGCCTTACCCCAACCCCAATATCAGAAAGGCCAAGATCATGGCGAACGTGATCAAAAGTCTGCAGAAGAATTTCGGGGTACGACGATCGAAAGATCAGCTCAGGAAGCGGTGGTCAGACCTGAAATTGAGAGAGCCCGAGCAGTACCGAAAGATCCGGAGAGTGCTTCAAAAAAGTAAGTAGTTGTGCTGTGTTCCTATTCTTTCTGTCTTTATTGCGTTCGTGCTGCTCCATATGCCTTTCTTAATTGTACAGTTTAAAAGGGCAACTTTAATGTTCATGGGCCCATTATTCGTTCGTATCAAACATTTTTCTTTCGGCCTCTAGAACACCATTGTTTAGGCCATATGCATTGTCCCACATTTTTTTTGGGCCTACTTGGATGCCAAATATTTGTTTGTGTAGATGGGTTTGTTACTAGAATGAAATGCCAACTAGATTGTGTGTAAGGAGAGGACACTGAGCAGCTGTTTTCACATCTGGACACTGGAGCACTAGTGTGGGACACAAGAACACCATTTTTATTAGGGGGCCACACAGGTGCTCCAGTGTATACTATAGGGGGGTCTCCATCTGTGAAGCTTGTACTAAACAGGTAAAGTATTGCAGCTTGACAAAGGCCAATAAAAAAAATACATCTTGGAACTCGGCTAAAATAGACAATTGTACCCCACTTCCAAGCAATGTTTCCTATTTCTAGTTCTGCCATCAAATATCTGTGTGCTAATTATACCATTTTTGTTTTACATAGGGGAGAAAAGACTCGGAGGACACCCCTCATCCGAGGAGACCATAGACCCTCCACCTCTGGAAGAAGGGGAACTAACACCAACCCAAGAAGAGCAGGAGGAAGAAGAAGATGTGGTGGAGATTGGCACCACAACAGGTAAGTGTCTGCGACCACAGGCTCAGGTAAAAGAGATGGATGGTGGCAGATTTTTGAGACCTGTTTTTGTTTTCTTTCTCTCTTTTTAGGTGATCGTGATGTTGTGGATCCAGAACGTTTCACATCAGAAAGTGCCCAGATCCTGATCGGGGAGATCATGGGGTGTAATGTCGAACAGCAAAACATACAGCAAAAAATCAATGATGTTATTAAAAAAAATAATAACATCATTGATGTTTTGGGGCGAATTTAAAACCCCACAAAATCACTTTTTGGATTGTGGTCCAATCTTTTAAATATTTTTGCAATGTTTTGAAAAGCCAAATTTGGAGGATGCACACAGTGTGCCAACATGTGCTATCTGCCATCACGGGAGATCAATGGACGCGTTTTGGGGGTGCAACCCCTTCCTCAATTATAAAGTAGCGTTGAGGAAGGGCTTGCTCCCCCAAAACACGTCCCTTGATCCCCCCTGATGGCAGATAGCACATGTTGACATTCGTAAATTGGTGTGCATCTTCCAAATTTGGCTTTTCCAGGGGTGATTTCCCCCCATCTGAACGCTATATCAAACCCAGTTCCTAAATACTGATGTCTGATATAGCCTTCAGGTTTTACCTAATGTGAACTTTGTAAGTTAAAGTTTTTTGTCTTTCTTGTTGGTTTTACACAGGCCTGTTTTATCTGAAATGGACATTTCGATTTTTGATAATGCTACTGCAAAAATTGTTATACAACAAACATGTTGATTTGTTTTAAAAACCTTTGGTAAAAGCACATGTGATTGTGCAGGTATAAAAAAGTTGCTTACTCAAGAATGTGTGGATTATTGTCTCAACACTACAATACAACACTTTTGGGGTGATGTAATTGCTGTTTTCTGCAAAAATGGGTGTTATTTCCTAAGGGCAAATCCTCTTTGCACTACAAGTGCAGTTTCAGTGCAGTTGCAAGTGCACTTGTAGTGAAATGTGTTTTTGCATTTAGGAAATAACAGCCAACAGTGCTTTGTATAAGGTTACACAATCACGACATTTTCTGGACTCAACACATTTCTGTCAGGGTCAGCTAAAACAAACACAAGCAGTAAATGTCCACCAAGAATTTCTTTTTTTTTTATTATAAAAAGGCTTCACAGATTGTCTGGCATATTGATAGCCCCCCTACCTGCAAAGAACTCCAGGTAGCGTAACCGGACATCATGGGCACTCAGGGAGGGCAAGCCAGGACGGCCACTTTCAAGCGCCGTCAGTCTGGTTTGATGTAGGATTCTGGCCTCAGGCCCAACTGAGCCAGCATAGTTGGCCGAATGTTTCCTTAAAAAGTTATGGAGAACACAGCACGCCAGTATAATATGGTTCAGTTTATACTTCGCCATATGGATGGGTGTCAGAAATAGTCAGAACCGGCTGGCCAGGATTCCAAATGTGTTCTCCACCACTCTTCGGGCTCTGGCCAGCCGGTAATTAAAAACCCTCTGTTCCGGGGTGAGGGTCCTCATTGGGAATGGCCGCATCAGGTGGTCCCCCAGTGCAAACCCTTATCAGCAACGAACACAAATGGGAGTCCTTCAACATTGTCCTCTGGAGCTGGCAAGTCCAAGCTGCCATTCTGGAGACGCCTGTAAAACTCCGTCTGGGCGATGACTCCACCATCGGACATCCGGCCATTCTTCCCGACGTCCACATACAGGAAGTCGTAATTAGCCGACACCACCGCCAACATCACTATACTATTGAACCCCTTGTAATTATAATAGTACGACCCCGAGTTGGGTGGTGGGACGATGTGGACGTGTTTCCCATCAATTGCCCCTCCGCAGTTAGGAAAGTCCCACCGCTGGGCAAAGTGGGAGGCCACAGTCTGCCATTCCTGTGGCGTGGAAGGAAACTGTTGAGGAAAAAACAGTAAACATTACTATTTTTTCACAGAAACATGGCAAGCAGATTAGGCACAAACATTATGTGGCAACCTCCAGATAGCATTTAGTAAGGGGAATTTAACAAGGCCAAAGTATAAGGTACACCTATCATATTCCCCCTCCCCCCCTCTCATGGGCCATTTCTAACATTATAGGGGGGGGGGGAATCTTGGACAGGTAACCCTCTTCACTTCATTGAGAGCTGAATGCCTAAATAATGGGTATTACTTGGAACAGCCCCTCCTTAGTTACGCTATTGGCAGACCACTGGACAGGTAAGAAGTGTCATAATACAAAGATATAAATACACATTGTACACATTTGAGGACATTTGGACATTCTGCTATTACCTATCAAGATAATAATAGAATACAAAAACTTGAAACAGTACCATTGGAAAGTATACAGGCAGGCCCTTGCACTACATGCTTTGGGCAATTCATCCATAAATCTGACCAGTAAAGAGGTGGGTATAGTGTGTATGGGTTTGGCAAAGTCAGCAGATAGATGATTGAGGATACATAGAGAATTGGGATCAGCTGACTTAGCAGTTGGGGGAGGGAGGGTTACAAACAATTATTTGGGGACACCAACAAAAAAAAGCCTCTGGCACTCTGCCAGAATTTAAATCATTTCCAAACATTTTAGGGGGTGTTTGGGGTAAAGCACTACTATAGAGCTGATAAAATACATTGTTAAGTGACTACATGAGGTGAATATAGGCCAGGAGACACCATGCTGGGGAGGTTATTGAAGGGCAAATATGTATGAAGGACCTAAAATAATAATTGCATAAAAATCCAGCATGCATGAGAACAAAGGGGACATTCACAGCATATTACAATCATGGTAATTAGGGAATGAGGAAAGAAATACAATATATTAGCAAACATTAAATACAATAAAATGTGATATAAAAGGATAAAAATCTTACCTTCATATACTCCTTCTGCAGGACCTGGATGATGGCAGAACAGGTCTCTGGGATGATGATCCCCAGAGCCTGGGGGGAGATGCCTGTCGAGAACTTCAAGTCCTGCAGGCTTCTCCCTGTCGCCAAATACCGCAGGGTAGCGACCAACCTCTGCTCCGGAGTGATGGCTTGCCTCATGCAGGTATCCTGCCTGCTGATATAGGGGGTCAGCGAAGCCAACAAACGGTGAAACACGGGGTCCGTCATCCTGAGAAAGTTCCTGAAATCATCAGGATTATTCTCACGGATCTCACGGAGCAAAGGCATATGAGAGAACTGGTCACGCTGAAGCAACCAATTCTTGGTCCATGAACTCCTCCCCACCCTGTTCATGGACTGGACTTGTGTCAAGGTCAGGACCCCAACACCAAGCCCCCGCACAGCACGAACTCTACGAGGAGTACGCATACGAAACATGGCTAGAAAACGGTTGGCTGCTCAGAACGAAGTAACAGAATGCACTGAAGAACAGCAAGGCCTGTGAAGAGCGATCTGAAAACCAGTAACGAACGAACAAGAATACAATGACTACTTAAAGTCACGCGGAACTTGCTTGCACGCACTGAAGAGCAGATACAAACCCACAAGCACAAACTGAACGGCAGAAAACGTTCTGAAAGCCACGAGTCTGAAAAAGCGTGAATCGTCTCTCACCAAACTTTTACTAACACGAGATTAGCAAAAGGAGCCCAAAGGGTGCCGCGCTTGCTTCTGAACTGGCCTTTTCTAGTCTCGTCGTACGTGGTGTACGTGACCGCGCGGTTGGCGATTGGAAATTCCGACAACTTTGTGCGACTGTGTGTAGACAAAAAAAGTTTGAGCCAACATCCGTCGGAAAAAATCCTAGGATTTTGTTGTCGGAATGTCCGAACAAAGTCTGACCGTGTGTACGCCCTATTAGAGTGAAATCAATTGATGCTCAACAATTAGCCAAGGCAGCTATACCTGGCAGGTAAATTTAGGAGCAACCCTGCCTAAACACCAGGGTGCTACATTATATTTACAGCTCAAAGTACATTAGTCATTGGGAAGAATGCTCCTTACATTTTCAATCATTGGGAATAATCACCCCCTTACAGATAGCTAAAAACGTCATTGGTGTCAGCGGTTACTCATCTAAGAGGCAGAAATTGCTTATTGTTCAAGGAACCCTGGTTTGAGAAACCCTGATCTAAACTGATCAGAAGAGAAGTTATGGTTATTCAGTTATTTTTTTAATTGATCATTTTGATGGAAGCACACATCAATCAGATAAAAAAAAAAAAAAACCACAACGTATGCTTGGTCACCATGAGAGGTTAAGACAGCTTCCCCTTGATAATTTCAGAAAGGTCAAAAAAAGTTCATTGGTGTCAGCAGTTACCCATTTGAGAGACAGAAATCACTTATTGCTCAAGGAACCCCTAGCAACCTCTGGAGGAACCCTGGTTGAGAAACCCTGGTCTAAATCAGAAAAGAAGTTATGGTTATTCAGTTATTTGTTGAATCAATCATTTTGATTGAAGCACACATTAATCAGATTAAAAAATATATATATATGCATGGTCACTATAAGATATACAGAAAGCATCCCCTTGAACAATTCAGAAAGACTATATATTAATACAATATTATTTATTATACGTATAATATATTTATACTGCAGATGAAAATATATTGATTATACAACAGTTGTTTTTAATACTGTTAGAATGACTTTGCATCCTGCTTCTGGAAGATATTAGGCATCTTTAGTGGTTAAGCTAAAAAAATATACTGTATACAGTATTTGTTGTTTATAAACAATGATACATCACGTTACAAATGCCATCGGAAATGTCACAGTCATAAGCCACATTTACTGTACTCAAAGTGTTCCATGTCCTATGAAGTTTCAGAATGACTAGACAACGTACAGCAAGTTCGATTTAAATATACCTCAATGACGGCGTTATCTTCAGCCTTTCTGAGGAGCGGAACAAATTCCGTCCTACATAACTGGAAACACAGTCATTTCACTAGTACTTCTAACAAGCAGGGGGCGCTTTCCCGTACTTTACACCCATCAAACAACAGTGAAAACCACAAGGTTCTTGGAACAACAACAAAAAAAAAAGAAAAAAAGTACAGAGTTTGAATTCATAACTAAAAGTGGAAGATATTCTATTTGAGCCGCTCTGTAGTCTGTCTGTAAAGTGGTCAGTTTTCAGGTGGGTACGATGATTCATCTTTGGAAAATCCCTGAGTGATTTCTCTATGGGCCATACTAGACTCTGTGTACTGTTTGTATGCTACAAAACCACCTAAAATAACTGGAATGCAGCATTATGGTATGGCAATTATGGAGATAAAGAAGAATGCACTTGGGTGAAGCTACAACTTAAAGAAGAACTGTGGTCAAACAGCCATTGCATAGCTGAAATACACACGGGACCTGTTTTACTTGCCAAAACTTTGTAATATTCAGTTACTTTTCTGATTTACAACCTCTTGCCACACCACTACCGTGACACCGATATTTAGATCCTGCAACTTGTAGCTTTTGGTCTCACTTCCCAACTTTTAAACTCTACATTGGACTGTAAATCGGCTAACATGGTGCTGAAGTTTTTCCCATGTTCCTTTCCTCCTGTGTTCCTGTCTGGATGACAGCATGGCACAAGGCAGTAGAGCTCAACAGGCCCAACTGGTTCATAGCACAGACCCTTTCTACTTGCAGCCTGATTTCTGCTGTGCTGAGGATTCAACAAAGTTGATATACAGTAAAAACTTGGTTTGAGAGTAACTTGGTTTGGAAGCGTTTTGCAAGACAAGCAAAATTTTGAAATAAATGTTGACTTGATATACAAGCAATGTCACAACATACAAGCGTGATGTCACAACTGGGTATAAAAGAGAAGAGAGGCGCCTCTAAGTGTAGCAATACAGTTACATTTAATGAAGGTACAACAGTTAGAAACTCACATGGTTGATGATTAAAACAGGCACATCTAAGTATGCAGACATCTGGGGTAAAGATGTCCACATAGACCATCCTCCTCACCACCATTGACGTCTTCCCTTCCACGCTGCGCTCCACGAGCGGTTCAAACCTCAATTTCAGATCGCTCTACTGCAGGGTAGTCTTTCCGATCACGATTGCAGACAGCTTTACCCCGGATGCCTGCATACGTAGATATGCCTCTTTTAATCATCAACCATGTGAGTTGCTAAATGTTGTACCTTCATTAAATTCAACCCTATTGCTACACTTGGAGGCTCCTCTCTTCTTTTTTATACTCTGTAGCTCCTGCTGGATTTTGCTTTAATCCCCTTGTGGAGGCTTCCATTTGTGGATGGACATTTTATGGTTACACAACCTATCACATTGCTATAATCTTTTTATATGGACTATAAACTGAAGGACCTATGAATGAATGGTTGTGGAAAGAATCATTTGAGTTTCCATTATTTCTTATGGGGAAATTCGCTTTGATATACAAGTGCTTTGGATTACAAGCATGCTTCCGGAACGGAAATCCAAGGTTTTACTGTATAGGAAATGTCATCCTCATTCTATGTAGCGGGGGCCTTCCTCTTTCCTCCCCAATGCTTCATTGATGACAGGAGGACCTGCACTTTGTAAACCATTGAAGGAATCAGAGGAATGTGGGGGTGGTGGGTGATCTGGATTGCTAATACCAATAATTTGAGTATGGTCACTTGGAGTTTACCAACTCTCCCAGAAATAAGGGCCCCAAATGGCACATGGTTTGTGTAGACAGGTGTATGTCTTTATAAGTTCATGCAAAATTAAATAAATAAATAAAAGTTCTACATTTATCTTCTTTAAGCTGACAAGGAGAATTTTTAGTTTGAAAAAAAATCCATTTAGGAACTTTCATTTGATTTTCTAATAGGTAATGGGTTCAGAACTATGATTATTTTCAACTGTAGTGGCAAAAAAAAAAAAAAAAAATCAAAGGAGCAAGATGCAAATTGTTTCTTGAACAAATGAAATTCTAACAGTGAATGTGGTTTTTGTTCAGGAAATTGTATTCATTCTAAAATCAAATGTTAAAAGCAAAGTACCTTCCAACAACATTTCACAAGTGTCTGATGGCATCATCAAATGTGCTGATCAAAACGTACTGAGATTTTTTGTATGAGCATTTTTATCTGTCTTTTTTATTTTTTCATTGAGTACATTATGTATAGTGTGTGTTTTTATTGTCATGAACATTTTTTGTATATATTGTTGATACATTTGATATCTTTTTTAGCTTTCTTTATCTTAAAGTGTTACTAAACCTACAACAGTAAAATCAGTCTGTGTATGCAGTGAAGCATGCTTGCTATACTCACTGTGGATCCTAAGGGGTCAATCCCCCGCACTGTCTAAAAAGGCTGTTTGATCCTGTCTTCTCTGATCCTCCTCTTCTTCCACTGTTCCCAATCCATCTCCTGATAGTACAGAACCTTTGGAGTCACTCTGCACATCCTCAGTTTGATGTATATTGCTAGAGAGTTTTTTTTTTTCTTGGGAGGGTGCATGTGATCAGCACAGGGCCAATCAGCACTGACCAAACAGAGGGTCAGGGGTTCTGCAGCCTCATAGGACAGTCAGAGGAGAACGAAAACTCTTCCTACAAGTGTTAACCAGACACTGAAGTCACAAAACTGCTATATACTGCTGATGAGAAAAGGTATTTAGCAATTTACATGTACTAAAATAATAGAATTTCCATGTTCTGTCTGTGTACTGTGGGAGACCAGATATAAAGAATGTAGGGTCCTGGGTTTAGTAACACTTTAAAGCAGAACTAAATTCTCTCAATGTAATTTAGCTATAATTAATCCTTATGCTGCTAGCATTAGTACATAGATAGGAAGGTATATTATGTTTTCTCTTTTTAACCTTTTATTTTTTTTTTTAATCTCTTCAGTTGCTTCCTGGTTTCTGGCCTAGGCCAAAATTATGTCATACATCCCAGGAGTCTTCATGGGCATTTTTTTTTCCTGTCATCTGGAGGGGCTTTTTTAGCTAAGCACACCCTCCAGTGGCGGCCCGTCCATTAGGGGCACCCGGGCGCCGCCCCCTCTCTCCAGCCATCCCCCTATAGCATGAATCTATCCAAGGCCACCGTGGCCTCCCCCTTATTCATGTGTCCAGCCCCTTTCAGGTCATCGGGCATATGAATTACAGTACAGCGGCCAGGTTTTTTTTTTGAAGAACCTGATTAGAGCCAGAGGCTCTAACAGGCTTCAAAATAGGGTGAACTCGGGACGCAGAGCATTGTGTCTGGAGCCCACCCAAGTGCATTGCAACAGCGAATAAAAATTCGCTGTTGCAACAGTGTTTCTCCTCCCAGCCAATCGGGAAGCAGGTATGAAATCTGTTTCCTGATTGGCCAAAACGTCAGGCGATCCTATTGCACGCCGGGAGGAGCAGAGAGGAGAGACCGTGGAAGCTGCTCCAGGAGAGGACACCGGAGCAGCTTTCCCTGAGCCCGCCACGCTGGAAGATGGCTACATCCGCCCGCTGCTCTCACATCCAGGATAAGGACAGCGGGTGGTGGTGGGGGTGTGTGTTAGTGCCGTGCTGCGCGCGGGGGGGGTAGGTGGCAGTTGTATTAGTGCCGCTCCACCGGCGGCCGTGGGGGGGGAGTGGATTGCCCCCCCCAAAAAAAAAAACCCCACCAGCCGCCACTGACACCCGTCTGCATACACGCCTGAGGTAAGGACAGATGGTTTATAGGAAGTAAATGCTACATGAACTATCTGCCCTTACTCAAGATGGCAATGGCTAAATATGCTAGAGGGAGTTCTCAAACAGTTTAGTTCCACTGTAAAGGGTAGCTCCACTCTTGTTGTGTAACAACACTTTTGTTGAGAGAAAAAAAAAAAAAACAATCCTCTCTGGGTGATCTATGAGCATTGCAAGAATTTTAACAAATTTCATAGCCGAGCCTTACTTTGTTCTGTTCTGAAAATAAAGCTGTTTGTTCCAATATGTCCTCACAAGACTGATTTGTTATTGGGAGGGTCTGCACTCTTTATAACCACCTGATGCATTTTCAGTGTTATAATGAGGAAAGTTGCAGTTTTTGAATCCTTGTAGAATTAATTAGCCCTTAGGACTGTTTTACACCAGAATTCCTGTGCATTCCTGCAGTGCGATTTTGCAGCACATTCATTTGAACGGGCTACAAATCACTCCGGAATACACAATTCACATGGTGCTGTGGTATTATGTGATCTGGTGTCTGCAAACACACTGTGTTTGCAATCTTCTTTCAGAGTGTCATCAACAATGTTTTTTGAAAAGGCAGTATATTTCTAACGCGGTTCGGGAGACGTGCATGGAACGCACCTTTCCTGTACCGCAAACGTACATCTTCACCAACACACCATGGATCAGCAAGAAGTTGTCCAAGAAGGTTTTTAATGAAAAGAAGTTACATCACAAAAGAGGTGCAATGTTTCATCACATGCCTGACGAAGGGGTCCTGCGCTGCCCCGAAACGTTGCACCACTTTTGTGAAGTAACTTCTTTTCATTAAAAACCTTCTTGAACAACTTCTTGCTGATCCATGGTGTGCTGGCGAAGATGTATGTTTGTCTGATGCTTCCAGAACCCAACTGGTAATCGCTGCAGCACCCACTATTTATGTGCCATTTTACCAGGAATGTGTGCGATTGGAATATTGAATAGATTTCCTGTACCGCATTCTGGTGTGAACCGGCCTTTAGGGAGTATCTCACCAAAAAATGACATTCCGATTGCAGAGGATGCCTACAACTTTACTTGTATTTTAGTGCAAACATCTGAGAAAATCAGTGAGCCAATCACACAAGCGGTAAATGACATTTCTGCACAGAATACCTCCAGGTTGCAATATTGCATTGTATTTTCATGACAGTTTTACAAAATTACAAATCGAAATAAATAAATTGCAATTTTCAGTAATATTAAATTACAAAATTGCTTGTGTGGAAATTTTATAAGCTACATTTGTTAATGAAAAGGATGAAAGAGGAATTCTCCTTTAAATATCTAAAGTCTTGTTTAAAAAACAAACATGTCATACTTACCTCCTCTGTGCAGTTGGTTTTGCACAGAGTGACCCCGATCCTCCTCCTCTGGGGTCCCTCAGCAACGCTCCTGGCTCCTCTTCTATTCGAGTGCCCTGTCGGAGAACCGCTCTCCCTCGGGGCACTCGTGCGGGCGCGCTCCTGTGTCCTGCTGCTGCATCCATTGACACAGACAGGGTTCAGGTAAGTAAAAAGAGGGCTCTGGGGGGCTGCTGCATCACAGGAGGTTTTTCACCAGAATGCATTAAGGTGAAAAACCTTGAGGTTTTACAACCCCTTTAAGTATACCTGCTATTCTTTGTGTTCTACCATCAGCATGTGATAATAATAGGGTTTGTAATAGGGCTGTATATAGCTTCATGGGGAACATTGTTTCATAATTCTCTGCTTCTCCTAGTTCCTCCAGTATACTGAAATGTACACAGTAGTGGTGTCTAAACTACTGATTAGTCATGCATAATTCAGAAAAAAAAGTTAAAGTCTACCTCAATCCAAAACTCATGTTACCCTTTGGATCAAGGAGCTCACAGAACCACTCTGTGCTTTTTTTTATTGTTGTCTATGTCCCCACCAAAGAGATTCACTCTCTCTATATGTAACTACTGTCTCTGTCTATAGGACAAAAGGGGACGGGAAATCCAATAGTTTACAGAACAAAAACAAAAAGGTAAAGGGAATGGGGACACCAGCCCCAGCTGTATTTGCCTAAGAGGGGATTTCTTTAATTTTGGGGAGAATTTTTCCACTTCCTGCCATGTCTCTGGCAGTGGCGGCCCATCCATAGGGGGTGCCCGGGCGCCGCCCCCCACCAGTAGTCACAAAAAAAAAAAATTTAAAACGGCCCCTTTAAGAAAAAAAAAGTCCTTTAACATTGCACTGTGTTCGGGTGCCGGACGCAGTGCACTATGGGAAAAAGTGGCGGCCCATCCATAGGGGGCGCCCGGGCGCCGCCCCCCACCAGTAGTCACAGAAAAAAAATTTAAAACGGCCCCTTTAAGAAAAAAAAGTCCTTTAACATTGCACTGTGTTCGGGCGCCGGACGCAGTGAGCTATGGGAACCACCACGTCTATGCAATCACGAGATTGCAGACATGGCGCTTCATTTGCGGGCATTTAACCTGCCTTGCGGCGCAATACAAAACGCCGAGTAGCTTCCGCCTTTAAAATCACTGTGATTCTACGGGCGGGTAACATTTACATATCTTATATTACAGTCATTTTTAAAACTTCCACTTCAATTTTTAACTTTTTTTTTTTTAAGATTTCATTAGGGGTATGTGCAGCCAGGACATTTATAGTCTAAATATGTCTCCCATGTTTCCTTTTCTTGTAAAAAATATGAAAAATACAGCACAAAACAGCACATGGCTGTAATGGAAAATACAGATAGGAAGTACAACTAACCACCCTAAGCACAAATGATTATTGAATTACACTTCAAACATAATAATGCACTTAGCAAGTACGCAGCTTTCAATTTAATTGCATTATAGCCATCCCTTTTGTTAAAGGTTGCCAATACTTGCAACACTGTTACGTTCTGTGTTTCAGATAGTATGTTGTATGAAAACATTTCCAGTTTACATAAAAAGTTGGTTTTAAATACTCATGAAAAGAGAACAAAAAAAAAATGTTATCAAGCGTTAAAGAAAATCTGTACCTGATTATATACAGAGCTTTTCATTGCTGATAAGTACTAGTTGCCACTTGCCAGGCTGTCTCTGGCCGTAGAACTGACCTAGAGCAAGCAGTGGTGTAATCTGGTGTACTTGACACTTGGGGCAGATTATGTTTATTTTAATTATTACTACTGAAAATAATTTTGACTAATGCTGTGTACACACGAGCGGATTGTCCGACAGAAAAAGTCAGACGGAAGCTTTTCATCGTATATGCCGATCGTGTGTAGGCCTCTGACGGACCTAGAATGGCATCTGACGGACCTAGAAATGGAACATGTTCTAAATCTTTCCGACGGACCCTATTTCTATCGGGAAAACTGATCATCTGTATGCTGGTCCGACGGACCAAAAAAGACGCAAAGCAAGTACGAGGCGGGAAGCTATTGGCTACTGCCTATTGAACTTCCTTTTTCTAGTCCCTTCGTACGTGTTGTACGTCACCGCATTCTTTGGTCGGACTTTGGGTTGACCGTGTGTAGGCAAGACCCCTTAAATGGAATTCCGTCGGAGTTCCGTCGGAGAAACCTTCGGAGTTTATTCCGACAGCAAAATCGGTCGTGTGTACACGGCATAACAGAGGAAGGTGGTGCCTCTTATATAGTCAAAACTATTTCAGTAGTAATAATTAAATAAATGAATGCTAATAATGGCCAAAAAAGAAATGGAGACAGAGGCTATATTTTTCTCTGAACAATGTTAAAATAATAATGCTGGTAAAGAAAAAAATACATTCAAGGATTTAATAGCAGCACATAAAAACATATGAAAGATAGCAACATGGTTTCACAGTGATAGGCCCGCAGAGAAATAAATATAGTAAAATTGTCTACTAAACAATGTTGACTTAACAATACGTAGGCAAAAAATGGGAATCCTGGCAGCACATAGGCTAAAGAATTGCGAAATTGTATATAATACAGTATATCAGAAAAAAAAGGTAATTTCTTACAATACGCAGTACAGGACAAAAATGTCCAATGGTGACTGCTCTATCCAAGACACAATAAAAGGTCTCTCCTGTGATGCTGGGACTGTATACTCTGCCCTGTGATCTGAGCTGTATACTCCTAACACTATGGGTGGAACCAAGTGGAATACAGGGGACGGAGTGGGTGGATTCTATAAGGGGTGTGGTTTATGAGAAGTGGGAGGGGTCAAAAATGATGGACGGGGTCTGGCGCCCCCCCCATCCAAAAACTTCACCAGCCACCACTGGTCTCTACAGAGTTGCCCTTACTAGTTTTGTATCATCAGCAATCACTGAGATTGAGCTATTTATTTCCAACCTCTATATTATTTATGAACAAATTAAACAGATTTAGACCCAGGACAGAGGACAGTATACTATAGGACAATATATTATATATAATACATATCCCATGTGCATTGTATAAAATGAAAAGTATTTAAAGTTCATACCAGAATATAATGTGAAATCTTCCATCACCTTCGATCAATCAAACCATCCTCCAAAGTGTGATTGCCATCAACCATCATAAAGAATGCAAACCCAGAAAAAATTGCAGCAAAATAATAAGCAACAAAGAGCGCCTGATAATGTTATATGTAATGTTCCCTTTATGATAACTCCAGCCTTTACATAGACAATAGTAACACCAACAAAAAAACCCTTTAAAAAGGCAACAAAGTAAGCCATTATTACACTTACATGACCGTGGCCGTCGCCACTTGGGACCAAATGTAGTGGTGTGTTGTTGGGTGGAGCTTACATGTGACGTCACGCCACCTCATCGGGTCCCAAACACCTGGTGTGAATAGGGCCTAATAGCCTATGTAAAATATAGGGATAAGCCAGGTTAAAAGAGAAGTATGGCACACTCCATACTTGACAGGCAGGTCGTAGAAATATCCAGGTCATCAAATATCAAAAAGACATCAGGACTCACACAAGGAGATGGATAAATAATGAGATCACCAGCAATAAGGAAAAAAGCAACAGCAATAGTGAAGGCCGTAAAGGTGAAACACACGTATTTATTGTAGTCTACTTATATGCAAGCTGTACACTCACTACTTTACATTGTAGCAAAGTGTCATTTCTTCAGTGTTGTTACATGAAAAGATATAATAAAATATTTACAAAAATGTGAGGGGTGTACTCACTTTTGTGAGATACTGTATATTGTATGTATTCAGTCAAACAAATAGATAAGACAAGGTCTCTGCGATGAAGCATACCCATAAGGAATGTATTACATAAAAAATTGGCAAGATATCAAATTGCTGATGACAAATGAAATTAGAGAACAAATCGCAGATTATTCACAGGAATAAGTGCAAAATAATATAATAAAGCAAAGCCCATGTAATTGGGGTATAATTGGATGAGAAACTATGAAAAACAAACAAGCTGTGTGCAGATATATATGTCTCTTAGTAATACTTTGTGTATTTCTTTCAGATCTGTGCAGTGATCCAGCATTAAACGTTGCCTCTGTGCAGGAGCTTCCTCTAATAAAGACCCGTCACTGCTGCTTTCTTTCCTTGTGCAGGGTGACTGGTCTCATCTCCGCCCCCTCCTGCAGTTTTCTGCAGGCAGTATGTAGTGGGTGGAGCCTAATGGGCCCCTCCCACAGATCTGCTCTCTGCACACGCTATGTACAGCACAGTGATGAGGTCACCGCTCCTTTACAAGGTAATAACCATCAGCCTATTGCATTAGGGTGTGCACCCCAGAGCACAAACACACATGCATGTATATCAGCAGAGCAGTGGAAGGTGTCAGCAGAGCAAAGATTGGTGTCAGTAGGGCAGTGACTATGTCCGTAGTTTTTTTTTTTTTTTTTTTTTTTTTAACAGTTGCAGTTTATTTTGCATAAAACAACAAAATTAACATAATACCAAATCATAAAGTGATACAAAATTAGTATAGATCAAAATAGTGTAACACTAGCAGTCACTAGAGCATATGACAGCGACCAATGTAAGATAATACCATATACAACATGTAGAAAAATTCATCCAAGGGGAGATAATTTAACTCCATTACTAAACACTCAAAATTTAGGGTACTCAATTCAGGAACTCCATCTAACTTAGCACGTAGGGGAGACGGAGGAGTAGGTACCAGATCTGTGGGAGGAGAGGGGAAAGGGATACATGGGAGGGATTGTATTGAATTTTTTCGGGCAGGTCCGACCCTTATATATCAGTTTATAAAGGGGAAGCACCTGGTTCACCAACTCTCTCCTCTGCCGAACCCTGGGGGCCACAGATGTCTTCCATTTAGGTAGGATAAGTTTTCGTGCATAAAACGTTGGATAGAGAAGAAAGCACCATTGATGAAAGGAAACCTCCATTTGGGAACCCACCCCCAATAATAAAAAAGCAGGATCCAGGGGGACCCGTTGTTGCACAAAGGCGCCCAGCTCCTCCACCACCCCCCCTTGCCAATAGGGTTGGAGGGCAGGACCAGACCATATGAATGTGCCCACCTCCGTTCCACACCTAGAGCAGGACTAGTCGACCCCAGGGTACATAATAGTTTCTGCGGAGTATAATTTGCACGATACAAAAATTTCAGTTGGATTAACCCATCCCTTGCTGAAAACATCATAGGAATAAATTGCTGTATATCCTCCTCCCACTCCTCAGCAACTAGGCCCGGGATGTCATTTTGCCACGTCCAACACAATTGAGTCATTTTACTGAGATCTGATGATACAGAGAGGAGAGGATCCTGTTGGCGTTTTTAGAGATCAAAAAGCGCTCATTAGTTTTTTGATTTTATTATTTTTTCATTATTTTTTACAAATTTTTTAGGAGCCCCTTCGTGGGGCTTTGGTGAAATATTAAGGGTCTAAACAGACCCCTGATGTCTCACTTTTCATACAGAGAAAGAAACTGAGGACAGAGATTCCCTAGTCTCTTTCTCTGCAGCCTGCAGTAAACATAGTTTACTATGCTTCAGTTGAGAATGAAGACAGAAGCAATTGGTACAGATCACTCACTGTGTTCATTCAGAAAATGAAGGCTGATTAATGAACCACTTCTGGACCACTGCACGCTGATATACGTCCTAACTTTGACGGGGGATATTGTTGTTACAGCAGCAGCTAGCTGCCATAACCCCGGTATCTCTTGTTTGGCGGGCGGTCCGCTTCCAGATAAAAGTAGTCTCTGCAGCGGATTCACCGTAAGATCACTTTTATCGGCGGCGGGAGAGGGGCCCCCCCTCCCGCCCCGCTCCGGTGCCCTCCGCCGCTTACCGGAGCCGTCGGCAGTGGCAGGGGCGATCGGATGTTCCGCCTTCCTTGGCATGGAGACAAGTTAGGGGAAGATGGCCCCCACCCGTCTCCATGACATTGCATGGCGGAAGCAACGTCAAAACGTCACTTCCACCCATAGCTCTTAAAGGGCCATTTTATTATTTTTTTAAATGACAATTTTTTTTTATTGCATTTTAGTGTAAATATGAGATCAGAGGTCTTTTTGGCCCTAGATCTCATATTTAAGAGGTCCTGTCATGTTTTTTTTCTATTGCAAGGGATGTTTACATTATTTGTAATAGGAATAAAAGTGACACATTTTTTTTTTATATAAAAAACAGTGTAAATATAAAAAATAAAAGGTAAAATAAATAAGAAACATTTTTTTTTTTAAATGCACCCTTTCCCGCCTAGCTTGCGTGCAGAAGTGAACGCATATGTGAGTAGTGCCCGCATATGAAAACGGTGTTCAAACCACACATGTGAAGTATCGCCGCGATCGGCGAGAGCAATAATTCTAGCCCTAGACCTCCTCTGCAACTCAAAACATGCAACCTGTAGAATTTTTTTGAATGTCGCCTATGGAGATTTTTAAGGGTAAAAGTTTGTCGCCATTCCATGAGCGGGCACAATTTTGAAGCGTGACATGTTGGGTATCAATTTACTCAGCGTAACATTATCTTTCACTGTATTAAAAAAAAAAATTGGGCTAACTTTACTGTTGTCTTATTTTTTAATTCAAAAAAGTGTATTTTTTCCAAAAGAAGTGCGCTTGTAAGACCGCTGCGCAAATACCGTGTGACAGAAAGTATTGCAACGACCGCCATTATATTCTCTAGGGTGTTAGAAAAAAAATGTATAATGTTTGGGGGTTCTAAGTAATTTTCTAGCAAAAAAAAACTGTTTTTTAACTTGTAAACAAAACATCTAAAAAAGAGACTCGGTCCTTAAAGAGGGAGTCCACCTTAAACAAAAAATATTAAAAGCCAGCAGCTACAAATACTGCAGCTGCTGACTTTTAATAAATGGACATTCACCTGTCCAGGGAGCCCGCGATGTCGGCCGCCGAAGCCGATCGATCGCTCGTCTCTCGGCTGCCCCCACCGCCATCTTCGGTCAGGGAATCAGGAAGTGAAGCGTTGCGGCTTCACTGCCCGGTTCCCTACTGCGCATGCGCGAGTCGCGCTGCGCGTCTACACTGGTCCCCGTTGTGTTGTAGGAACTACTGTGTGGTTCCCACAACACAACGGGGGGGGGGGGGGTGTGGGCATTTGCGGCTAGCTATTCCCGGAAGTGGGTGCAGATACCTGTATTATACAGGTATCTGCACCCCCCTCCCTCCTGAAAGGTGCCAATTGAGGCACCGGAGGGGGGGGGGGGAATCCGATGAGCGGAAGTTCCACTTTAGGGTGGAACTCCGCTTTAGGTGGTGAAATAATTACCAGCTCCTTCCTCACTCCTGAGAGCTGGCAGCACTGCAGAGAGGAGATGGGAAGCAGAGAGAATGTCTGTAAAGGCATTTGGTGCACAAAAAGTGGATTTATATCCTTTGTGGCTAAAAAGAAATATATTTTATATATTTATATATTTTATATATTTTGTGTGTTCGGAGTTCAGCTTCAAGAGCCTATTGTTGTCTGTAAGTAGTCGGCGTAACTGAGATCAGTGACTCATTAACAGCATGCTACCCCCCTGCAGTCCCATTCTTACAGTGAACCATTACAAGTAGTTCAGGAATGTCTCTGTGAACATATAGAGCAGGTGATAAGGAGGTTAGTTAAGGTAAAGTGAATTAACATCTTTCACATGACTGAAGCATGGGTAACTACCTGTCATTCCACAGTCTCCAAAAAAAGCTTTATTATACCTTATATCCGGCAAGAGAAGACCCGAGTCAGGTCACAAGCACATAAAAAAAAAATCCTGCACATTATTTCAGGTATATTATTCTCAAAAAGGAAGTTTAAAAACTACTCATAAATTTCCCTGTAAATAACTCCCTACAATTCTCGTGACTACCATGACAATTCTCCTTCCTACATTTCACAAGCAAACAGCTAAACTTATATACGAAATACTGAAATATTTATTGTTTGGTGAATCATTCTTGTGATACACACACATTTGATAAATTAATTCCGCTATCTTCTGGGTCAGCTCAGGCACGGCTGAACTGAACCTTGCCTATGTTCAATTGTCCTCTCTCCCTACTCCACCGCTGGTCTGAACTCACACTGGTCTATAAGTACTTAAATCCTCACCACTGTCAACCAGATCACAGTCATCCCTATTTCTGTTCATATTTCTCTATGGAGAGTTCAGTGCTCAGGCACGGTTTGAGCTCACACTGAAGAGACCAGACTATGGGGGTGAACCGTGCCCGGGCTTAGTTAAAATTGCCAGCGTGGTTGCACTCTTAAAGAGGAATTCCTGGTATGGATATTTTATACATACTTAAATTGCTTCATCTTGGATCAATGTAACTATGTATATACCACACCTGGCCGATGCTCCTGGAAGCTGGAAATCTCCTAAATAGACACTGCTAAAGAGTCAGTTAGACTCTTAGAGGGGGTTTAGTGATGGCTAGTTCACCTATAGTAAACAGAATATTCAAATAGCACACATGCTTGGATCTCCAAATACTAGTAGCGGCTTACACAATTTGTTGACAACAAACTCAAATAACATAAAACTAGTAAAGTGTGGTGCTCTAAATATATATACATAGTGCCTATATAAATAAATATACTGTATTAAATAATCAAAAAGTCCCAATAAAGAGCCCAGAAGTCTTTAACACTTCTAATGTGCCCAGAGAAAAGATTTACCCTTCCACACCATCCACCACTAGTGAGCACACAGAGCCTCTTACCAAAATATATTGACCCTCTATAAATCGAAGGGTCAAATAGCACTTCTTAATTGAAGGTTTCGAAACTCAAGTACATCCAGGGTTCCACAGCCTCCACGAGATCTCATCTGCCCTCACAGGTTCAGCTGGGCCACTTTCTCTTGTGCCCAATCCTGGAACTTACTTCTCACCAGCGGTGGACACAGTGGATCACGGTGCTCAGTACCCATCATGTGATCGCTTTGACCCAATATCCCATCAAACAATAAATGTAAGCAAAATTGTTGTGAATGGCAATACAGTGTCACTATGGTGACATTGAACTGCTGTGATGAAAGTATGTAAAGAATATCCTAAAAAATTAATAAATAAATTAATCAAAAGTTTACAAGAATTGAATAAAAATTGTAAAAAATTTATTTAATTTCTTCATTTTCCCAAAAATTTTGATAAGAAATTACAACTTCAAAAAACTCAACATGCAGCTTACTACCCTGTTTCCCCGAAAATAAGACCTAGCGTGATTGTCGGTGATGGCTGCAATATAAGCTCTACCCCCCAAGTAAGCCCTACTTAAAGTCCTTGTAGGTCTTGTTTTCAGGGTAGGGCTTATTTTCAGGGAAACAGGGTAGGGCTTATTTGGGGGGTAGGGCTTATATTGAAGCCATCACTGACAATCACGCTAGGTCTTATTTTCGGGGAAACAGGGTAAATACCTTGGATTGTCTACTTTACAAAAATGAGTCATGTACTGTCCTGGCAACAGTAAATAGCTTCAAACATGTTTGGAATAAACATAGGTCTATATTCAGACAACAAAGTTAACAAAAAAAAAACAAAACAATATTATATCCACAAAACTGTATGATCACAATCATAAATTAATCATTGGACTGGGTCTCTTGGCCCCTCCAAAGTCTGGGTGGCCAATATAGAAGACCTTGTCTCATTTTGGGTAGTTAAGGATTGTTAAAGTTTTCTATATTGGCCACCCAGACCTTGGAGATGCCAAGAGACCCAGTCCAATGATTAATTTATATTTGTGATCATACAGTTTTGTGACTATATACTTTTACTTTCTTATCAATAAATAGTGTTTTGGTAATAGACAAGGTTGGTACACCCTTCTTGCTATTCTTTCATTTAAAATCAAGATTTTCTCAATCTTAAGTGGGCTGCAAAGCTACAAATGGATCCTTGGCACTGTACAGATTGACCAAACAATAAGTTTCATAGTCCACTAGCCTCTCTGCTTTCAGTCAAGTTGCTTCGCTATTGTCTTTCACAGTTGAGCACTTATGTGGTGTTTGCTTTACATGGTTGCCCTATACAGAACCCTGACCTCAACCCTACTGAACACCTATGGGATGAACTGCAATGCAGATTAAGAGCAAGGTCTTCTCATCCAACATCAATATCTGTACCATGTTTATTTACTTCCAGCCGATAGCCATCCAGTGGTGTCCTGGGATGATCATTTAGCCCAGTTACTTTCTGTGGCAAGTGTGCATTTTACACGGTTCCGTTGCCTGCCCTCTGTTGTTCCTGCCTAACATTAATTATGAAATATATGTGCACTTTCTTCCCCTGACCAGCCCTCCTTCCCATTCCCTACCCCTTGTCCCCCCCCCCCTTCCCCTCCTGCCTCTCCCCCCTCTTCTTTTTCCTTCTCATCCCCCTCCCTCTCCCTCCCAATTTTCCCTCCCCTCTTCCCCCTCTTTTCCTCTTTCCCTTCCTTTTCCTTTCTTTCCTATTTCCCTCTTTTTCCCTCCCAACCCCCCCCCCTTTCCCTTTCCTCGCTTCCCCTTCTTCCTCTTCTTCCTCCTCCCTCCCTTTCCCTTTCACCACTCTTTCCCTTCCTTCTGAGTTTCCCACCCCCTCACCAACCCCCCCCCCTTCCTTCTCCCCCCCCCCTGCTTTGCCCCTTCCCCTCCACCCCTCCCAGGGCATAGTCTTTCATCCCTTATGTGGGCAATATCTGACCCAGTACCGTTTACTGTCTTTACGCTCACTTAAGACAGAGTGACTGCTGCGAACACACACAGCTGCAGCATTCTCTCGTGAGACTTCTACCCCCCTCCATCCTCCATTTACTGGACAATACCTTTCCAGGAGTGCTACAAGACAAAAAATCTTCCCTCCACCCAGCCAGTGACAGAACGCTTGATGGTGGACTGGTATGGAACACAGAAAATCGCATCTTCCATTTCAGGCCGCTTTGTCCAACTAGCCATCATGTTGATGTACATACTTTGGCCTACTGGCGATTAAAGACTGCACCCTGGTTCTCAAACAGGCTCTGATGAAGAGGTCATCCTCGAAACGCGTTAGCCAACTCTAAATACCTGCCTAAACATGGGCTCTTGATATATTTTTAACCCATTTTTAATTTCTGATGTCTTTTATATTTTGTCACCTGTTTGCATGATACGTAGTATTGGTATTATTCTACTGTTTTTATTTGCTCTTTATTTCCTCTGAAATAAATTTTATAAATTTTCTATGTTTTGATGTGAGCTTGATCACGCGCCCTTCATCCATCATTCTCCGTTTACAATGTTACCCTTATTCTTATGTAGATTTAATTTCCGCACAATCCCCCTTGTGCGCCGCGGGGGGGTAATTTCTGAGCGGCTGGGTCTTGTACCTGGCAATTGGCCTGTGGGGTAAGCAACCTTCCATTGTTTCTGCTGAACTGTATTTATTTACCTGATGTTCATTGTAAATTTTCACTGCATGTTCCTGTGTTTCATTTGACTACTTGTCTTATAGATTACTCCTCCTGACGAAGCAGTGTTTGTACCATGAAACTAGTTGAGGTCTGGTTAATCTATGGGAAACACTGCATCAACAGATACCTCTAGGGGAAACCTCTGAGTATTTGTGCACTGTTTATTCAATCATTTTAATGTGATTCTTGTATGTTTTCTTCTCTTTTTTTTATGTATAATAAATGGAATTTTTATCAAAGAATTGTACTTCGATTTATCAGTACCGAGATAGTCCACCATAAAATTTGTGGGTTTGAGTATATGTTTGGCTAGCCTCAGCAGCTACCCTTACGCTCTTACCCCTCCCCCTGTTTTCCTCTGAACTCACAAGGTTTTTTTGGCTGAATCTGTACAAATTCCAAGACACACTTCAACAGCTTGTAAAAAGCTTGACCACAAACTTTGTTCATATAGCATATTAAATAAGGTATAGACTTCAGAGAGAGATATATAACCCTGCTCCTATACAAAGTATTAGCATGGTTTTGTACAGTTAAGTGGTTTACAAAAAATATATTCTTATTACACCCAACTGTACACATGTCCTGCTTCTGAGGAATGTGGTACATAAGGATTAAAAAGTTTCTTTGCTATAATGCTATATCTTGACAACCTTGAGTCTACAGTGAATTTATTTGGACATCTAAACTGGCAGATCCCTTGGAGGGCCTAATTCAACTCTCAAAGATCAGCATTGATAAGGAAAATGGATACATTATATATTTGCCAACTTGCTTGACTTGCTAGCATATATTAAAAGGAAAGTTTTTCTTAATTTGCAACTGCTTTTATTCTTTAAAAAAATGGACTGTGTCTTTATAAAGAGTTCTTTTGTATATTTTTTAACAGTGTACCATTGCCTTTTTAAGCCCCATTTTGTCTGTGGTCAGTATTATGTTCACTTTATAATTACAACTTTTTTTCATTGAACTCTATTCTTAGTTGTTCTTCTTGCCCAGTTTGGTAAAAGTCTATTACTGTGCCCACATCAAACAGAGCCACTAACGAGCAAAAGATCTGCCAGGTAATGGTCTGCGACACCAATGTGTGAATATGTTCTAATACAGCTTTCTGCAAGCACACGTGGGCAGATATTTTACTTTTTGTTTGATGTAGGTTTTTTTTTTTTTGGCTAAATAATTTCACTTTGTGTGCCCATGTCCTATTCTTCAATTATAGGTTCCCATCTTAGTAGAATGACTGTGCTGTTCAGCGTAGGACGGATTCAGGCGCGGCCGGGAAGTGACTCAAAGATGTCCAGTCTATTCATATTTACCTTGGGTGAACAAGCAGTTGGAACCCAGGACAAAGGGAGATTCACCAGCAACAAAAAAGACTTCTGGGAAAAAAACAAATGGTATAACTCAAGATTCGGTGGGTTCATTATAAGGGTAAACTCTCAACGCATGTACACATATAATAACCAAAAAAATCTCAACTGACCTCTCAATTAAAATGACCTAAACACAGCACATTGCAAGAGCATGAAAACAAAAGGTCTCCAAAGTCTTATGCCCCGTACACATGATCGGACTTTCGGACAACAAAACCGTGGATTTTTGTTCGAAGGGTGTTGGCTTCAACTTGTCTTGCATACACACGGTCACACTAATGTTGGCCAACAATTATGAACATAGCGACGTACAAGACGTACGACGGCCGATAAAAAGGAAGTTCAATAGCCAGTGTGCCACCCTTTGAGCTCCTTCTGCTAATCTCGTGTTTATCTCGTGTTAGTAGAAGTTTGGTGAGAGACAATTTGCGCTTTTCAGCCTCATGCTTTTCAGTTTGTTTGTGCTTTACAGGTTGTGCTTGTCGGTTCGTATCTGCTCTTCAGTGCGTGCTTGTCAGGTCATTTCTGTCTTTCAGTGCGTTCTATTTATATTTCGCTGCTGATTTTCAGTGCGTGCTTGTCCGGTCATTTCTGATTTTCACCTGTTCTTGTCAGGTCCTTTCTTATTTTCAGTGCGTTCTGTCAGTTCGTTCTGAGCAGCAGTTCGTTTATTAGCCATGTTGCGGTTACATACTCGTCGGAGAGTTTGTGCTGTTGTTGGGCACGGTGTTGGAGTTATTGCTTTGACCCAAGTCCAGTCCATGAACAGATGGAGGAAGCCCAACGCACTATATGCGAAGAGATTATTCTGCAGGCCCTAAACAAGGGGAAGAGGGGCAATTTCACACCTCAAACACACCTCTGTGAGTTGGACCATGCTCCTCCACCACCTCCACCAACACCACAGCCACCCCACCCACCACAGCAGCATGGAAGGAAGCGTGGAAGGAAGTGTTGAGAGTGATGGCCTGGGTTTGGTGTGGTCTGGCAAAAAATGCAGGCTGTTGTAAAACCACAGCCTCATTACATATATGTCATCTGCTGCTGCTCCCGATCTCTCAGAATCCTGGACCGTATTGTGCTCCCTATTAAATGGACCCAGGTTACCAATTTTGACAGTCAAATAATTGATGTCTGCCCTGGTGTACAAAGACTTCACCAATTCCAACTGTTTCTCCATCGTTGCCTTCCTCTTTATTTTGTTAGGACCTTGTGCTCCATATTAAATTATACATTTTGGTTTTGACAAATACTTGGCTATGTATTTTACTTCAAAAAGGACAGTTTGTTTGTGAGTAGGCAGGTACATTTCAAAAGTACAATGTCAAATTAACAAGGGACACCAACATAGTTGTATCTTTGAGGTTAAAAAATACAAGATAATAATGGTGTTGTGGTAACTTGACACACAAAACTAAAAAAAAAAATATTCTGGAGATCACTAGAAAAAAAAACACAAAAAAGAAAAAGTATTATAGAGATCACTAGAAAAAAAAAGAAAAAAAATATTATTCTGGAGATCGCTAGAAAAAAAACACAAAAAAAAAAAATATTATTCAGGAGATCACTAGATATAATAAAAAATACGTTTGTCAGAACTATGTGCATATCAGCAGCAAAGCTACTTCATTATTATAGCATTATAAAGAAGTAGAGAATGCACTACATTGAGAGATTTCATAATTTGCCGCGTCACAAATGTGATATCTCCATTATGAAGTCTAGTTTTACAAGACCGAGCGCTTCCGGCTCCTACTTGATTCCGAGCATGCGTGGACTTTTGTGCGCCGGACTTGTATACACACGATCGGAAAGTCTGACAACAAACATTTGTTGGCGGAAAATTTGAGAACCTGCTAGCCAACATTTGTTGGCGGAAAGTCCGACGGAGCATGCACACGGTCGGACTTACCGCCAACAAGCTCACATCCAACATTTCCCGTCGGAAAATCTGACCATGAGTACGCGGTATAACAGTTCATTTTTTTAGCAAACCACCACAGCCTGAGTAGAAAATCCTGTCCCCCACCAACATGTTGCAGAGAATTATTGCTCTCTGTCTGGAAGCAGTGGTCTCTCTGCAGAGGATTGGAACATTCCTTGCAGAGTTAGCCCTGAAGCTGTGCCATCAGTAATGTTCATATCCATATTGATTGGATGCAGGCGCTGTTCAACCAACAATTTTCCATCTGGTTCATTTGACAAAAGTCAGCTGTTCAATCGATATTTTTTTGGACTGGGTGGTGCCAGCACGTGCACCATGGCTCAAATTTTGGCTGAAATTCAAGCCGTGTTTGCCAGCCTTAACTTAGTAAGGGTTAGTATGAGGGGGGCAGCGCCAATCTCCCAGAGTTGAAAACAAATAGATTGTGTCTTAAACTGTAAACCAAACAAAGTTAATCTATTCAGTTTGTTCTTACTCATAACTATTTAGTAAACCACAACAGCCCATCATTATTCAGCCGCACCAGAAATTCCTGGCAGCTGGGGTCCTGTAGGAAGATCAGCTTGCAGCCAAAGGGGTTCCACCTCCATTCTGAATCTTTATCAAAGTTCAAGTCAAGGATAAATTGATAAAACATGGTTTCATTGTTTAAGCATTTTATTGTAACCGATCAAGAATTTTCCTTTACATCCAAAAAGCTATTGTGGGCAGCAAGTAAGGTCATTCAACTGCTAATGTAATCTAGAAAATGTAATTTTTAACAGGGATGCAATCAGACACTGCAGGGCCCCAAAGCAACATTTTGATGGGGTCCCCATAAGTGCCACCTTTTTTAAGGCCTCTCTAACATTGGAGCATAGAGGTGGACTGCATATAAAGTATTTAAATATAAAATTTCTTGGCACTGGCTGTCCGAAGTGAGCAGCTCTTAATGCACTACTATAGGGGCCCTATATATACTTCTCACTATTGGGACTCCTCTGTACCCAGGAGCTTCCATAGCAACTACATAGGTTGATATGACTGTAATGATGCCCTTGATTATGTTAAAAGTTAGCTCTGTGTACAGGGCCATAGATCATTTTTTTGGGAAAGGAAGGAAGGGTTGGGTTCAACCTTGGGCATGTAGACAATAACTAAGCAGCACACTGCTGCAAATTGTGGGGTGTGGCAAAGTTATGCAAACAGCTAGAGGGCCTTAAAACGTGAGCCTATTCACTGAGTAGAAGGTAATTTATGCCATATTCCTTGCACCCAAAATATGCTTTCATTAATATGCTACAAGCGAGTATCTAAAAGACACGTACACATCATAATGTACATACTACAGGGTTTACAAGCGCATAATGCATAAAGTGCAGGGATATGATTATTTTAACACACAGAGCGGGGGTGGAGGGGTCAAGTAAGTATAATGTACCAGTCATTACACAGAGTTCAACAAAAATTACCAATCCTCCCAGCACAGCTCTATCCGTAATACAAATCCCCCATTACTAATACAGATCTCCTCTTCCCAGTACACCTCTCCTCCCAAGTACAGCTTTCTCTCAAGTACAGTTCCCCTCAGTACAGATCTCCCCCAATGCTGAACTCCTCCAGTACAGATCTCCCCACAGTAAGGATCTCACTCCACTACAGACCCCCCCCCCCCGTACAGATCCCTACCTAGCACAGATTTCATCCCCAGTACAGATCTCCCTCTGAGTACAGAACTCCTCCAGTGCTGATCTCCCCCAGTACAGATGTCCCCCCTGTAAGGATCTTGCTCAAGTACAGATCTTTTCCCCCAATACAGAGACCTACCCACTACAGATCTCTCCTCTTAGTATAGAGTTCTCCTCCCAAGTACAGATCTTCCCCAAGTGCAGATCTTTCCACCCAGTACACTCCCTATTTCAAATCTTTTGCCCCAGTACAGATCCCTCTGCCCAGTACATATCTTTCCCCCAGGATAGATCTCCTCCCAAGTACAGATCTCCCCCAGGATAACTCTCTCACTCTAGTACAGGTCTCTTCCCCAGTACAGATTTCTCTCCAGTACAGATCTCCCACAGTATAGAGCTCCCCTAATACAGATCTCTCCACAGTACAGAGCTCCCCAATACAGATTTCCCCCAGTATAGATTTCTCCCCAGTAAAGATCTCTCCTTCCTGTACAGGTCTCCCCCCCAGTACAGCTCCTTCCCCCTTCCCGGTACAGATATCTACCCAGTACAGCTCTCCAATTCAGTAAAGGTCTCTCTTTCCAGTACAGGTTTTTCCCCCAGTACAGATCTCTTCCAGTAGAGAGCTCCCACAATATAGATCCTCCCCAATACAAACCTTCCCCCAGTACAGAGCTCCCCCAATACAGATCTCCCCAGTACAGATCTCCTCCCACCCAGTACAGAGCTTACCCAGTACAGATCTACCACCATGACAGATCTCTCCCCAGTACAGATCTTTCCCTCAAGTACATATCTCTCCCCATAACATATCTCTCCTACCCCCAGTAAATATCCCCCTCCCAGTACAGATCTTACCCAGTACAACTCTTCCCTCAGTACAGCTCTTCCCTCCATAATCCACTATTCAGACCAGATAGTTCAGAGTCGAGAAGTCCTTCCTTGGCTTCATCATGTGACTTCAGTCTAGGAGGAGATAAGCAGAGCCTCCCTCCCTCTGAAATGCCTAGCTCACTCCACCAGGACTGCCTGCATCTGACGTATGACAGGCAGCAGCGGGAGCTGCAGTGCTTCCGGTGCCCGGCGGCTGTCAGCACTAGCTGCTGAACGGCAAGATGCTCTGTGGGGGTTTGGGACTCCCCTATCTATGCCCCAGTTTGCTTATGTCCCAGTATATTTTTCTTTATGATTCCTCAAAACCAAATTCATCAGCCTTCTCAAACTGGAGAGCCTCCTATAAAACAATTCCATGCTATGCAGCACCCTTACTGTGTCCCATATATGGGGTAAAACAATGATCACAGTGGTTCGGTGCCATGAGATCTCTGTGGTGGCCAATCATAGTGATCACAAATACACTGCCTGTGTTTACAGACATACTCTCGCAATGGAAGAAGGGAAATTGAATAAAGGGGAGGTCAGCAGCAAACAATTCAAACAATTCAAGGTAGGAGGTTTTATTTAATGTGATTATGGAATTGATTTTTCTGGTACAATAATTTTCATTGTTGCACTCAAAGGTAACAATACAGTGAGTCAACCAGAGAGGAGTTACACAATGTGAAACATGGTATACGAACATAGGTGAAGTCTTGTGCAACATTGATTAAATGAGAGGGGATTTCCACTAGATGACTTCACGGTGGGGACCGTGGATCCACCTAAATTACCTAAGCGACGGCTCAGGATTATACCATCAGGAAACCGAAGAGGTGGAGGGGTAAGGGGGGGGGGTGAAGGAGGGGTTAGGGGAGGTCCTGCAGGCTTGGACCATAGCTGCAAAAATTATAAAGTGCCCCAGGGTGGGGAGAGCATACGACTACCAATGAGCCCATATTTTCACAAATTTGGAATGGGAGTAATGTAAGATACTGGACATCTTTTTGTTGATCATCAGGGTGGTCAGGTTGCTCTTCACCAAAGCAAACGGCACCAAAGGTGACTTCCAGGTCTTGACAATGGAACATTTAGCGGCGATTAATAGGTACATTTGGGGAATTGTTTTTTAATCCTTTTACCCCCCTCATCCTTTGTAGTGCGCTGCCATTTTTTTTTTTTTGCTATGCTTTATTACGGAAGGTAAGGGAAACAGCTTTTTTTTTTCAAATTTGTTGGTATTTTTACCTTTGTATATTAAATACCACCTCTGTCTTTTTAAAAAAAAAGATATGAAACTAATTTGTATCATACATACTAGGGGTACAACTGGGGGAATCCATAGTGGAGAAGGATCTGGGGGTTTTGGTAGATCATAAGCTCAATAATAACATGCAATGCCAATCTGCGGTTTCCAAAGCGAGCAAAGTCCTTTCTTGTATTAAGAGAGGTATGGACTCCAGAGAGCGAGATATCATTTTGCCCCTGACCTCATCTGGAATATGGAGTATAGTTTTGGGCACCAGTTCTCAAAAAGGATATCGAGGAACTGGAGAAAGTGCAGAGAAGGGCAACCAAACTGATAAGAGGCATGGAGGAGCTCGGCTATGAGGAAACATTAGAGGAACTAAATTTATTCTCTCTTGAGAAGAGGAGATTAAGAGGGAAAATGATCAGCTTGTTCAAATATATAAGGGGTCCATATAGTAAACTTGGTGTTGAGTTATTCGCTTTACGGTCAGCGGACAAGGGGGCACTCATTACGCCTAGAGGAAAAGAGATCTCCAAATACGGAAAGGTTTCTTCACAGTGAGAGCTGTGAAAATGTGGAATAGACTCCCTCCAGAGGTGGTTCTGGCCAGCTTAGTAGATTGCTTTAAAAACGGCCTGGATTCTTTCCTAAATGTACATAATATAACTGGGTACTGATATTTATAGGTAAAGTTGATCCAGGGAAAATCTGATTGCCTCTTGGGGGTCAAGAAGGAATTTTTTCCCCTGCTGTAGCAAATTGGATCATGCTTTGCTGGGATTTTTGCCTTCCTCTGGATCAACTGTAGGTATAGGATTGGGTATATGGGATTGTTTGATATTATTTTTTATTTATTTATTTATTTTTATGGTTGAACTAGATGGACGTGTGTCTTTTTTCAACCTGACTAACTATGTAACTATGTAACAGTGTTGCATTACCAAGTAATTGTAAGCAAAACTATCAGAGCACTAAAAACGAAAAAAAACGGCCTTGTAATGAGGGGGTATATACAGACTGGTACTGCAGTTGTTCCTATTGTAGTGAACCTATTGCATTGCCCTTAGCCTTCTTTGAGTGAGATACAGTTATCGCCTTGGAATCACCCAGGTAGCACAGCAATCTAAAAAATACTTATTAACAGGGGTTCAAGCAGAGAATACTGTTGTCAAAAAAAAAAAAAAATCACCAGGTTAAGAGGGTATAAAGTTGGCATTTGGGCAGGGGCGGCCAGTCCATTGAGGGCGCATGGGCGCCGCCCCCCTATTTAGTGCTGCCATCCATGCGTCTGGCCCCTTGCAAGACGCCCGGCGCATGAATTCCTATGGCGGGTGTTTTTTTGAAGCACTGATTAGAGCCAGAGGCTCTAATAGGCTTCAAAATACAGTGGCAACAGGAAAGTGGGGTGGGGATTTTTAGAGGTGCAGAGATGTCAACAAATGTTTTATTTCTTGTTTTGAGACGCAAAACAGAAAATATGTGCATAAAAACAACAGACACAGGCATGTACAGTACTATTGTTATGATGTTAAACAGGTCAGCATGATAACAAATCCTGACATGTTTCGCCCATACATCGGGCTTCTTCAGGGGGGCTGTCTTTATGGAGGTACAGGCCTTCTGTGTCTCCACTCCCAGGGCAGTGCTTCTAGCCCAGTTCACCTGGAGCAACGGGGGCAAAGGTCCTATCGCAGTCCCCCCAGAGGCTAACAAAGCAAGTCAAGACCACAGGCGACTAGGGGTCACAGAGGGAACAAAAGGACCAGAATGTGGATCCATAGGAAACTTGAAGCCAAGCGACTTGAAAAGGCCACCTCACAACACTAGAGATACTCAGTAGGCTGCAAGTGTGTAGTGGCACGTCATGTCCCAAGGGGCTCCAGCCTTTTATTGAATATATTTGTTGACATCTCTGCACCTCTTAAAATCCCCACCCCGCTTTCCTGTTGCCTTTATGTCAATTTGGAGATTGGTGCCATTATTTAGCTGTTAATTCCATGACCAATTATCTGTTCAAAATAGAGTGGGCTTGGGGCGCAGAGAGTGCGCTCACAGCCCACCCAGGTGTGTTAAAATAGCTAATGAATATTTGTTATTGTAAAACTGATCCTCCTCCCAGCCAATCAGCAAGCGGGTCTGGGACCCATCACCCAATTAGCTGAAAGGACAGGTGATCCTATTGGATGCCTAGGATGAGGAGAGGACACAGGAGCCACTGCCTGGATACCTGCTGCCCGGATGCCCGCTGCTCGCTGCCCACCACCTAGATGGGGTAAGTGCCAGACGGGCAGACAGCAAGCGGGGGGGGGGGGGGGGTTGAGGTACCACTACATTTGGGGAGTTGTCGATGATGGTAGCTTGTATTTTGTTTTCTTGAATTTGTTCAAAAACAACTGAAAAGAAAGAAAAACCAAAAAGCAGTAAAACAGTTTTAATGCACTTAGCAAACAGTAGTTATGCTAAAAGATATATAAATGTGAAAAAAACTTTCTGTGCTATCCCTGTGTATAAACCACCTATTACTCAACTCTATATACTATAGGAGGCAGCTAGCACCACTATGCATCTAACCACCTGTACAAAATGCAATAAATATATATATATATAGTCACAAAACAGTTCAGCGCTCTCCTTTAATAAAGTGCATTCAATAGTATATATATATATTCAATAGTTCTATAGTGCATAGATAAATATCTGAAAACAGTGTAAAAACCATCTATATATAATAAATTTACATGAGTCCATCTTTTCTTTTAAATTCGGTTGTGCTCATAAGTTTACATACCCTGTCAGAATTTATGATTTTTTGGGCATTTTTCAGAGAATATGAATGATAACACAAAAACATTTCTTTCACTCATGGTTAGTGTTTGGCTGAAGCCATTTATTATCAATCAATTGTGTTTACTCTTTTTAAATCATAATGGCAAAAGAAACTACTCAAATGACCCTGATCAAAAGTTTACATACCCTGGTGATTTGGGCCTAATAACATGCACGCAAGTTGATACAGACCCTGACAGACCCTTGCATCTTTCATCCAGTGCTGCACTGACGTTTCTGATTTCTGAGTCATGGGGAAAGCAAAATGATTGTCAAAGGATCTGCAGGAAAAGGTAGTTGAACTGTATAAAACAGGAAAGGGATATAAAAAGATATCCAAGGAATTGAGAATGCCAATCAGCAGTGTTCAAACTCTAATCAAGAAGTTGAAAATGAGGTTCTGTTGAAACCAAACCACGGTCAGGTAGACCAACTAAAATTTCTGCCAGGAAATTTGTTTGGGATGCAAAGAAAAACCCACAAATAACTTCAGGTGAAATACAGGACTCTATGAAAACATGTGGTGTGGCCATTTCTAGATGCACAATAAGGAGGCACTTGCAGAAAGATGGGCTGCATGGTTGAGTTGCCAGAAGAAAGCCATTACTACGCAAATGCCACAAAGTTTCCCGCTTACAATACACCAAACAGCACAGAGACAAGCATCAAACCTTCAGGCACAAAGTCATTTGGAGTGATGAGACCAAAATTTAGCTTTTTTGCCACAAACATAAACGCTACATTTGGAGAGGAGTCAACATGGCCTATGATGAAAGGTACACCATTCCTACTGTGAAACACAGAGGTGGATCGCTGATGTTTTGGGGATGTGTGAGCTACAAAGGCACAGGAAATTTGGTCGAAATTGAGGGCAAGATGAATGCAGTATGTTATCAATAAATACTGGAGGAACATTTGCATTCATCAGCCAGGAAGCTGCCCATGGGACCTATTTGGACATGCCAACATGACAATGATCCAAAACACAAGGCCAAATCGATCTGTCATTGGCTACAGCAGAATAAAGTGAAGGTCCTGGAGTGGCCATCTCAGTCTCCTGACCTCAATATCATTGAGCCACTCTGGGGAGATCTCAAAACGTGCAGTTCACGCAAGACAGCCCAAGAATTTACAGGAACTGGAGGCTTTTTGCCAAGAGGAATGGGCAGCTTTACCATCTAAGAAGATAAAGAGCCTCATCCGCAAATACCACAAAAAGACTTCAAGCTGTCATTGATGTTAAAGGGGGCAATACACGGTATTAAAGTGGTATTCCACCCAAAAAAATGCATGAATGTGCCTAAAAAAAAAAATTTTTTTTAAATTTGGAAATTTTTTTTTTAACTCACCTCTAAATGCCTGTTGCTAGGGGGTCCCTCATAGTCTGCCTCTTTCAGTGCCTGGGCTGGTGACATCACTTCCCCTCGGCACAGGAAGGGCTCAGCTCTGCTCCCTCCCTCTTGTCAATCATCTGGGACCCATTACAGGTCCCAGATGACTGAGCGGCCAATCACGGCGCGCGGCGCTGCTCGTGCATGCGTAGTGGGTGCCTGGCTGTGAAGCCACAGCCCGGTGCCCACAGTTGCAATGCCAGTGCCGCCGAACAGAGGGGGAGACGGGGCTTCGATCCCCCGCATCGCTGGACCCTGGGACAGGTAAGTATCCAATTAAAAGTCAGCAGCTGCAGTATTTTTAGCTGCTGACTTTTAATTTTTTCTTTTTTTAAATGGGAACTCCTCTTTAAGAACTGGTGTGTAAACTTTTGATCAGGGTCATTTTGGTAGTTTCTGTTGCCATTATGATTTAAAAAGAGTAAACATATTTGAATGATAATAAATGGCTTCAGCCAAACACTAACCATGAGTGAACGAAAAGTTTTTGTGTTATCATTCATATACTCTGAAAAATGGCCAAGAAATCATAAATTCTGCCAGGGTATTTAAACTTATGAGCACAACTGACACCTATAGGAGGGGTGAAGGGCACTGTGGTGATCAGAGGCAATTACTGAAGAGTTTCTGGTGTATGGGACTGCATGTTTTTTTTACAGACATTGAATCATTTATTGATGGACTGTATATATATTTAAAAGAAAAGATGGACTCACGTAAATGTAGTGTTGCTTTTTACATTGTTTTTAGATATTTATTTAGAGCCCTTTCACACTGAGGTAGTTTTCAGGCGTTTTAGCGCTAGAAATAGCGCCTGTAAAGCGCCTGAAAACTGCCTCCCATTCTCTGCAATGGGTGCTTTCACATGCGGGCAGTGCGCTTGCAGGACGTTGGGAAAAGTCCTCCAAGCAGCACCTTTGGGGTGGGTTGGGAGCGCTGTATACAGCGCTCCCAAAACGCCCCTGCCCATTGCAATGAATGGGCAGCGCTTCCGTAGCACTTGAAAAGTGCTTTGGAAGCGTCGCAACACTGGAGTTTTTAACCCTTTTTTTGGGGTTAAAAGCACCCCGCTAGCGGCCGAAAAGTGGCACAAAAGCGCCACTTAAACAGTGCTAAAGTGCCGCTAAAACAAGTGGTGCTTTAGCTCGAATGGCCGGTGCTTTCAGTGTGAAAGCACTCTTATGCACTGTAATTTGAAGGAGAGCACTGCAATGTTTTGTGACTATACGCTAAAAGATGGCGTATAGAAACTTATGTTTCTTTCCATAGGACCCGCAAGGATCAAAGAGCAGGGCAGCAGATTATTACTTTCTTTTTTCTTTATTCCCCTTGTTCAAAGATAAGTATGGCCAAATCTTTTTTGTGGGTCACAAGAGTGCAGTTACTTCTTTGGGTGCTCTCCTGTGACCCAGAATCAGCTGACAGAGGGCTAAATATCTGCTGTCAGTAGACATCACAGAGCCACTCCAGGCACTAGGATTCAGACAATAATGAGGACTGATCTGCAGCTGGCTCAGCATATCAGCCTGCCTCTGAGAGCCTTAATTTGTTACTAAACCCAGTAATATGAAAATAGTTAATCTTCCCCCCACAGTGCCACTATATACCTTTTTGGCTGATCTGTATACCACGGTCACGCAATAAACTGCAGGATCTGCTTGAGTGCTGAGTGTTCAGGTAGGAAGAGATTTGCACTACAGTCTGTATGGGAGGCAGATCATCCATCAAACAAGATGTGACATCCCCCCCTCTGTGTTCTTTTTTTAGTTACTGGGCATGGAGGAGGAGGGAGGGACTGGGCTGTCATTTAGGATCTGTATACATGCCCACATGTGTGATGTCAATATCATGTGACCTCTCTAGCTCTGATCAACAAGGAAATGTTCTCTCCAGCAATAGAGACCAAACTGACAATGTGCAGCAGTACTACCCTCATTGTGTCTTATCTGGACTTGCCAAGAGAGACCCTGCAGGAGGGGGACGATCTGTCCATACAGGATCAAAGACCCTCTTTACACAATGCAGAGGATTAACCCCCTTAAGTTCCACAGTAAGTATAACAAGCATGCTATTCTGCACATACAGACAGATTTTACTGTTGTGGGTTTAGTAACACTTTAAGCCTAGTACACACGGGCCAAATGTCTGGCAACATTGACCGGTTCAATAAAAAATGGCCAACATACAGCCCATGTGTATGGCAGCAGGTCTGACAGAAGCCAGCAGCCGACGAGCTCATGATCAGTGTTCTCAGCCAGTGGCCTGAGAGCGCTGACCATCGCTGGCGGGAGGGCCGCCCCCTCTCGTAAAACAACAGCTCAGCAGAGGAGATTGCTGTGGGTGGGTTCTGTTTCGGCAGGCCCTCCAGAGAACGGGGTCCGTCTGGTTTCGGCCAGATGGACCATTTGTAAAGTACCCTTGTCCCCGTCTGGAGCCTAACGCCCTGGGGGATTCAGGGCATTGGCACGTCTGTGTACCCGTTGCACTTTTTTGTGTTCACTCTTTATGTGTGTGCACATTTTTTTAGCTCCGGGTGAAGTTTTTTGGGTGTGTTATGCACGCCATAGGCTTTCAATAAAAAAAAACATTGGATTGTTAGTACAGTAGCTCCAACAAGAACTGTCATGGTGTGTAATCTCCCAGTGCTCCAGTGAGCCCTAGAGGAGCAGAGCATAGAGCGGTGACCCATTTGCAATCATTGGGGGGGGGCTGAACATTGGTGGGCCCTACTTCTTTCTTTTTCTGGTGGGCCCCACTGTCCCAATCTGCCCTTGGTTAGGACGTCTGTCCTCAATTCATTCCTAATTGTGTGCCTGTTATAAAGTGATGCCCCTTAATTATGTTTGTATGCCAGTGGTTTCAACCATGGGCCAACTGCAATCAAAGCTTTAAGCAAACAAGGAATGTTTTTTGTTTTTTTTGCTGTCTTTGTCCCATCAGGGAGCTTTTCCTTCCATCTCCAAAATCCCCTCTTAGACACCTGTCACTATAACAGGTGCATTTCCATTGGAAGATTACCTCCTGTTCCTGTGAAAACTGTAGCATTTTGCATTTACAATCATTTCCTGTACCAGAAAGAGTGGGCACCTAGACAAAACTAAGAAAAAGAAAAAGTTTAACCTTTGCATACACTTAAAGATGGGGTGGCAAGATAAAAAACTTTTATGGGCTGAAAGCTAGCTTTTTTGATCTGTTGAGTTAACCAAGGCACAATATTACTATACCTACATGCTTTTCCCTTTCAAATCCAAAGACAACACAGTCACCACAGACTGAAGAAAAAGAATTGCTAATGTGTTTTTAATTGTGCAAAGAACCGTAGGCTTGGCATGCAGAACAATGAGAAGTAGCCCACTGTGCAATCTGTTGGTATGGTATGTGTGCTGGAAATTCTGAAAGAGATTTTTGCACTTAAAACGAATCATGAATTAATAAGAAATTCTCATGAACGGAGGTGGCTTTCTTTTCAAACAGCCAACTAATGACTTCTTGAGAAACAAAACCAAACAAAAGGGTCAATGTTCATTAGTTATTGAGAAAGCCTGGATTTCCCACCCTTTGCTCAAACTTCTCGTCCGATCGAAAGAAATGTGACAATGGCAGACTTACTGAGCACTCAGGCTGTTTATAAGAATTCAACTCTAAACTATTAACAAGGCGGGTGCTTTCTAGCAGTGAACTAAATTTCCGCTTAAGCCTTTTTTTTTTTTCAATAATTTTCCAGGTGATTAGTAAGAAAAGGCGCAATTGACAGTATGGTTTTTGCAAAATTTTTCCAAAGAACAATTGACAGTATGGTTTTTGCAAAATTTTTCCAAAGAACACTTGATGAAATATATACCGTAAATTAGTAACACAATATATATATATTGCCATATATTTATGTTGCTTTTTTTCTATATACAGTTTATTGTGTATTTTGTTTTCTTTCAGGCACATTTGGGGGTCATTTACTAAAGGAAAATCCACTTTGCACTGCAAGTGCACTTGGAAGTAAAGTCACTGTAGATCTGAGGGGGACATGCAAGGAAAATAAAAAACAGCATTTTAGCTTGCACATGATTGGATGATAAAATCATCAGAGATTCCCCTCATTTCAGATCTACCCCTAAGATTTACAGCGACTGCACTTCCAAGTGCACTTGCAGTGCAATTTCAAGTGCACTTGCAGTGCAAAGTGGATTTACCTTTCGTAAAAAACTCCCATTGGCTTTGATTGAAACCCTGTAGGGAGCCACATAGAGGAAAAGTGGAAGAGTAGATTTGAATGTATTGCATAGTAGGGTATATATATGAGTTTTTTTATACATATACACTGAGCAAAATTATAAACGCAACACTTTTGTGTTTGTCCCTATTTATCATGACCTGAATGTAAAGATCTACGACTTTTTCTATGTACTGTACACAAAAGGCCTATTTCTCTCAAATATTGTTCACAAATCTGTCTAAATATGTGTTAGTGAGCACTTCTCCTTTGCCAAGATAATCCATCCACTTCACAGGTGTGGCATATCAAGATGCTGATTAGACAGCATGATTATTGCACAGGTGTGCCTTAGGCTGGCCACAATAAAAGGTCACTATAAAATGTGCAGTTTTACTGTATTGGGGGGGCTCGGGGGACTGAAAACCAGTCAGTATCTGGAGTGACCACCATTTGCCTCAGGCAGTGTAGCACATCTCGTTTGCATAGATTTAATCAGGTTGTTGATTACGGCCTGTGGAATGTGGGTCCATTCCTCTTCAAAGGCTGTGCAAAGTTGCTGGATATTGGCAGGAACACGCTATCGTATACGCCAATCCAGAGCATCCCAAACATGCTCAATGGGTGACATGTCGGGTGAGTATGCTGGCCATACAAGAACTGGGATGTTTTCAGCTTCCAGGAATTGTGTACAGATCCTTGCAACATGGGGCCCTGCATTATCATGCTGCAACATGAGGTGATGGTTGTGGATGAATGGCACAACAATGGGCCTCAGGATCTCGTCACAGAATCTCTGTGCATTCAAAATGCCATCAATAAGATGCACCTGTGTTCGTTGTCCATAGCATACGCCTGCCCATACCATAACCCCACCGCCACCATGGGCCACTCGTTGACATCAGAAAACCACTCACCCACAAGACGCCATACACACCGTCTGCCATCTGCCCTGTACAGTGAAAACCGGGATTCATCTATGAAGAGAACACCTCTCCAAAGTGCCAGACTCCATCGAATGTGAGCATTTCCCACTCAAGTCGGCTACGACGACGAACTGCAGACAGGTCGAGACCTCAATGAGGACGATGAGCATGCAGATGAGCTTCCCTAAGATGGTTTCTGACAGTTTGTACAGAAATTCTTTGGTTATGCAAACCGATTGTTGAAGCAGCTGTCCGGGTGGCTGGTCTCAGACGATCTTTGAGGTGAAGATGCTGGATGTGGAGGTCCTGGGCTGGTGTGGTTACACATGGTCTGCGGTTGTGAGGCCCGTTGGATGTACTGCCAAATTCTCTGAAACGCCTTTGGAGACGGCTTATGGTAGAAAAATGAACATTCAATTCAAGGGCAACAGCTCTGGTGGACATCTCTGCAGTCAGCATGCCATATGCACACTCCTTCAAAACTTGCAACATCTGTGGCATTGTGCTGTCTGATAAAACTGCACGTTTTAGAGTGGCCTTTTATTGTGGCCAGCCTAAAGTGCAATAAACATGCTGTCTAATCAGCATCTTGATATGCCACACCTGTGAGGTGGATTACCTCGGCAAAGGAGAAGTGCTCACTAACACAGATGTAGACAGATTTGTGAAGAATATTTGAGAGAAATAGGCCTTTTGTGTACATAGAAAAAGTCGTAGATCTTTAAGTTCAGCTCATGATAAAAAGGGGCAAACACATAAGTGTTTTGCATTTATAACTTTGCTCAGCGTATATTGTTTATGTATTTATTATGGAAAAATGCAATTTTCAATTTTTTTTTTAGTCGAGTACATTTTTTAGTCAAGTTAAAGTCGGAATTCAGGTGTAGGTAAACATTTATACAACTATGGAGTGACCCTAAACTGGTGCAAACAAGGGACTTTAAAAGTACCTTAGGTGGAAAACAGTATCTCAGAATCAGAATATACCACCAATATATATTAAAATCAAGAATTTTAAAACATCATTATAATGTTTGTGATTGTACAATTCATAGAATATACAATAAAACACATGTTGAAGATATCACCAACAACTATTTTTATATACTTGTACCAATACAGATTCAAGAGTAGTGTGTATATTAAAGCCCATAATTGGGTATGCTTCACATGCATATCGCCGCTTCCACAGGATCAGGTCAATAATATGTACAAGTTGCAGTGTTATCTACAATGCGTACAGTATATATAATGATATATGTATTCTGTATATTTACTATTATTCCCACATCAAATTATATATGTAGTACAACATATACTGTAGTAGTTGATGAACATTTCATTTTCTTATGAATAACCTCTACACTGATCATGTATCCACATGACAGAAAAGACTGAAACATAGACTGGTTCCAGATTGGCAAAGGAGTTAGACAAGGCTTCATACTTTGACCCTAATTAATCTGTAAGCTGAAAATATGATAAGAGAAGCGAGACTGCAAAAAAATTATAGAGGTTTTAATATTGGTGTACGGAACAACAACAATATTGGATATGCTGAAGACACTGCAATCCTAGCTGAAAATGTAGAGGACCCCAAGAACCTTCAAAAGAAAGGTAAAGTGTATCTAAAGCCAAAACCATTTGTTGTAATTTGGGTTAGAATGAAGTACGACTAGAACTTTTGTTAGGTTTTTATTGTTATCTGTGTCCTAACTGAGGATACTCACTCTCTGCTTGTGATCACTGTCACCAGTACTGGAGGTACGGGGAAAATCTACATTTTTATTTCAATATGTTTTTTTTTTTAAGTTTCCAAACACAATACAGAAAGTATTAAACAGTGTATGGAACAACATGCACAGAAATTCTACATTAGCATAGGAATAATAAGGAAACAAGTGACTGTTCAAAAGGACTTCGCTATATGCAGAAGGAGCACCAAGGATATACAATGTAAAATAACATCTCAGAGATTGCACCAAGTGCACCAAGATTGCAAGTTTTTTCTCAAATGTGGTGTAAGAAGCTAGTCTGTATGACAAGGAACACTCATATAAATAGTTAGATTTAATCATAGTGAACGCTTTTTTTCTCAAATGTGCTGTAAGAAGCTAGTCTGTATGACAAGGAACACTCATATAAATAGTTAGATTTAATCATAGTGACCGCTTCGGATGGGTGATCTCCAATATCTCACTATGGTGGCTCTTGCAGCAAGTAGCCCATGGGTAACCATATTACAGTAACCAATAGGGAAGCTCTCAATGCCCAGAATTAGTAAGACCAAAGCAGGATTAGGTTGAACCAACACCCCAGTGAGTTTGGAGATAATTTGAAGATCTTCCACCAGAAGCTCAATAGAGATTTACAAGACAATAGTATGTGGAGTAATGTCCCCACATTCCTGCCAGCAGTAAGGGGAGTTGGAAGTGAGAAAAAAATTACAGGAAAGTCTAAAATTTTAAGTTGCCACTATAATTGGAATAAAGGGAAAATCTTCCAATGGGGACTCTTGGGGGGAGATTTACTAAAACTGGTGCACACAGATTTTGATGCAGCTGTGCACAGTAACCAATCAGATGCTAACTTCAGTGCTTTCAATTAAGCTTTGACAAAAAAAGTGGAAGCTGATTGGTTTCTATGCAGAGCTGCACCAGATTGTGCACCCTCCATTTCTCCATTTTTAGTAAACCAACTCCTTGGTGACAAAAGCCTAATGCCCCATACCCACGGTCGGACATTGATCGGACATTCCGACAACAAAATCCTAGGATTTTTTCCGACGGATGTTGGCTCAAACTTGCCTTGCATACACACGGTCACACAAAGTTGTCGGAAAATCCGATCATTCTGAACGCTGTGACGTAAAACACGTACGTCGGGACTATAAACGGGGCAGTAGCCAATAGCTTTCATCTCTTTATTTATTCTGAGCATGCGTGGCACTTTGTGCGTTGGATTTGTGTACACACGATCGGAAATTCCGACAACGGATTTTGTTGTCGTAAAATTTTATAGCCTGCTCTCAACTTTTGTGTGTCGGAAAATCCGATGGAAAATGTGTGATTCAGCTTACACATGGTCGGAATTTCCCACAACAAGGTCCTATCACACATTTTTCGTCGGAAAATCTGACCGTGTGTACGGGGCATTAGAAGGGATTTTTCTCACTTTGGAGAGATTCTCTTGCTATCTGTAGTGTGGAAATCGCCCAATTGGGGCTCAGATTACAAAAATACATTAGAGGAATTCTACACATTCTGTACCCTATCCAAAAAATAAAGTTATGATTTTAGATATACCTTAAGAGAACACAAGATGCCACTTTAGGTAAATATGAAGAATACCAAGGTTATGTCAACAGAAAAGAAGTGAAGACATAGAAATAGTGGACAGCATTTACCTCCTTAGATCAATTATTAACAACCAAGTATCCAGCACTCAATAAATACAACACAGACTGGCACTTTGAGTACAAAGGTTGAAACCTACTATAACAAAGTTCCTTAAAACTACAGAAGTATATATAAGAACAAAGATCAAAATTGTACAGACTGTTTTCTCTCACTCCCTATGAATTGGAAAGCTGGAAAATGAAGACGCAAGACAGTAAAAGTATTGATGTGTTTGAATTTTGGTATTGGTGAGAAATTCTAAGATTATCATGGACAGCATGGAAAACCAACAAATGGATTGACCAACAAATCAGGTATTATGGTTCATTAAAACCCTAGATGACTAAACTAAAGCTGTCTTATTTTGAACATAAGGCATATTTTCTAAAGGAATTGAGGATTTCCACTTAATAAATTGTGTGAATATTTACTTCAATTATCAACTCATATGAAATTTTCACATAATTGGGTATTTGGAATGGGAATTTGCTTTTTGAATGATAGGATAGTAAAGTCAAATTGTATACAATTGTAAAAATTAAGATTCCCAACTTCTTTAGTAAATCAGCCTAATTATGGGAAGAATCATCTCACTAAAAAAAAAACTTTATTGGGAAAAGAAGAAGAGGATGGCCATCAATAAAGTGGTTGGATACAGAACAGAGCATGCCATTGAAAATACTGAAGAGCCAAACAGAAGTCAAGTCAGGAACACAATCAACGTGGTAGCCAGAAGTTGACATTAGCTTCATGGCACCTAATAATTCGAATACATTTGAAATATTGCATACGAATATTTTACTTTGTTATTTTTAGTCATTGGGTGAAGTGAAATGACTTTTACCTACCCATGTTAAAAAAGATCTATAGGTAAACCTTTTTTAAATTTTGGATAGAGTAAGGGAGGGTTATAACAGCTGCCAGATTTTTTATTTTTTTTGCCATCTGTGTCCCATTGGGAGACTTCCCTTCACTGTCCCATTTCATTTTCTGTCCTATAGTCAGGAAGAGGAAATCCCTGCATATTAAAGAAATGCATTGGAGATCCCCCGGTCACCAGAACTAGTGTCCCCATTGGAAGATTTTCCCTCTAGTACTTTTCGGGGGAAAATCCAAAATTTGGAATTTTCTTTTATTTTCACTTTCAATGATAATGGTAAACAGGATAAATCGAGAGGGTGAATCTCCTTAGCGGGGGCACAGACAGCAATAAAAACTGACAGGGGTTCTAATCCATCTCCACTCCATCCAAAACTAAGAAAAAGTTTTGCCTTAGTAATAATTTAAGTATAACAGCTTGGTCACCAACCTCCACCTAACCTGTGATTGGACATTACAGGACCAGCAGTACACTGATCCTCCCTATGATCACTCTGCTACTCTACTCCTGTTCACATACTCTTTGTCAGCACATGTTCATGCAATACATCTGATTGGTTTCTAGTTTTGGCCTGCCCTCTTCCATATTTTTCTGTACATGTACCTGCAGGCGACTGCAACATTTGGTAAAATGATGGGGTACCCATTCAAACCAAGTTTAAAAACAAAGGCATTTGGGTTCCAATTGGTCTATCTTGCCATTAACAGTCTTCTAATTATTCTGAACTACAAAATGTAATACGGTCTAATCTATTCCCACACCCATTTTATTTGTGAATGAAATGTAAAAAATGTGAAGCATGCGTCTATAACAATTGAGGAATGTAGGGATGGATATAGGTTTACACCTCTGTAATCACCTTATCCCAGACAGTGGGACTTTCCAGTTAAAATGGAATTATTATTTTTTTTCTTTTGTGTCGGAACCTTGACCTATCACCCCTGTGATCTCCACAGCTTATAATAAAAATGTTTGTTTTCCACCAAAAGCAAAAAAAAAAAAAAAGAAAAGAAATGTGTCACCATGACGTGAGTTCCTGCTCAAGAGACTGGGGTCTGTATATAAATGCTATAAAACCTGGAGGAGGTCCTAGACGAAGGCAGAGGAGGCTTGTGCTCCTAGCTCCTGAGGTTTGCACACAGACCACAATGTACAAGATCATTAGCTGCACGCTTGTGGTGGTGAGTACACACTGTAACTGCTATACTCTGTGGCTGGATAGCTTTTCTCGACTGCAGCTACAGTATAAGACTGTGTCTCTGACTGTTAGGTCTAAGCTACTTTAATTTCATGGTGTTTAACCTCTTGCTGGCCCATGCCATGTCTTCAACGCAATGAAAGCAATGGGTTGCAAATGACGCAGTTGACATCAGGAGGTTTTAATGCTCAGTAGCTTGAGATTAATATTGCCCTTAAAGTTTAACCCTTGTGTAGGCTGCTCTAAATGTCAGATTGGTATCAGTAGATAGGTGTTCATTGTATACAGTAGGGTTTGTTAGCAGATGTAACTATGCTATGTGATTGTGGCAGAAATCTTGCATGAATGTATAATCCTTATTGTGGAAATATGAAGGTATTTTGTCCTCAGCCTTAAACCCTGTAAGCTAAAGTGGTGTGTAATATAAAAAGTAGGATACTGTTATTGGGTACACTGAATAGAAGGATCTTGTGCTGTCTAATCATATAAATGTATCTGAGAACCCATATATTTGTCTTATGTCTGTATTTTTACATCTATCTGATCTATCTACCTGATCATTCATACACATGCAGTATATATGTTATCTTGTGCAAAGTTACAGCCTTCCTTTTCTTTCTCTTTCCTTCTTTTTCTCTCCGACGCTTTCTTTCTTTCCTTCTTTCTTTTTCTCTCCAACACTTTCTTTCTTTCTTTCTTTCTTTCTTTCTTTCTTTCTTTCTTTCTTTCTTTCTTTCTTTCTTTCTTTCTTTCTTTCTTTCTTTTTCTCTCCCTCTCTTTCTTTCTTTTTCTCTCCCTCTCTTTCTTTCTTTCTTTCTTTCTTTCTTTCTTTCTTTCTTTCTTTCTTTCTTTCTTTCTTTCTTTCTTTCTTTCTTTCTTTCTTTCTTTTTCTCTCCCTCTCTTTCTTTCTTTTTCTCTCCCTCTCTTTCTTTCTTTTTCTCTGCACCTCTCTCTATTTCCTTTCTTTCTTTCTTTCTTTCTTTCTTTCTTTCTTTCTTTCTTTCTTTCTTTCTTTCTTTCTTTCTTTCTTTCTTTCTTTCTTTCTTTCTTTCTTTCTTTCTTTCTTTCTTTTTTTCTTCCTCTCTTTCCTTTTCTCTACCCTCTCTTTCTTTCTTTCTCTCTCTCTCTCTCTCTCTCTCTCTCTATTTTCTTTCTTTCTTTCTTTCTTTCTTTCTTTCTTTCTTTCTTTCTTTCTTTCTTTCTTTCTTTCTTTCTTTCTTTCTTTCTTTCTTTCTTTCTTTCTTTCTTTCTTATTAAAGGCACTGCTGTGAGCAAACTCTGCCCACGGTAATAGGTCTGACCAGTTGTTATGCAATAAATGTGAAAATACAGCGCTGTCAGAAAGGATAGTAAGACAAGGCAAATTTATTCACCGGTCTAATGTAATAGATTTAAATAAAAAAAATCAAGCAGCAGTTAGAAATGTGAGATACCCACACTAGACAAGATATTTAAAATGGAAAAACTGCGCTAAATGAGATCAAAGCAGAATGAATGTCAACTCAGTGGAAACATAATATTGAAAGTCCATAAGAGTGAAGACAAATGTTGTTGTTCTTGAGAGGAAGATCACAATATAAAAGGCCTCTTCTTCCTTAGCAGAGGTGACATCACACATGAAATACACCACAGAAAGTAGTGGTAGTTTTGATCTCTTGTCAGGAGATTGCATACGCCTTTTAGCTTATGACCCAGCCACAGTCTCAGGATGGAACAATAGGACAACACCTCTCTTCCTCTCTAAACTTTTCTATTGGCCCACAGACAGCATCTCAATGACAGCCACCAGTCACATAGAAGAAAGAAGGGCTCCCATAGTGTAAAACTGTATATAGCTGTAAAATCGATCGATTTTGATCTCCTAACAAGAGATCAAAACAGCTGGTAAGAGGCTGCGGTTTTCAAGGTGAAGGACTATTCTATCCATATCACTACTTTCTGTGGTGTATTTCATGTGTGATGTTACCTCTGCTTAGGAAGAAGAGGCCTTTTATATTGTCATCTTCCTCTGAAGAACAACAACATTTGTCTATTACTCTTCACTCTTATGGACTTTCAATATTATGTTTCCACTGAGTTGACATTCATTCTGCTTTGATCTCATTTAGCGCAGTTTTTCCGTTTTAAATATCTTGACCAGTTGTTATGATGGTCAGAAATATAGCAATGTTTAGCAGGAGTAGGATGCTAAAAAATAAGTAAAACCTATTACTTATTTTTTAGCATCCTACTCCTGATGATTGGCTTTAAACGCCATGAAACGCGTTGAGTCCATACTCAAGGGTGCCAGGTTTACAGCGTGTTTTAATATTATGAATTCATCTTACCATGTTGTTTATAATTATTTATATTACCAATTTTGTACATTAATTCTTCATTATTGTTGTCTGTACCAATCATGTCCTTCTATGTATAAACATTAAATATGTGACTATTGTGCATCGAATATGTTTATATCGTGCCTATATTGTACACAAGAAATATTTTTTTTTTGTTCATTATAGGGACTACCCATAGGGGATTGGTTACTACCAATAAGTTGATATTCCATATTTGCAGAGACATACACCTCATTTAAAGTCCCATAACTGTTTCTTTTATCGCTTTTTTATAATGTCCCAGGGATGGAGGCGAGTCTCTGTTTTTCTATGTTTGGGCGGATGTGGGTCACATTTCGGTTTCTTTTATTTTAATTTTTCACATGGACAGGCTGTAGAGATCTCCCGTCAAGAGCCTCAATGGCAAGTGGAGTGTCACGCAGCTGCAGCGGAATTGAGTGCTTCGATACAAAGGCAGCATCAACGAACAGGCCTGCATCCCCAGAGTCGATTAGAGCCTGTATCTCGACGGACGACTCAGCCGAAGAAAGGGTGACCAAAATCAGGGGCTTATCCTTCTGGATAACTGGGGATGAAACAACGCCACCTAAGGTCTGTTCATGACAGGACCTCAAGGTTTGGGTGTTCCCTGGACGGGTAGAACAAGACTTCAAAAAGTGACCTGCCTGGCCACAAAAAAGGCACAATCTCTCCCTCCTCCTAAAGGTTCTGTCATCCACAGAGAGACGCGTGAAACCCAAGTGCAAGGGTTCACCTTCACTGACCGACTCGGTACCAGGAGGCATGGGAGGTGAGGGAGGCACAGGTGGGACTGAAAAGCTCGGAGACAAACGTACAGGAGGCTTCCTCTAGTGCTCCTTGAAAGAGAGTCTTTCTCTGAGTCTGGAGTCAATGAAGATGGCAAACATGATCAACTTCTCCAGCTCAGAGGGTATATCAGTGGGCCACGAGGGTCTCATTGTTCCACGCAACCTCTGCTGCCAGAGTACTGAATTCAATGGCGTAGTCAGCAACAGTTCTCGTACTCTATTTGATGGACATGAGGCATTTGGCAGCAGAAACGGAGCGTGCGGGAATGTCAAATACCCTTTTAAACTAAGCCACATACTCAGGGTAGCTCAAGACAACAGGGTTTTGGGTCTCCCATAGAGGGTTTGCCCAGGCCAAGGCTCTCTCAGAAAGCAAAGATATCAAGAAACCTACTTTGCTTCTGTCCGTGGGAAACGCCTGGGGCAGTATCTCAAAGTATATCTCAATCTGGTTGAGAAACCCTCTGCATTGGACTGGATCACCCCCAAATCGCTGGGGAAGCAGAGTGGAACCATAAAACAATTAAGTGCAGCGCAAATAAAATTACAAAGTGGCTTACTGAAAATAAATTCCAAACTGATTAAATAAATACAAAGTAACTTTTTGGAAATGTGTTGCAAAAAATAAATAAATAAATAACTAAATCAGAGTCCATAAAATCACAGATAATTTATGGCTTGAAGTATTCTTCTGATGCTATCCTGGTAAATTGCTTGTCTGCAGATCACATAAAATCATAAGATTGCCCTTACCAGATTGGGTGGACCCCTTAATTACAGGGGGTCTTTAAGGCATCAATGGACTATCAGTGCACTGCTCTGCTGGATGTCTTCTACGGGAGCAAACTATCTGATATCCCGGGATCCAAAAACTAGCTGTGAGGTCCGTGCGGTGTAATCCAAAGAAACAGCAATAATCTCCAACATGAAGAAATAAAGAGAAATCTAAGGGCACTCCGTATGGTAAACTCTTATAGAAAATTTATTGATATGGCAAGAAAATAAAGCGCTCACAGTGGGAAAACACAGTGGGAAAACAGCGATATTAAACAATGAAAGCTGTCTGTCCGTGACAGAACAGCTGAACATATGAGATAGCTGCGGGTGATGACAGCGGTAATGCTCTACCCCCGTACGCGGCGTTAAGTCACTGGGGACTTCGTCAGCGAGGAACCAGACATGCCTCTTATAGAGGTAATACTCGAGCTGGGTGCCTGCACAGGGACTGGAGCAGCAACAGGGTCGGCCTGCAACATAGGTTGTACTGGGGCGGCCAGAGTGGGAGATTCCAGGTAAGCCGTGCGACTCAGGAGCGTTTGTAACGCCATGGCAAACTGATTCATGCGGTGATCCAGTTCATCCAATCTGGAAAAAATATTACCAACAAGTGGATTGACTGCATCTTCTGAATTCATGGCCTTCATCTACTGTCAGAAACCATGAAATCAGGCCGAGACAGAAGTACAGTTAAATCACATTTGTTTAATAATAAAAGTAAAAAGAACAAACGTAGTCAAAACATAGCCAAAGTTTAGTAACCGGAACGGATAGTCAGCCAAGGATCAATGTAGTGGAACAGCAAGCAGGATCTGGAGCCAGAAGGGATGTCAGCAAAGCAAGTCTTGAACAGGATCGCAGGAGATGACTGACTGCCTATCTAATTTCTTGAGGTGTTAAAATGGCAGGGCAGTACAAAACCCCCCCCAAATGACCGCATTTTGGAAAGTAGACACCCCAAGGAATTTGCTGAGAGGCTTGTTGAGCACATTGCATATTTCATTTTTTTGTCACAAGTGATTGAAAAATTACAATAAAAATAAATAAATACATTTGTTCACAAAGTTGTCACTGAAATGATATATTGCTCAAACATACCATGGGCATATGTGAAATTACACCCCAAAATATTCTGCTGCTTCTCCTGAGTACGAGGATATCACATGTGTGGGACTTTTCGGCAGTCTAGCCGCGTACAGGACCCCGAATACCAAGCACCTCCTTCATGCTTTCTAAGGGCGTAAGTTCTTGATTTCACTCCTCACTACCTATCACAGTTTCTGAGGCCATGAAATGCCCAGATAGCAAAAAACTCCCCCAAATGACTCAGTTTTGGAAAGTAGACACCCCAAGCTATTTGCTGAAAGGCATGCTGAGTCCATGGAATAATTTATATTTTGCCACAAGTTTCGGAAAAATTACAATATTTTTTTGTTTCAGAAAGTAGTCAATAAATAATATATTGCTCAAACATGCCATGGGCATATGTGAAATTAAACCCCAAAATACATTCTGCTGCTTCTTCTGAGTACGGGGATACCACACATGTGGGACTTTTTGGCAGTCTAACTGCATACAGGACCCCGAAAACCAAACCCCGCCTTTAGGCTTTCTAAGGGCGTAAATTCTTGATTTCAATACTTACTACCTATCACAGCTTCGGAGGCCACGAAATGCCCAGATAGCACAAAACCCCTCCCAAATGACCCCATTTTGGAAAGTAGACATCCCAAGCTATTTGCTTAGAGGCATGTTGAGTCCATGGAATATTTTATATTTTGCCACAAGTTTCGGGAATATTACAATACATTTTTCTTTTCCACAAAGTTGTCAATAAATGATATATTGCTCAAACATGCCATGGGAATATGTGAAATTACACCCCAAAATACATTCTGCTGCTTCTCCTGAGTACGCGGATATCACATGTGGGACTTTTTGGCAGTCTAGCCGCGTACAGGACCCCGAAAACCAATCACCGCCTTCAGGCTTTCTAAGGGCATAAATTCTTGATTTCACTCCTCACTACCTATCACAGTTTCAGAGGCCATGAAATGCCCAGATTGCACAACCCCCCCCCCAAATGACCCCATTTTGGAGTAGACAGCCCAAGCTATTTGCTGAGAGGCATGTTGAGTATTTTGTAGATCTCGCTTTTTGTCACAGTTTTGAAAATTGAAAAAAAAATACATTTTTCTTTTCTTTCTTCATTTTCAAAACAAATGAGAGCTGCAAAATACTCACCATGCCTCTTAGCAAATACCTTGGGGTGTTTACTTTCCAAAATGGGGTCATTGGGGGGGGTTTGTACTATCTGGACATTTCAGGGCCTCCGTGACTGTGATAGGTAGTGAGGAGTAAAATCACAATTTTACTCCTTTAGAAAGCCTGAAGGCGGTGCTTGATTTTTTGGGTCCTGTACGCGGCTAGGCTCCCAAAAAGTCTCATATATGTGGTATCCCCATACTCAGGAGAAGCAGCAGAATGTATTTTGGGGTGTAATTCCACATATAACCATGCCATGTTTGAACAATATATCATTTATTGACATCTTTGTGTAAAAACAAAAAAAAATTAATTGTAATTTTCCCGAAACTTGTGGCAAAATATAAAATATTCCATGGACACAACATGCCTCTCAGCAAATAGCTTGAAGTATCTACTTTCCAAAATGGTGTCATTTGTGGGGGTTTTGTGCTATCTTGACATTTCATGGCCTCTGAAATTGTGATAGGTAGTGAGGAAGTGAAATCACCCCTATGATAACAATAGGTAGTGACAGGTACTCTTTTTTAAAAAAAAATTAGGTCTATTAGACTCTAGATCTCTCCTCTACCCTCCTCAAAGCATCTGACCACACCAAGATGGGTGTGATAAGATGCTTTCCCAATTTCCCAATGGCGTTGTTTTTATCCAGCAAAACCAAAGCCATGAAATGCTTGTGGCTTCCAGTTTCTTAGGCCATAGAGATGATTGGAGCCATTCTGATCTTCAATCAGTACTATGGTGAGCTGGCGGAGCCACCGGCTACATTATCAGGTTCCCTGGTGGGACAGGAGAGCCCGATAAAACCAAGGAAGATGACGGGGGGGGACGTTCCCTTCCGCTGCTTGTAAAAGCAGTCTAGTGGCTAATTAGCCACTAGTATTGCTTTTACATGAAAGCCGACCACTGGCTGAAAAGAACGATGAATAAATCAGTGCTGCAGATGAATGGTGTACCTGAAAATCAAACAATGGTAACAATAAAACCATAACTCAATAAAACCACGACAATCTATACCAAAAAAAAAAAAGAGTAAAAAATATATGCCGAAGCATGGGGGGCAATCCGCCCCCATTCTTCGGCATATATGCTCTTTTTTTTTTTTCTTAACTGTGATGGTGAAATCACCTCCTACAGCGCTGGAGTCACTGATTTAGGTATCGTGAGAGCAAACGCTGTTGCTGTCAAGATGAATAAATCAGTGCTGCAGCTAAATGGCATAACTGAAAAGAAAATAATGGTTAACAATAAAACACAGTAAACAGTAAAGTATAAAAGAATTACATACCTGAAAACCTGAACAGCAAACATGATAAAACATAGTAAAAAGAGCAGAACAATAGAGAGAGAACAATAGAGAGAGAGCAATACAAGGACAACTATTTTTGGCATAGAGATGATTGGAGCCATTCTGATCTTCAATCAGTACTATGGTAAGCTGGCGGAGCCACCGGCTGCATTATCAGGTTCCCTGGTGGGACAGGAGAGCCCGATAAAACCAAGGAAGATGACGGGGGGGGGGACGTTCCCTTCCGCTGCTTGTAAAAGCAGTCTAGTGGCTAATTAGCCACTAGGATTGCTTTTACATGAAAGCCGACCACTGGCTGAAAAGAACGATACCAAGATGATACCTAAACCTGCAGGCATCATTCTGGTATAACCACTCAAAGTCAAGCAACAGACCAGTACGTTGCTGGTCCTTGTTGGGCATATATTGTAATGTTCTTTTTTTTTCATGCAGCCTGTGGGCTGAACGAAAAAAAGATATTGATCGGTGGGTATGCCCACCATTAGAATACCACCCTGCATCTACCCACTTCTAATGATGGGCATACATGCACCATTTTTTTTTAACTGTGGTGGTGAAATCACCTCCTACATCACTGGAGTGGCTGATTTACGTATCGTGAGAGCAAATGCTGTTGCTGTCAAGATGAATAAATCAGTGCTGCAGATGAATGGTGTACCTGAAAATCAAACAATGGTAACAATAAAACCATAACTCAATAAAACCACGACAATCTGTACCAAAAAAAAAAAAAGAGTAAAAAATATATGCCGAAGCATGGGGGGCAATCCGCCCCCATTCTTCGGCATATATGCTCTTTTTTTTTTTTTTTAACTGTGATGGTGAAATCACCTCCTACAGCGCTGGAGTCGCTGATTTAGGTATCGTGAGAGCAAACGCTGTTGCTGTCAAGATGAATAAATCAGTGCTGCAGCTAAATGGCATAACTGAAAAGAAAATAATGGTTAACAATAAAACACAGTAAACAGTAAAGTATAAAAGAATTACATACCTGAAAACCTGAACAGCAAACATGATAAAACATAGTAAAAAGAGCAGAACAATAGAGAGAGAACAATAGAGAGAGAGCAATACAAGGACAACTATTTTTGGCATATATATATATATATATATATATATATATATATATATATATATATATTTTTTTTTTTTTTTACACTTTTATTTGTAACTGTAACGGTTCCAGGTTCGGGTCTCTCAAAATGGGATGGCATCTTTGGAGACCCTGTCAAAGTGTGTCCTAGTCTGTGCAGTGCTGTACCCTATGCTAATATTCCACTAATATGTGGTAGCGTTCGAAACATTCACCAACGCAAAGACCAGGATGGTCAGGACAGGAGGGACAATAATAACGGGTGTCACGCCTATGTCCGCGTTTGCTACAGACATGACATCTTCTTTGGGGAGATCATAGGGGTACCAGGAAGGACATACAGAAAATGCCTCCCATTGCAGCCTGCTTACTGCATTTGTTTTGGGAAGCTGGGCCACAGCACCGTCTGGAAAAGGAAGGGCTGTGACGATCTCTTTCTGGAATTTAAGGAAGGATCCAGTCCGTCCCGACGCTTTGTATAGCACATAAGCGTTCAGCAGAGCCAACTGGAATAAGTATACAGACACTTTTTTATACCAGCTTCTGGTCTTACAGGCAAGTACGGCGCCATCGACTGATCGTTGAGGTCCACCCCTCCCATATTAAGGTTGCATTCGTGGACACAGAGGGGTTTCTCCGCAACACCAGTCGCTGTTTGAATTTGGACGTGTCTGCGTGAAGGGAGGACAGAACAAAAACATTCCGTGAATCTCTGCACTTCACTGCGAGCAAATTATTACTTCTCAAGCCTAAGATGAGAATCTCCAAGCCGCTGGGGTAAGCCCCAGCGATTAGATCGCAAGGTGCCACATGCGCCAATTCCATGATCAAACAAATGACTAAAAAGTGGCATGCTTGTGTAATAATTGTCCACATACAAGTGGTACCCCTTTTCGAATAAGGGTGACACCAAGTCCCACACAATCTTAACAGCGCTCTCTATGTAGTTTGGGTATTGTGACTATCTTTTCCCTCGTAAACCATAAAACTATATATATATATATATAGCCTATTGCCCTGTCACAGAGCTTATACATCTTGACCCCATATCTGGCACGCTTGCTGGGAAGATACTGTTTGAATGATAAGCGGCCAGAATACTTAATCAGGGACTCATCAACTCAAACAACTTGATCGGGAGTAAACAAGGCTGCAAACTGTTGGTTGAAAAGGTTTATGAGGGGCCGAATTTTGTGGAGCCGACCGTATTCAGGGTCACCTCAAGGATGACAGAGTTCATTGTCGTTGAAGTGCATAAATCGCAAGATCTGCTCATATCTAGCCCTGGTCATGGAGGCAGAGAACAAGGGCATATGGTGAATTGGGTCAGTGGACCAATATGACCGCAACTTTTTTTAGTTATGCCCATGAGGAGGGATAGGCCCAGAAAGGTCTTAAATTCGTAGACCGTGATAGGTCTCCAATCTCAGGCAAAGGTAAACTGGGGATTAGTGGCAATGAATTGACCAGCATACAAATTGCATTGGTCCACAATAGATCTATAGAGATCTTCCGTGAAAAACAGTGAATAAAAATCAAGTGATGTAAAATCAACTGTTTCCACCTGAATTCTGGGTTGGCCAGTGAATGGGGGAAGTACGGGTGCTGCAGAAGTGGTGGGCTCCCAATTCAGATTGGCAAATGCAGCAGGAAGGGCACTATGAGCTTGATGCGCCTGTCTTTGTCTTCTTGGTGGCTGCGGGACACTAGTTGTGCTAGCCACCTCACAAGCTTGAACTGCACTTATGGGATTCGCCACGTCACCACGTGATACTGCAGTGCCTAGTACAACCAGGATCTACTAGGCCGCTGGTGCTTGCCAGTTCACCAGAAGGATGAGCTAGAACTGAGCTAGAATTACAGTGTAGCGCAAGCCGGCGGGGACTCTTTCTGTGCTGCCCCTCTGAAAAGTGCTGCCCTAGGCTTGGGTCTGGTTGGCCTAGGCATGAATACAGCTTTGATTGGATGCCCGGTCCTTCCCAGTGCACTGCAGTTTCATCTGCCAACCAACACAATATTACACTGATTGTAGTGGTGATATTTTTAACTGCCAGAACATAATATAAAAAAATGCATGCCAAAATGTTTGCACTGAATACAACTGTTCCACTGTCAACTGATCTGGAACTAGTAATAGCTAAAATACAGAACTGTGTGAGATGGAATGTATCTGATAAAGGAATTCCCCGGCAGGATGATGCCTCCCGTCACACATAATAAGAATGTACAGGTAGCTTATCTGGTATAACAATGGCATGTAAGCATGATATTAGCACAGAGCTGCAACAATGTGTAAATGCAATAACTCATACCGACAGAAGTCCTTCGCAATAAAAATAGTTATAGGGGTTGCCAAGGCTAGCCTCCTAGAAATGCTAGTTGCCTGGCTGTGTCTGAGACCAATACTTTTGTCACAGTCTTGGAACAAATAGGTTGTAAATGGGGAACAGAAAAGTGTCGGAATTTATCATTTCCCAGATCATTAACTTGCTCCATTTTGTCGGCCCGACAACTATTATTCTCAAATGGAAAGGCCAGAAACGGTAACCTACATAATTCTCTAATGATAGGTGTACTTTAAATAAGTTTTAGCTTCAGATCTCTGCCATCCCTACATTTATTCTACAAGTTCTTGAATTAATTTTATACCTGTAGCACACCGAACTTCCAGTTCATTCTAACTATATCTTGATAAAGTGACACACCAATCTGGCTGTGTGCCATGCCAAGTAAATGTATTTGCCGACCAGCTACTGGCCCAATCACTCATTGAGGTCAGTACGGGTGGTTGGGGCACAAAAGGTGAATTTTTAAGGGGTCTCAAAGACCCCTTTGCCAGTTTTCTAGCACTCTGTAGCAAATAATGCACCCAGGACATACTGTAGATCTTGACTCTGCTCCCCATTCCATCACAAGTCTCCCTACTGGTGTGTAAATGTGATGTGAAGACAGACAATTGGTTTTTAAATCAAAAGTGACCTCCAATTGCTCAGGCTTGTGACAGGTTAGCATTAAAGGTCTGTTTATCTGTAATAAGGTTAAAGGCAATACATCGTTTTCATCATCATGTAATTATGTAAAAATTGCCATACCCAGGCTTTAGCTTTAAAATAAATGCAAAAATGTATGTTAAATAACCAAATTTTTATTTTCTGATTTTTGTCCAGTTGGTAGAAATAATAAAAACATGAGATGAGTATTTATTAAAACAGTATACCAAATATAAACCTCATATGCCCTGAAAGAAAAATGTATTAAGTTAGCTAATTAGTCAAATGCCGCGTACACACGAGCGGATTTCTCGTCAGAAAAAGATATGATGGCTTTTCACGGTCACGCAAAAGTTCGCTGAAATTACAACAGTCAAGAACACTGTGATGTACAACACTACGACGAGCCGAGAAAATGAAGTTCAATGCTTCTGAGCATGCGTCTAATTATTTCCGAGCATGCGTAGGAATTTTGCACGTCGGAATTGCCACAGACGATCGCATTTTCGGATAGGAACTTTTCCCGACCGAAAAATTGAGAGCATTCCCTCAATCTTTTGCTGGCTGGAATTCTGCCAGCAAAAGACCGATGGAGCATACACAGGGTCACATTTTGCGACGAAAAAATCTCATCTGTCTTTTGCCGGCCGAAATTCCGATCATGTGTATGTGGCAAAAGAGTTTTTGTCCTAATAACCAATGCTGCTACATTTGGTCTAGGCTTCAATCATTTCTTGCCGTGAAGGGGGTAAGAGATGAAGCAAAGCAAACCAATAGGTGTCACGCCAGTAATAAATGCAATAAATAAATAAATAAATTGGTCGCTATTGGTTGCAGTATTTTGCTTTTAGCGTTTTTCTCCTTGCAGCATTTCTTAATAAACCCACACATATTAAAGCAGAGCTCCACCCAAAAGGATAAGCTCTGCTTGTTTGCTTCCTCCCACCCTTCGCTGCCATGTTTGGCACCATGCGGGGGGAGCGGGTACCTGTTCCCCACTTCCAGGAGACCTTGCTGCGACGAAGTCCTTAGAAGTTTGGCTTTGCGCATGCGCAGTAGGGAACTGGCTTTGAAGCCGCAAGGCGTCACTGCCGGTTTACCTTACAACGAATGGTGGCGGAAGCACCCAAGAGTCAATTGAAAAATTGGCTGGGGTGCTGATATCGTGGGATCCCTGGACATGTAATGCCTAGTACACACGGTCGGACTTTGTTCGGACATTCCGACAACAAAATCCTAGGATTTTTTCCGACGGATGTTGGCTCAAACTTGTCTTGCATACACACGGTCACACAAAGTTGTCGGAAAATCCGATCGTTCTGAACGCGGTGACGTAAAACACGTACGTCGGGACGATAAACGGGGCAGTGGCCAATAGCTTTCATCTCTTTATTTATTCTGAGCATGCGTGGCACTTTGTGCGTCGGATTTGTGTACACACGATCGGAATTTCTGACAACGGATTTTGTTGTCGGAAAATTTTATATCCTGCTCTCAAACTTTGTGTGTCGGAAAATCCGATGGAAAATGTGTGATGGAGCCTACACACGGTCGGAATTTCCGACAACAAGGTCCTATCACACATTTTCTGTCGGAAAATCCGACCGTGTGTACGGGGCATAAATGTCCTAATATTAAAAGTCTACAGTATTTGTATCTGCTGACATTTAATTTTTTGGTGGGGGGGGCTGGAGCTCCTCTTGAAATTGGCTGTATTTAGTGATTCCATAACCGTTCTGCCTTATAATATAATATAATAATATAATATCATATATAATATAATAATATAATATCAGATGATGAATGTTTGGCAGATTGTCAGGGTCATTCTTTATAGGAGTAAATGATTACTGAATACCTAATGCAGCTGAAAGCCAAACAAGAATGTAAATGGCTGCTACAAGGGAAGGCAAAGTCAAGATCCCACCACTGGCACCTAGAAGAGACAGTCACTGTAAGCCCTTATGCTGCCGAATACTAAGCCATCGTGTTGTGGCTGCACATAGCCCAGCAGAACTTCCTCTGCTACTTTCTGCTATCAATGAAGAATAAATAGAGTGCATTATTGTAGAACAAGTGTCAGATTATGTAAAAAAAAAAAAAATTCCAGGTTTATTTTGTACAGCTGTTTGGTAAAATGAAATGTGTCGTTTATGTAAACTTAACTTCCTCTATAAATTATAGAATTCCTTGATTACCTAAAAAAATTACAATATTACTTGTCTATTATTACGATTTAACCGCTTGCCGACCGCCCCACGCCGATGTACGTTGGCAGAAGGGCATGTACAGGCAGATTAACGTACCTGTACTTTGCCCTTTAAGAAGCGGTTTGCGGGCATGTGCATGCCGCTGTGACCTCCTTGAGTGTGATCGCGGGTCCCGTGGACTCGATGTCTGCGGAGATACCCGCGATCGTCTCACGGAGAGGAAGAATGGGGAAATGCCAATGTAAACAAGCATTTCCCTATTCTGCCTAATGACAGGACACTAATCACAGCTCCCTGTCATCGGGAGCGGTGATCAGTGTCGTGTCACAAATAGCCCCTCCCCCCCACAGTTAGAATCACTCCCCAGGACACACTTAACCCCTACAGCGCCACCTAGTGGTTAACCCCTTCACTGCCAGTCACATTTACACAGTAATCAATGCATTTTTAATTGCACTGATTGCTGTATAAATGTGAATGGTCCCAAAATCGCACCAAAAGTGTCCGATGTGTCCGCCATAATGTCGCAGTCATGATAAAAATCGCTGATCGCCGCCATTACTAGTAAAAAAAAAAATTAATAATAAAAATGCCATAAACTATCCCCTATTTTGTAGACGCTATTTTGTGCAAACCAATCCATAAACGCTTATTGCAATTTTTTTTACCAAAAAGATGTTGAAAAATACGTATCAGCCTAAACTGAGGAAATTTATATATATATATATATATATATATATATATATATATATATATATATATATTTATATTTATTTATTTATTTATTTTGGATATTTATTATGGTAAAAAGTAAAAAATCATGCGTTTTTTTTTTTTTTCAAAATTGTCACTTTTTTTTGTTTATAGCACAAAAAATAAAAACCGCAGAGGTGATCAAACACCACCAAAAGAAAGCTCTATTTGTGGTGGAAAAAGGACATCAATTTTGTTTGGGAGCCACGTCACACGCCCGCGCAATTGTCAGTTAAAGCGATGCAGTGCCGAATCGCAAAAAGTGCTCTGGTCTTTGGGCAGCCAAATGGTCCGGGGCTTAAGTGGTTAAGAAATTTAAAAAAAAACTGCACTCTGTTTTAAAGGAAGACACATTATACTCATATATTAGCTTAAAACAAAATTAAACTCTGCTATATATATATTTTTTAAAGGGGTCCCCCAGGAGGATTATTCCATAATGCGCTGTTATGCACAGCATATTAGCACATTATGGCAGACTTACCTGTCAAAGCCCTCCAACGCTGCCGTGTCAGCGCTCCAGCTGGTCCCAGATGCTTCCATCTTCTTTCTGCGTTCTCTCTGTTTGGCCGTTTAAATGGCCAGGCCGCGATGATGTCACTCCCACGCATGCACACGGGAGTAACTTCGTCATGGCACAGAGTGGTGCCATAAATGTACATATTGCAGATACGGAAAATAATAACCACTAGGGTCTCTTCTACCATTAAAACCCTGTCAGAGGTTTTTAAAAAATGTGAGTTTAATTCGGCTTTAAAGTACAACATAACACTAACTCGCTAAATAAAATCTAGTATGTATTCTTAACTTGGGAAAGGTCCCTTCTAGGGTTGCAAGGATACAGTTTTTTTACCGGTGAGTGTGAGTACCGATACTTTCATCACTATGGCAAGCCTGGGTTCACACAGGAGCAGTGGGGGAAACCACACGCAATTCTATCAGGGATCACACCGCATTCCTGTTCAAATCCCATGGGATTATTTGCAGTGTGATTTGAGCCCATTCATTTTGTATAGGCTCAAATCGCACCGCAAAGGTATCAGTTCCGGGTATCGTAGCAGTTGCACGAGTACGAGTACTCGTGCAAATACTCTGTATCGGCTCTGATACAGATATTGGTATCAGTGCAACCCTAGTCCCTTCTATTGCTTTCATCCTCCTCCACATCTCCAAACTCAAAAATGTTCAAACTTCCAAATTCAAAAAAATGTTTTTTGCTGCTGTGATCTGACTTCCTGTTAGAGGGTGTCTACATTTGTTCTCCATGGTCTCAATGTAAGTAGGAACATAGCCACCCTGGTTTGCTTGATCCTGAGATGGACTATGGACTGTGGGATTTGTATAGTGTATATGGAGCAGTGTACATGACTGCAACTAACATGCACTGCTCATTCCAAACAAACCTGTAAGGGGTAGGTGGGTGGTTGGTCGTCATGTCCTCCTTGTTTCCTTCCTTGTTCGGTGCCAGGCAAGGGTCACATGAGAGGCCTAACTTGGGATGGGTTCTTCTGTGCTACACTAGGCACTTTGTACAGGGTCACAGATATACACATCGGGTACCTTTCCTTGAGCCACGCTCACGACCCTGACAGATAACTAAACATGAACAAACTCTAGTAAACTCTCTTGATGTATTCATCACCGCAATCACTTGTGTATTTAGGAGGGACTTGTAGAGCCAATGCCCTCTCCACCTGTCCAGCGTACACGCTTAATGACAGGCTGCTAGAGAAACCTTCGTTACCCTGGGTAACCATTTGCTTGTGTTTCACACTGTATTAAATTATTAAACGTATTTGCACCATTTTCTTCATACCCCAATGTGTTTAATGACTGAAGAATATATGCACCTGTTACTTACACCCCTTTTAGTAACTTCAGTCCAGGCAAAGGCAAAGTTTTAAAAGCTTTACTTTAAATAATATTCTAACATGATGATAATGACAATTGACAGTCCAAAACATCCCTGGCCCCTACCTACAGGCTTGTGGCTGCCCCAGCATACCTGCTTAGGTTAAGTCCATATTTGGATGAGTCCTTGGTGGGTTTAATTTCGAGTTGGGCTCCATCCAAATCTAGCAGTTCTTTGTTTTGTTTTTTTCACCCCTTTTTTCCTTGTGGTCGCAGACCCCCTGTTCCTTTTATAACGTAGCACCCTCCTAGGTAGGTGCTAGAAGGAGAAAATATAGTTTTTTGGCTTTTCTGCTTAACAGAGAAGTAGCCAGGTAAATTTAGATGTAGGGATGGGTTTGCTCAGGCCTGCAGCACACCACTCAGCGCCAAAATGGATTTAGTTAAAGGGGAGCAGAGCTGAGCCCTTCCTGTGCCGAGGGGGAAGTGATGTCACCAGCCCAGGCAAAGGAAGAGGCAGACTACGAGGGACCACCTAGCAACAGGCATTTAGAGTTGTGACCCCCCCTGAAAACCCCCCGGAGTGGGATTGAGAGAGAGGTGATGAGGAGATCTTTTTATTCTTGGAGGCTTGTTATTATTTGCAGATCTGGTGAGTCTGACCCCCTAGGGGGAGAGTGTCAACACAGGGTGATATTTCACTGACCGGTGGAAGGCGCACACTGGGATACGGCTGTATTGTCACTTATGGACTGTCCTCTGACCACTTCAAGGACTCTCTACTTCTCTGTGTGATGTTTTTATGCGTAGTTGGCCGCATAATTTCCTATGTACTTTTGCTCAACAATAGCGCTGTTTTATAGTGTATGTTTACCTCTACAGTTTATGTATGCTATTATTGTCATTTTAGGTAAATTTAGATGCTCTCTGCCTACCAGGGAGCAGGGATCCATTGATAGGGCCTGCTCGTGGTGTTCAGGTGCTGCTCATGTTGTCTGAATGTTTCACACTGCTCCAATAGGACAGGGCTTATTGGACAGGGAGAGGAAAGCTGACAAATGAGAGCACAGGCATAGTTACAGCCCTGGCCATTGGCAGAGAAAAGTGCCTCAGTGTATACTGGGTGACTGTATATATGCCAAGGACACTTATGCTCGGGGTCTTCGGCTGGAGAGTGGGGTCCCAGAGGGAGGGGGCGGCTGCCCCTCCTCTGTAGAAGCTGCCATGTGGCCTCAGGTAGCTGACCTGAGGGTCTGAATCTGAGAATAGCTGCAACCCAGATGTCCTGCAGAGCTGACTGGAAGGGAGATACGCTAGGAAGGATCTGTTTCGGCCTACAGTGAGTACAGATCTGTGTCATGGGGCCTGTCCTGTGAGGGCCAACCCTTCAGCTAGTAGAGTCAGTGGACAGGGGTCAGTCAAAGGGGATGCTAGAGAGTGTCCTAAAGATAAACAGTTTAATCAAGTCTGCTGCCAGAGCAAGCAAAGGACTTAATCTTCCCATACAAGTGCAGTATGGTATAACAGAAAGTCTGTTACCACATTTAACCTGGTGAAGCCGCGTGAGAGTGGTCCTCATCTGTAATTAGTTCCAGTTGGAGTATCCCACAATTCCCTTCTCCTATCCAAGTTCCAACAATAAATACAAAAAAAAAACAAAACCCTGGACTGATTATTGGAAACGAGCAGATGAGAGTACGGGCGGTTAACTGAAAATCCCTAGTAACTGGTGGCAGAGTAAGAAGTGGAAAAGCCCAGAGAAGTCTACACACAGCAACACCTGGAGGGGCAGTGCTACAATAAAAACACGGAACCAGTGGGCTAAACCCAGCAAAGCCTGCCAAGAAGAAAACACAGTTAACTCTTAGATTTCCGACTGGGGCAGTGTGAACGGGCAGACATAACCTCTACCTGCCTACAAACAACAGAAGAGAGGGATAAAAAGGAGAGGTTTGGGAGCTCATGGAGGATGTTACAAGGAGGCAGAAAAACACAGAAATCACAGAAATTATTTCATGAAAAATAGATAGGTAAGTCCATTCATTACTGGATGAGTATAGATTATTTTTGGAGAATAGAGATATTATTTAGGGCTCCAAGGGGTTGGTCAAACCTTGTCTTTTGTTAGAAGCTTATGTTGCCTATAGTCCCAACAGGCTAGTAAAGATCAACAGGTGGCATAGGTGAGTAGAATGGTGATATGACAAGGTGTTCTGTGATGGAGCAGGAGCTCATGTGTTCATGGCACCCACCTCCATCAATGTTAGATGCATTTGTGTATGATATGGTGCCTGTTTGTTGGGTTCTGTGAATGTCCCGCTGTAATATTTATTGCAATAACCATATTTGTAATTATTTTGGGAAACTTTCAAAAACCTAAACAAAACAAAACAAAAAAAAGACTGAGATATAAACTCTGGACTAAAAAAAAAAAAAAAAACATTTGTAAAAAGTCTCCCAGCTTGGGTTTACAACAAAAAGCAGTTCTGGCTGTAATGCCCCGTACATACGATTGGATTTTCCAACAACAAATGCGGGATGTGAGCTTGTTGGCGGGAAGTCCAACCATGTGTATGCTCCATCGAACATTTGTTGTCGGAATAGCAGACTAGCAGGTTCTCAAATTTTCCGCCAACAAATGTTTGTTGTCGGACTTCCCGATCGTCTGTACACAAGTCCATCGCACAAAAGTCCATGCATGCCCGGAATCAAGTACGAGCCGGAAGCGCTCAGTCTTGTAAACCTAGTGCTCGTAATGGAGATATCACATGACTATTGAACTTCCTTTTTATCGGATCGCCGTACGTCTTGTACGTCACTAGGTTCGTAATTGTTGGCCAACATTTGTGTGACTGTGTGCATGTAAGACAAGTTGGGGCCAACAACCTTCGAACAAAATTCCACGGTTTTGTTGTTGGAAAGTTCGATCGTGTGTACGGGGCAAAATACTTGCCTCTTTTCCAGCCCGTCCCCCAAGTAATTCTTTTCTACCACCAGATGTCCTCAGTCTTTTAGCATAATTCAATCTGAAAGCCCAAAACTATCCTGTGGGTTCAGGGCATTAGGTATAGCTCCCAACTGTCCCCCAATTTCGAGGGACTGTGCCCGATTTGGAACATAGTCCCTATGTCCCTCATTTTAGTATGATCTATATAGTTATATATAAAATGTGCTTTTTATCTTTTAAAAGTGTTTTACAGTGCTAACCCTTTCATCCAAGTTCTAAATTGCTGCATTTGTAAATTTCATAAGCCAATATAAAGGAATAATAGTGGTAAAAAAAGAACTTGTGGGTTTAACTAATCACTTTTTTTGTATATTTCTCCTTTAAGGGGGTGTGGCAAGGGGGTGTTTCCTATGCCTACATACTTTTTGCTAATAGGTGTCCCTCATTCCCATTTTAAAAAATTGGGAGGTATGCGTTAGGACATGAGGGGTGTCAAACTGGCAGCCCTCCAGCTGTTGCGGAACTACAAGTCCCATCATGCCTCTGCCTGTGGGAGTCATACTTTTGACTGTCAGCCTTGCAATACCTCATGGGACTTGTAGTTCCGCAACAGCTGGAGGGCCACCAGTTTGAAACCTGTGCGTTTAGGTGCTCACCCACCTTCTCCAGAAGCTGTCATCACAACACTCTGCAACAATACATACAAAGATGCAGAGAATAGCACTGCATGATCATTTTAAAAACGAACATACCTAAAAAAAACTTCAAATAAACTTGACCCAAGTCCATTATGGTTACCCTTTAAGTAGACTAGATAGGATATAATTAATGTAATTAAACATACATTATTCTGCTTTTAATGAAGATCACTATTTCTCCTTTACAGATCTTCTACGTCAGTGTTACGGTTGGAAACCCACCAAAATACTCTCACCATTGGCAGCATACATATATTTTACAATGTGACCAGTGTCCGCCAGGGACCTTCGTTAAACAAGACTGCACGGCTGAGCAGAGAACGGAATGTGCCCCTTGCCCGTCCAATCACTACGCAGATAGGTGGAACTCTGACAAAGAATGCCAGTTCTGCAGCACCGTGTGTAAGGAGCTGCAGGAAGTGAAGCAGGAGTGTAACAGCACCAGGAACCGTCAGTGTGAGTGCGCTGCAGGATATTTCCTGGATGTGGAGTTCTGCATCCCCCACAATGAGTGTCCTCCTGGATTTGGAGTGCTGCAGCAAGGTAAGCAGCAATTTATTATCAACAGCCACATTCTATTACATTCAGCAAACTGAGTCTAAAGTAACAAAGCGGAATAGCTAAGAGCAACCTGAGAGCCTAACCTCCCCAGTCCATAGGCCAGGGGTCAGCAACCTTTTTCCACTTAAAGGGGTAGTAAACCCTTGTTTTTTGTTTTTTCTTTAAATAACAAACATATCATACTTACCTCCACTGTGCAGTTCGTTTTGCACAGAGTGGCCCCGATCATGGTCTTCTGGGGTCCCCTCGGCGGCGCTTGCGGCTCCTACCCTCATCGGTAAACCCCCTAGGAGAAGCGCTTTCCCTGGGGGTTACCATGCGGGCGCGCTCCCGAGTCCAGCATTTGTGTCCATAGACACAGAATGCCGGACTCGGCCCTGCCCCTGGCGTCCGCGTCATTGGATTTGATTGAGCCAATGGCTGCGCTGCTATCAATCTATCCAATCGAGAGCCGAGAACCCCGGCCAGAGAGGTAGAGCGTGTCTCTGGCGAGGGAACAAAAGGGCTCATTTAAGTAAAACGGGGGGGCTGCTCAGTGCCAGAAGTGATGCATTAAGGTGAAAAAATACGAGGGTTTACAACCCCTTTAAGGGCCGGATCCAATGTATGTGAATGCATGGAGGGCCGCATTCACCTGCTAATAAATGAAGATAATAATCCGAACCTCCTTTACATTACACAGCCCCTGCACCTCTGGACCTCTTTACATTACACAGCCCACTGCACCTCTGAACCCATTTACATTACACAGCCCCCGCACCTCTGGACCCCTTTACATTACACAGCCCCTTGCACCTCTGAACCCATTTACATTACAGAGCCCCCGCACCTCTGGACCCCTGTGCATTACACAGCCTGCTGCACCTCTGAACCCCTTTACATTACACATCCCCCGCACCTCTGGACCCCTTTACATTACACAGCCCCCTGCACCTCTGAAGCCATTTACATTACACAGTCCCCACACCTCTGGACCCCTTTACATTACACAGCCCTTGCACCTCTGGACCCCTTTACATTACACAGCCCCCATACCTCTGGATCCCTTTACATTACACAGCCCTCCCTGCACATCACACAGCCCCCCTGCATATCACACAGCCCCCCATGTTATGCTTTAAAATTACGCACACTCGAATAGTATCAAGCTGCAGTACTTAAAAATCTCCATAGGCGACGCTTTAAACATTCTACGGGTTACCAGTTTAGAGTTACAGAGGAGATTACGACGATACCTCACATGTGTGGTTTGAACACTGTTTACATTTGCGGTCGTAACTTATGTATGCGTTCGCAAGCACGGAGGGATGGGGCGCTTTAAATATATTTATTTAGTTTTTATTTATTTTATTTTATTTATTTATTTTACACTGTCCCTTTAAAAAAAAATTCTGATCACTTTTATTGCTGTCAGAAGGAATAGTCAGTGACAGGTACTCTTTATGGAGAGATCTGGGGTCTATAAGACCCCAAATCCCTTCTTTACACCTAAAAGCGTTTAAAACTCCAAGTTTGGCTGTTTTGAATGCTGTCTTTTTTTTTTTAATTTGGCACCTGTAAGTCTTCAGTAAACCGCAAGTGATGTCATGACATTGCTTCCGGGTTACTTGATTCGAGACCCGATCGAAGCCGATTCCGTCTTCGTTTGGGTCTCCGGCCAGCTGTGTCGGCTGGTCGCTTGGGCCTCCCGGTGGGACGGGAGAGCCCAGGCGAGCCGCGGAAGGGAGCAAGGGGGGGGGTACGTCCCCTCCCGCTGCTTGGGATAACGGCTGAGCGGCTTCTTAGCCGCATCGGTTTTTATCCCAAGAAAGTCGACTGTGGTAAAAATGTCCACGGGCCGGGTGCAGCTGAATTCATCATACTTACGGACACTTAGCGGCGGCGGGCCAGGTGCAGCCCACAGGTTGTCGACCCCTGCCATAGGCTTTTGTTTGAGCCAAAACTTCTCTTTTCTCCATACAAGTCAATGAGAATGCAAAAGCAGCTTGAAGCAGGTTGATGCAGCTTCAAAAGAGGTCAAATGCAGGTCAGAAGTAGGTCAGCTACAGGTAGGGTTGGCGCTTTTTGTTCAAGCCAAACCCAAACACTTTAGAGGTGCACAGTATTTTTTTTTTGTATACACTATAGAAATGTAACAGACCTGGGACACTTTTGGACACTCCAAAGAAAATAGTAATGTGGTTCATTTCAGGACTGAAACCTGGACACATGATTTAAAACCTGGATTGTCTGGGTGAATCCCAGACAGGTCACAACCCTAGCTACAGTCCTAATACACTCATCAATGAATTCTAGATGGTGTAAGGTGTCCCTATCACTGTTCCCCTACATACCAGCAGTTTGCAAAGTTACCAAAAGTTAGTAACTAACTTTAGCCCCCCCATGCGCATGTGCAGGGGGTGTGCCAGGTGTACCTGGGCACACCCTAATCACTCTGAGCGGTGCTGATTCCCCCTACTGCCCAAGCTTTCCCCCCCATGTTGCCCCCCCTCCCCCCCTGCAGTGCTCCTGGCTTCCCTCCTCCCCTCTCCCCCTGGCTGCTGTGGGGAATGTTTCAGGGTGGAGAGTGGGGGAAGGGGCTAATCAATATGTTAAAAGCTCAAATGCCTGTAAAAGCAGCTTTTTTTTTAGAGCTGAGACCTAAGGATGAGACTTGCAATTGGCTGGCGGTTAGTACTATGTGAGTGATTCTTCCCAACGTAAGGAGTAGGGTTGTCCCGATACCACTTTTTTAGGACTGAGTACAAGTACCGATACTTTTTTTCAAGTACTCGCCGATACCGATTACCGATACTTTTTTTTTAATGTCACGTGACAGTGTTTTTTTTTTTAACAGTGCTTTCTTTTTTTTGTGGGGGGGGGGGGGGGGGGGGGGTGAACGGTGTATGTGTGTGTTTTTTTTTTTTATTTACAATTTTTATTTTTTACAATAATATTTTTTTTATTCTTTATTGCAATATGTGTTTTTTTTTTTTGTTTTTTTTTTAATCAGCCCTGTTGGGGGGCTTTGTTGAGATATCAGGGGTCTTAACAGACCTCTGATATTTCCCCCTTGAGACAGAGAAAGAGACCGAGGATAGAGATTCCCCAGTCCCTTTCTCTGCAGCCTCAGCTGCACTGAGAATGAATGGAGAGAAGACAGCGGCTCCTCTCCATTCATAAACTGACACATCATTATCACAGGAGATTACAATGTTTCAGTTATGTGAATGGACAGAGTCAGCTGACTCTATCCATACACAAAGGAAGGAGGAAGGGGACAGCAAAACGGAGGGGGAGAACGGAGGGGGAGAACGGAGGGGGAGAACGGAGGGGACAGCAGAGAGGGACAGCAGAACGGAGGGGACAGAGAAGGAGAGGGGGGCAGCAGAACGGAGGGGACAGCGGAGGGGGACAGAGAAGAAGAGGGGAACGGCGTAACGGAGGGGGACAGCGGAGAGGCACAGCAGAACGGAGGGGACAGCAGAGGGGGACAGAGAAGGAGAGAGGAACGGCGGAACGGAGGGGGACAGCAGAGGGGGACAGAGGAACGGAGGGGGCATGGAGGAGGATGCAGTGACAGTCAGCGGTGACCGATCACCGTTGTATGTCACTAAAGCCGCTGAAAGCCGGCGGGGGGAGAATCTTGTAACTCCCCCACGCGCCGATCACAGCTGACTTCCAGGTATCAGGGGAAGCATCGGGAGCATTTGCCCGAGTACAAGTACTTGGGCAAATGCTCGGTATCGGTGCCGATACCGATACTAGTATCGGTATCGGGACAACCCTAGTAAGGAGCATTAACCACAAATGTAAGGACCAATAAATATGTGAAAGTCCTCTTATGGGATTTTAAGGGCAACCAGAAAGAACAAAAAGTATTTTTTCATATAAAATATTCTAATTTATTACAAATATCAAAATATCAGAAATCCAGAAAAAACATTTAACACAAAATGTCCATATCGCCACGTACAAGCTAAGAGTTATATTATGAGAACATAAATGTGTTGCTCTCAGGCAGGTTCCCGCTGTTTCATTCAGATGTTATATGGATTACAGCTAGTCCTGGTACTGGGAAATCCAACGCGTTTCGAATAACCAATATACACTTCTTCATCAGGGAATGTGTACCACAATATGGTGAAAAAGTAACACTGTTACTAAGAAATCCTTATCAATACAATATTTTACAATCTTAGGCTTCATGTACATGGGACGTTGTTCAACCTTTCCTGAACAATTTAACTTGACAGCTAGAAACCGGCATCAAAACAGCTGTTTAGCTGCGTTTACATGACGCGTGTAGTCGCGTTTGCGTCTAGAAGTGTTTGATAAAATGTTTTTTTGTTTAAAATGAAAAACATCTGGAAACGAAACACTGCTAAATGCGAGTTACCGCGTTTAGCGCTTGAAATGCCTCTAAACACAGCTTTTGAACGCATTTTTTGGGGTTCCAAAAAAATCCTCTAAACTCAATTGCCTAGAAACGACTATAAACGACCCTGTGTACATGTACTGATAAGATAACAGAGGAGAGTTCAGGAGCAGTTGAAAAAAATGTCCAACTGCTCCTAAATGTCCGTTTACCAGCAGCAGTGTACATGAGGCCTAATGACTCAACAACTTATTAATGAATTCAGATTATTTAAAACAGACACACATGAGACACTGGAGTTAAATTACTAAAGACAAACAGATTGTTGACTTTGCAAGGAAATGTTGACATTTTCAAGGAAAGTTTTAATTAGCTTAATGAATGTGGTGAATCTCTTAAAAATTAATCTTAATTAAACTTACAGTGCATAAGCAACTTTCTGCAAATATAACGTCCTCACAGGCTCCAATATGCATCCCCATCTTCCATCTGGGAGCACCCCAAAATGCAATAAGATGGCATAGGGACAAATTGCTGCTATCAAACTATAATATAAAGAAAAATTCTAGTTTCAAAATTCAAAAAGTTCACGTGGAAAAAGTCTCAAAGGGCAAACTAACAAAATGTAATATATGGATTTAATTGGTATCATCTTTCTAGTTTATAGTGTTGAGCCAATCAAAAAAATTGTTAATGGCATTACATAAGGGAGGTTGTATAAGAATTGTAAACCCCCCCCCAATATTTCATACCAGGACTACATATGAAGACATATAAGAGCTTGTGCATGCTGTTATATAAGTCACTATCCTCAAAAGAGATCATGATACTCACAAGTTTCAGAACAATTTCCTAGATAAGTGTGTCAAGAAGCGATTCAATGATTCATTGTTTTATATCTATCTATATACCCTGTTTCCCCGAAAATAAGACCTAGCGTGATTGTCGGTGATGGCTGCAATATAAGCCCTACCCCCCAAATAAGCCCTACCCTGTTTCCCCAAAAATAAGCCCTACCCTGAAAATAAGACCTACAAGGACTGTAACTAGGGCTTATTTGGGGGCTAGGGTTTATATTGCAGCCATCACCGACAATCACGCTAGGTCTTATCTTCGGGGAAACAGGGTATATATACCGGTATATATATATATATATATATATATATATATATATATAAAAAATATATATATATATATATATATATATATATATATATATATATTTTGTTTTTTTTTTTTATTTATGGTATATATATATATATATATATATATATATATATATATATATATATATCTGCAGTGCAGATATATATATATATATATATATATATATATATATATATATTGTAATTAGTAGGAGGGCTTCAAGTAGGGTTGCACCGGGGTACAGTTCTTTTTATTGGCGAGTACCGATACTTTTGGTCAAGTACTTGTTGATACCGAGTACCAATACTTTCCGGTGCGATTTTGTGTCAATACAATAAAAATTGGACTGCAAAGAATCACATGCAAGTTGAACAGGGATGTGGTGCGATTCCTGTCTGAATCACAGGCGACTTACGCCATTACTCCTGTGTGTGTGTATAGAAAGGGAAAAGCTTCATCTAGTGGGCAGTTTATTAAAAATATTAGAACTCACAGTACCTATATAGCCGAATGCAAAGTCTGCATAGCAAATCATGGCCACTGGAGCAAAGTATCGGCACTCGGTATAGGCGAGTACTTGACCAAAATCTTTGGAACATGTACTCACCGATAAAACACTGGTATCGGTTTTGGGAGCATTTGCTCGAGTATCGATACTTGTGCAAATGCTTGGTATCGGTGCATCTTTGGTTTCAGGGGTTCCCCTGTGTTGGAAAGGTTGGGTCAGGCTGGTTTAAGGAGTCTATTTATAAACAATTCATACAACTTTAAGCCAGGAATCACACATTTTTACAGTTGCATCCAATTGGAAAATTGTATGGCTCTTGAGTGAAGGGTATGTCAATCTTGGATAAAAACATTTATAAACCTCTTTGAAGTGTATGAATAAAACAATATAATTAACAATAAACAGAAAAATAGGAGCGCACATCAAAGCCATCTGGTTTTAAGACTTCAAAACAGACTTCAGTTCTGTTTTCCCTCAGACCTAAGGCGGTTAAAGGGGCCTGGTCTGGGAGAAGGCACAGCTGAAGCCTGTTTTGAAGTCTTTGAACCGGTTGGCTTTGGTGTGAGCTTCTATTTTTCTGTTTATTGTGTATCCTTTCGGGCGAGACAGGCCCCTTTGGAGCTGCACCCGTCAACATGTGTGGAATCACCGGATTGAAAATATTTGAGCTTTGAGTGGCACTTTTAAATGTGGATTTTTTTTTTTCCTCTCCCGTTGCTTCAAGTTGCTCCCCGGGCCAAATTCTCAACCTCCACCTGGACTGTCACAGCATTTCTATGCATATACCTTGCATCACCATAAACTGGGGGTCGGCAAGCCGCCGATCACGATCTACCAGTCGACCGTGGGCAGCTGACAGGTAGATCAGGAACACGGCCTTGCATTGCCTTTCCCCCTCAGCCTCCGCCACCCCCCCTCCCCCTCATTGCAGAGTGGAGTGCGGGACATATCACAGTACTGGATGGAGGGTGGGAGCTGTTAAGCAGTTAAGTGTTCACATTAACCAGCAGGTGATTGGTTGCTAGGAAGATGGGTAGTCCTAGCAACCAATCACTAGCTTGTTCATGTGAAAAGTTAAGTACGGCAGCTCCACAGTGTACAGCAGTGTAAAGTAGGAGACTGCTACCTACGCTGTGTCTGTATGTGTGTGTGTTTGTGTGGTGGTGAGGGGGGGGGGGGGTGATGGGGGGGCAGAGGTAACTACAGTGGTTGGGGGTGTGTGTGTGAAGGGGACAGATGACACTGGTTTGGGGGTGCACAGAACACACCACAGGGAGGGATGATGTGAAGGGGGCAGAGGGTATGGGACACCGCTATGGGGGGAAGCACAGGACACTACATTGTGGGGATGTGATGTGAAGGGAACAGAGGGGCAAAGGACACTACAGTTGGAGGGGGTGATGTAAAAGGGGACACAGGACACTGCTTTAGGAGGAGGAGCAGGCACAGGACACTATGGGGGGGGGGCAGATGACACTACATGGGGGGGTTGTAAAGGGGGCAGAGGACACTATGGGGGGGCTGACGTGAAGGGGGACACAGAACGCTGTTATGGTGGGGGAGGCGAGGAAACTACAGTGGGGGTGATGTAAAGGAGTGCAGGGGACACTGCAATGGGGAGGGGGGCACAGCGCACTACAGTGGGTGGGAGTGATGTGAAGGGGGCAGGACACTGGTATTCAGAGGAAGAAAACAGTACTGTATGGAGTGAGGGGCAGATGACACTACTGTGGGGGGGGAGGTGATGTGAAAGGGGCAGAGGACACTACTCTGGGGGGGGGGGGGGCACAGGACACCATGCTGTGTTTTTATTGGGGGCTTGATGAATTTTTTTTTGTTTTTTTTAAAGGATGTTTCCCCCATTCCGGGATCTTTGATTTCCCCCATGTTGTCCAGGTAGATCTCAACCTCTGAAAGGTTGCCTACCACTGCAAATCCTGCTGTTCTCAGTAAACTTTCCTGTTCACTAATATCCAATCCTCAGTGGGAATGACTAAGTCATGTACATAGGGGTGAGGCTACTCCACAGATGGCTGTTTATTAATATGGTATTTACCTATCTTAATTTTTAAGGCAAACACATTCATAGTGGAAATAATTATCTTAGTGGGCAGCTGGTCAAACATTATGTTATAGTCACCCAACCCAGGACATACACCATAAGGCCAAAAGCATGTAGACATCCCTACACATCACTGGGTTCAGCTCTTACTAGCAAAAGGTACTGTTAATACTAAAGTATACAATACTGTTTGGGGAAAGCCCTTTTGGTTCCAAGGTGGTAGTAGTGCACAAAACCAGCTCTATATAGACATGGTTTGATTGGTTTAGTGGTTTAGTGTGGAGGAACTGGAGTGGCCTGCACAGAACCCTATCCTCAACCCTAATAAATACCTTTGGGATGGACACAGGTTGTGAGCTAGTTCTTCTCATCCAACATCAGTTCCTGACCATAAAAAGGATTTTTTGGGTTGAATGGGCACAAATCACTACAGACACACTCCAAAAACTTGTGTAAAGTCCCCCCAGAAGCAGTGGCAGCCGCTCATACGGGGAACAGGGGCGCTGCCCCCCTAATCTTCATGTGCCCGGCCCCTAATCTCAATGCAGTGCGCAGGACGCATGGATTTCTATGTGTTTTTTTTTTTTTTTAAAAGCACGTGATTAGAGCCTGAAGCCCTAATTGGCTTCAAAATGGGTGGGCTCAGGAAGCAGAGCACTGCGCCCCGAGCCCACCCACTTGTGTGACATTAGTGAAATAGTATTCAATATTGTTTTCCTGCTTCTCCTCCCAGCCAATCAGGAAGCGGGTCTTAAGACCCGATTGGCTGGGAGGAGAAGCGTCCGGATTGGCTGGTAGGAGAAGCAGTGGGGAAGCCGCCCGAGAAGCCGCAGAGGAGAAGCAGCTGAGAAGCAGCCGAAGCTGCTCGGGAAGCCGATGAGGAGGAAAAGCAGTGGGGAAGCCGACGAAGCCGCCCACGACCTGGATGGGGTAAATAGTGCGGGACGATCAACCCCCAAAAAAATTGAGCACCAGATGCCACTGCCCAGAAGAGTGAAAACTGTTATTGCCATTAAATTGGTAGCAATTTCATGTTAATGTCCAAGGTTTTTGAATGGGATGTCCTGTTAACTTATATAGGTAAGATAGTGGAGTGTCCAAAAGCTTTATATATCACCAGCACACTGCCCATTCTCCAAACGGGTCCAATCTTTATTCAGCGATCGCATCATATTTACAGAGGCAATGTTTCAGAGCCAGTCAGGGCCCCTTCATGAGGCATGCGATGGCACTCCAATGTAAAAAAAAGTAGAATTCTTTATTGCTCACTCCATAAAGATAAGAAGACAATAATATAGGGCTCTTGGAACATCAGTAGACGCATTTCACACTCATTAGTAATAATTAGGCACTAAAGGAGTGTGAGAACATGTCTACTGATGTTCCAAGAGCCTCGTATTCCTGTCTTCTTATCTTTATGGAGTGAGCAATAAAGAAGTCTGCTGTTTGTCCATTGGAGTGCCACCACCTTCTTTTTCACATTCCTTGATTGTGGTTGCGGACCGGGCTGGGCACACAGACACATCCAGCAGCATGAGAGCCGTGAGCGGTGTGTACCATGTATGCTGTTTCTCTATTTCTAGGAACGTGTACGTTGGAAATATTTGTGACAAAAACTTTATATAGTACATCAGTGGTTTCCAAACTGTGGCCCAGGGGCCAGATGCAGCCCTTTGCTTGCTTTTATCTGGCCCTTGGGGCCATAATCCCCCCCCCCCCACCACCACCACTGACACCAATGAAGAGGCACAATTCCTCCCACTAATACCAATTAGTATTGGTATGGCGCCCGCTGTTCATCTTTTTGGGTGCCTATTAGAGCCTATGGCTCTAATCAGGTGCTTCCAAAAAACACCCCCACCGCTGTAATTCAGGTGCCCGGCACCCCAAAAGGGGATGGACACCTGAATAGGGGGTGTCAGCGGTGACCATGGATAGATTCATGCGATGCAATGCAATCTATGGTGAGAGAAAGGTGACAGGAGAAAGGGGGCGGCGCTAATGTGCCCCTTATGGATGCACCACCACTGCGTATGCCCTTTACTTTACATTGTGCATAGAAATATTCAAAATCACTAATAAATCAAGGAAAACAGGAATTAAGATGCATTTTATTGGTAATTAACCGAAGTAGGTTTGATGTGGAAGTTTCATTGGTTCTTGTTGAAAGCCAGACCTAGGGCACATGGAATGGGGATCGGGAGCAGGAGCCAGGGGAGGAGAAAGAAGACCTACCTCGTCCTGGCAATTCTCCACACACACTGCTAGGCAAGTTTCACTTGACCAGGCACCAGGCAGGCAGCACTCCACTCCGCACTGTGGTCTCACTCCTCCTCCGCTCCTCCGATCAGGTACACTGTGCACAGTGTACACATAGCAAGGGGCGGGGCCAGAGCATCAGTGGAGCTCAAGGCCCCGCCCACCCACGGTCCGCTCCTCGATTGAAAAAATACAGCACTGGCACTGACTTCTGCACTGTGCACGCGCCGCTGCCACTGATGACAGTGACAGACTGTCTGCCTCGCTGTGTGTAGGGATTTTCAGCGCCGATTTGCGGGCAGCACGCAGGCTTAATAGGCAGCTCTGCTTTGGGCCCCAAACAGTGACAGGGCCCTGGGCAGTTGCCCCGTTTGCCCTGCGCTAAAGACGGCCCTGCTGCTGAGCACCGCCATCTTGTTCTGGGATGTCAGCAGCTCCTGCAGATTTCAGCAGATTCAGAGTTGTCACTAGACATGTGCAGATCAGAAAAATGTGTTTAGTTTAGTTTTTGAATAGATTCATTATGTTACTAATTTTGTTTAGTTATTCATTTTCAAGAATTCTTTTAGTATAGTTTAATATAGTTTATTTGTTTTCAAACGACTTCCAAATTTTCTGAACCATTGCAACTGAAATTGGTCGAAGATTGATTGACAGATCTGAATTCTGTGTGAAGAATAGCTGGTTGTTAAGGAGTGGGCCGGCAAGCCTGCCGCAGCATCCTTAACCATCATGACTCATCTGCTGTCAGCGGAATTACCCGCTGACAGCAGAATATAAACTAATAATGCTGACATTAAAAATAATTTAAAAAGAACATCAAAGTTTTTAAAAAACGACGTGGGGTCACCCAAAATATATGCCAGACCCTTATCCGAGCATGCAGCCCACCAGGCCAGGAAAGGGGGGGGATGAGCGAGCGCCCCTCCTAAACAATACCAGGCACATGCCAGACCAAATTTTTGGAATTTGTTTTGTATCTTCAGCATTCGTTTTATATGTTTGAAATGGCATTAAATTAAAAAAACAGAGTGTGTGTGTGTGTGTGTGTGGGGGGGGGGGCACCCAATCCATACCAGGCCCTTTGGGTCTGGTATGGATTTTGAGGGGAACCCCACGCTAAAAATGAAAAGAAAAAAAAGACCATGTGGGGTTTCCCCCCCAGATCTATACCAGGCGCCTAGGTCTGGTATGGATTTTAGGGGAAACCCCATGCAAAAAAAAAAATGGCGTGCCCCCCCTCCCCCCAAGATTCCATACCAGATCCTTATCCAAGCATGCAGCCTGGCAGGCTAGGAAAAGACGGGGGGGGGGGGAGGCAAACAAATGCCCTCTCCATTTGAACCATACCAGGCCACATTTTGTGCGCTATAAACAAAAAAAGACCGACAATTTTGAGAAAAAAATTTTTTTTTTACTTTTTGCTATAATACATATTCAAAAAAATAAATTAAAAAAATAATTTATTCATCAGTTTAGGCTGATATTTATTTTTTCTACATATTTTTGGTAAAAAAAAAATCGCAACAGGCATATATTGATTGGTTTGCGCAAAAGTCATTGCATCTACAAACTACGAGATAGATTTAGGAACTTTTATTTTTTTATTGTTTTTACTGGTAATGGCGGCGATCTGCAATTTTTAGTGGGACTGCGACATTGTGGCAGAAAAATCTGACCCCAAATTACACTTTTTGGGGACCAGTGACATTATTACATTGATCAGTGCTATAAAAATGCACTGATCAATGTAAAAATTGCAGTGGCAGGGAAGAGGTTAACACTAGGGGGCGATCAAGGGGTTAAGTGTGTTCCCTCAGCGTGTTCTAACTGTAGGGGGGGTGGGCTTACTGAAACATGACAGAGATCACTGCTCCCAATCGCTGGGAGTAGTAGATCCCTGTCATGTCACTAGGCAGAACGGTTAAATTCCTTGTTTACATAGGCAGTTCCCCGCTCTGCCTCTCCTTGCCACGATCGCGGACATCGAGTTTGCAGGACTCGTGGGCACGCTCCCGCGGCACGCACCCGCTATCCTGCTTTTATGGACAGATGTACAGGTACGTCAGTTTGTGCAGGAGAGCCATTCTGCTGATGTATATCGGCGTGAGCCAGTCGGAAAGTAGTTAAACGAATTATTCGATTTATTCATTCGATAATAGCTGGTTGTTACGGAGCGGGGCAGCCTCCCGTCCTTAACAACCATTACTCATCTGCTGTCAGCTGGGTTCCACGCTGACAGCAGGTAAGTCATGGTTGTTAAGGACGGGAGGCTGCCCCGCTCCTTAACAACCAGCTATTATCGAATGAATCAAATCATTTGTTTAATTCGGATGTTTCAAACATCCAAATGAAATGTTTGAATTTCATTTCATTTGTTAATGTTTCATTTGGATTTGTTGAAATATGTTACTGTAGTATTCGGAAATTCAGATATCTGAATAAGGAAAATTTAGTCCAAATTTAAATTCGGAACAAAACGAACCGCACATGTCTAATTGTCACTCAAGTGTTATTTTTTTGCAGCCTATCTTAATCTTTTTACCCTAGAGGAACCCTTATAACAATTTACAAGTCAAAGGGAACCTGTGTTAGAATGAATTAATAAGGGGTCAGAGGGAAGAAGGCCCCTTACATTGATGTCAGGGGGAAGAACTCCCTCTTACAGGCATGGTCAGAATATCATCCTTACAAGCTGCCAAAAAAGATCATGTCATGCACTGGCTCTTTCAAGTGTTATTGGATCCAGGATTATGCAGGCACCACCAGATGGGTGTCAATTAGCCATAGCTCAAGGAACCCCTAGAAACCTCTGGAGGTTCCATGGAACCCTGGTTAAGAATGGCTGCTCTATAGTATTCCCAGTTACTCATCCTCCCAAGTAGCTAAATAAGAGGTTATATAGGGTGGTTAAGAAAGGAGAAGAGGAGCTTAGACAGCACAGGCAGCAGACACTCCTAGAAAAAGAGCAGGCATTGATGTGCAAGGAGGGACGGAGCTGTACTAGGTAATTTACTGTTCCAGTCAATATTGTTCAAGTCAAATATTCTAAAAAGTTCAAGGCACATTGCAAGTGAATGAAAACAAATTTGTGGAAAGGAAAAACAGTTCATGTACAGTAAGCATGTAAAATACCTACAAATGTTTATGTTGTCGATAGGGTCTCTTTAAAGAACGAGGCATACTCCCTGGATGTCTCAAACTTTAAAGAGATCCTGCCACCAGATGCCAACTGTCCCAAGGCCAGATGGAGAAAAATTTGGACTGCTTACTAAGGCACCCATGAATTAACTAGACACTTGGTTAACTGATACAGTATATTATTTATTGAGCTAATACAGTATATTGTAGTGGTTACAGGACAAAAAAAAAAGATTATATGAAAAGGATTGCTTTAAATTGAAATGTTGTTAATATTATTATTGAATGTCCAAAGTGACGGAGTCTCTTTAAACTGGCCGATGGGTAGAGCGCAAACAAAGAGCTAAGAAGCATCTACAAATCACACATACCTAACCTATTTCTTGTTGAATTGCTTCACTGTAAATTCACCATGGCCATGTTTGTTTCCAGGTACTCCAGAGAGTGACACCGTTTGTGGTGAATGCCCCAAAGGAATGTTCTCAAATGTAACATCTGCCACAGCTCCATGTCAGAAACAAACCAACTGCAAGAACCTGGGACTCAAAGTGGGCTTTAAAGGAACCTCTACAGAGGACACTGTGTGTGAAGAAGAATCGAGATTCTGTGAAACAGGTAAACAGGTCCTCTTTATACTATAGAATGAGAGAAGGACCAAGTGCAAAGACATTTTTGTCCTTCACCATCTTTGAATTCCATTGACCAAAGTACCATATATGAACTTTCCTAAAACACTTATGAGGCCAGATAATCTACCAATGGTATATGTCTAATATACTTGGTTAATGAATGTGTACACTACATGGCACAACCTTTATACAACACTTAGCATCTACGCTATAGGGAAGGAGTGGAGCTTGTCAATATCCTCCAGATCACCACCCTCTTTTTTTGCTTCTACCTTACTCTTTTATAGTGATGCATCAGCTAAAGAAGTGGTAGTCAACTTTTTTGATATGTGGCCCCTGACATCACCAAAGGGTGACACATAAGGCTAGTGTTTACTCTGGTTAGCTCAGAATATGCCTTAAAATGCTTTATCAACCAATGAAATGGAAACAGTGCTCAGAGTGCTTGGTGCAATTAAGTACATTGCAGTAATCACCATTGGGTTTGATGGTTCTAATCCTGGGTATAAACAGTCTGCCCAGTAAACATGAATAACCTTTGCTTATTACAGATGTATAAAAAAAGTCATTAAAATGATGGATAAAAGCAAGCAATACCAACGTCAGATGCTCCAGGCTGTGATGGGATCTCGCGGTCAAGGTCCAGTGAAGAGGCCTTGACGACACGTTTCACACGCACTCACCTTGACTTGACAAAGCGCATGTATGCAAAACACGGGTTCACAGCAACCCCCATGTTTGTGTTCCATGCTGGCTCCTTGTGGCTCCTTCCTGTTATCGTCCAGCGGCTGGTTGTCAGAAACCATGAATCAGACTGTGACAGAAGAACAGTTAAATCACACTTGTTTAATAATAATAATAATAATAATAATAATAAAAAGGTAAATAGAGTAAACTTAGTGAAAACATAGCCATAGTTAAGGAACCGTAACGGATAGTCAGACAAGCCAAAACGTCAGGGAGCCAGAGATGAGCATAGTAGAACAGCAAGCAGGATCTGGAGCCAGAAGGAATGTCAGCCAAGCAAGTCTTTAACAGGAACACAGGAGAGCATCTTTAGAGATGTGACCAACGAAGGCAGAGATTATCTGGGCTGGACGGCTTAAGTAGGCAGGACTGATGAGCAGGATATCATGAACAGGTGAGTCACTGTGCTGAGAAAGGAGCTGGCAATTAGCCGACAGCTGAGCGGCCAGCTTTGAGAAGAGGGGCTGAGCCCAGCCCTGACACTGGTCCTGATGTCATCCGTGGCACACCGGCATGCCTCGCCTGTACACATGATCTGTAGGCTGTCACCTCACCATCCCCCCGACACATTTGGAATAAACAAAGGTTATTTTTATTTACTGGGCAGACAGTTTATACCCAATTAGAACCATTGAATCCAATGGGGATTACCATAATGTGTTTAATTTCACCAAGGGCCCTGAGCACTGTTTCTCTTTGACTGGTTGTTTGCTCTTATAATGTGGAGAACAGCGGCGCTCATCTGAGTGCAGTATATTAAAACGATTAATGATGAGATTATTAAGATAAAAAATTAAAATAAGAATTAACTCACAGGGTAAAGGTTAAAAAGGCTAGTCACAAGGGGGGGGCTTGCTGTGTAGTCCTGATCCAGATACCCTCTCAGAGCCTGAAGAAGGAGCATGCATGCTCCGAACGCATGCCTGACTGCCCTGTGTCCCCCACCCAGTGACATCACAGCCGACAGGAATACAACTGCCAGTTTGACTCGGAGCCTTGGAAACCCCTGCAGCTGGCGAGACAGCAGCAGCACCCCACACCGCCGCCTATCTGGATCAGGACTACACAGCAAGGGTTAAGCTTGCTCAGTTAAGCTCCGGGGTTAAGCTTGCTCAGTTATGCTATGGACCTTCAACTATTACCCAGGGCTCTGTTAGAGAGATTTGCCCTCAATTCCTGTCCTGCTGACAATATTCTACCAGACAGGAAGTGAGGGTAACTCTCCGAAAGCAGAGTAGCAAAAGGCTAAAACCCCGGACAAAAATGCATATTGAAGCGCCACACTACTGCTAATAGGTCCAGATATGACTTTATTCCAATAAGAAGGGGGACAATTCAAAGGGCATTGCCCATGTTTCAGGGGTCCAAAAACACCCCTTCAGTGGGGTTAATTGAACTCAATGTGAATGAAGTAGAAATGAGCTGGGCCTTTTCTTCCAGTGGGATTACCAGCCCAGATCTTGTAAGCAACTGATTTGGCAGCCGTTTTTGGACCCCTGAAATACGTTGGCTACTCTTTGGATTGTCCTCCTGACTTCTATTGGAATAAAGTTGTATCTGAACCTTTTAGAAGTAGTGTGGCACTTCAATTTACATTTTGTTACACTACAAGGAGGTCCCCTGGGATGTAGAAGACGCCTGTCTGTGAACAAGATTGCATCAACATTTAAACTCTAAGATAGCATTACCAATAAGATAACCTTATGGGTCTAGCACTATATTTCCCCAACTAGGTGTTTATTTCTGTCTGCAACCCGTTGCAGATTTTCCTGCATGATGCAGCTGTTGCCCGTATAGCTGTAAAAACTGGAGTTCAAATCATTCCCAATTTTATACACAAATAAATTAAAACGTTTACATATACTTTAGGCCCCATTCACACGGGCTCCCCTGTCATTTTTTTAGGCAGACCCATTTGGACCATCCATTGACCTTTATGGAGCGGCGGGTGTGGCGGACGTGTCACACCCGCTGACATCCGATTTGATCCTATCTGCTGAAAACAGAGGGATGGGTTGATCTGATGACAGTCAGATGTTAGCGGACAGGTGGTCTGTTTCCATCTGACGGCCCATAGAGGACAGCGGGCTGTTTCTGCTCTGCATAAGCAGGGTGGACACGGACAAGCCATCCGCCTGCTCAGTGGGGATCAGCGGACAGATTTCCTGCTGAAGAGGTGGACTCCTGGCAGAATCCAAACCTTAAGGGGCCTTTCACATGGGGTGGACTCCACCCCATGAGTCCACTCCATGTAAAAGGCCCCTTAAGGTTTGAAAAAAGTTACAAATAATTTAACAAAACTGCTATAATGTAAACAAAATCATAATGTTTTGGTCCGTTTTATTATGTTTTTTTCATATATTACTTTTTTTTTATATTTGCGTTAGGCTAATGTCAGATCGGGTTTTCTGCCACTAGAGACAAAAAGCCATTAGCAGGATTGTTAAAGAGGCTTCCTGTCTGTCACTATTAAATCAGTCCCTCTGTAGTCAGATACAGCAAAATACGGCTCTGTGGTTAGTGTAAATGCAGCTGAATCTTGATTGTGATGGGAATGACATCTTGCTGCATCAGCCATAGGGACAAACAGGCCTCTGAAAGGATTGCTAGAGACAGGGTCACCATCTGACATCAGCCTAAGGGGTGGGTTTACTAAAACTGGAACATGCAAAATCTGGTGCAGCTCTGCATAGAAACAAATCAACTTCCAGGTTTTGTTGTCAAAGCTTAATTGAACAAGCTGCAGTTGGAAGCGGATTGGCTACCATGCACATCTGCACCAGATTTTGCACTCTCCAGTTTTAGTAGACCAACCTCTAAATCTTTTTTTAACAAATAAATATTCATTACAGGATGCATATTGTCACTGTGTTTGCAAAGTGCCTATTAGATAGTCCAGCATACCACATCTGCACAATACCAGGGTGGGTATGACACTTTTCTTCTCTCTGCAGATATTAGTCTTTGTGAAGAAGCCTTGTTTCGGTTACCTAAGGCAGTAGCCAACTGGCCGGATTTACTCATTCAGAAATTGCCACCAACTGCACTGATGTTACAGCAAATAGAGTCAATTAAACAGAACTATGACCCCAAGGATCAGCCATTCTACTTGTTTAAGCTGTACAAGAGTCAAAACAAAGGGGACATTTCTTTCAAAAGTCTAGTACAAGGTAAGGGATGACTTGCCCTTTGCTTATTTGCTAATTCTTATGCCAACCATACACTGGGTAATTTTCTGGTAAATTCAAGAACTTTAAACTAAAATTCAATTTTCAGGCTTGTTTCCCATCTCATTTGGCAGCGTCATCTTCATTTTCATATCCTGTTTCTCAGTCTTGTCTTCCTTTACCGATTATGTTTTTTTTTACTATAGTATTACCTATAGTATTTCTTGTTCTTAATTTCATTTTTCCATGTCCATCACTTACATAGTTACATTGCAGGTAAGGCAGAATTACGACAATAGTCTATTCAGTTCAACCTGTGTAACAGAGTATTGGTAACTGTAAGCGCAAACACACAAGTCCATATATAACAGGAGATATAAAGGGCTGAGCAACTTAGTCCATAGGGGACAGGCTGTAAGTTCAAGGGTTAAGTGGTAACCGGTAATGTAATGGTTAAAGTAGGCTGGTAGGCTAGGCGGCTGCTGTCCTCAGAGAGCTGGCTCTGTGATGGATGAGAGAGGGGTAGAGAAGGAAGCGCCACCTGAGTGTAGTATTAACAAATGATGTTTAATGACACCAGGTAAAAACACACTTAGGCCCCTTTCACACATGCAGACCGTATGTCCGTATTTCATCCATCCATTTTCGGTTGAAATACGGACATACATGCATCCCTATGGGATAGCGGGTGTCAGCGGATGTACATCCGCTGACACCCGATATCATCCGGCCCCGCTCTCGTCCGATTCTGCAGACGGAAGAAAATCCTATTTTTCTATCGGCAGAGCGAATCGGATGAACACGGACAGACGGTCCGCGCTCCTCCGATCCCACATAGGGGAGAGCGGAGATCTGACAGGGCGGTCCCTGCACAGTGTGCGGGTCCCGCCCTGTCATCCGCCGGCTCAGCTGGGGAAAACGGAGCGATCCCCGCTGAGCAGCGGATGTTCACGGGTCGGATCATCACGGATCCGTCCCGTGTGAAAGTGGGCCTTACAGGATAAAAACATATAAAAGGCTCATCTGTATAGGTATGTGGCCCTCGGTGTTCCCTCTGATCCTGTGGTGGTGACGCAGGGATGCTGGGCTGCAGAAGGTGGATTACCAGCCGGGAGCTCCTTCTGTGGCCATCAGGAAAAGACTAGGGGCCGGCGTGGAGCGCACGTGGAGCATGTGTGACGTCACAGGTCGTCCGTCCGCTTCCGGGTTTGGTATCCTGGGGAGGGATCGTCCAGGGAGGAGGGCTTGCAGGGAGGTTGAGAGAAGTCATTTTTGTCAGCTGCATGTCTTTAGTGACGAAAACTAAACAAAAATAAAACTTTAATCAAGTCAAATAACGAAAATCTATGACGAAAATAATTTTTGTCAACAAACGAAAATGGAACAAAAATGTGAGGGAGGGATGTTTACTCACCTGAACTTCCATTCTCCTTAGAGCCCTGCCTGTCTGTTAAAGTCCCATCAATCAAGAGATGCAGGCTCCCATCAATCCTTTCCCTTTCCTATGCAGTTCCACATACTACACTCATTCACACTATCTCTTTGGCACCCTCTGCTGGCCTTTTCTAAATAGGCAACACAATTTCATCCCCAGCCTATAGTGATAGCACATTAAAGTTTAAACATGTATTGCATTATTGCAAGACCACATTAGAATAATGTAATAATGAATAATGTACATCTACTAAGTACTAAACTGCTGAAAGAAAAAAATAAGAAAAAAGGCTTTTCTCTTTTTTTCTTTGTTGGTAATATATCCAGGTATATCCAGGTAATATATCCAGGTAATGAGCGCAATGGCATTACAGCCAATACAGTTTACATTTTTATATATATATATATATATATATATATATATATATTTTTTAACCGCTTGCCGCCCGCTGGCTGTCCTATGACGGCCAGGTGGCGCGGCTCTCGTTCTGGAAGGGCGTCACATGACGTCCTCGCCTTCCCGGCCCACCAGGGGGCGCGTGCGCCCGCCGTGTCACTCGGGACCCGATGCGCGTGCCCGGTGGCCGCAATGTCCGCCGGGCACCCACGATTGCCCGGTAACACAGCAGCACCATGGATCTGTGTGTGTAAACACACAGATCCTCGTCCTGTCAGAGGAGAGGAGACCGATGGTGTGTTCTCAGTACAGAGTAACACAGATCGGTCTCCTCCCACTGTGAGTCCCCTCCCCCTACAGTTAGAAACACTCCCTAGGGAACATGTTTACACCACCTAGTGTTAACCACTTCCCTGCCAGTCACATTTATACAATAATCAGTGCATTTTTACACGGATCACTGTACAAATGTGAATGGCCCCAAAAATGTGTCAAAAGTGTCCGATGTGTCCAATGTGTCCGATGTGTCCGCAATATCGCAGTCACGATAAAAATCGCAGATCGCCGCCATTACTAGTAAAAAAAATAATAAAAATGCTATAAATCTATCCCCTATTTTGTAGACGCTATAACTTTTGTGCAAACCAATCAATATATAGGCTTATTGCGATTTTTTTTTACCAAAAATATGTAGAAGAATACATATCAGCCTAAACTGAGGAAAAAATTTTTTTTTTTTTTTTTTTAAATTGGATATTTATTATAGCAAAAAAGTAAAAAATAATGCGTTTTTTTCAAACTTGTCACTCTTCTTTTGTTTATAGCGCAAAAAATAAAAACCGCAGAGGTGATCAAATACCACCAGAAGAAAGCTCTATTTGTGCGAGAAAAAAAATAACCATTTCATTTGGGTACAGTGTTGCATGACCGCGCAATTGTCATTCAAAGTTTGACAGCGCTGAAAGCTGAAAAATGGCCTGGGCAGGAAAGGGGTGAAAGTGCACTGTACTGAGGTGGTTAAAGTTACACTTCTGTTTGCCAAAAAGCTAAATTTTTATTATTTTTATTTAAAAAGACCTTATAAATCAAATGGCTAAATCTGTGTCTGTAGTGCATGTTCAAACGTTAATACCATAAATAATAACGTGTTATTGGATATTTGCTTCAGGGGTATGTAATCAGTTTGGCAATTCTAGAGAAATGCTTAAACAATGCATTACAATTTACTTAAACCGATTAGATTTTAGTCGACTAAATTGTACTGGAGAATTTGGTTTACTAAAATACGACTAAAACTAAAACAATTCCGAAAGACTAAAATGCGACTAAAACTAAAATGGCATTTTAGTCAAAAGACTATGGCTAAAACTACATTGAAATTTGACGTCAAAACTAAACTGCCTCAGATCTACTTTAACACCAGAAATATCTCCATGAAGTTTTATTTGTGCCTCTTTAGTTATTTCTTCCTATTCTTTCCATGCGATCTGACAATCCTGCCTCCTACATCTAACTGGACCTATTCCATCCACCCAGACATTTTTTTCCAACAGAAGTAACTTTTAACATACTCTTAATTCAGCCTTCATGATTATCCATAGCATTTTCTGATTTCACACATCTGCAGGTAGAGTCATTTATGCCTAACCTATCTTCACCTATCCATAATCCTCTTTCCTTGAACCTTTTGGCTTGTTTTAGGCTGGCTCTCCCAGTCATCGGATGAAATATTCAGCATGCCATACAGAGCAATCCAATAAATAAAAAGGCCTAGATTGTAACTGTGTGAGGTTCCTGAGCTATTTATACTCATACCACATCGTACATATGTTAAGGTTGTCCCTCTTAAAAATTCCCCTTGTTCTTGAACTTTTTCTTTCCAATAATTCTTATTAGTCAGATTTCAAGATACAAAACAAAAGAAACAGGGTACAAAAGTGCACATAATATGCTAGGTTGCTCAGTACAAAGCATCATCAGAAAACGTAAAAACGTACATAGAAAAAGAAAAAAGGGAAGTTTTTGGCATTACGTTCCCAATAAGCAATAAGAAGGTGGTGGCCCCACAGGACTCCAGGAATATCCAAAGATCACCATTTTATAATATGCTGTCATCTTCAGTATTGCCCAAGCGTGGAGGGGCCATGATGCTACCTTATAATCTACTGTGGTATTCCCTCAATCAAAACAATGAACACAAGTGTCCAACATACAGTACGGGTTCACCATTTATAAAGGGGTGTAGTCTACCAAGAGACCCACCTGGGATAGTACATAAGCCTTGGCATTCTAAGCTGGCCTATTTGGGCCTTTCTGTAAGCAATATTGCCCTCTGGAATGAGAATATGCAAAAGACAAGGGAAAATAGGTAGAGTAAAAAAAGTATTATAAGACTAGTGTGACCCATCCAATCCAGAAGCACCAAATAGTTTTCTCAAGTAGTTTAATTTTGTCATTTACAATTGCTGAGAGATATTCATTCACCATAGTCCATGACAATTTAGACATAACCAATTCAAATGGAATTGTGAGTGTTCTTGAACTTTTTAAATATGTCTTGCCCTCTCCACTTCAGGGTCAAACATTGCCACTTATGGACCTCTTGCACCATTACAATGAAATATCATAAAGTAAAGATATATATTATAATATGCCCTTTAGCAAAAAATATACATCCTGTAAAAAAAAAAAAAATGTGCTCTGCCTGTCCAATCCTTTGTGATTTTATAACTGCCCTACTAGTGCTTTGTTTGATATCACAGGAACTTACCTCAGACTTTCTTCATTTGCAGATATTAAAGACTGTGAAACAGGAGTCCTGAAGCAAATTGGACATTTACCATTGACTACAAAACATCTCACTGCATTGATCCACAGTTTGCCGGGGAAACCAATAAAAAAGGAGGATATAGAAAACACCCTGAAGTCATGTGACCGACCAAAGCAAATACTGAAGTTGCTTAGCTTGTGGAGTGACAAAAATGGAGGAAACACCATTGAAGGCCTCAAACAGCTAACAACCAGCAAGCTACCTAAAATGTTACGAAAGCCTGTGAAGAAACTGGAGCGGTTTCTAAACAGTGTTTATATGTACAGACTGTCTGAAAAAATCATTCTACAGATCAATGGCACACAATCTCATCTTGGCAAATCAGACTCGTTATTATGACTGGTGAGCAGATAATTCACCAATGGACCATTTCAAGCTATCTACAGATCATTGAACCTCATGGCTTAAAGGAAAATAGCAGAGCCTACCTTTCATTTTTTTTCCAAGAAGCTGACTGGTTGATGTAGGCAATAAAGACTCTTTTCTTTCAAGCAATTGTTATGAGGTCCATCATGATGAAACTGGAGACTTATTCTGGTACCTTCTGTATAAGCTTTATTTATGAATATTTTTGAAAGTATTTTTTTACAATATATGCTTTATTAAAGTGAATTAATACAGTTTTATCTAACCACTCTGTCCTGGGCCACCTGCCAAATTATAAACACAAAAGTATAAAAATACTCAATAATGATAAAATCCCTGAAATACCTACCTATCCCAAAGAAACTGATGTTTCTAGAGTGACCGGTAATGTGACCAAATGTTGGCATTTCTTCAAAAGATCTCAACCCTTGGGGAAGTAAAATTTAGGCATAGTTGCATATTCAAGAACTTTGATTCTCCATTCTGGCTCTTACCACATAATCAAAAGCTGACATTTGTTCACGTTAGTAACTGTCTTAGGAGCCTGATACAAAAGCTTCTTCAGCATAGGTACATATTTTTGGACCCCTCTTATTAGCTATAAATAGGGTGTCAAGATGTAGGGGGATAGTTAGGATAGGTTTGCTTTAAAAAGTCCTATGTATATATAGCCTAGGGGTGAATTGCAGAAACTTGGTCAAAGGAGAAAAGAGTAATGTTGCCCCTAGCAAATAAAAAAAAATAGCATTCTTAATTTTAGATTCCATACACACTGACAGTTTTTTTGCAGAAAAAAGACTCATATAGAGTGTTTTTGTACTAGCGTTCAGGAGCGTTTAGCGTTTTTTCTGCCAAAAAACTGCTCTCAAAAACACAAACCAGAGAGTTTTTTTTGCTTCCTTTAAAACGCTGAGTTTAAAAGATGCTTCTAAACATCCTAATGTGCATGGACACATAGGATAGCATTGAGCTGCTTCTACAGCCAAATGCTAAACTCCTCTAGAAGCAGTCCAGTGTGCCTGGACCCTAAAAGTGCATCAGCAGTGGGCTGGGATATTATTGATTGTTTCAAATAACATCTCCAATTCTCTTAGCCTTAATTTCTATAAATAAGCTCCAAAATTTTAGAATAGTTCTGTAGGTTGTCTTCTCTTCTTTTTGATATATGTATTTTTATGTATTTATAACTGTATTATTTTTGCTTAGTCTTCTGTTAATTTTCCTCTTTTTGTATTTATTATATAAAATTAACTTGATCCAGAAAATACGTTGGGGATAGGGAGGTAGTTTGTATGGCATTTCCTTATTATATACATTATACTTCTAGCTTTCATTTCAATTAGTGCAAAGGTAAAATTTCCCAAAATTTTCCAAAAGTTTTTTTTTTAAATGGTTTTCCCATTTAAATTAGTTGCTACTTGAGTTGCAATAGCTATAGTTGACATTTTAGTGTTGGGTTGATGTGGGTTGGCTGAATCATCTGTATTTGATTGAAACATTTGCAGGCCTCTTGTATATCTTAAAGCCGGGTTCACATATGTCCGGTCGTGGTTCGCACCATGGGGTCCAGTGTGTCCCTGTTCACCAGTTCAGGTGCAAATCAATTCCGAATTTTAGCCTGAACTCACACCTGAACCGTACCCAAAGACGCACAGGACCCCCTTGGAATGGGGACCGCAGCTGCCCCGAACATGTGTAAACCGGCTCCATTGCGAGCCAGGCACAGTCACATGTCATGCGAATTGGATGCGGAAAAACACGCATCCAATTTGCACATATGTCAACCCAGCCTAAAGCCTTTGTACAAAAAAATAAGTCAGCAGCTACAAATACTGCTTCTTGGCCGGTCCCCAGTGCCGGCATGTTTAGTTTGAGATTCCGACTATGACTCCTTGCAGCTTCAAAGCTGGCCATCCACTGCGCATGTGCGAGCCAAGCTGCGCTTTGTGAATGGTCCAGCAGCCTTCTGTGACCTTTGATGTGTCCCAGAAGGTTGCAAACAGGGGGAGAACTTCCCGTGGATCGCTGTGGCAATCCGACTGGAAGTGGGACTGGGTACCTGTCAAAACTAGGTACCCACACTCCTCCCCCCCCGCAAAAAAAATAACATAAAAGAGAGGAGGGCATAAAGCGTAACTTCCTCTTTTGAGCGAAGTTCTGCTTTAAGCAATTGCCAAGGGTTGCGCTCTGTACTGGGATACAAACTTCATTCATCCAATCAGGATCCACAGAGTAGGATTGAGGCAGCATACATTTATATTACTGAAAAAGGGTTTTCTATCTATCTATCTATCTATCTATCTATCTATCTATCTATCTATCTATCTATCTATCTATCTATCTATCTATCTATCTATCTATCTATCTATCTAATCTGTCTGTCTGTCTGTCTATCTATCTATCTATATATCTATATATATATCTATATATATATAGATATATATAGATATATATATATAAAGGTTGCATATATTTATATTTAGTAAAAAAGATGTAAAATGGTTAAAAATCATAAAAACTTAAATTCAGTATAGGTTCCCTTGAAAAAAAAGGGAAGCTTGAGGATAAATAAGTGGTTCATAAAAATACTACTTACCTTAGTGGCCCCCATCTCAAGATTCTCTGATTGCAAGTCCTAGAGATGTGCTCCAGCTTCTGCTTTTCTACACTTTCTGAATATAGAGGGGCATCAACAGAATGTTACATATACCCTGTTTCCCCGAAAATAAGACCTAGCGTGATTGTCGGGGATGGCTGCAATATAAGCCCTACCCCCCAAATAAGCCCTAGTAGGTCTTCTTTTCAGGGTAGGGCTTGTTTTTGGGGAAACAGGGTAGGGCTTATTTGGGGGGTAGGGCTTATATTGCAGCCATCCCCGACAATCACGCTAGGTCTTATTTTCGGGGAAACAGGGTAGAAGTGGAGAGACTCCAGGTGGTCAGAGTCTGTATTCATTAATGTACACGGGACCTTATACAACTTGACAGATAGTAACCGACGTTTAAAAACGCACGTTTTGCCACGTTTACATGGCGCGTTTAGCTGCGTTTGCGTTTAGAAGCTTTTTTTTTTTCAAATAGTCAAAATTTTAAAACGCCTGTAAACGAAACATGGCTAAACGCGAGTTACCGCGTTCACAAGCTGTTACAGGCGTTTGGCGTTTCAAATGCCTCTGAACATCCGTCTTGAACGCATTTTTTTCTTTTACAAAAAATGCTTCTAAACTCAACTGCCTAGAAACGACTATAAACGGCCCTGTGTCCAGGTACTGATAAAATAACAGAGGAGTGTTCAGGGGCAGCTGAAAAAAAACGCCAACGTCCGTTTACCAGTAGCAGTGTACATGAGGCCTAATGACTCAACAACTTATTAATAAATTCAGATTATTTAAAACAGACACACATTCCAGTGAGACATTGGGGTTAAATTACTAAAGACAAACAGATTGTTGACTTTGCAAGGAAATGTTGACATTTTCAAGGAAAGTTTTAATTAGCTTAATGAATGTGGTGAAACTCTGCTGACTTCCATTATCCATTCATGTGCAAGCAAAAAATTGTTATTGTTTTTTTTTTTTTTTTTTGTGATTAGACATTCATTGCGAAGTGTATTTTTACCGCATTCGCTAAACTAAAGCTGGGCATAAACTAGTATGCCCCGTACACACGATCGGACATTTCGACAACAAAATCCATGTTTTTTTTTTCCGACGGATGTTGGCTCAAACTTGTCTTGCATACACACGGTCACACAAATCTTGTCGGAAATTCTGAACGTCAAGAACACGGTGACGTACAACACGTACGACGAGCCGAGAAAAATGAAGTTCAATAGCCAGTGCGGCTCTTCTGCTTGATTCCGAGCATGCGTGGAACTTTGTGCATCGGAATTGTGTACACACGATCGGAATTTACGACAACGGATTTTGTTGTCGGAAAATTTGAGATCCAGATCTCAAATTTTGCGTGACGGAAATTCCGATGGAAAATGTGCGATGGAGCCTACACATGGTCGGAATTTCCGACAACATTTTCCATCGAACATTTTCCGTCGGGGCAGTAGAATTGCATTTGAAATTTTTCATTTTAGGAACATTTGTCCGATTTTCGAATGGTTAGTGGGGTCTAATCGTTGTTTGTTTTCGATCGCAATGATGAGAAAATTTGAAGGAGCAGACTGGAAATTTTTTTGTGAACAAATCAATTTCTAACAGAGAATGTGTTTTTTGTTCGGAAAAGACTATTTATTCTAAAATCAAATGTTGAATACAAACTTTTTTAAAGGCAAATAGACTGTTCACTTTGCAAGGGATTTTTACCCTTACTTAGTGAATTTATTATGTATTATTATTTATTACAGGTACTTATATAGCGCCAACCATTTTTCACAGTGCTTTACATATACAGTATATTACATAGTTACACAGTAGGTGAGGTAGAAAAAAAGACACAAGTCCATCAAGTCCAACCTATGTGTGTGATTATAGGTCAGTATTACATTGTATATCTCTGTATGTTGCGTTCATTCAAGTGCTTATCTAATCGACCGCAACATACAGGGGTCAACAATGTAATACTGACATATAATCACACACATGGGTTGGACTTAATGGACTTTTTTTTTGTACTTGTGTATTGTACATTCACATCAGTCCCTGTCCTCAAGGAGCTTACAATCTAAGCTCCCTAACTCCCAATTTCCATACATACCCATACTGGGGCCAATTTGGACAGTAGACAAATGTGTTGAAGCGCTGCTGAATTGCGTCATCCAGTTGCAAAAATGTTTTATTTTCCTTGCACTTGATTGGGTATTCACCGCATTCACTAAACTAAGGGAAAATTATTTTACAAAGTGAACAGCCTATTTGTCTATAGTAAATCAACTCCAATATGTAATACTGGAGACACCAGTTGTCATTCACACAACTTTATCTCATTAGCTTTAATAGCTATATTTAAAAGTTTTATACTTTCTTCTTGTTTTATGCACCAAACAGGGTCCTCTAATGCTTAAAACTGAAGATCTTTTTTTGTTGTCCATAGTTAACATTTAAAATCCTTGTTTAATACTCATCTCAGTTGGGCAGAAATTAAACGTGGCTATGGGCAACAAGAAATGTTGTTAGTACATTTTTCATTCCTAAAGTCCAAGCTCATATTTTCCAAAAAATAGCCTATGCAGTCAAGGGGCTCCGGTGGGTATTAAAAAAAACTGTGCAGCTTTGTAAAAATGTTGATTAGTTATATAGTTATAGTACCTGTAGGATATTTGGGTCCCCCGTTCCCCAGAATCCTGGCAGAAAAACTCCCAGTCAGCAATTTCCATGTCCTCCCTTGTTGCTAGGGATTTGAGCACAAGTATATCTTTTCTTCCTTGTTGCTAGGGTGAAAAAACAGTTTCACTTCTTTACTGCTCAGAGTGAATTTCCAACAGTTTTCACATCCCAGCAAAAAGACAGGACATGGAGATTGTTGACTGGGAGTTTTTCAGCCAGGCTTTTGGGGAGTGTTCAAATGGCCTACAGCAGGGGGTCTCCAAACTTTTCAGTACGAGGGCCACAATCGTACATTTTACAAATATTCATGAGCCGAAAAATGAACAAATCAAGTTTAAATTAATTAATCATTTTACTTTAGGTTTTTTTGGAATCAACATATGATTTAAAACAGTAGTCTCCAAACTGCGGCCCTTAGCTTGCCTTTATTCGGCATTATTCCTGCCAGTGATACCAACAACGGGGCATAATTCCTACCAGTGACACCAACAATCAGACGTAATTCCTACTAGTGAAACTAATAATGGGGCATAATTCCTGCCAGTGACACCAACAATGGACATAATTCCTTCCACTGACACAAATGATGGGGCACTGTTTCTTTCACTGACACCACTGATGGGGCACTATTCCTTCCACTGACACCAATGATGGGGTATAATTCCTTCCAATGACACCAACAATGAGGTATAATTCCTTCCACTGACAACAAAAATTGAGCACTATTCCTCCCTCTGACACCAACTATTTCTCTCCCCAATACCAAAGATTGAGCATTATTCACTCCCACAGGGCACATTCTGCCCCACTAAAGTCTGAAGGACAGTAAACTGGCCCTTTCTTTAGAAAAAGTTTGGAGACCCCTGATTTAGAACAATAGGAAAAAAAAAACTTCAGTGAATAAAGCAAAAGGCATCAGCATCCTAATCAAATCCCCCCTTACACCAGAGTCCCTACTTACATCAGAATCACCATCAGTGCCCCTTTATATCAGAGGCCCCCCTTACATCAGTGGGTGGAATAAAATCCTGCAGTGGACCAGATCTGGCCCCCACGGCCCATAGTTTGGAGACCCCTGTCCTACAGTTATAACAATCTAATTAATGAGCATTTTATAAACCTGCACAATGTGATTGCATTTGCTATTTTCTTTAAGACTCCTTTCACACTGGGACCGCGGCCCCACTCATTTTAGTGGCACTTTACCACTGTTACCATTGTTTAGGCAGCGATTTTTGGCCGCTAGCGGGGTGCTTTTAGGCCCAAAGAAGGGGTTAAAAACTCCCGTGTTGTGGCACTTCCGAAGGCGCTTGTAGGCGCTTTGGAGGAGCTGCCTATTCATTCCAATGGGCAAGGGTGTTTTGGGAGTGCTAAATACAGAGCTCCCAACCCGCCCCAAAGATGCTGTTTGCAGGACTTTTCAAAACGTCCCGCAAGCGCACCGCATTGAATGAATGGGAGACGGTTTTCAGGCGCTTAGTAGAGGCTATTTTCCAGTGCTAAAGCACCTGAAAACCGCCCCAGTGTGAAAGGGGTCTTAATGGTGAACTTACCTGCCAGACCCATCTTGTGCGCAGAGGGAAAACTGTACCCTTTAAAAATACTATTACCTCACATATCCTTAGTTCTTATAAGCTCCAGAAAACTTTCATTACTATATATTATTTTTTTAATGTCATGAAAAGCTTTTTGATATTGCATTTGCATTTTACGTCTAGTGGTCAATAGCACTGTCTGTTTAAATATGTTAATATTATGATATTATTTAATTTAAAAAAGAAGCTGTTCTGTAGATTTTCCAGCTAAAATGCATGTCTCATGTTGTGGAATATTTATATTAAAAGATACAGGCTGTGTTACTGTTTACCCTTAAAAAATGCTTGTGCGTTAGCTTTTTTTTGTCTTATTGCTGTTTTAGCCAAACCTTAACCTCTTCCCACCCAGCCCCCTGTCCATTTAAGTGGGTTTCCCCAATCACATGACCCCTGTGATTAGCTGTCACATGATTGGAAGCCCATTCTGCCAGCTCCCAAGATGTCTATGACAGCTTGGTCACTGTGCTCTGCACAGAAACCTCAGCAGTCCTCTATGTGGGCATTAAAGCGGTAGTAAACTACATTAAAAAAAAAAAATCGGGCCCCGGGCAATTTAAGTCATAATGTGCTAGTATGCATTGCATACTAGCACATTATAACAGATTTACCCGAAACTGAAGCCCTCCAGTGGTGCGCTGTCCCTGCTGAAGGTGCTCCCATCTTCACCCGGTCTTCTTTCCAGGTTCATGGACTTTGGCGACATGAATGGCCGAGCTGGCGATGACGTTACTCCTGTGCGCAGTAGTTGCCGTTTACGGCACGGCTCTGAAGGAACGGTGTGGGTCTGCCTTTCCTTCAGAGCGCATGCGCCAGTGACGTCACCGGCTGCATCTATAGTAAATACCTCCTAAACCATGCACGTTTAGGAGATATTTACTGTACCTACAGGTAAGCCTTATTATAGGCTTACCTATAGATAAAAATCATACATGGGAGTTTACTCCCACTTTAAAGTTCACCCTCTTTGTCACCACATATATGTGTTTTGTAAACAGCAAACGTTTAAATCGGAAGAGTTAGACCTTTCTCAAGTGTCTTTTGCTATTTGTGTCTCTATTGGGGCGATACACCCTTCTATTTGTCCTAGTGTCACAAAGAAAAAAAAATATGGAGGAAAATCCAAAATATTTGCGCTGTAACCAGATAAAGAGGCAAGGGAAAATTCTTCGATGGGGGCACCTGTTCCTATGGCCCTTCTCCAAGATGGGAATTTGTTCACTATGAAGAGATTTTTTCTTTCATTTCCTGTTGTGTCTTCAGGACAGGAAGTGAAGAGAAATCTCCCAAATTGGACAGAGCAAAAAAATAATCTGATAGGGGTTTTAAGCTGTTCCTACTCAAGCTAAGTATAATTGTGGCTTTACATACACTTTATCACTAAACTCTAGGCCAGTGAATGTCAACTTATGAGCTAAATGGGGCCTCAAATGCAGCCCCTGACATCACCAAAGGGCCCCACATAATGTTCAATATATGTAGTTCTCATGAGAGGACTATCAAAACCTGCAGACCTAATAGGGGAAATGAGGGTCAAAGATTGTGGACATGCAATGTTTTTGGCTGGGGATATGCTGCAGAATAAAATATGAAACTGGGAACACGTTACACAAGGCTAGTAGGAGTCAATGCTATTACACTAATCAATGTTCCCACTACAGACTGCTGAGGTCTGAGGGCCACACATCATATACCAAAGGGCCACAGGTTGGGCACCAGGCCTATAGGCAGATAAAACTGATAATTACGACAGTTATGTTGTTATTAAGACGGTTGTTCTGGGAGAACATCATATGGTGTCTTCCCAGAATTTGCCTCTCGCGTGGCTGTGAGGCCATACCGCGGCACAATCTGTCACCGGCTGTGTGCACTGGACACAGCCAATGACTGATCGCTGTACCAACCAGCTGCCAGTACCATGTGATCGCTGTGACTAATCACAGCAGATCACATGAAAGTTGTAAACAATGGATGGCTTCCTTTCATTCCATCCATTGTATACAATTGTGTTGCTAGCTGTGATTGGTCACAGTGATCACATGGTACAGACAGGGCCAATCACAGTGCATCTGTACCATGTGACTAGCTTTAGCCAATCACAGCAAATCACAACAAAAGACACTGAATTAACTAGTTTTAATTCAGTAAAAATGGTTGCTTATACCAGTACTGGTATCACTGGTATCAGCAATCACAATGTGTAAAAAAATAAAAAAATAAATCCTGATCACTTCCCCAGAGTAGTACAGTGTTACTATGGTAATACTGTATTGCTCTGGCCCCAGTGGTTTTTTTTTTGTTTGTTTGTTTTTTTTACCTACTGTCACAAGTTAGTGTCCCTGATCACCGCCATACCAGTTATATGATAATGCTGTACTGCACTGGTGACCGTATGTAAAAAAATTGTGAACATTATTTTTATTTTTTTTTAAATTTCTTAATTTTCCAAATTGTCACCAAAAAATACAACATCAAAAAACTTGCCATGCCTCTTACTAAATACCATGGACAGTCTACTCTACAAAAAGGGGTCATTTGGGGGGTATTTGTACCGTCCTGGCATTTTCATGTCTCAAGAAATGAGGCCATCAGTACATCAGCATTGATCAATCTTCAGATCTACTGTATACGGTACACTATAGTTTGTGGACTCTATAACTTTCCTACAGACTAAATACTATACACTGGTTTGGTTTATTTTCACCAAAGAAATGTAACAGAATGCATTTTGACCTAAATGTATAAAGAAAGATTATTTGCAGAATTTTATAACAGAAAAGCATTTTTTTTCCCCAAAATTTGCAGTCTTTTTTCGTTTGTTTAGCAAAAAAAAAAAAAAAAAAAAAAACCCAGTGGTGATTAAATAACACCAAAAAAAAGCTCTATTAGTGGGGAAAAAATGATAAAAATTTCTAATGGTTACAGTGTTGCACATTCGCTGAAAATTGGCCTGGGCAGGAAGGGGGCAAAAGTGCCCAGTATTGAAGTGGTTAAAAAACAAAGGTTTTTGGCAAGGGTTAGATTCTATCCAGGACAAAGCAACATGTTCTCCTTAAAGTGTATTTCTAGGCCTTTCTCTAGCTTTGGATGCAATGGGAAGGGTTACAACCCCTTTTACGTTTTTATTACTGTCTGTGTCCACACAGGGGAGACTCACCCCTCTATTTGTACCAGTGACCATTATCACTGAGAAAGTGATGCGAAATCTAAAATTCTAGAGTTGCTCCCCGAAACGAGAGGTAAGTGGAGATCTTCCAATGGGGACACCTGTTCTGGGGACAAATGTCTAATGGTGGCCACATACACATTAAATGATTGATTTATTTTCTGTTCGATCTCTTCAGATACAAATAATCAATCTATAGTCGACAACCCATTTGATCGATGTGCCGTGCACAGGGAGGGAGATTTCAATCAATAGTTAAGATATGATCGTAACTTAGGATTGTATGTTATTGACTGCATCCCTGTTTTCACCATGTAATCTCATAGTCACATCATATTCATGAAGTATCTTAGTGCTAATGATTGATACAAAATCATAATATTCCACCTGGGATGAACAACTTAGGGTGGAAGGACTATTCAACAATCCTCAGATTTTAGTCTATATTGATATGATAGCATCATGCAGTTTCTGAAGACTTGTCGGCTGCACATCCATGATGCCAATCTCCCGTTCCACAACATCCCAAAGGTGCTCTATTGGATTGAGATCTGGTGACTGTGGAGGCCACTGGAGTACAGGGACCTCATTGTCATGTTCAAGAAACCAGTGGTGAGATGATTTGAACTTTGTGACATGGTGCATTATCCTGCTGGAAGAAGCTGTCAGAAGATGGGGACACTGTAGTCATAAAGGGATGGACATGGTCAGCAACAATACTCAGGTAGGCCATGGCATTTGAACAATGCTCAGTTGGTACTAGGAGGCCCAAAGTGTGCAAAAAAAATATCTCCCACACCATTACACCACCACCAGCCTGAATCATTAATACAAGGCAGGATGGATCCATGCTTTCATGCTGTTTACGCCAAATTCTGACCCTACCATCTGAATGTCACAGCTGAAATGGAGACTCATCAGACCAGGCAACATTTTTCCAATCTTCTATTGTCCAATTTTGGTGAGTCTGTGTGAATTGTAGCCTCAGTTTCCTGTTCTTAGTTGACAGGAGTGGCACCCGGTGTGGTCTTCTGCTGCTGTAGTCCATATGCTTCAAGGTTGGATGTGTTGTGCATTCAGAGATGGTATTCTGCATACCTTGGTTGTAATGAGTGGTTATTTGAGTTACTATTGCCTTTCTATCATCTCAAACCAGTCTGCCTATTCTCCTCTGACCTCTGATATCAACAAGGAATTTTCCTTCACACTACTGCCACTCACTGGATATTTTCTCTTTTTGAGACCATTCTCTGTAAACCCGAGAGATGGTTGTGCATGAAAATTACAGATCGGCAGTTTTTGAAATACTTAGACCAGCCCATCTGGCACCAACAACCATACCACTTTCAAAGTCACTTAAATCCCCTTTCTTCCCCATTCTGATGTACAGCTTGATCGTCAGCAAGTCATCTTCACCACATCTAGATGCCTAAATGCATTGAGTTGCTGCCATGTGATTGGCTGATTAGCAATTTTTGTTACCAAGCAATTGACATGGTTCCAGTAATCCATGTCCTTAGTCTGCTTGTCTTCAGCAAACTGTTTGCAGGCTTTCTTGTGCATCATCTTTAGAAGAGGCTTCCTTCTGGGATGACAGCCATGCAGACCAATTTGATGCAGTGTGCAGCGTATGGTCTGGGGACTGACAGGCTGCCCCCCCCCCCATTTTCAACCTCTGGAGCAATGCTGGCAGTACTCATACGTCTATTTGACAAAGGCAACCTCTGGATATGACGCTGAGCACGTGCACTCAACTTCTTTGGTCGACCATGGTGAGGCCTGTTCTGAGTGGAACCTGTCCTTTTAAACCGCTGTATGGTCTTGGCCACCGTGCTGCAGCTCAGTTTCAGGGTCTTGGCAATCTTCTTATAGCCTAGGCCATCTTTATGTAGAGCAATAATTCTTTTTTTCAGATCCTCAGAGAGTTCTTTGCCATGAGGTGCCATGTTGAACTTCCAGTGACCAGTATGAGAGAGTGAGAGCGAGAACACCAAATTTAACACACCTGCTCCCCATTCACACCAGAGACCTTGTAACACTAACGAGTCACATGACACCGGGGAGGGAAAATGGCTAATTGGGCCCAATTTGGGCCCAATTAGAGTTGTACTCACTTTTGTTGCCAGTGGTTTAGACATTAATGGCTGTGTGTTGAGTTATTTTGGGGGGACAGCAAATTTACACTGTGATACAAGCTGTACACTCACTACTTTACATTGTAGCAAAGTCTCATTTCTTCAGTGTTGTCACATGAAAAGATAGAAGAAAAGATTTACAAAAATGTGAGGGGTGTATTTACTTTTGTGAGATACTGTATATACTGTATATATAAAGTTTTTGTGCCTAAAGTTTAGCTTTAAGGCCTCCAAGTGGAGAAAAGCAACAAAACAGAAAAAACACGTGTGCAAACAACTATCGTTTGTTCATTACGATTATTAATGTGGGATACACATAATCCCTAGGCTCTACAAGTCAAGGAACAAACTGTTTCAATGTGTAGAAACCTTTACAAATAAACAGAACTCTCTTACGGCATGGAAAGCTTTAAAAATAACTAAAGAGCCTAGAAAAATAGCCACCTGCATTAGGAGTATTCGGAAATGACTTGGTGTGACAGCTCCAGTCACAACATACTACAGAAGACTTGTAGAACTCTTCTTTAAACCTCTTTATAAATCATCTAGATTTCTGGCCACCCACTCACTGAGATTCATGGGCAGCTGGAGATGGTGGTGCAGCTGGCTGCGGGTTGGGTGACTTGGGGAGCATCTGTGAGTGGGCGCTGAGAGTGATTTGCCTAAATTGTGGTTACCAAAGCTTCACTGTCCCTAAAAAAAAAAACATGTTGTGGTCTTCTAGCACCTTCTGCAGAATGTTCCTCTCTGTTCTTACAGTATATTGGATTTTGGCAGACTGAGCTACAGTCTAATACCATGTGAACTGTTTTTAACCTCAGACCTCACTTTAGAATATTAGTTCTCATCCTGTATATGTGGCTGCTACAGTACTTTTTGGCAATTAAAGTGTATGTAAATGCAAATCTATTTTTCAGCAAGAGTGCTGCGACACCCTGGAGTGCTGGCTGGGCCCGTCTAGGGTGCCACGCTGTGCCTGATATTTCTGCTCATTGTCATGTGTTTCCATGGCACAGGTAATCCAGCCTCCAACACCCTGAAAATGTATGATGTATGTATAATCCAGGACGGGTGGCATTCAGGGCAGCCCTGGGAAGAGAAGTTTTCCTCCTTTTTGACCTGCTTCGCCTCCTACCCATTGATGGGCTGCCACAGCTATGCTGTTGTGAATATTTGAAGGTAGGACTCTTATTTAAAAGGGGAGGACTAAAGATTCTGATGTACCATAAACGAGGGCAGGGACTGAGGACTCTTATATGAAAGAGAGGGCCTGCAGACTTTGATATGAAAAGGAGGCACTGAGGACTCTGATATTAAAGAGAGGGCCTGCGGACTCTGATATGAAAGAGAGGGCCTGCGGACTCTGATATGAAAGAGAGGGCCTGCGGACTCTGATATGAAAGAGAGGGCCTGCGGACTCTGATATGAAAGAGAGGGCCTGCGGACTCTGATATGAAAAGGAGGGACTGAGGACTCGGATATGAAAGAGAGGGCCTGCGGACTTTGATATGAAAAGGAGGGACTGAGGACTTACTTGGATATGTAAAAGATAGGGACTGAGGACTCTGATATAAAAGAGAGGGCCTGTGGACTTTGATATGAAAAGGAGGGATTGAGGACTCTTATATGAAAGAGAGGGCCTGCAGACTCTGATATGAAAGAGAGGGCCTGCGGACTCTGATATGAAAGAGAGGGCCTGTGGACTCTGATATGAAAAGGAGGGCCTGCGGACTCTGATATGAAAAGGAGGGACTGAGGACTCGGATATGTAAAAGTTAGGGACTGAAGACTCTGATCTGAAAAAGGTAGGGACTGAGTGCACTTATTTGAAAGGGAGGGACTGAGGATTCTGATGTGAAAGGAGGGGACTGAGTACTCGCATGTGACCGTGGAAAGGGGGGGGGGGCTGATTGAGGAAGGGGGGGTGGGGCTTCTGATGTGAAGGAACCCTGATGTGAAGTGGGTTCTGATGTACCATAAACTAGGGCAGGGACTGCGGACTCTTTAATGAAAGATAGGGCCTGCAGACTTTGATAGGAAAAGGAGGGACTGAGGACTCTGATATGAAGGAGAGGGCCTGCGGACTCTGATATGAAAAGGAGGGACTGAGGACTCAGATATGTAAAAGGTAGGGACTGAGGACTCTGATATGAAAGAGAGGGCCTGCGGACTTGAAAGTGAGGGAAGGGGAGGTGGGGCTTCTGATGTGAACGAACCCTGATGTGAAGTGGGACCAAATTTTAGACTGGGGTGCCATTAGATTTAACATACTTAAATCTTAAAGGTTCTGTGACTTTAAAAAAATGGGAGAAACACTGCGCTAAACATCATGTCTGACTGTATACTGCTTTCTTAGGCCCCATTCACACCTACGTGATGCATAGCATTTTTTTGCGCATTTGTCGCACAACAGCATAGTGCGTGACAAATGTGCCAAAGTAGCTTCAGCACCTTTTTTTGGCAGTGAGCCTCGTGCATTTTGGCGATGCGAGTTTTGTCACCCAACAAAACACACATGTCCTAGTACTGTTTAGGGTGTCATTAAAAGATAAGTATGGGTTCACAAAAAAACAAACATACATACTTATGTAGCACCCTCTAGTGTGTGCTTCTAGCATTGGTAGAGTAGGTAAAATATATTCTGGCCAGGAATAACCAGAGTCAGTAAATTGGGTCAGGGTTATTAGAGGCCAGGGCTGGATGACTCATCTTGGCAGCTCTCTGGTGCCTGGAAGGTTGGAGAACCTTCTAGAACTAGAGGGTGGGGGCTAGGAGGGGCTGCCATGAATATTTGCGGGGGCCTCAGCCAATCCAGTGGCCAGAAGTGGGACTGCAGGGGACTGGGACTACCCCATAAATAGACATGGGCCATGCCAGCAGGGCAGTCGGGTGGAAGATGAAGATGCAGTGTTGAGGAAGCTATCGATGGCCCTGAGGAGTACCCCCCAGTTTAGGGGGGGTGTCCTGCCTTGGGACGGTGCTCGGGTGCTGGAAGGATCCTACCAAAAACACAAGGGAGGAAACTTTCCTGGAGGCACGGGAGCAAAGAGGACAGAGTGAGTAGAGCAACACTGTTGGGGACTAACAAAGGGGGGAGACTGCCACATGTATCCATTCTCCCTTGAAGACAGCTGTGGGCTTAAGTCTTCTACCTTTTCCCTGAGGGATCTCCAGAGAGTCAGCTGGGTGGGCTGGTGAAGAGAGGCAGCCAGGAAGGCTGGTGAAGAGAGGCAGCCAGGAAAGCTGGTGAAGAGAGGCAGCCAGGAAGGCTGGTGAAAAAGGCAGCTGCAGTCAGGTGGGCTGGCATCACCTGAAGAAGTGGTGCTGGGATCAGCGGCCACAGAAGAAGCAGGAGGAGAGGTTACACACTTTTTCACTCCATATATGTACGTCTTTTAAGGGACAGAGTTCCTGCCTGTAATGGGCAGCTAATGAACTGATAAGGAGTCTGTCATGTTCCATCGGGAGCGAACCAGCAGAATCGGTGCAAAGTAGAACAAGTGTGTGCAGAAGGAAGAAGTTGAAGAAGTTGTACATAGGACGTTTGTCCCTGAAGTTCTTCTTACAGTCAAGCGGACATCCCATAACCTCCCTATCCCCATCCAAGTTGTTACCCTAATAAACCACAAAAACAAAGCTACAGACTGTTATCTGACTCTGTGTGTGTGTGACGATTCAGTGTGCCTGGCTGTGCAGAAGTGGGGGATCCCTGTTTATCTGTAGCTCCTACGTGGGGTGTGCTACACCTAAATAGATGGCTGCAGCATCAATCCAATGCTGCAGCTGTCCCGTGATGGCTCTGCACCAAGAACTGAGCGATCAAAGACCACTGATCGCTCAGTTCTCCGTCTTCTGCCTCTCCAGCGCTCACTGGAGCACCGGGCTTTGCAGGGGCAGGAGCAGCTGACTTAGGCCCTCAGTTAGGTGTCTGGGTGGATCCCAACATTATGGTCGGGATTCCTGCAGAGGCTGGACTGGCTCTATGACATAAGTCAACAGCATATATACAAATATATTACTAAATATATAAACTCGTGCTGTGAGTGTCACAAATAAATGTTTTTAAATATAACCTAAAGTGAAAACAAGCAATAAACATAGTGAAAATAAGTGCAGCTGCTGTACACAAAGTGCTAACCACTTGATCAAAGTAATAATATGGATATTACAGCGCTAGTAAACATAACATTGGATACAAAGAAAAACAAAAAAACGCTACATTAATAGCAAAAGTGAAAGTCCATATAAAGTGACTGATGTGCTCAAATCCAAAAAAGTGCAAAAGTACTCCAGAGTTTTCAAGGTGTACCGCAACACCCCCTCCTGTGTCCCCACTCACCAAATATAGTAGACCCTCAGCTTTTCAGTCTGGGGGTCACTTCAGGCTTAATAGTAATGGCCAGGAATGGCAACTTGAACATCAGATCCTCCAATAAATTTCCTTAGTTGAAGATACTCGGCCAGGATAAAACATACCCAAAAATTGAAGGAAAGGGACTAATAGTGAAGTACTGTTTACAAAAGGCGTTTATTGCGCATAAAAATTGTACTTACAAGAGGTAAGATAAAACCAGGCATGTCAAACATGGAGCTGAAGATACAAAAACGCCGTTCGTGGCGTGCGTTCCACGATACCGGAAGTGACGTCAATAGGAACCGGAAATTACGTCAAAGGCTTTAGCCCCTGTCGGCTGAATCTGAGTGACAGAAGTGCAGAACTAAGTGCACTCCTGTGATCCCCAAGAGAAGAATGGCCAGAAAATCTGCGTTTTTTCATGCATTCATGCGACTGAACCTGATATGACACTGCTACTACCGTATTACTATGCTTATATATAGCACAATCTATAGCAGGTCTAATGATAATTTCTTGCCTCTATGGGTAGTATGTTGCCACAAGCCAATGCTCCTCTTCTTCTCCTCGTCCTTTACTCTGGGCCATAATATTCAACAGCAAACATCATCGGTGAACAGCTTCTTCTATGTTTTCACAGCCAGGCCACAGGTTACATCAGCACCAGATCTATGTAGAAGACAAAGAATGAATGGGTTTTTCTTTCAAGATTTCATGAAATGTCATAAATAAAACCTCAATCTTCCTTGTTAAATGACTCTGCATGTCGTTCAACACGGAAGACTGAAGACAGTCTAAACATATGAGGGTCTATCATAGGTGTGCACAGCCTATTGCATTAGGGTGTATACCCCAAAGCTCAAACACATATGTGCGCGTGCATGTGTATATATACTGACCATATCAGTAGAACAGTGGAAGGTGTCATTAGGGCAGAGATTGGTGTCAGTAGGGCAGTGGACATTGTCAGTAGTTTTAATTTTTATTATTTTATTTTTTATCATTTTATTTTTAAAATAATTATTAAATAATCACTTTGTTTAGGAGTCCCATTAGGGGGCTTTGGTGAAATATCAGGGGTCTAAACTAAGGGGAATCTCGCCATACATGGTGTTTAGGGTGTGCCTAGGCACACCTGGCACACTCTGTGCACACACCTTTGGGGTCTATGTATAAAAAGTTTGTTGACCGAAGGTAGCATAAATCCGCACGACTCCAAGGAAACGTGCCACACGTTTTTGCTGTCTGTAATTTACAATATTAGAATGCTATATTTTAAGGTAAGGAATGAAGTAAGTACTTTACAATGTCTGATATTGGGGAATTAAATTCTTCCAACATTGTACAGCTCCTGAGCCTGGCTTCCTCGAGTTTCATGGATTGATTGACTTGCAAGATAGTTTTTGCCAATCTCTTCCTACATAGGTGTTGTAACTATGGTTGCCACTATTTTTTCAAGCCAAACCCGAACACTTTAACAATTAATTTTTTTAGTATACGCTATAGGATTGTAACAGACCTGGGACACCTTTGGGTGCTCCAAAGAGAATAGTAATGTGGCGTGCATAGTGCCCCCTCACCCTCCTATCAGGCCCTGTTCTGAGCCACATTCCTGTCTGAATTTTTGTGTCCGGGTTTCAAGTGGACTGAAACCTGGACCCATGATTCAAAACCCAAACTGTCCGGGTGAATCCCAGACAGGTGGAAACCCTAGTTGTAACTGTTGTATCCCTATCCCTAAAGTAAAGACAAGGAGAAAACTGCAGGGTGACTTTAGTCACAGAACTATCATATGACAAAGCACAGCTCTCAAAACTTTCAAAGGCCTGCTTTAAAGTGACACTATCATGAGAGATTAATGGAGGCCACCATTGTTGAGGAGTTTGCGCCGAGTGGTTGTTTGAGTAACTGTTCCTGGGAAGTTGCTGAAGGGAAGATCGGAAGTCCCACCACGATACCTGGGTGCTTGGTGCTTTTCCCTGGTCCAGCTCTGCCATCCCACAGGTGGCCATGAACGATTCAGCACATCCAGTCCACTTTTATCCACACATTCCCCAAATCAGTTTAACCTTCCCAGTGTCCTTATCAGACCCTGTTTGGCTGTTGGATTGTATTTTGCACTAGTTCTTTTCACTTGGCCCAGTCTGCCGCCCTGCACACTGAACTGCAGTTTATAATTATCTATGTTAGTGCATGCAGATATAACCGACATCCTCAAGTACTTAGTAGGTGATGTGGCACTTCCGGGTAGGGGGCTCACATGCCACCGGCGGCTCGCTTCCACTGTCATTATACACAGCGGAAGCCGGTCCACGGGTGTCAGGTACTTCATGTCTTGGGAGATGTGCCCAGGGGGGATAGGACATTCAGCCTGAGCCACCGATTAGGCTCGTAGGACAGTTTTCATTGCTATTGTCAAAGGAAGGGGTGCAGTTGAACCTCTATATATAAGATTTTTAAGCGCTTCATACAAACCCACGTAAGATGCTTCCAAAGCCACAACGGCATTGGAGTCATCTGTAATTAACCAATTGTGAGCATGCATCAGCATTGCAGGGCAAGCTAATCCGCCCCGTAGCCAGGGTCTTTGTAATGTTGCTAATTTAAACCTCGGTTGCCGTGAACCCCAAAGAAAAGAGCCTAAACAGGAGTTAATCATTTAAAATATTTCCTGGGGATCCACACAGGGGAATGGTGTGACACATAAAGTAATCCGAGCTATGTATGTATTTTTAACTGTATTTAGCTTTTTGTCTGCTGCTCTGCCTTTAATTGTACTTGGAAATACAGTTTATTCATATATTTAACTATGAAACCATGTTTATCATCAACATGTCCCCTAGGAATGTATAGCAAATTAATCTGAAAGTAATTTCCATTTAATTAACCTAGTTTTGGTTATTTTAATGGGTTGTCCTGGAAATCCAACTACGCTGTACCAGGAAAGGAACATGAACCTTAATAAAATTACAGCTTTGAACAAATTTAGGACGTGGATTTTTGTCCTATTAACCTCTCCCTGTGCTCTGTATGTTTACAGAACTCTTGGTCCCTAGCCTTTTGAGGTCCTGAAAAAGGCATAGGCCATTCAGTTACTTGTCCACCCTTACAAGGTATAATAGACTGTACCATGTGAGGGCGGTGGTATTAACCTGCAATACATCTCAGGGTGCAAGGTTTGTCTATATGGTGGTGTATAATGTACTTATTTTAAGGAGACACTGGGGTTGATTTACAAAAACTGTAGAGTGCAAAAGGTTCTCTATGAGAGCCGTCTTAACCGGTGCGACTTGTGTCGGTCCGACTTTGAAAATGCCTCCTGCGCTACTTTGGTCCGACTTAGGCACGATTTCAGCCCATTGAATGGTTTACATTTAGGACAAACCATACAATACTGTACAAAAAGATATGTAAAAACAAGAAAAAAATTAAAGAGTAGAGTGTATATATTATTATTATTATTATTATACAGGATTTATATAGCGCCAACAGTTTACGCAGCGCTTTACAACATTAGGGAGGACAGTACAAGTACAATACAATTCAATACAGGAGGAATCAGAGGGCCCTGCTCATTAGAGCTTACAATCTAGGGGAATACAGGATTATATATATATATATATTATATATATATATATATATAATATATATATATATATATATATATAATATATATATATATATATATATATATATATATATATATATATATATATATATATATATATATATATATATACAGTATACACTTTTATTATTATTATTATTATTATTATTATTCAGGATTTATATAGCGCCAACAGTTTACGCAGCGCTTTACAATATAAAAGGGAGACAATACAGTTATAATATAATACAATACAATACAATAGGATTAAGAGGGCCCTGCTCAGAAGAGCTTACAATCTAATAGGGTGGGGTAGGTGGTACAAAAGGTTGTAACTGTGGGGAATGAGCTGGTGGAAGTGGTAGGAGATTAGTTGGAGACGTGATAGGATTGTGATTTTATCTTTGCTCTTCTAGCTTAAATCCTTTTTCTCAATTATATAGTTTATCTAATAAACCCTTCTATACAATATTTGGAACCCACCATCCCCACCTCTTCCAAACAATAAAATAAAAAAAAAAATAAAATAAAAAACCCAAACAAAACCCAAGCAACCTAAAACTCCCCCCCAAAAAAAGGGAGGAGGAAAGGGGAGAGGGAAGGGGAGGAAGTGGAGGCAAAAGAGGGGCGCAGTCAAAAAAAAGAAAAAAAAAAAATTATAAATGAATTTATTAAAAAAATGTGCATGGAACCTACCAGCAATGACAGGGGAAGAAAAACAAACCAAAAAAAACCCAAAAAAACATTTTGTGCAATCGTGTATCTGCTATAAGTGCATTACATACCAAAAATGTGCATTAAGCCTACCATCAATGACTGGGGAAGAGAAACAAAATAAGAAAAAAAAAAAGAAAACATTTTAAGACTCCTGTAAAAGAGAACATAACCCCTAACTTATGTGCAATCGTGTATCTCTTATAAGGTTATTACTTTATGTTTGTGCCTTTGTCCATATATATTCCATATAATTAATAAAAAATAAAAAAATGTAAAAAAATACCCCTCTCCACTTTCCTGTTCCGTCCCCTCCCGTCCCTCCCAAAAGAAAAAAAACCCCACCCTACTCACCAAATTAAATACTCTACATTTATTTCCATATACATTATCTTAATATCTGGTACACCTATACAAGGGCTGAGACTTCACGGCAATGTTACCTCCTATTATTACAATGCGTACCTATACCCACCTTTCTAATGTATTTTACTCTTTCCCAATCTCCAGGGAATATTGTTTCAAATCTGCATATATATTCTCAAATTTGTCCTGTTGATTTCTGATCTTATGCACCCATCTTTCTGCCTCCATTATTACTTCTACCTCTCTTTTCCATTCCAGGAGTGTAGGAAGTGTAATCTGTTTCCAGTGCTTAGGTATCAGTGTTTTTGCTGTGTTTAGCAAATGTGGGATAACACTTTTTTTATATGATTTAATAGACGCCGGCATTCCATGGAATAGAAAATGTAGAGTGCGAATCACATGCAGTGTTTTCCATGCTCCAGTGTGAACCTAGGCTCAGTGATCAATCTCATTCCCTATTGGTCACAGGCTCACGCTCTATGTTATACAAGGTCAAACAGAAAACAGCATTTTGGTATTTAAAGTGTGCATCACCATATGGTCCAGATTGAATTTTAATCATCCTGATAGCTCATATGGAAAATACACAAGACAAGGTCATAATGTATTCCATTTGAAAAACGTTTAATACAAGAAACAGAAAAACATTTTCAAAATCAATGCACTATAACCATGCACTATATGAAAATCGCTCAGCATATGTTGAAGCAATGTGAGCAACACTTTGGGAGAAATTTACTGAAACTGGAGCACAGAAGTTGGTGCAGCTGTACATAGTAACCAATCAGTTTCAAACTTTCAGATTTTTCTATTAAGCTTTGACAATAATGCCCCGTACACACGGTCGGACTTTGTTCGGACATTCCGACAACAAAATCCTAGGATTTTTTCCGACGGATGTTGGCTCAAACTTGTCTTGCATACACACGGTCACACAAAGTTGTCGGAAAATCCGATCATTCTAAACGCGGTGACGTAAAACACGTACGTCGGGACTATAAACGGGGCAGTGGCCAATAGCTTTCATCTCTTTATTTATTCTGAGCATGCGTGGCACTTTGTGCGTCGGATCTGTGTACACACGATTGGAATTTCCGACAACGGATTTTGTTGTCGGAAAATTTTATATCCTGCTCTCAATCTTTGTGTGTCGGAAAATCCGATGGAAAATGTGTGATGGAGCCTACACACGGTCGGAATTTCCGACAACAAGGTCCTATCACACATTTTCCGCCGGAAAATCCGACCGTGTGTACGGGGCATAAGGCTCCAGCCACACTTGTGCGACTCCAAAATTATGTGATTTCCATTGCAACTTTGGATGGGTGTGACTTGGATGCGACCTTGGCTTTGACTGTTGCACAACTATTGCTTAACATTAAGATGCAACTTTTATGCGACTTTTGAGGATTTACATTGCACTCTAGGGCACTCAAGTTGCATGAAAGCACATCAAAGTAGTGCAGAAACCTTTTTAAGGTCTCTGAGACTTTAAGTTGCATATATTTGAACGGTTTCCATTGAAATATTTGGGCTGCGACTTGTCGTTCAACTTTATGTGTCCAAAGTCGCATGACAAGTCCCACAAGTGTGAATGGAGTCTAAATTCTAGAGGCTTCTGGGTTACTATACACAGCTACATCAGATTCTGTGTGCACCAGCTTTAGTAAATCCCCCCTATCTCATTCTGATTGCAGCTCAGCCCATTTTCTGTTTCTTACATAATGACATCACTCCACGGACTTCACCCTACACATTACATCTATTCAACTTCCCTAGAGTTATCAAGAGGTCTTGTGTCATTTTCATTTTTTGTCTATTATCCACATATTATGCATTGACATATTCATGTTTATATTATTATTACTATCACAATTTTTTTCCTAAATCCTTTGAGTAGCTTGTCCCTTTTTTTTCTGATACATTTTTCTGCATTGCGCAGACGATTAAGTGATTCCTCCAGTGTCTATCTCTAAGCACCTGAGTGCCATTATCATTTTTTGGACTGACAACTCTGGTGAACATACTACTCCACACACTATTATTAATGGGAAGAGAAAGTAAGCCCAGGGGCGTAGATAAGGAGGGGGATAGGGGGTCCAAAGGAGGACTTCTCACTATGAACTTCCCAGTGTGGTGAGTGGATTATGGAAGGGGATAGCTGTACTGGGTAAGGCCTCATGTACACTGTTGCTGGTAAACAGACGTTTAGGAGCAGTTGGGCATGTTTTCAACTGCTCCTGAACTCTCCTCTATGTTATCTTGTCAGTACATGTACACAGTGTCATTTATAGTCAGTTGTGTTTAGAAGTTTTTTTTAACCCAAAAAAATGCGTTCAGAAGCTGTGTTTAGAAGCATTTCAAACGTGGCTACCCGCGTTTAGGCGCGTTTCTGTCTAGTAGCGTTTTTAAAAGGGAAACATTTTATGTATTACTTTTGAGCCTGGAAAATGCTAAAAACACACCAAAAACTCAATTATCACTGTATGCAAGCTTGATGTACCATGTGATATTCCCCTCATCAGCCAATTATGCTGTACAATACACATTCTCTGGGTAATTACGCAGCTGAACATACATATTAGAAAGTACCCTGTGGACATGTGTTGAGCCATCAATGGATGTGTCCAGTAGCGATGAACTCTGGTTCTCTCGCGCAATTTTCTACGTCTTTGGAGCCTCAGCAAAAGCAACATCAGGAGCATTTCCTCACACATGCTCATCATGGGATCCATATTAACAAACCAAAAAATAACAGCTAGCTACCAGCACACTGCTTTCTCAGCTGCTACTCACACTGTTCTCTCACAGAATGGCTGAAATAGTTAATAAATACTTGTTTTTAGTGCTTTCTAATCATTTGGGAGGGTCTCCTGAGGTTATCTTTTGTAAACGCTCCTGAACGCAAACGCGACTAAATGCCGCTAAATGCCACGTGGCTTGTAAACGCTGCTGAACACACATTTTTAAACGTTGATTACTAGCTGTGATGTTCCAGCATTCAGGAAAGGTTGAGAAACGTCCTGTGTACATGAAGCCTTAAATCTTCCCATAAATGGATCGACATTCGACCAGTTCAGCAGGGACTGGCTGAATTTCAATTTATCTACGGAAATTCCTGCTAGACAGAAGTCAGTCTAACAATCGACTTCTGTCAAATGGGATTGTTGGAAAGTTTTCATTTGATCAATGGCTGCAGCGTTGATCAGTGTATTCTGTCAGAGGAAGAGCCTTTACTATCAGAAAACAATAGCATGTCAGGGAGGATTCCTTCACCCCCCTCGCTTGTGTGTAGTGCTCCTTCTGAAGTCAATAGAGCAGTAATTGTTTGCTCTGGTCTGTTCAGGGATTCACTGCCTGGGAGTTTAATTGCTTTCCCCTACCACTGGAGTAAGCTTCCAGAACATAGGGAGGGAGATTCACAAGATCAGCCTCAATATTTATCATGGCCTGGCCAATCCTTGGAGAGGAGTGTCCAGAGGGTGGCTGGAGAGGTGATAAATAGTCTGAAGCCCAGGGGGAGATTGTTCTCTCTCCCTAGGGGGGTTTCAAGACTTGGGGGCTGCTTCTGCCCCTCTGAGGTAGATTGTGTAGCTGTTCTTGAGGCCTCACCAGTGTCAGGGCTGAGGGCATAAAGACATGGATGAGCAAGTTTGGAGGAACTTGACTGGCCTGCACAAAGTCCTGACCTCAACCTGATAGAACACCTTTGGGATGTATTAGAGCGGAGACTGCAAGCCAGGCCTTCTCGTCCACATCAGTGCCTGACCTCCCATATGCACTTCTGGAATAATAGCCATACATTCCCATAGACACACTCCTAAACCTTGTGGACAGCCTTCCCAGAAGAGTTGAAGCGGTTATAGCTGCAAAGGGTGGGCCAACTCAATATTGAACCCTACGGACTAAGACTGGGATGCCATTAAAGTTGATGTACCTGTGAAAGCAGGCGTCCCAATACTTTTGACAATACAGTGTATCTTCCATTACATTTTTTTTCTATAAAATCTTAAAAATAACAAAAGAAAAAAAATAGGATTGCAGTTACATTGCTTTGCAATATGTTGCAATGACAGAGAACGTCCCCGGTCCATATGTTCAGTTCAGGCTGATTCAGGAACAATCAGCAGCATATTTAATAAACATTAGTGAGTAAACAGGAAGAAAATGATTACTGTGTCTTCTACAAGCATAGCACGGCATGGTAGGCCATTGAAAAAGAATAACTATGTAAAAAAAGAAGCAGAAAAAAGGAAACTGATTATTATTAAAAATAAAAGGAAGCTTTATTGATTTTTTAGAATTTGTTATATTAACTAGTTAACAGACACCTTTAACTATTCCTCTCAACTTTCTAATATGAAAAAATTGTTAATTATTGATATGGAAAAAAAAAAATGAAAAACTTATAAAATATGTAGGCAAAGAACCCACCCCTGCCACAGCCCCATTACCCGGACTATAAAGAATTTATATCAATGATTGATTGGTTAAACCACAAGTGCTTTCCTCCCCTACTTTTCTTTTATACCAAAATATGAACTACTTTAAAGGTTAAATTAAGGGTGAATTCACACTACAACGCAGATCACCCGGAGCGGCTCTGCGTAGTCAGCTGCGCCAGCGGGCAGTGTGGTGCACAATTTAGTTCATCGCACCCTTTTTTTTGTTTTGTACAAGCTTTATTTGAATTGTAGAAAACATACACTTCATTCACTGCAATGCTGGGCAGCACGACGCGCTGCCCAACATTGCAGTGTGATTCGGCATGGTGCGCTGCAATAAAATGCAGACTGTCAGCGATAGGCTGCATTGCAGTGTGAATGGGACACATAGAAAACAATTGTTTCCTGTGTGTCCCTGCAGTGTCAGATGTTTTCCCTTGCGGTAAAACGTCTGTCACTGCATATAGTGTGAACTGGCCCTAGAGGTTTAGTGTAGTAGTTAAAGTGCATCCAAAGACAAGAACAAAAATGTAATATATCGCATCTTACCAGTCCCTAGATTTGATGGTAGCGTGTGTTTTCTTTTCCTTTATTGCACATGGTGATCCTGCCAAAAAAACACTTTCTAGTCTAGGGTGACAATGCCAACTCATTGTACTGTATCTGTGGAGGAACAGCGTTCTCACTCTAGAACAGTAAGTGAGCCAGAGGTACAACACACCATTCCCACTCCTCATATTCATAACATAGGGGAATGGGTTTTGTAGTCTGAACATGTTTCCTGATAATATTGTTTGATATACGACTGAGGAGTACAAAAAACACAGGACAGCACTGAATTTCTGGCAGGATCAACTAAATTTTTCTGCACCTATCAAACAGATATAACAAAATGCTATCAGAAGTATTTAAAAAGATAGGACTGATATGGTGGACTTTAACTGCTTGCCGACCAGCGCACGACGATGTACGTTGGCACAATGGCACGGCTGCGCAAATGGGCGTACCTGTACGTCTCCTTTAAGACGCGGCTTAGTGGGCGCGCAAGCGCCCGCCGTGTACTCCATGAGCGTGCCCGTGGGCTCAATGTCTGCTGGGGGCCCACGATCCTGACACAGAGCGGCAGAACGGGGAAATGCCTATGTAAAGCAGGCATGCCCCTGTTGAAGACCCCTAGGTCGTAACGCGTTGGGCTCTACACCACCCTCCATGTTGCCCATTTATTTAAATGCATCGTGATCACATTTTTATTGTTAATGGTGTTTTTTTAGAAATAAAAATACCCCCCTTTTTTACCTGCACTATGTGGAGGCATGTTTTTTCTTTCCACATATCCTTCCAATAATTCAAGTGTCTACTTGAGCTTTATAAGTGACGTCTCTGTCAACCTGATTTGTTATCTGGTTTTGCTGTGAGGACCTGTCTGGTGGCCCCCGGAGATCCAAGCAGATTCGAGCCTGGAGGATTCCAGTGAGGAGATGTCGCTTTCCATGCCCTGAGTGGCACACCGCACATGCGATTCCCTGTCGCTGACATGGGAATCTACGGGATCTGGTAAGAGTTTTTCTACATACCATCCTTTTTACCATCCTTTCTACCATTGCCTTATCCCTTTGTTATGGTCGGATTTTCATGAAGTTCAATTTGGGACAACCATCTGAACACCACCAAACTTTGGAGTCCACTCACCTCCCTGGGATGCGGGACATCATTGTTCATTTATTATTGACTTTATGTTTAGCACAGGCCATCAGGCTGATTTCTCTTTAATTATTTTTTCTTTGAAGCACTCATTTGAAATAATTCACTTGTTTCTATTACTTACACATATATTATGCGCTGCATTTTTTAATGTATACATTTCCCTGTTCTGCCTAGCAACATGACAGGGATCTACTGCTCCCTGTCATCGGGAGCAGTGATCTCTGTCATGGTGTAGTGAGCCCATCCCCCCACAGTTAGAATCACTCCCTAGGACACACTTAACCCCTTGATCGCCCTAGTGTTTAACCCCTTCCCTGCCAGTGTCATTTACACAGTAATCAGTGCATTTATAGCGCTGATCGCTGTATAAATGTCACTGGTCCAAAAATAGTGTCAAAAGTGTCCGATGTGTCTGTCGCAATGTCACGATAAAAAAAATCGCAGATCGCTGCCCTTACTAATAAAAAAAAAAGAATTATAATAAAAATGCCATAAATAAATCCCCTATTTTGTAGAAGCTATAACTTTTGCGTAAACCAATCAATATACGCTTATTGAAATTTTTTTACCAAAAATATGTAGAAGAATACATATTGGCCTAAACTGAGAAAGAAATTTGTTTTTTATATATTTTTTGGGGATATTTATTATAGCAAAAAAATAAAAATATTGCTTTTTTTTCAAAATTGTCGCTCTTTTTTTGTTTATAGCGCAAAAAATAAAAACAGCAGAGGTGATCAAATACCACCAAAAGAAAACTCTATTTGTGGGAAAAAAAGGACATCAATTTTGTTTGGGTGCAACGTTGCACGCCCACGCAATTGTCAGTTAAAGTGACGCAGTGCCGTATCGCAAAAAGTGCTCTGGTCAGGAAGGGGGTAAATTCTTCCAGGGCTGAAGTGTTTAACGGTACCAGTAAAGGACATATAAACCAAATAATGCTAAATGTCTTTATTACAAAAAGTTAAAAATATTGTTACATATATAAAATCATTCGATCAATATGCTCAGGCATAGATTAAAGATCTCTGTTATTACAAATGTCAAGAGGATAACGCGTTTCACATCTTTGCTTCTTCAGGACCTTATATTCTTGACTTAAAACAGAGATTCTAGTCAAAAACAAAAAGAGACATATAAAACATTGTTTACATTTAGATTGTATGGGAATGCAACAGAATTCATTTCAACATATCATCCAATTGAATGGAAAGCAGCATAAATGGGGACTCACATCAATGAAGAGCCTGCAGAAACTGACGTGCCAGGTGTCGTGGGAGAGCAATCAAACAGCCAGTGTCTTAAAACAATAGATGAATCAATATAAATAATCCTGTCACAAAATCACGTGGCTTATTTTAAATTGGTTCCGATAAGCGTCAGATTGAGAGGTAAGAATAAGGTTATGAGCTGACCATAATAATGTGGTACTTACTAAGGATGAAGAAGGAGAGGGGTTAGCTTCAGCCACAAACCAGAAACAGGGGGCCCTACAGTTACTCCATCAGCAAAATCCCTATACAATTCATACCACAATATATAGACAATGTTCCACATAGGGATAAAGTTCCTAATCAAACAAAGGAACAAACAAAGACATTAATGAAATGTATATATACCTCAAAGATATGGCTTAATGGTGCTGTTCAACATGGAGTTATTTGATCACTTATGAGGATAATGTGGGGTATATACTCTGCAAATAATATAAAGTAATATGACAAAGGAATTAATACTGTCATTAGATGCGTGTGTATGAGAGTTCGAGTGAAAGCAAAGAATTCACCAGAAGCTGACTATATCAATTAAACACTTACCATCTGACTAGTGCCAATTAAAACTCTCCACCCTACTGACATTGCTATTTAGCAGAAAAACTCCTGTCTCATATTCCCTCCACCGTGGTCATCCAAAGGATCTAAGAAATATACAATTGCATATCTAGTGAGTTGAAATCAGCTCACATAATAAACATAGCAAACTGTCCATTGACAAAACCTAAGATCAACTTACCTATGTCTCCCATCAACAAACACAGCACCTTTCACTAAGCCCTTGTAATCAACACTGATTTTATAGCCTGCTTTGGTGACAAAACGGCATCTTAATTAATCTAAAAAGCAGGTGAGATGATGGGAGGGTACTGACACGGAGTTGGACGGGTCAGGAGGAGAAATGATAGTAGGATGGGCCGTCTGCACTCCCGAACATGCACCGAGCCACATTCCGGTGTCTTGCCAAGAAAGTTCCCTCGGCGGATAAGGACCCTCCCTGTACTGCGCAGGCGCAGCGCCTGCCCAGTACGAACTACTATCAGCCGCCGGAGATAGCCGAAGCTCAAAATCTACAATCAGCTGTACACGGCGCCTGCGCCCTAGGTCCAGGTTCCTTCCCTACCATCCAAGTGGACCTAGAGGGGGAATAAAAAAGAGCCGAGCTGAAGTTTTTTGGCAGAACACTGGCCGAAAATGAAACCGAAAGTCCGCACATGCGCCAGAGCCGACCTGACTACTGCAATATCGAAAACCAACATACAAACCCTGTTATGCAGCAAATAGAGGGTGTTGGAGTCTAATATCAGATCCAAACCCCCCCCAAAAAAAAAATACACACACTGCACCACACCTTCCTCCTCTTTACAGACTGGATAAACTACTCATAATTTAAGTATGTAGTGGAATAATTCCAACAGAGAAGACCTGACCAAAATGGGAATCCCCGTGCTCCTACCACCTTGGTCAGGTAAAGGGCCAAAAAAAGCCCAAATGCCTCCAGATTAGAACCATTCCGGGGGTCCCATACATCAGGATCTGATTGTGAATCACATATCTCAGGACCACTTGGCACATCATAAATGCATATGTAAAAACTTTCCTCAAAAACGAAAAAGAAATTCATAGTTGATACATACATTATTATTCAAATTTCTTCTGTTGCAACCATATACCACTTCAAGCTGTAGGCAATGACTTTGTATAGAACAATTTCATACAACGATTACAATAACTTTAATGTCCATCATGAAGTGTCCTCACAAACAAGACATATCAGGATGGATATAGGTATATGGATCAGGATTACACATGGTCGGATCTATACATATATCATGATTTATAGAATTTAGGAGTCCAAGAGCTATCGGCCCAGGTGACAGGCATAAAATTACCCCAAAAAGGGCTTTTAGCCCAAGGACTCGTTGAGGCCTGGTGGGCGGGTGGCGTTTAATTAAAAAATCCACCTCGCCTCAAGTTGCAGTGATTTTTTCCAATATTGCCTCCTCTTGGATTTTCAAGGACCCTCTCAAGGACAGTGAATTGCACAATAGAGGTGTCATTTTTATGTTTAAGAGCCACATGTCTGCCAATTGGAGCATATAATAAGTTTTTTCTAATGTAGTAGATATGGTCATAGATTCGCTTCCAAAATTTCCGAAACGTTTTACCAACGTAAAATGATCCACATCTACAAAAAACAATATATACCACGCCTTTTGTCTGACAATCAACGTGGCATTCAACATTATGTGTGTTTCCATTGGGCAGAATAAATGATTCTCCTTCTAGAATCCAATTGCATTATTCGCATGCACCACATTTGTGCATACCCATGCTCTGTTCATTGGTCATTGAGGGTTCTTGAAAATGGCTATGAACCAATTGATCCTTTAGAGATTGACATTTCTTGTATGTGATCTGTGGATGGTAACTGATATATTTTCTCAGGATCGGATCACCAGTGAGGAGGTGCCAATGTCTACCTGTCGTTTATTTTACCATATGGTGGTTGGTTGAGTACATAGTGACTATCCTCACAGATTCTAATGCTGCGTACACACGACCGGACTTTCCGGCAGAAAAGGTCCGACGGACTCATTCCATTGGACATTCCGATCGTGTAAGGGCTTCATCTGACTTTTTCTTTCTAAAATTCTGACGGACCTAAAAATAGAACATGTTTCAAATCTTTCCGACGGACTCAAGTCCTATCGGGAAAACCATTTGTCTGTATGCTAGTCCGACGGACCAAAAATGACGCAAAGACAGCTATTGGCTACTGGCTATTGAACTTCCTTTTTCTAGTCCCGTCGTATATCATCGCGTTCTAAACGAACGGACTTCGGTGTGATCGTGTGTAGGTCAATTTCGGCGGAACTCCATCGGAACTCCGTCGGAAAGACCGTCAGAGTCTACTCTGACGGAAAGTCCGGTCGTGTGTACGCGGCATTACTGTTTGTTAGTTCCCTTACCAAACAGTAGTTTGTGTCTTTTTTGGCATGCCTTATTAAAGGCTTTCTTTAAGGTTGTTTTTGTATAGCCTCATTCTAATAGCCTGGATTTTAATAGATTAGATTTCTTCTTAAAGGTCTCTTCATTGGAACAGTTGCCCCTAATACGTAAGTATTGTGACTATGGTATACATTTAATTAATGGTTGGGGGTGGGCATTGGAAGCGTGAAGTATAGTATTTCCCGCCGTAGGTTTCCTATATAATGACATTCCCAATGTTCCATCCTCCTGTTTAAATATAACTAGGTTGAGAAATGCTAATGATCACACGTCATGCTCCATAGTAAATTTAAGATTATGTCAATCTCTCCATAAATCTCAGAAGTGCCTCTTCACTGGAATTCCATACTATAAAAATATCATCTATGTACCTATACCAACATAAAATGCTGTACAGGTACACAGATAGGGACTCTTCCGCAAACAAAGTACGCTCCCACCCCCCCGGGTACAGGTTGGCATACGATGGGGTACAACATGTCCCCATCGCAACCCCCTGCACCCGAAGGTAGTGGGAGCCATCGAACATGAACGCATTTCTAGTTAGAATATGATGCAACAGCTCCATCACAAAAGCATTATGAGGCCTGGCTGCCTCATTCCCCTCATTTAGGAATATTTCTACTACCAAGATACCAAGTGAGTGCAGTATACTACAGTATAGTGCCTTCACGTCAATAGAGACTAGTATACTATCAGATGGAACACTAATGTTATATAACTTTCTCAGTAAATCCATAGTGTCTTGAATATAAGACGGAAGTTCCATAACATAAGGTCGCAAGAAGAGATCTACCAAGCGACTTCCCTTTTCCGTTTTAGCCCCAATTCCAGAAATGATTGGGTGTCCTGGTAGCTTTTTCAAATTCTTATGAGTTTTTGGTAGGGAGTAGAATGAGGGGATTCTTGGATGAGGTACCTTTAAGGCCTCAAGAATGTCCTTATCAATAATTCCATTGATTTAAGCATTATTTACAATTCTATCATACTCACTGCTGAATTCCTGGATGTTTCCCTTAGGAATTAATTTTTAACAAGACCCAAAGGGAGCAAATAAGTTCATAGTTCAGATACAGTTTAAAATTTTATAGAGGTCTACACATTAGATCAACCTTTTTTTTTTCAACCTCTTTAATATGGAGGAACACTTGAAATAACTTTCTGGTCTCAGGGAACATCTGCTAATAATTATTATGCTGCTATGCTATTACTCCTGCTATTAATCGAAAGCCCATGTTAGCATTTTGGTCAGAGGGAAGAATGCCCCTTACATTGGTGGTCAGTGTTAAGAATGTTCCTTACATTGGTGGTCAATGGGAAGAATGCTACTTACATTTGAGGTCAGTGGGAAGAGTTTCCCTTACATTGGTGGTCCGTAGGAAGAATGCTACTTACATTTGAGGTCAGTGGAAAGAGTTTCCCTTACATTGGTGGTCCGTAGGAAGAATGCTCCTTACATTTGAGGTCAGTGGGAAGAGTGCCCCTTACATTGGTGGTCAGTAGGAAGAATGCTCCTTGCATTTTCTGGTCAGTGGGAAGAGTGTCCCTTACATTGGTGGTCAGTATGAAGAATGCTGCTTGCATTGGTGGTCACTCAGTAAGAAGAATACTTCTTACAATTGTGGTCAGTGGGAAGAATGTTCCTTACATTATTGGTCAGAGGGAAGAATGCTCCCTATATTTAAGGTCATTGGGAGGAATGCACACATCCTGGGGGGGGGGGGGGGGGGGCACAGTTTGGCATGTTTGTCCTGGGCTGTACATGACCTTGCAGCGGCCCAAGTCTGTTCTGGCTCAAGATTATAAAAGACCAACAAAACCCACCCACTAGGTCCACTAAGGGGAGGTGTATCCCTAAAAGGGGTGCTAACCCCTGCTTACAAGCATGAAATTGTAAGTCTAGATACCATAAGAAGGGTGCTCTCTTTATTATTTAGGAAATGTTTTTGGTAATCTGCAAGAGCAGAGAATTTCCAGTCCCATATGGCTTGACCTTGCAGTTGCACAATCAAAATAATGATCTAGTTAATTTAGAAATGCTTAAAATGCATGGTGATGCCAAGTTTCTAGCCCGTAATAAAAGATTAAGGCTTATCAACAGAAGCAATGGCACTTGTTGTGGAATAAACATCATCAGCCTGGATTAACATTCTGAGACTGATATACTGTGCATGTGAAAGCGACACGCTTAATGTATCTTAAGCAATCTTATCAATGTATGTTGATTTTTTTTTTTTTCCTAGTTATAGGCTGCAATTGTATATGTTTTATCTATTCACATGCTGGCTCTGCTTCTTGCTTAGTTGTGTTAGAGAGGGTGCCTTGCTCATTCTCTTAGCTCACTGCATGTCTACCAGAGAGAATCTCTCTCTCAGAAACAATTAATGTTAATTTTGGCAGCAAAAATCGACTTAGTTTCAGTCTTATGCCCCATACTCACGATCAGACATTCTGACAACAAAATCCATGGATTTTTTCCAACGGATGTTGGCTCAAACTTGTCTTGCATACACACGTTCACACAAATCTTGTCGGAAATTCGGAACGTCAAGAACGCGGTGACGTACAACACGTACGACGAGCCAAGAAAAATTAAGTTCAATAGCCAGTGCGGCACTTCTGCTTGATTCCGAACATGCGTGGAACTTTGTGCGTTGGAATTGTCTACACACGATCGGAATTTACGACAACGGATTTTGTTGTCTGAAAATTTGAGATCCAGATCTCAAATTTTGTGTGACGGAAATTGCGATGGAAAATGTTCGATGGAGCCTACACATGGTCAGAATTTCCGACAACAATCTCCCATCGAACATTTTCCGGCGGAAAAACTGCCCATGTGTACGGGCATTAGTCTTAGGACTAAAATGGCATTTTAGTTTTAGTCCCATTTTAGTCTTCTTCAAGTGTTTTAGTGTTTTAGTTTTAGTATTTCGCATACTAGCACATTATGAAATATTTACCTTTGAAGGAAGCTCCCGCAACCGTACCCAGTCAGCGCCGACATGTTGCCTCGCCGTTTCTTACGGGGTTCCGGCACAATACACCAGACCTTCGCCGGACCTTCACTGCGCATGCGCTGCGACGTCAGCAGCTGCACACAGGGTGAATATCTCCTTAACCGTGTAGGTTAAGGAGATATTAATTGTACCTACAGGTAAGCCTTATTATAGGCTTACCTGTAGGAAAAAATGTCCATGCGGAGTATACAACTGCTTTAAATTGTAATGCATTATTTAAGCATTTCTCTTGAATTTCCATATATGATATGGTATTAAGGTTTGAACAAACTCACAGATACAGATTTAGCCGCTTTGGATGGTCTGAGGAGGCCTGTAATGCTGCACAGTGCTGAATAGTGGTTGTCAGAGGCATGGCCTGTAATGCACAGTGCTCTGAATGCCACTGCCAGTGGTCAGAGGAGACCTGTAGTGCTGCACAGTGCTGGATGGTGGTCTCAGGCCTGAGGGAAGGTCTGTAATGCACAGTGCTCTGGATGCCAGTGGTCAGAGGAGGCCTGTAATGCACAGTTGCACAGTGTGCTCTGGATGGATGGTGGTCTGAGGGGAGGGGAGGTCTCAGGCCTGATGTAATTGTAATGTACCACAACTGTTATTACACTCACAGTCTGCTCTGGGTGCCTGGCGGCGAGGAGGCGAGAGCTCAGAAGAGGAACGGGATATGCTTTCCCTCCTCTCTGTACACAGAACTTAACACAGAAACCCTTTCATGGTCGGACTGTACAGGGCTTTGTGTCATTTTGCCGCGGTACCCCTGGGGACTCTTTGCAGCACCCCAATTGAAAAACCATCCTTTTTTGTCCATTTTGTTGCCTACTTCCCTCCAGGAGCTAGCAGCTGCACTGCTTTTTTGTCCATTTTGAAGCTGTATATACTGTACTCTAAGATTTCTCTGATTCAGCCTGAAGAGGAATCTAAACAGCATGGATGGGGGAACATCTAAAATATGCTGACAGCTGGCACCCAGCGCTTTCAGAATACCCAGACATTGGCTGCATCTGGTTGGATGTAGACGCTGTTTGGCCGACAATTTTCCATGATTTTCAGATTTAGGAATGTTGGGCAGGACGGTGCACACACAGCCACCCATGGCACAAATTTTGGAAGGTTCATTAGCAATAGGGGTGAATTAAGATGTAGGCCAAACTCAATTCAAGCTGAATCTATGGGAAACGGTCAAATGATAGTAGGTCATCAGCCCAGTTAGCTGCAGCCATGGAATTCCCAGCCCTGTAGCTGCATGTAGCAAAAGGGCAGGAATGTTGATGCATCGTTGACCTAATATAACCACATAGCCATAGTGGGACAATGTCATTGACTAAATATGGCCATATGGCTATAGGCTAATGATGCCACCAACATCCCTACACTCATTGGTACGTGTGGCAGCAGGGCAGGAAGTTCCATGGTCGCACAGCTAATAAGGCCAAGGCCTGTTATCATGTGATATGTTTTCCTTGGATTCAGGCCCCACTGTATATGAGTTCAACCTGAACCTTAGCTCATCCTTAATCAGTAACCATAAACTAAAAAGGAGATTTATCACTCAAAAGGTTGACTCTATACCTAGGGATAGGTCCTTGAAGAGTTTTGCACATGCGGTCTGACATACACCCCGCTATGTATGTCATTTCCCACTAAAGTCTCAAACTTTATTTGAAGAAAACGGTGTGGAGTGTATGTTTTTTTACTTTTATAATCATTATACAGTATATTTACCATTTTGGAAGGTAGGCTGGAGATCAGAATTGCTCTATTGCAACGGCAATTATAGCCAAATCACATTGTACCTAATAAAGATCTATATACAATAAAGATCTATTTCTATTACATAAGCCACTGTTCTGACTAGTTATCTCACTGCTACCACTACTAGAGATGTAAATCCACTAAGGATACATTCTTACTAAATGGCAACAACATTTTTATTCTGGCCTCCTAATGAAAAAGGGAATTCTTCCTTCACAACTAATTCTACTACTCTGTAAATGTCAGAGTTTTACAATGCCTCATGGGAGGTGTAGTTCTGCAACAGCTGGAGGGCCGTAGTTTGAAGATCCCTCTTATGCTGCATACACACGATCGGAATTTCCGACAACAAATGTTCAATGGGAGCTTGTTGTTGGAAATTCCGACCATGTGTAGGCTCCATCGGACATTTTTTGTCGGCATTTTCGACAACAAAAATTTGATAGCTGGTTCTCAAATTTTCCGACAACAAAATCCATTGTCGGAAATTCCGAGCGTGTGTAGACAATTCCGACGCACCAAATTCCATGCATGCTCTGAATCAAGCACAAGACAGAAGCGCTCGGTCTGGTAAAACTAGCGTTCGTAATGGAGATAGCACATTCGTCACGCTGCAAAGTTTTTAATCTTTTAATGCAGCGCATTCTCTTCTTCTTTATAATGCTAGAATAATGAAGTTGTTTTGCTGCTCATATTCTCACAGACTGATTTCTTTGTTATTTCTCGTGATCTCCAGAATAATATTTTTTATTTTTTTCGTCAGATCTCCATAATAATGTTTAGAATGTATTTTTATAGTGATCTTTTTTTAAATTTTTTTTTATCAAGATCTCCTGTTTTTTTATTTTTTTTCTAGTGATCGCCTAATATTTTTTGTCGTTTTGTGTGTCAAGTTACCACAACACCATTTCTATCTTGTATTTTTTAAACTCAAGGAGGTTGTTTGGTGTTGGTGTCCCTTGTTAATTTGACGTTGTATTTTTGAAATGTACCTGCCTCCTCACAAACTGTCCTTTTTGAACTAAAACACATAGGCAAGTATTTGTGAAAAAAAATAGACATTTATTATGGGTCATAACAAAATGAAGAGGAAGGCAACACTGGATAAACTGGTGAAATTGGTGAAGCCTTTGTACCCCAGGGCACACATCAATTATTTTACAGGCAAAATTGGTAGCCTGAGGAGTCCATATAATAGTGAGCACAATCCGGTCCAGGACTCCATAAGAGATCAGTAACAGCAGCAGATGACATATATGTCCCCAGGCTGTGGTCTTACAACAGCCTGCGTCTTTTGCCAGACCAGATTGAACCCAGGCCATCACTCTCTTGTCTTACATGCTTCCTTCCAGGCTGTGGCTCTGGTGTTGGAGTTGTGGCAGGAGGTGGAGGAGGAGGACGATGGTCGAACTCACAAACATGGCTTTTGCTTGTGAGTTTGCCCCTCAACCCCGTATTTAGGGCTTGTAAGATCACTTCCTCACAGAAGAGGCGTTGGCCCTCCTCCATTTTGCAGGCATAGTCCTCTTGAAGTTTGGGGGGGTTCTGAGGGCCGCAGTAGCCTGCCAAATGAACCCAAGTGCTGCCTCCTCCAGGTGGATGGGAGGGACCTGGGATTCGGTCAGGCTAAAGGGCTCGGCCACCTCCTGGCTGCCACTTACACCCGCCACCTCCTGGCTGCCACTTTCCACAGCCTCCTCCTGGCTGAGGCTTTCCTGTGTATGAAAAATGGACATAGCTTTAGTTTTTTGGTCATCAATCACACACAATTTTCAGCTCATGACTGTTGCAAATTGAATGTTAATAAATAGAAAAGACTATCATTCTGAGCCCAGCATTTATCATACTTGTCCCAATCATTTTTGGCCACTGCTGTCTATTGATATGTAAAACACTTTGTTAAATCAGAAATTAGTGATTATTAATAACATCTAGTTAACATCATTAATTTTACGACAAGAAATATGTTGAACAATGCTATACCTGACTCAAGCTGGGCTCCTCCACTTCTTCCTGGCTGGAAGGCCCAGGTTGGACGTCGGAAGCCTCAGCTGGGGTGGAAGGAAGCGTTGAAGGAAGAGTGGAGAGTGATGGCCTGATTTCACTCTGGTCTGACAGAAACCGCTGTCTGTCATAGTACCACAGCCTGGGGACATAAATGTCATCTGCTGCAGCTCCTGACCTCTGGGAATCCTGGACCTTCTTGCGCTCCCTAATATAAGTGCTCCTCATGCCACCAATTTTGGCCTTCAAATAGGGGATTTCTGCTGCGGGGATCCGCGGCTTCACAAATTCCAGCAATTGATCCAGCGCTGCCTTCCTCTTTCTTTTATTGTTATAAAAGGGGTGTTTTACCTGCCACAGACAGGGCAGCTCCCTGTACTTATCGATAAATAGGGGGATAAAGTCATGATCGTCAAAGAGATCTATTTTATCTGCAAGGCACAACACAAGACAAACCCTAATGTCAGGCTAAACTCTCCTAATTTTGTCCCAATATAGGCCTCAATCTATAAGCAGTATAGGCCACTGATGCACCAAGTTAAAATTGTACCTTCGTTATCACGATCGGCGCTTCCGCTACTCCTTCCTCCACTCAGAGCGTACGTACGACGTAAGCGTTTCACGCTTTATATACACTGCGCATGCGTGAAACTCCACCCGCCCCTGACCTTCTTTCTAGTATATTCCCCACCCCTTCTCATTCAGGGCAGTAGGAGAGCACATGGCGGAGAAAGAACAAGTGCATGAAGACAGCAGCAGCAATGACGAAAGCCTGGAGCCACGAACGTCCCGATCCCGGAGGAGATTTAAGGCCTCAAATATGGCCTTTGTAGAGATGGTGGAGATGGTGTACATCTTGAAGAGGGCCGACTATGATGGGAAGCATGGACCTTACCCATACCCAAATGTGAGAAAGGCCAAGATCATGACTAAAGTTGTGAAAAGTCTGCACAGGAATTTTGGGGTACGACGATCCAAGGATCAATTGAGGAAATGCTGGTCAGACCTGAAATTGGGGGAGCACGATCAGTACAGAAGGATCAAGAGAGTTCTGCAAAAAAGTAGTTGTCGTGTGTTTCTATTATTATTACTTGCATGCTGCTCCATGTGCTTTTCTTTACTGTTGTACAGTTTAAAATGGCAACTTTCAGGTTCGTGGGCACAGTTATCGTTCGTAGTAAACATTGTTCGTTCGCCCACTAATACGATGTTTTTGGCAGATTCAGGTTAACTACATTTGGTCATGCCTATTTGTATTAAATTAAGTTTAGTACATTGTTGTCTAGATGGGTTTGTAACTAGAATGAAATGCAAACTTGATTCAGTGTAAGGAGAGGACACTCAGCAGCTGTTTACACATCTGGACGCAGGAGCACTAGTGTGGGACACCAGAACAAACTTTTTAGGGTGTCCCACACAGGTGCTCCAGTGGATACTAATGGTTTCTCCATGTGTGATACTTTACCAAAAAAGGTAAGTATTCCAGCTTTAAGAAAGGGAAAAAAATCATGTCTTCAGCTTGGAACTCTGTCAAAACAGACAATTGGACGACACTTCCAAGCAACGTTTCACATTACTATTTCTACCCCAAATATCTGTGTTCTAAGTATACCTTTTTTTTATTCACATAGGGGAGAAAAGACTTAGGACATCAGACGACACCAGGGACCCACAACCTCCTAAAGAAGGGGAAATCCCCACACCACAACCAGAGTATGTGGAGGAAGGAGAGGTTTATGAATTGGGCGAAATAGTAACCACAACAGGTGAGTGTCTGAGAACACAGCTTCAGGTAATAGATGTATGCATGCATATTTATAATACATGGTGTGTTTTTTTATTTTAGGTGATGGGGATGTTGTGGAAGAAGAAACTAATTTCACAAGTGCAAGTGCCAAGATCCTCATCGGAGAGATCATGGTGTGCAATAGGGATTTACAGAAGATCAAGGAAGACATCAAAACATGAAAAAAGACTCAAAAACATCATTGATATTTTAGGCAGAATCTAAAACACACCAACGTTATTCAAATTGTTTATATTTTTCTAACTTTTTTAAAATTACTGAAAGCCAAATTTTGAAGATGCACACAGTGCGTCAACATGTACTATCTGCCATCACAGCATATTAATGTATGCGTTTTGGGGGTGCAACCCCTTCCTCGCAGCTAAAGGAGCTGCGAGGAAGGGGTTGCACCCCCGAAACACGCCCATTGATCCCCCATGATGGGAGCTAGCACATTTTGACATTAGGCATGGGATCAGAAGGGAAATCCCCATTTTGACTCTCAATTTGTGAGCATCTTCAAAATTTGGCTTTCACAGGGGTGACATCACCCCATCTAATGAAGGCAAGATCAACACAGTTTGGATATTTATTTATCGATAGTTTATTGATATTGTCTTCAATTTATCAAAGTTGAACTTTGTGAGTTCCTGAGTTGTGTATTGTTTTATGGTTTTAAACATGCCTGTTTACCCCAGAAAAGGATATTTCTACTGTCCAACAAAAAAAATTTATCCAAAAATATGTTGGTTTGTTCAAAAGCCCTTTTCTAACGCACATGTGAATGTGCACAGAGTAAAAAGTTTTCTACTCAACAATGTGTTCCTTTTTCTTTCAATGCTCAATAGCAGTTTTTTGAGTAAGTTGGAATTTACAGTGGCAATGGGGGTTATTTACTAAAGGCAAATCCACTTTGCACTACAAGTGCACTTTCAGTGCAGTTTCAAGTGCACTTGTAGTGCAAAGTGGATTTTACTTTAGTAAATAACCCGAACAGTGCTTTATAATTTGCCACAATCAGGCCATTTTTGTCACTCCAAAAAAATAATTCATAGTGCTGAAAATTATGAATATTTTTATCAGTAATGCATTACATACATTAACAACAAAAACAATGTGTGTGTGTAGCAGACCCACAACATAATAGTTAGCTGAAGAAGAGATTGTCACCTCATGTATCAAATAAATTACATTTGCACTATTGAAGAAAGTGGCAAAAAAGAAAAGCCCATTGGGGAACCTAGGAGACAGCTAAAAGAAACACAAGCAGTAAATCAAAGGAAATATTATTTCAGGTTAAAATAAAAATGTATTTTAAAAATGTTTCTTAAACATTTTCTGGCATATCAATGGCCCCCCTACCTGCAAAGTACTCCATATATTTTAGACGGACCTCGCGGGCGCTTTGGGGGGCAAGCCAGGACGGCCAGCTACAAGTGCCTTCAGGGTTTGATCTTGAAATCCGGCCTCAGGCCCAACTGAGGCCACATAGTTCATAGAATTTCTCCTTAAAAAGTTGTGTAGAATGCAGCATGCAAGGATTATATGGTTAAGTTTATATTCCGCCATGTTGATTGGCGTAAGGAATAGGTGGAACCGGCTGGCCATTATCCCAAAAGCATTCTCCACCACTCTTCTGGCTCTGGCCAGCCAGTAGCTAAAAACCCTCTGGTCCGGGGTGAGGGTCCTCATAGGGAATGGCCGCATCAGGTGATCACCCAGCCCAAACGCTTCATCAGCAAAAAAGACAAACGGCAGACCAGCCACGTTGTCTTCCGGAGGCAGCAATCCCAAGCCACCACTCTGGGGGGTGGGACTATGTGGACGTGTTTCCCATCTATTGCCCTTCTGCAGTTGGGAAATTCCCATCGCTGGGCAAATTGGGAAGCCACAGTCTGCCATTCCTGTGGCGTTGAAGGAAACTGTGGAGTGAAACAAGAAAAAAAAATAGTACATAACATTGCAAGCAGATTAGACACAAACATTCTTGGTCAACATCAGTATAACATTTATTTTAAGGAGTATTTAAAGAAAAAAAATCTAAGGTCCACTTATCAGATTCCTCACCCCATTGTATAAATTTTAGGGGGGGGAGAGATGTTTTGGACAGGTAACTGTCTCCACTTCATTGAGAACTGATTAATGCATAAATAATGTGTGTTACTTTGGCCATCCCCTCCTTACTTACACTATTGGCAGCCCCCTAGACAGGTAAGAAGTGTCATAATACAAAAATATAAATACACACTGTACAAATTGAAGCACATTTTTACATTCTGCAATTACCTATCAAGATAATAGGAGAACAAAAATTTATACAGTACCATTTGAAAGTATTCAGGCAGGCTCTTTCACTACATGCTTTGGTGAATTCATCCATAAATCTGACCACAAAAGAGGTGGGTATAGTGTGTATGGGTTAGGCAAAGTCAGCAGATAGAGGATTGGTATCGGTGGACTTAGCGGTTGGGGGGGAGGGAGAGTTCCAAATGATTTTGGGACCCCCAAAAAAAGCCTCTGGCACTCTGCCTGAATTTAAGCACACAAATAACATGTGTACACATTTTAGGGGGTGTTTAGGGTAAAGCACTACTATGGAGCTGACAAAATACATTGTTAAGTGACTAGGCTAGGTGTGTATGGGCCCAGGATAGCATGCTGGGGAGGTTAGTGAAGGCAAATATGCATGAAGGACAAAAAAGGAACTTAAAAAACTTCCAGCATGCATGAGGATAAAAAGGACATTCACAGCATATTACAATCATGGTAATTAGGGACTGATAAAAGAAATACAATACATTAGCAAACATTAAATACATAGAATGTGATGTTAAAGGAGAAATCTTACCTTAATATAGTCCTTCTGCAGGACCTGAATGATGGCAGAACAGGTCTCTGGAATAATGATCCCCAGAGCCTGGGGGGGGGGGAGATGCCTGTCGAGAACTTGATGTCCTTCAGACTTCTCCCCATCGCCAAGTACCGCAACATGGTGACTAGCCTTTGTTCAGGAGTGATGGCTTGCCGCATGCAGGTGTCCTGCTTGGCAATATAAGGGGACAGCAAAGCCAACAGACGGTGAAAAACGGGGTCCGTCATCTGGAGAGAATTCCTGAAATCACCAGGATTATTCTCACGCAACAAAGGCATATGAGAGAATTGGTCACGCTGGAGCAACCAATTCTTCATCCATGAACTCCTCGCCACCCTGTTCATGGACTGGGCTTGGGTCAAAGTAAGAATCCCAACACCAAGCCCTTGCACAGCACAAACTCTACGATGAATACGTACCCGCAACATGGCTTCAAAACGATTGGCTGGTCAGAATGAAATAACAGAACGCACTGAAAATCAGAAAGGCCTGAGAAGAGCGAGCTGAAAATCAGAAATGAACAGACAAGAACGCACTGCAAATCAAATACGTACTATAAAAATACGCACTGAAAACCAGATGCGAACTGACTACACGCACTAAAAACCAGATACGAACCCACAAGCACAAACTGAAGAGCAGTAACGATCTGAAAAGCACGAGGCTGAAAAGCAAGAATCGTCTCTCACCAAACTTCTACTAACACGAGATTAGCAGAAGGAGCCCAAAGGGTGGCGCACTGGCTATTGAACTTCCTCTTTATAGTGCCGTTGTACGTGTTGTACGTCAGCGCGTTCCTGGCGATTGGAATTTCCGACAACATTTGTGCGACCGTGTGTATGCAAGACAAGTTTGAGCCAACATCCATCGGAAATAAATCCAGGATTTCGTTGTTGGAATGTCCGATCGTGTGTACGTGGCATTAGAGTGTATCCCTAACATAGGCTCTAGTATATTTCTCTAATATATATCCATCAGACTACCATCTTACTCTATTGCCGATATCTCAAAAGATCTCCAAAACCACCTTCCAAACCAAAGGAGCGCTCAATAACCAGCCGAAATTCTCTCCATGCATGGCCAACTTAGGGACTTTTTTTATTACTTGCAACAAAAATTTTATAATAAGATCATTTTGGGTATTCTGATATGTAATGATGCAGATGCTAGATCCACATAAACATTTTGGACTTGTAAAAGTAAAAAGTAAAAAAAAATATGTGATTGGAACAAATTTTTTTTTTTTTAAATTGGGTTTATTTTTGATAACGCGTAAATGAATAGAAATAACTGACTCCATGCCACTTTAACGAAAGACATCTTGACATGCTTTCAATAGCACAGCTGCGTATTAGGAGAAAAATGCTGATTCGTTTTACAATGATTAAATCACGCCATATATGACCTGATGTAAACTCCTCTATGGTAACAAAAACATCCTAACTATTCATTTCGATCCACCGGACTAATGCTGGATGAACTCGCTAACCTAGAAGGGATTTAAACCAGAGGGCTCAGTTTGTGCTGACCCACACAGGAAGCCTACTCCCGCAGACAAGTTTAAAAAAAAACACATGTTCTTCACATAAATAATTTCTGAAAATATACAAAATGTTAATCGAAGAGCTGAGTGACCTCTTTGATTTAGCAATCATGTTTTTTAATATCACCTCGCAAGACTGACCCGTGGGTCACAGAGTAATAGTTCCAGAAAAAATTCATTTTCGCTTAATATGTTTACTTTGCAATCAATCAAGGAAAATTAATTAGGATCACAGATCATTTATATAGTTTATTGGTTTTAGGCAACGACTTTTCGTAATCCTCTTTTTAGGGTGAGTAACATTGGAAGTATTTACCGTATATACTCGAGTATAAGTCAAATTTTTTTTGGGCTGAAAGTGTCCCTTCGACTTATACTCGAGTCACCGCCGTCTGTCTGCATGATCAGCGTGTCATGCCGGCAGACGGCGGCCGGCGTGTAATGATACTGTTCGGCGGCTATTGCAGCTTTCAAAAGCCGCGCCTCCTGCTTGTCTGTGATAGGCTGAACAGCTGTCAGCGTACAGCCTATCACGGACATTCTCTCATCCTCGTCCGTGGTATGAGAATGAGAGAATGTCCGTGATAGGCAGTCAGCGGTCAGCCTATCACAGACGAGGAGGAGGCGCGGCTTTTGAACTGTGGAATGGCCGCCGAACACTATCATCACACGCCGGCCGCCGCTTGAGGATGGAGATCGCCACAGAGAGCATGGAGATCACTACAGGGAGGCTGGAGATCGCCACAGGGAGGCTGCACAGGACACAGGTAGGCTGCACATGCACACAGGACACATGCACACAGGACATGTACAGGACATAGGACACACATGTACAGGACACACATGTACAGGACACACATGTACAGGACACACACACATGTACAGGACACATGCACAGGGTACAGGTAGGCTGCACAGGACACAGGGAGGCAGGCAGCTGCAGATGGGCATTGTTGACCCTCTGCATTTCTCACCCTCGTCTTATACTCGGGTCAATACATTTTTCCCAGTTTTTTGTGGTAAATTAGGGGCCTCGACTTATACTCGGGACGACTTATACTCGAGTATATACGGTAACTTGTGTTCATGAAACAGCACCCACTTTGTTGGAAAAAAACTTTTGCAATTAATCCTACTGGAAAGTAGACACAGAAGAAGACTGGTGGACATTGGCCAGGTGGCAAACACAATTATTATTCTTATTATTATACATGATTTATATAGCGCCAACAGTTTGCCCAGTGCTTTACGAGCTAAAGGGAGACAGTACAGGTACAATACAGTAAAATACAAGAGGGTTAAAAGGGCCCTACTCATAAGAGCTTACACTCTAAAAGGGTGGGCCAAGTGGTACAAAAGGTTTTAATTGTGAGGGATGAGCTAATGGTAGAGTTAAAAGTTCAGTAGTTGTTAGTTGGAGGTGAGATAGGCTGATCTGAAGAGATTTCAGAGGATAGGAGAGGCTCTGGAAAAGTCCTGCAGAAGAGCATGGGAGGAGGAGACAAGAGAACGTGAGAGCAGGAGGTCTTGGAAGGGACATGATATTTGGGTGATATTTGGAAACAAGACTGGTGATGTAGCTCGGGGCAGAGTTGTGGATGGCACAATCAAATCAAATAGTCCTCTCATAGCTGGTAGGGTCAGGTTTAGTGGGCTAAAAGAAGTGCACCGCGCTCAGTGTACCATGGTGCCGCATTGATTGATGGACATGGTGGAAGCTAGCAGTTTCTAAGGAACACGGTTTTTAATGACACACCTTTTCACATGAACAATCTATGTAAAAGCTGTCACCACAGGGTGGCGCTGTGGACAGCGTAGTAAGCAATGCCACGTCCTATAAATTAATGTCATAAACTAGGGCTTTGAAAGAATGGACTTTATAGGCATACTTAAAAAAGTATAATGCAATTTTATTTGAGTTTAAAACAAAAATATTTGGACGAACATTAGATAAAATACATATAAATCAGTGCAAGATTGGTTAAACCCTTCGCCCTGATCCACCATATATCCAGAGTCCAACGGGCTCAAGGAATACAATTGGGGGCCTAGAGAGATTATGAGTATAGCAAACAACCCAAAAATAATAACATATGTGGTGACCTGAATAGGTCAGTTTCTAAGGGTAATCAGAAGTGGATATCATTGCCCAACTCAGAAGTTGTCATTACTGCTTTTCGAGATGCAAATAGCGTGCTCGACTAGTTTCGTACCAATAAATGCGCTTCTTCTGGAGCTAGATCAATCTGAGAAATATAGAAAGAGCAGAGTAACTAAAACAAAAAATGGAAAATACATACACAACAATTACAATCATTTTGAAATATAACACATGATAAAGCAATGTTAGAAAAGAAAATACTTACACATTCAAAGCAATGTCTTTGTGGTCAAGAGGCAGAACACCCTAATGGACACAGACTCTGATGGAGGAGCAGGGCTATACAAGGCAGACCTTAGCCAAGGTCTAATAGGAAAGGAAACAAGTATAATAGATTGGAGAAAGATTCTCAAAAACGACCACCAAACAGGTATCCTATAGAACAATAAATAAAAGATACTTCTGCGCCACTAATAATGAATAACTGTGTGATGAAATACTTAAGGTTGCTGCTAGACACCCACTGTTATTAGCAGAAAAAGTGAAAAAATATATGCAAAGATGAAGCGCTATCCCAAATCACACACATAAGATGCTTCACTAACAATTAAAAATTAGTACACAACAGTGACTCCTAGTGGGAGTAATAAATATAACACTTATAACTTGTAAATAAAATAAAACAAACTCCATACGATAGGTGCAATCTTCTTGTGAACAGGTGCAATTCGTAAGGTATCCAACTGTGAATAAATGGCAAATAAGTGACAAACACCTAGTGGACCCTCCACCAATAACACTATGTGCTCACCTCCCAGAATGGCCCCCAATTAGGCCTAGTAGCACCTCCCCCTCTTGGGGTCACAATCTGAGATGTCTTTTTAAGCTCCCATCAGTGGGCTCCTGCAAGCGTGGTCTCTCATAGATGATGACAACATATGGGTAAAGAAGGAACTAACATAGTGTAGTAAAGTAAACGTAATTTATTTTAAAAACATGCAACTGTTCCAGTCACATTTAAAAATGCAGTAGCCCTGGTGCATACAGAGGATGAACTTAGGCATATACAGATCCGTCCCTGGGGTCACAGAATCATCCGCAAGTCATAGGCCCTGCTGCCCTCCTGGGTGATTGTATGCTTCCCAGGACAACGCAATGACTTGTGACATCAAGCCCCCCAGCCGACAGCACACCCGCACGACGATACTCAGACAAAAGGATAGCATAAACTAGGTTGCTCCAACGGCTGAACAACAACTAAAAACAAATCACAACTCCCAGAAAGTCCACATCCAAGGTGGCAGGCCTCCCACACAGCAAAAACGTCCACAGAATAATAATATACGCCTAAATAATAAAAGTCATTGTATACATATAATAAAGGATAAATATATTGGACAAAGGTAAAGAAAGATAAGAAAGAGCAGATAGTACATATAAGGGATATAAAGAAATTTGAGTTGAGGCTACAATGGACTTTTATGGAACCATACAAACGCTTACACGGATACACAGAATAGATATAAAATGTTGAATTTTATTTAATTTACAACAACATATTAAAAACATACATAGTTTATTTAAAAGAAAAAAGAGAAGGGTATGTAACTCTGTAAATTCACAGATAAGGCGACACTGGAAAGTCTGATGTCACCAATTCACCCTATAACTGTACACTAGCCTGCTCGACATGTTTAGCGGAAATAGTCACCGCTTCTTCAGGAGATTTTTGCATACATATGGTGTTATAGAACAGAGATCATTATCATACTACAAATAGAAAGAAAGAAAAGAATTAATCATAACAATAACAATAAGACATTTAAAGTCATTAACTAAAATCGAGATATAGCATGCATAGTAACAGCCCCCATAAGCCACTTTACCCAGAGCAAGACATGATTATTAGGACGCAGGTACCTTCCCTTTTTATTTATATTTACAAATTATTTTTGGCACTCCATTTAACTATTCAGTTTGGGTGGATAACACACCCGGAGGAAATAATAACATAGTGCCTTATACAATGCAACTAAGTTTAATTATATTTTTTTGAACTTCTTTTTTCTATCCTTTTTTGGAAACCTGGATTGCTGTTGTTTTTAGATACTCTGTATGTCACAAAGGACCTTCATGGTACTGCTTGAGTAGGTTTCATGTCCCAAATTGAGACAGGATGTACTACAAACAAAAAAGGTGATGATGATCTTGCTATATATCTAGGTAAAATCAGAATATTATTAAAACGTAAATCAAATTTATATTGGCTTACGCCTCCATACGTTTCCCACTATAAAAAATCCCTCAGAGGATTTTTAAAAACTATGGAAGGGGACTTTGACCAAATGCAGTGAAGATCTTATGACCCTACGGTTCAATCATTATGCCAATGATTTACGACTTTTGGATGCAGAAATAGATGCTCACAATACTCAGCGTCAACATGTCCTTGATCTCCCTGTCTTCGGCTCCAAGTGGAAAGATATTAGGGACCATCTTGAAATTATGAATAAAGAAATTGTCATCAGAAAACAGAAATAATTTAGCCTTGGTAAATTCGCCTTCTCTGAGGGATATCCCTACAAGTGAACAGGGGAAAAAACACTACTAGAAATGCGGTTAGACGAAACCCCACACACACACACACACACACACACACACACACACACACACACACACACACACACTCACACTCACACACTCTCATGTAGAAGATACCACAGAATCTGATTCCTCTACCACTGCTTCTGTTTCTCCACAGGTTCACTCTAACTTTTCAAATTCACACTCCAAAACGTTCATGTAATCATGGTGGTGGGTGTTCACCTACAGATTTTGGAGTGGGAGAATCAGTTATTGTCAGTAGTAACTTTACACCTGTACTGCATAATATACTCAACACTCAAAGGTACTACAATTGTACCAGCCAACACTAAGTTCCCCAATAGTTACAGGGTTTTTTTTTTTAGACAAGTTATGGGTATATGGGGTATCTCAGCCAATGGGCAGGGGTTTTCTTGAATCCCTTGGCCTGCTGGGAGCACCTATATATTTGGGTGGAGTCAGGTGATCTATGTTCTGAGCCACCTAGACGGCTGTCTGTGTGGACGTGTGTCGAATGCCCCGGGCTGCTAGGTCAGAAACTGGGCCTATCCCAGGGGCATCTGGCTGCTAAGCTGTGTGAGGGCCTATCCAGAAGTAAGAGGGCAGCGCAGGGTTGGGATTGCGGCTCACAGCCCAACCAAAAAGGGACAGTTCTGCCAGCTGGGAACCTGTCGTGGTCGGAGGTAGAAGGGGAGCTGTCGCCACTAAGGGACCAACCACCTTTACCAGGGACCACAGTGAGTAACTGAAGCAAGTACCGGAGCAGTATTCTAACCGAACGGGCAAGGTGGAGAATCGGGAAACTTCAGGCGGTGATGAAATCAGGGACCCAGCCAGCGGAGGTGATGCTTGCAGAGCAGCCTTGTGTGTCAAGCCAGGAACCAAGCCAGTTAGCAGGGGTGAAGCTTGACAAGTATCTGGAGTGCCAAGCTAGGGACCCAGCAGGGAAGCGTGGGTGACGCTTGAGGGAGATACCACAAAGATTGAAGGAGCTCATGTAAGTATGCTCTGGTGTCCCCCCCCCCCGAGTGGGAGAATCAGTTATTGTCAGTAGTAACTTTACATCTGTACTGCATAATATACTTAACACTCAAAGGTACTACAATTGTACCAGCCAACACTAAGTTCCCCATGGTTACAGGGGATTTTTTTAGACCCTGCTCTGGCTCTGGCAGATGCCAAAATACAGAGCAATCTATATACTTATGTGGTGAGAGCACCACAAGCACCTATGACACCAACCCCCCTGAACTCAGTATAATCAATCTCACAGACTTTCCCCTTACCTTGGCTCAGGAATCCGTTCTCCAGATGGGTCTGGGTTTCTGTCCTTCACAAGAGATAGATTTAATGGAGATAATAAAAGATCTCTACCTATTTGTACGCAATCTTACTTATAAATTTATGTTTGATTCTGAGCGTAAGGAAAAGAAAACAGAAAAATAAATTTCTGAACAACTAAAGAACTTTACTATGAAAGACTTTAGAACCCTTACAAATCTCATGATTTTGTATGATGAGGGTGTGTTAGAACTTGACCCCCCCACTCGAGGTGACACAACCTAGCGCTGTATCTAATACACAAAGGGTAAATACGATTTTCAAACCCAAATCACGTCACTTCCCTGAATTATTTCTATGTCCTAATGTGTGGATGTTTCTTCAGAAGACTATTAGGGATATGAAGGCTGCATGCTGGAAGTCCTCTTCCTCTTCTCCCTCTAATCTGTCCGATGTACAATTATCGGCCCTCACGCCGCGTACACACGATCAAACTTTCTGGCTAGGCTAGGTCCGACGGTCTTCCCGACGGACTTCCCGACGGACTTCCCGCGGACTCTCCGAACGAACGGACTTGCCTACACACGACCGGACTTTCCGGCAGACTAGGTCCGCCGGTCTTCCTGACGGACTTTCGACGGAGTTACGGCGGTCTTCCGAATGAACGGACTTACCCACACACGGACTAAAGTCTGTTCGTTTTGAACATGATGAGGTACGACGGGACTAGAAAAGGAAGTCAATCTCGCAGCTTTTCTCGCCGATTGACACCATGCAAGCCCCGTCGCAGAGCATACCAGGCCCTCAGGTCTGGTATGGATTTTAAGGGGAACCCCCCACCCCAAAGCACCTTGTCCCCATGTTGATGAGGACAAGGGCCTCTTCCCGAAAACCCTGGGCATTGGTTGTCGGGGTCTGCGGGCGGAGGGCTTATAGGAATCCGGGAGCCCCCTTTAATAAGGGGGCCCCCCGATCCCGGCCCCCCACCCTATGTGAATGAGTATGGGGTACATCGTACCCCTACCCATTCACCTGGGGAAAAAAAGTGTCAATAAAAAACACACTACACAGGTTTTTAAAGTAGTTTATTAGGGAGAAGAGGCCGGAGAGCGGGAAAAGAACCGGACACCGGGAGAAGAGGCCAGAGAGAGCGGAGAAGTCGGAAGAAGACCCCCAGAGCTGCCTAATAAACTACTTTAAAAACCTGTGTAATGTGTTTTTTATTGACACTTTTTTTCCCCGGGTGAATGGGTAGGGGTACGATGTACCCCATACTCATTCACATAGGGCGGGGGGCTGGGATCTGGGGGCCCCCTTATTAAAGGGGGCTCCCGGATTCCGATAAGCCCCACGCCCACAGACCTCGACAACCAACGGCCAGGGTTGTCAGGAAGAGGCCCTTGTCCTCATCAACATGGGGACAAGGTGCTTTGGGGTGGGGGGGCTCCAGGGTGCCCCCTTCCCCAAAGCACCCACCCCCCATGTTGAGGGCATGTGGCCTGGTACGGTTCAGGAGGGGGGGGGGCGCTCGTTCGTCCCCACCCCTTTCCTGACCGGCCGGGCTGCGTGCTCGGATAAGGGTCTGGTATGGATCTTGGGGGGACCCCTACGCCGTTTTCTCGGCGTAGGGGTTTCCCCTTAAAATCCATACCAGACGACATTGTCGCCTCTTTCTCGCGCTCGGTGCAATAGGAAAATGTGTTTTTCCTATTGCAGCGAGCGCGAGATTATACCTTGTCGCTGTTTTGTCCTGGATCTACTCACTTTTATTCTGACTCAGAATTATTTTGTATTTATGGATCAGCTGTTTCTTCAAATACAAGGAGTAGCTATGGGCACCTGCTGTGAACCATCCTACACAAATCTGTATTTGGGAGGTTGGGAGAGAGAAGTTTTTTCTAGCGAGGTCTTTACACCATGGCTTTCTTCCATCCTATATTTCACTATATAGACGATTTTCTGGTTATCTGGACTGGTACTGAAAAAGAGCTACGTTCATTTTTAGAACAACTCAACATTGATCGATACAATTTGAAATTTCTCACACTATTAGTGAGATAGTATCTTTTCTTGATTTAAATATCTCGGTCGGTACAGGTGGATACATCAAAACGGATCTATATAGAAAGCCCAGTTCAGGCAATACCTTACTTCATGCCAATAGTTTAAATCCACAGGCGTTAGTTAGAGCATCCCTTATACCCAATACATATGCTTGCGTAGGAATTGTACCTCAGATCTAGATTTTAAGAAACAAGCTGATCTGCTACAATAAAGACTCTTAGAGAGGGGCTACTCAAGGAATCTATTGAGACATTCTTTTAATAGAGCCAAGGCTAGACCAAGAGCTTCTTTACCCTATGGGACCCCCCTCAAACAGCATGAACAAACCGTAGGTCTTGTTACAAGATACTCTATAAATGAATCTCAATTATGATCATTAATTGCAAAAAACTGGCATTTTCTTTCTGAGGATCATACTATCTCTAAATGTGCTAAACAGACACCAGAACTGATTTTCAGGCATTCCACTACTCTTAGAGAACAATTAACAATCAATTAATCTGATCATTTTATCTCTGTCAGGGCTGGGCTCAGCCCTTCCTTCTCAGAGCTGGCCGCTCAGCTATATGCTAATTGCTAGCTCCTGTCTCTACACAGTGACTCACCTGTTGATGATATCCTGCTCACCAGTCCTGCCTACTTAAGCTGTTCAGTCTAGATGATCTCTGCCTTCGCCTTGGTCACATCTCTAGAGACGCTCTCCTGTGTTCCTGTTTAAGACTTGCTTGGCTGACATTCCTTCTGGCTTCAGATCCTGCTTGCTCATCTCTGGCTCCCTGACGTTTTGGCTTGTCTGACTATCAGTTCGGGTTCCTGAATTCTGGCTATGTTTTGACCACATTTACGCTACCATTTTTCATTATTATTAAAGAAGTGTAATTTAACTGTACTTCTGTCTCAGTCCGATTCATGGTTTCTGGCAATCTCTCAGAAAAATGCCCTATCTATGTGGTAATTGTTCGCGCTGCCCTTGGGTGTGGGAGGGCCAAGGCATTCCTTTGCCCAATGGCCAATGGCCCAAATCGAAAACCTTTTCTAACTGCTCCACACAGGGGGGTCATATATTATGAACTGCCGATGTGAAGCTTTCTACATTGGGAAAACCAAACATCAGTTTGGTCAGAGGATCAGAGACCATACCTACTACTCTGGTGGGGGGAAAAATCATCACGCCTGTTACAAGGCATGTTGGTCTCCACCATAAATACCATACAGAAACGGTCTCCTTTTTTGTCTTGGAGGTTATTCCAGCAGACCCTAGAGGAGGGAATTGGGATAAACGCATAATTCAATGTGAGACTTTGTGGATTGAACGCCTCAACGCTATGAGTTAACTCATATATTTTATAGAATCAAAAATATGGGAAGAGTTTAGCTCCAAAGAAGCTTAATCATAATATGGTACCAACATCCCTGAGACATATAAGAAACAACAAATAAGGGATAGGGGACTTTAAAAGTAGATTTTGTATGAAGAAAGAAATATGTATACCAAGATCTAAAAAGTTAATTAGTTTATTACAAAAAATTGATAAAAAGTAGAGAATACAGTATAGAGCACAGTCATAGGTACAGTATATACACATTTGCCTATTATTGACAGTGAAACAAACTGTAATCACATACAGAGAACTAGTGCGTCCACAAAATTGAATTTGAAGTTTATCACTCAAAGAGATGTTCCTGCAGAATACAACTTCAGGGGTTGATCTAATACGTTTAGAGATAGTATAGTCATCAGCAAGGAGATGCCAGTATTTACCCAGCAATTGATGTAAATTGGGAATGTTATGAAGAATATTTAGAAATAAATTTGACTGGGGTTGGGATTCATTTTTGATTTTGTACAATAACGTATTTCTATCTTGGGCAAGAGCTTTGTTGTAGTTACTCTGCCCTTTCTATATGTAGCACCCTGTAGCTTAGGCAGGGAGCTCCTCACAAATTGCCAGGAGTAGTTGTCCTGGTTGATAGGGAGAAATCAATGGATCTCTATCAAAGTTTGTCCTTGCTGCACTTTTCTCTTCTACCACTAGGTGGCCGGGTACTTGGTGGTGCTAGATATGACAAGGGCAACCCAAAGTCAGGTTATGGGTATATGGGGTATCTCAGCCAATGGGCAGGGGTTTTCTTGAATCCCTTGGCCTGCTGGGAGCACCTATATATTTGGGTGGAGTCAGGTGATCTATGTTCTGAGCCACCTGGATGGCTGTCTGTGTGGACGTGTGTTGTACGCCCCGGGCTGCAAGGTCAGAGATTGGGCCTATCCCAGGGGCATCTGGCTGCTAGGCTGTGTGAGGGCCTATCCAGAAGTAAGAGGGCAGCGCAGGGTTGGGAATGCGGCTTGCAGTCCAACCAAAAAGGGACAGTTCTGCCGGCTAGAGGACTTGTCGTGGTCGGAGGTAGAAGGGGAGCTGTCGCCACTAAGGGACCAACCACCTTTAGAGTATTGGTAACTGTAAGCGCAAACACACAAGTCCATATATAACAGGAGATATGAAGGGCTGAGCAACTTAGTCCATAGGGGACAGGCTGGAAGTTCAAGGGTTAAGTGGTAACCGGTAATGTAATGGTTAAGGTAGGCTGGTAGGCTAGGCGGCTGCTGTCCTCAGAGAGCTGGCTCTGTGATGGATGAGAGAGGGGTAGAGAAGGAAGCGCCACCTGAGTGTAGTATTAACAAATGATGTCTAATGACACCAGGTAAAAACACACTTACAGGATAAAAACATATAAAAGGCTCATCTGTATAGGTATGTGGTTCTCGGTGTTCCCTCTGATCCTGTGGTGGTGACGCTGCAGGGATGCTGGGCTGCAGAAGGTGGATTACCAGCCGAGAGCTCCTTCTGTGGCCATCAGGAAGAGACTAGGGGCCGGCGTGGAGCGCATGTGGAGCGTGCATGACGTCACAGGTCGTCTGTCAGCTTCCGGGTTCGATATCCAAGGGGGGATCGTCCAGGGAGGAGGGCTAGCAGGGAGGTTGAGAGAAGGCTACGCGCTCGGAGCCACTGCTCCTTCAATAGGCCTATGTTCTATTTAATATCTGAATGATGAAGTATTGCCACTTGAGGCCACCAGCCTAACATATCTTATTAATACTGACCCGGGGGGGGGGGGCAAATGCCTTCCAGTCCAAGCACCTACAAAAAAGACTCCTGGGTAATTACATTTTTACAGTGCTCGCCTGTAAGCAAATGCCTCACCAGATGGATGTTTAAAGCTTCTAGTGGCCTTTGGGGAACTAGTACACCCATGCAGAGCACCAATTTGCCCTGCTGGGCTTCATCAGGACAGGGCTGGTGGTTCTGGTCAGCATTTGCTACAGAAGTAACAACTACAAGTACTTCCTGGGAAACCTGAGCAGATAACCATGTCTAAGAGAAGTTAGAGCTTCTTGGGAATGCCATTATTACAGTACATGTTGACCTGGAAGTCAATGGCATACCTTGCTATGGACATCCAGTTGATGGGGTATTCATCCTTTGGAATGGAGGAAAAAGGATGCTCTGTCTTTAACACGGTAGGTATCATTTAACACTGCGCAAATCAGCGCTCAGGATATATGAAAACTTATAATTGTCTCCCTCTTGATAAAGTCCAATGTGAAGAAACATGTCGAGGAAGTAATGCCATCACAAGAACCAGAAGTTTATCTTTTAATGGATGTGAGACCTTTCCCTTGTACAGGCAGTCCCCTAGTTACAAACATCCGACTTAAAAACGACTCCTACTTACAAACGGAGGGAGACAACAGGAAGTGAGAGGAAATCTACCCCATGGAAGGGAAATTCACTCTTGTAAGAGTTATTATGGGAAAAAGGTACCTCCACTGATGCTTTATCACCAATCCTTGTTTCCACAAAAACCCAAAATGTTCTAAATCCAATTGTCATTGGGACAGAAAGTGAGGTGTAATCTTCTGAACAGGGGCACACACAGGAAAACAAATGGTACAGGGGTGTTAACCCTTACCTATGCTATCCATAAAGCTTAAAAACGTTTATTTTTGGATGGAGCTAAGCTTAAAAAATATACCTGTTCCGACTTACAAACAGATTCAACTTCAGAACAAACCTACAGACCTACAAACCTATCTTGTTTGTAACCCGGGGACTGCCTGTATATGTAAGCATATTAGAAAATAAATATATGTTTTTACTTAAAAATACTACACTATTGGAAGCTCTTTTTTAAGAGGTGGATTGGTGACCCTGTAGAAGGTAGCGGAGAAAAGGAAAGTGGAGATTGGGCGTGTTCTAGACTGGCTGTGGTCGCAAAGCTCTGGTGAGGCTATAAGTCGCTGATCGCCGTAATTACTAGCACAACAAATATATATAATTAAATAAAAATTCCAGTATACAGTATATACTATAGTTTGTAGACGCTATAACTTTTGCGCAAACCAATCAATATATGCTTATTGGAATTTTTTTTACCAAAAATATATAGAATACATATTGGCCTAAATTTATGTAGAAATTTATTTTATTTTTAAAAAATGTACTGGATATGTTTTATAGCAGAAAGTAAAAAATATAGTTTTGTCAGGCTTTTTCGTTTATAGCACAAAAAATAAAAAACCCTGTGGTGGTCAATTACCACCAAAAGAAAGCTCTATTTGTGGAAAAAAAAATGATACAAATTTTGTTTTGGTACAGCGTTGCATGACCGCACAATTGTCAGTTAAAGTAAGGCACTGCCGTATCGCAACAAAATGGCCTGGTGATGGAGGGTTAATCTTCCGGGAACTCAAGAATGGAAGCTGCCATTGCTAAACTCTCCTTTTTGGAATGCTAGTTTTCCAGCTGCCATGCTAATGCTCAGGCTTTTATGCTACCAAAGCATTAACCTATACATTATAACAGGTTTGCTGGGAGGAATATACACAATATTACCAAAAGTATTATGCCCTGTACACACGGTCAGATTTTCCAATGGAAAATGTGTGATAGGACCTTGTTGTCGGAAATTCCGACCGTGTGTAGGCTCCATCACACATTTTCCATCGGATTTTCTGACACACAAAGTTTGAGAGCAGGCTATAAAATTTTCCGACAACAAAATCCGTTGTCGGAAATTCCGATCGTGTGTACACAAATCCGACCACAAAGTGCCACGCATGCTCAGAATGAATTAAGAGATGAAAGCTATTGGCTACTGCCCTGTTTATAGTCCCAAAGTACGTGTTTTACGTCACCGCGTTCAGAACGATCGGATTTTCCGACAACTTTGTGTGACCATGTGTATGCAAGACAAGTTTGAGCCAACATCCGTTGGAAAAAATCCATGGATTTTGTTGTTGGAATGTCCGATCAATGTCTGACCGTGTGTACAGGGGATAAGTCCGTAGGGTTCAATATTGAGTTGGCCCACCCTTTGCAGCTATAACAGCTTCAACTCTTTTGGGAAGGCTGTCCACAGGGTTTAGGAGTGTGTCTATGGGGATGTTTGACCATTCTTCCAGAAGTGCATTTGTGAGGTCAGGCACTGATGTCGGACGAGAAGGCCTGGCTCACAGTCTCCACTCTAATTTATCCCAAAGGTGTGCTATCAGGTTGAGGTCAGGACTCTGTGCAGGCAAGTCAAATTCCTCCACCCAAAACTCACTCATCCATGTCTTTATGGACCTTGCTTTGTGCACTGGTGCACAGTCATGTTGGAACAGGAAGGGGCCATCCCCAAACTGTTCCCATAAAGTTGGGAGCATGAAATTGTCCAAAATGTCTTGGTATGCTGACACCTTTAGAGTTCCCTTCACTGGAACTAAGGGGCCGAGCACAACCCTTGAAAAACAACCCCACACCATAATCAACTCTTCACCATTTGATTTGGACCAGTGCACAAAGCAAGGTCCATAAAGACATTTATGAGCGAATTTGGGATAGAGTAACTTCACTGGGCTGCACAGAGTCCTGACCTCAACCCAATATAACACCTTTGGGATGAATTAAAGCTGAGACTGCGAGCCAGGTCTTCTCATCCAGCATCAGTGCCTGACCCCCCAAAGCGGTTCTGGAAGAATGGTCAAACATTCCCATAGACACACTCCTAAACCTTGTGGACAGCCTTCCCAGAACAGTTGAAGCTGTTATAACTGCAAAGGGTGGGCCAACTCAATATTGAACCCTACGGACTAAGACTGGGATGCCATTAAAGTTCATGTGCATGTAAAGGCAGGTGTCCCAATACTTTTTTAGAATAGTGTATATAAAAACAACAGAAGGGCCTAGATTTTTAACTTTCCTGGGGGCAATACTGCCCTGGGATTCTTCCAGTACTATTTACATAAACAAAAGGGTAACAACGGAGTTCAGAATGGTTGAGGTTTTTTTTCTAACAGAGTAGGGAAGGGTTTGAGCCCCTCTTAAGGTTTTCTTTTTGTCCTCACTGGGTGGAACAACCTTCACTATTTTTCATGTTGACCAAAGTCTCCAGGACAGAAAGTGGAAGGAAATCCAAACTTGTATGGTTGCCACCAGAACAGTGGTAGAGCAGATATCTTAATCAGCGTTTTTAGTGACGACTGTCATAGAAGAGACGTACACTTACAATCGATGAGATTTTTCCCTCTTTTTTATTTTATCTTTAGGACGCGCAGGTAAATCTCCCCAATGGGTTCTAACCCTTCCCCCTCCTATTCAAAAATGAAAATAAACTTGGCTAGAGTTCTACTTTAATCAAAGGGATCGACTTTTACAGATTCAAGACATCTTGTATTGCTGGAGGATTGGAGATCACTAGCAGCGGTGCCAACCAGGTCAGGTTCCAAGACTGCAAACAGCAATATAAACAGATCATGGGTGTGTAATACAACCTTATATTTTGATATAGCTGGCTGATTTTGCATTATTTTAGATAATATAAATACATAAAATTCAGAATTGTATCATGTAAATTATTTTTAACATGAAGCTGCAGAAAGTGGAGAGAGGGAACGTCCAAAATTGTCATTTGCTGAGGGTAGAAATGCAGCAAATGTATGTAATAGTGTGCAGATGGAGGGGTGTGGCAAGCCCTCCTATAGCATCCATAATGTTTAATAAAATCAATGATTTGAGATTCTCTAATGTACACTGCTGCTGCTAAACGGACGTTTTTGAGCAGTTTGGCATTTTTTTCAACTGCTCCTGAACTCTCCCCTATGTTATCTTATCAGTACATGTACACAGGGTCGGTTATAGTCATTTCTAGGCAGTTGAGTTTAGAGGCCTTTTTTTGGAACGCAAAAAAAAATGGGTTCAGAAGCTGAGTTTAGAGGCATTTCAAGCGCCAAACGCTTCAAAACGGAGCTAAATGCGGTAACTCGCTTTTAGCCGCGTTTCGTTTACAGATGTTTTTCATTTTTGGCAATTTAACAAAAAAACAGGAGAGGTTGTATAAACGTCCCGCGTACATTAAGCCTAAAACATGTTAAAACTTAGATCAAGCTGTGAGATGTCAGCATAATATTATTATTATTATTACTAGGTTTTTTGCGTGCAATGCTTCTTTGAGTCATTCTGCTAAAGACGACCTGTGTTCTTTGACCTGAAGTTAGCATCTGGGCCATGACATTACAAGAAGCACAAATACAGCTGCAATGCTTGGCCATTCACACAGTTGACGTGTTCTCACAGCTGTGCGTCTGCACAATCTGCAAACCCATTAGAAAACATAGAGACGTGGCGTTTAAGAAAAATAAAATTTCATTTTTACATATGTTTACCAAACCTTTATAAGACAGAGCTGAAGCACCTTCTTCAAAAAAACTAATGTTCACCAGAAGTGATGCATGTTTGTGTTTCATTGATGTGCAGTTCCTGCCCCCTGCTGGCTACGAATGGGAACTGCATATTATACAGAATACCATCTTTTCCGGTAAAGTGATACTGTACATTTTGTTACTTATAGTGGTTGTATACCTTTATCTGTAATTTTTACCTACAGGTAAGCCTAGAATAAGGTTTACCTGTAGGTAAAATTAACATCTCCCAAACCTGTACGGTTTAGGAGATATTTACTTTGCATGCAGCCGCTGACGTCAGCGGCGCATGCGCTGTGAATGCCTGGCTGAAGGTCCGGCAGATGCTGGCAGACCTTGCCGGGAAGTAGACTCCCACGCGCATGCGCGGGAGTGACGTCATCGCGGCTCTGGCCACTCACAGCACCAGAGCCACGAACCCGGAAGGAACGCCAAGGGCAAAATGTCAGCTCCCTCGACGTGGACCGGGCTGTGATACGGGGGCTTCGATCTAAGGTAAGTATTTCATAATGAGCTAGTATGCGGTGCGTACTAGCTCATTATGTCTTTGCTTTACATGTTTTTTTTGTTTTTGTTTTTTTTTTAGATGTGCGGGTATGCAACCACTTTAAAGTGTAAATTCTAATAATATACTTTTTTTTTTTTTGCTTTATTTAGGTCTGTTAAACAGAGTTTCAAAAACCTGGAATAAATATAATGGTAAACCCTACATTGTATATAATAAAAAATCTAGAGCCCTTAATAAAGGCATTTAGAACAAAATGCGGGACGTAAAATCATCTTCCTCTATCAGTAATAGATTGTTGTAGCCTAATTAAAATGACATGGCTAGCCCAGCTCCTGTATATCTTGTATAACTTGCCAATATGGATCCCTGGGATATGGTTCAGGAAATTGGAATTGGAAATCTATTCAGGGAACTGATCTGGAGGAAAGGACATGCTAGAGTCCGTATGAAGGTGTTACAGTTACCAAGAGGTAAGGAAGGTTTAGCGGCTCCACATCCTTGGAGTTATTTCCTGGCGGCCCAACTACAACAGATGGGGGGTTGGGAGGTAGGTAATACCCCCACTAATTACAACTCAAAAGCCCTAATGTCCTGTGCTTCACATATACATCTGATAGAAGCATTGGAAGCAGACTCATTGGGGAGAGGGGACCAATGCCCAACCGCTAAGTTGCTGCCGAAGGTATGGAATAAGACACGATTAAATCAGTACTCGGGATTTACCAAACACACACCTATTTGGAATAATGCGAATCTGCCTGAACTTGAGAGGTTGGAGAACATTGACAGTTGGAAACGTAGAGGGGTATTAAGACTATCAGTTATATAAGCAAGGTGTACTGAAGACGTTCCAGGACTTGAAGGAGGAATTTGGACTCTCGAATAGGAACTTCTATCAGTACCTACAATTAAGGCATGCATTGACATCAGAGTTTAAAGAGAGAATAATGGAATGGAGGAGTGCCCCCATATTAAAAACTTTAGTAGAAACTACCTCCCAAAAGGGGTTAATTTCAAAACTATATCAAAACATACATCTAAAAGTACTGGAAAAAGACTCTCAGAGGAGACTTTGCTAGAAATAGGTGCCAACTTCCGCCGACAAAAAAAAAAAAAAAATACAAAAGTTTTGGGGTTGGGCTTGAAAAAGGAGAAAACTTCTCTTGACATGGTTGTAATGAAATGTCACACACTCTGCTTGAGTTCTTTCATCATATACCACTTCCTCCCAGTCTGAATATAGATATTAGATATTCCAACCGCTAACAACCAAAAAACCAGACAATACTCGTTTGGTTGCTGAACATGGACTGTTTATTAGAACAAGAATACAATCTTATATACAGTTGAAGAGGAGGAGGTTCAACATAAATTAACATGAGCTAGTTATCTAATCATTTACCCAGACTTGGTGACTCCGAGATATGACCTTTCAGGTCCTGGCCTTGTTGTCTCCTAGCTCTCTAACTACAATACACATTATCATAAATATCAACACAGAACTCCTTCCCACAATAGCAGAGTTAATTAACACAAACAACAATGGGTGAAAGACTCTAGAGCCCACACTAGCCTTATTTACAATAAACACTTTATAGCAGACAACAGACAGACAGATGGCTGGAGTTGAAGACATCAGCATCTTCTAGGAGTCCCAACATGAAGCCGTCACTATTTATAATATGGCATATACAGGGTTTCCAGAGTCTGTGTGTTTTGGGGGGACATGGACTTGAATCCAAAGTAACATTACTTCAAGGTCCCCAGGCATACACCTCGCCAAGAGTATTGTTCCCTTAAAATCCAGGGCCCATAATCAGGAGGCAAGAGGCTAGCATTCAGTCCTCTCCAAAAGCCTCTGTCCCGGCTAGGTCTGTCACAATGGTCTTTTTAGGCTTAAAGTTTTGCCCAGAGTTGCACTTTATCTTCTACAAAGTACAAACAACTGCAGAACTCTTGCAGCAGTGAATGCTTTTTGATTAATGCGGCAATATGATCCCTAGAATGTAATCTGTACAGGCCAGCAGATTCTGAATACAGCCCGTTACAAATTTTACTATACCTCTTACAAGTGCATTACCTTGAGTTTATAACATGTGGAAAGACAGCAAGTAATATTTTATGAGTTGGAACATTCCTCTTCTTCTTTCATTTTACACCCTCCAAGCCTTTGATGTGGGTACGGGATATTTCTTCTTTTTTGTGCCTTTTCAATCCTATTTTAACTAAAGTATTTTGGGTCTTAGTAACTTGTGCAAATTAAACCTAAAATACTTGACTTTTTTTTAAAGATAGCTACAAAGTGCTATGACACAATGCAGAAGGGCAAAGGGAAATATTTTTTATGTCCGAACAGTGGAGTTACTAAAACTGGAGAGGGAAAAATCTGGTGCAACTCTGCATAGAAACCAATCATCTTCCAGGTTTTATTTTTAAAGCCTAATTGAACAAGCTGAAGTTAGAAGCTGATTGGCTACCATGCACAGCCGGATTTTGCACTCTCCAGTTTTAGTAAATCAACCTCGGTTTTTAGCAACACTGCTTTGTTGGCTATGCTTTCGTAATCTGTTGCTACCCAAGTAACACATGTGTGGCAGCCAAGAGGGTGGGCTTTAACTGCTTGCCTACCAGCTGGAGTCAATATACTGTGGCAGGTTGGCATGGCTGCGTGAATCACAGTAGGTGTACGTCGGCCACTTTAAGAGGGATAAGGGGCGCTTGTGAACCGTCGTAGCCGATGCGCGTGGCTGGCGGCCGCGATGTCCGCTGGCCACCCGTGATCACTCCACAGGGAGCCAGAAAAAAAAACAGTAAACAAACAGATCCTCGTTCTGACAGGGCAGTAGAGAGTGATCTGCTGTTCCTAGTAATCAGGAACAGCGATCTCTCTCCTCCTCCAGTCAGTACACTCCCCCCCCCAGTTATAAACACCTCCCTAGGTAACACTTAACCCCTTGATCGCCCCCTAGTGTTAACCCCTTCCCTGCCAGTGACATTTATACAGTAATCAGTGGCTATTTTGAGCTCTGATTGCTGTATAAACATCACTGGTCCCAAAAAAGTGTCAAAAGTGTCCGATCTGTCCGCCGCAATGTCGCAGTCCTGCTAAAAATCACAGATCGCCACCATTACTAGTAAAAAAAAAAAAAAAAGCCATAAATCTATCCCCTATTTTGTGGACGATATAACTTTTGCGCAAACCAATCAATATATGCTTATTGCGATTTTTTTTACCAAACATATGTAGAAAAATACATATTGGCCTAAACTGATAAAAAAATGTTTTTTTGTTTTTTTATTTGGATATTTATTATAGCAAAAAGTAAAAAATACTGTGGTTTTTTTTTTTTCAAAATTGACGCTTTTTTTTTGTTTATAGCGCAAAAAATAAAAACCGCAGAGGTGATTAAATACCACTAAAAGAAAGCTCTATTTGTGAGAAAAAAAGGACATACATTTTGTTTGGGTACAGCGTCGCACGACCACGCAGTTGTCAGTTAAAGCGATGCAGTGCCATATCGCAAAAATGGCCTGGTCATTAAGTGGGCAAATCCATTTGGTCCTTAAGTGGTTAATGCGCACATACCATACATATGCATCCATCGGCAGCCGAGCTTGCCATGCTGTGAGTGCACAGTGCGCACTGAGCAGCTCAAAGATAGCTCTCAGTCTGTACTAATGATCTGGAGTTGGTGCGACCATCTCCCGATCACTTTGACAGCCAAAGTGGTCATGTGATCCTTTCCACTCCTGGATGTATAGACCTTATTTTACCAATTCAGCTCTAGAGCAATTTTTTTTTGTTTTCTGGTAGCCTTCTGGTTGCCTGCCGTCGTAGGTGGAACGCACGCCGGCTTCCAGCACTTCACTGCGGGACATCCATCCATCCACCTTGTCATGCTATCCAGCCTCAGATGGCACCACCAATGTAAGCAGCCATTTGGCTATGTTTGTTGTTAATATTCTCAATTAAACGGAATTACACTATTTGGTTCCTTCTACATTTTATTTCATACCCCTATCGTGAGCTCCTTATGGTGTGAGGGAACGAGTCCAGTCCACAGTCCTCTCCATTGCAGCAAGCATCAACTACATCTGGTAAGCTGACACCCATCCCTTGAGCACTTTGGGTGATATCTACAGACGGTGAAGGGGTTCTACTGTCATTTTATAGTACCATTACCACCAAGAATTTGTCATCACTTTATGGACTTATTTTCACCTTATGAACTTTTTATTTCACTTGGATTTATGCATACTGTGTATTTCATATGATTTAGTCATCTGTGTTTTTAATAAGTTGTTTTCTTTTTTTTAAATTATCACATATATTTATTGTTTGGATGTTCACAATTGGTGATGTCACTATAGTTTATATATAGACATTGTATCTTATGGCTTTCACAACAATTCTAGGAACTACTCCTGGGTCCACTTTCTATTTATGGCTTTTTAGTTCAATCCAATTAGGCAAGCTGGTGTTTATATTTTTTTCAGTTTCCTTTTTTTATTTTTTTTATATATTTTTTTTCTCTAATCTATTTATTTTCTAGTTCAATTAGCTCACAATAGCACTTCCCACCATTCTCCTTTTTCAATTTGCACTAGTGATTATGTCATTTTGTTTTTGGGATTAGCTGCTCACTATATTTATTTTTTATCCAATTTTTTTTTTGTGGCGCGGGATTTTTCACTATTGTTTTGCACACATGTAAAAATTTCATTTGTGGCAATAAATTTACTTAACCCCCACAGAACATTTTATATTTTTTTGAAAGCAGAGGCCCTATAGAGCAAAACGATTATAGTTGCAAATTTTTATTTCATGTGATAGTTGCGCAACTGATTATTAAACACAAACTTTCAGGAAAAAAAAATAAAATTAATTTTACTACAAACACACACAATATAATACCCATTTTTTTGTAAAATATAAAAGATCAGGTAGCATTGAGTAAATAGATAACCAACATGCTAAGTCTTAAAATCGCGTGTGCCCATGATATCATGAAAAACGTCAGTGTCCAAAAATCGCCATAGGTCACGCTGCTTTACAGCTCATCAGATTACAGTTACCAGGAGCTAGTTCTCAGTGACATAACAGGAAATTGTAATAACCATAGAACACTGCCCATCAATAGTCTTTTGTTAGAGCATCTAGTGGACAATGTTGGTATTGCAAATTCAGAAGATATTTTTTTTTATAGGCCGAAGACATGACACCCACCTTCACACCCTCTAGTGATCTCCCCCTGCCTTCCCAGATCGCTGACAGTCACCACAGCAGCAGAGGATGACCTGTGCAGCCCAGAGCCCTCTGCCTCTCCCGCAGCTCCTACACCACATGGCGTCCTGTGTTACAGCCCAGAGCACAACCCAGATGAACGGGGAATGATTTCATCACACCAAGGCACAGTCAGTAACATCCCTAACTCACCCCAATCACAGGGTAACCCCCTAAATGCTGACTCAGTGCAAAAGCTGTGGGCATTTCTACAACAGCTGCCCACAAGGGACGATCTAGAGACAATGGTTCATACAATGGAGACAGCCTTAAAGGGGGAAGTGCAAAACCTCAAGCAAGAGAAGTCTGTCCTGAACTTTCGTTTTACTGTCCTTGAACAGGAACAGCAGACAGTGACACAGACTGTGCAGGTCTTACAGTCCTCTAATTCTGACCTCAATGACCAAATGATACAATTACAACTGCATCTTGACGATCTAGAGAATCGAAGCCGACGACAAAACTTAAGGCTGAGAGGGATCCCAGAGTCTGTCCTGCAATCAGAGTGATGCCCTGTACACACGGTCGGACTTTGTTCGGACATTCCGACAACAAAATCCATGGATTTTTTCCGATGGATGTTGGCTCAAACTTGTCTTGCATACACACGGTCACACAAAGTTGTCGGAAAATCCGATCGTTTTAAACGCGGTGACGTAAAACATGTACGTCGGGACTATAAATGGGGCAGTGGCCAATAGCTTTCATCTCTTTATTTATTCTGAGCATGCGTGGCACTTTGTCCGTCGGATTTGTGTACACACGATCGGAATTTCCGACAACGGATTTTGTTGTCGGAAAATTTTATCTCCTGCTCTCCAACTTTGTGTGTCAGAAAATCCGATGGAAAATGTCCGATGGAGCCCACACACGGTCGGAATATCCGACAACACGCTCCGATCGAACATTTTCCATTGGAAAATCCGACCGTGTGTACGGGGCATTACGCACAACAGTGAATAACACCTTTAACCGTTACCTGGACCGCACCCCAGATACAGAAATAATTATCGATAGGGTGCACAGAACCATGGGCCCTAGATCCAGTCTTTCTGACAGACCCAGAGACATCCTCTGCTGCTTGCAGTCTTTTATCCTCAAAGAGGAGATATTTTACGACGAGCTTGGCAAGTGGGTGTCTTGGAATTTGATGGTGCTTCGATCCACCTTCTTCCGGACTTTTACAGAAAGACTCTTCTGATGCAGCAATCACTTAAACCTCTTCTGGATGGTCTTGGCAAGAAGGGGCTCATTTACAAATGGGGGCACCCATTCTATCTCATAGTTCGTAAGGGACCAGATACCTCCCCCCTACGCCATGCATCAGAGCTTCCGGACCTGTTTGCCTTTGCAGAGATGGATCCAGTCCCAATCCCCAATTGGCTCACAGTGACAGTCCCCAGGGATCCTCAAAATCAGGCACCCCTGGGCAGACCGCAGAGGGCTCCAAACAATTGTGACTATCGTGCTACATATGCCTAATGTGGATGTCAGTATGCCATGTTGTTTGTTCCTTTTGGTCAGCTCGCATGTTGATATTGCTGTTAATATTACCATTATTGGTTTTAAACCTTTACACTTTTGTGTCCTTAGTGTCAGTGTTGATCTGCCACCTATGCAGTTACCCTCCTGTCCTGCTGCACTGCCTCAGGACAGGCTCAGTGGTCGCACATCTCCATGATGTAGTTGAGACTATATTGTACACTTAGTTTTAGTCTTGCGCACATGACCAGCAGTGACACTAACCCTCCTCTAGGGGGTTTCCACCTAGTCTACCATTTTGGCTCTCCAGTTTAACCCTGCCAAGCACTGCCGGTGCCTTAACACGTAATTAAAATAGCTGCGGGGGCTCCAATGATTGGGGCTCTGTGCCTAACTGTGTCTTACCACTCTCCACTCTAGGAATACTCTGCCCAGGTGGCAGTAGCTCTCCACTGCGGAATCTTTACCTTTTGCTAGACCCTTTCATATCCTTAACCTAATCCCCTCTTCTTTCCTTTTCTCTACTTTTTTTTTCTTCTATGCTATCTTTTGTATCCTATATTCCTTTCCTTTCTCTGTGGTGTTGCGGAAAGTTTCCACTCATTTCTGCACAGATCTGCTCGGTTAGGTGTGTCCCCTGAATGTACCGGCCAGGAAATGGTGGATCTGAAACGTAAGTGATGAAATCATCATCACTTCCAGTTTGATTGTTTACATGTGAGATCGAGCATGGATCGAGTTCTGTCTCACATTGCTCTCCTCCCTGAAGCCGACGGTTGTGGTCCCTGGCTCCCATCCAAGGTTTACCCTTGGATATACAACGTACGCCCAAAGAGCTGAAATAGTTGAAGGACATCAAGGCTGGGCAGAAAAGGATTAAAAGACTTTGGTTTGGGTTAATGGAGTTGATTTAACCGCTTGCCGACCATATACAGTACATATACGGTGGCAAGGCGGCTTCCCTGTGCAAAATTACATACAGGTACATGATTTTGCACCTCCGGGTCTGAGGCGGGCACGCGCGCTGCCGGAAACCCGCTTTCATTGTGATTGGTCCCGGGGGGGCCAATCAGCGAGTCCTGCTGACTCGATGTCCACCGGGACCCGCCGATCGTTCCCGAGAGACGCAGAGTGGCTTCTGCCGATGTAAACAAGATCTCCGTCCTGTTAGTAGGGAAGGTAGAGATCCTGTGTATCTGCTAAGCAGGAACACGGATCTCTGCCTTCCTACAGTACAAGCACATCCCCCACAGTTAGCAAGCACTCCATAGGAACACATTTAACCCTTTGATCGCCCCTGATGTTAACCCCTTCCCTGCCAGTGTCATTAGTACAGTGACACTGCATATTTTTAGCATTGATCACTGTATTAGAGCCCTTTCACCCCGGGGCGTTGGGGACGTCGGCAGTAAAGCGCCGCTATTTTTAGCGGCGCTTTACCGTCGTTTTAGCGGTGCTTTTCGGGTGCTAGCGGGGGTTAAAAGCGCCCCTCTAGCACCCGAAAAGCACCGCTAAAACGACGGTATACACCGCTCCTAAAGCGCTTCAAAGAAGCTGCTTCCAAGACTTTTTTTGATGTCCTGCCAGCGCACCACTCCAGTGTGAAAGCACTCGGGCTTTCACATTGGAGTGACAGGAGAGGCGCTTTACAGGCGCTGTTATTAGCGCTATAGTGCCTGTAAAGCGCCACAGTGTGAAAGGGGTCTTAGTGTCACTGGTCCCCAAAAAAAGTGTCAAAAGTGTCACTTAGTGTCCGATTTGTCTGCCGCAATATCGCAGTCCCGCTATAAGTCGCTAATCGCCACTATTACTAGTAAAAAACTTAAATAAAAATTCCATAAATATATCCCATAGTTTGTAGACGCTATAACTTTTGCACAACCGCTTAATGAGATTTTTTTACCAAATATATGTAGCAGAATACATATTGGCCTAAATTTATTATATTTTTTCAAAATTGTCGGTCTTTTGTTGTTTATAGCGCAAAAAAAAAATCAAACGGCAGAGATGATCATATACCACCAAAAGAAATCCCTATTTGTGGGGAAAAAGGACATACATTTTATTTGGGTACAGCGTCACACAGCCGCGCAATTGTCAGTTAAAATAACGCATTGCTGTATCGCAAAAAATGGCCTGGTCATGAAGGGGGGGGGGTAAACCTTCCGGAGCTGAAGTGGTTAATAAAGGCAAATAATCTGTTCACTTTGCAAGGGAAGTTGCACTTTGCAAGGGAATTTTTCCCAAAAGCTTAGTGAATGTTGTTTCCCTTTGCAAAGAATATCCAATCACATGCAATGTAAAAAAACAAAAAAACAAAACTGAATTTTTGCGTTAACATGATTGAATAATGGAAGTCAACAGAGCTTCACCTCATTTGCTAAGCCCCGGGGATAATTCCCTTTAAAAAAAAAACAAACAGTCTGTTTGCTTTTAGGAAATCAACCCCAAAGTGTTCAGCCAGCCCCTTCACTACATCATATATGAACATGCTTATGCCCTGTACACACAATCGGACATTCCGACAACAAAATCCATGTTTTTTTTTTCCAATGGATGTTGGCTCAAACTTGTCTTGCATACACACGGTCACACAAATGTTGTCGGAAATTCCGAACGTCAAGAACGCGGTGGCGTACAACACGTACAATGAGCCGAGAAAAATTACGTTCAATAGCCAGTGCGGCTCTTCTGCTTGATTCTGAGCATGCGTGGAACTTTGTGCGTCGGAATTGTGTACACACAAACAGAATTTCTGACAATGGCATTTTGTTGTCGGAAAATTTGAGATCCAGATCTCAAATTTTGTTTGTGGAAAAAATTCAGACGGAAAATGTCCGATGGAGCCTACACACGGTCGGAATATCCGACAACAAGCTCCCATCAAACATTTGTTGTCTGAAAATCCTATCGTGTGTACAGGGCATTATAGTGTACTCTTCAGTACACGTTCCTACAGAAGTATGTGCATGGGTACACACGGGTAAATACTGAATACTTCTAGACAAGGGGAAGGGGGGAATTGACTCTCCTTGTGCTGCCACAGCAGTCTGTGTTTGTCTTATTTATTGTATTTGGTAAGCTTCTCTGTTACCCCCTCCTAAGTTAAGTGCTAGTTGGGGACAGACTTTAGTTAGACACTTCCTACTCAGTTGTTAGTGTCACTTTCCAAGCACCAAGAGACAGTACTTAGGGAAGTTATTGTCTTCTTACACATCAAAAGACTAGAATAACATCCTCTGCCTATCAGTGCCCATCAGTGCAGCCTCATCAGCACACATTGGTGAAGGAGCAAAATTTTATCACAGAAACTAAGAAAAACTTTTCTAAATTTTTAGTCTTTTTTTGTTTGTTTAGCAAAAAAATAAAAAAAAACAGTGGTCATTAAAAATCACCAAAAGAAGGTTCTATTTGTGTGAAAAAAAATTTAAAAAATGTAATTTGGGTACAGTGTTGCATGGCTGTGCAATTGTCATTCAAAGTGCTGAAAGCTGAATATTAGCCTGGGCAGGAAGGGGGTGAAAGTGCCCGGTAGACAAGTGGTTAATTATGAATCATGCCCATTATTACGTTCTGGGGGTGGAGTGAAACTCATTGGTGGAGTGACCTGGTTGGAGTACGGGCTGAGGCTGTCACACATCTCCTTACAGAGTTTTGCTGTGATGTGCAGCTTTTAGGACTTCCTTTTCCTACTGGATGTTTTCAGCTGGGATGAGCTCTGTCCTTGTCAGCAATCCTAGCGGTTTGTCATGCAAGAGGACCTAGTGGAGCCTTGAGCGGCACGTGTAATTTTTGATGCTTAGGGCAGCTAAGTAGCCTGGTAATGGGTGACTTGGCATAGGGTGCAGTTACTCTGGTAGTGAAGGCGTTATGTGCTTGGCACCTTCACAGACCTATGGAACAGCATACCTAGGGATCTAGCCTGGAAGTCACAGGAAAGTATGTTATGTAGAGAGTAGACATGTGCAATTCATTTAGTTCCGAATTTGTTTTTTAGCAAATTTTGATAAATTCGTTAATTCCGAAATTTCCAAATCTCCAAATTTCCGAATTTTCGAAAATTCGATAGTTCAGAACTTCAGAAATCCGGAAGTTCGAAATTTCTGAAAATTCAGATTTCCGAAATTTCCGAATTTTGAATTTCTGAATTTTCAAATTTTCGAATTTAGAATTTCTGTATTTTCAAATTTCCGAATTTTTGAAAATTTTGGAAATTGAAAAATTCGAAATTTCAGAAATTCGAAATTTCAGAAATTGGAAAATTTCGGAAGTTGAAACATTTTGGAAATTGCAAATTGGAACATTTTGGAAATTTGGAAGTTCAAACATTTGGAAATTTGAAAATCCAAGAATAAGAATGAAAACCTGAAAATTCAAAAGAATGAAAGTCTGAAAATTCAAAAACCCGAAAATCTGAAATAATACCTAATAATAATATTAAATTATAGGTATTGGAATTTCCTTTCAAAATTAGTGAACGTAACGAGTACGAATTTATCCAAAGTTACGAATTATCTGAAATAATAAATGTCGTATCTGGAATGTAACGATCTATTAATAATAAATAACAAATAATAATAATAATAAGGTTTTATTATTATTATTATTATTATTAATTTGTTCCATTCTATTTGTTTAGATGTGGCATTCAGTATTTCGGATAATTCGTAACTTCAGATAAATTTGTATTCGTTATGTTCACAAACAGCCAAATTTGAAAGGAAATTCCAATACCTATAATTTAATAGGCAGTTATTATTTCAAATTCTACTGATTTTCTCTCTTTTTTTCAGATTTTCGAATTTTCTGGATTTTCAAATTTTTGAATTTCTGAATTCCGAATTTCAGAAAAAAGCAAAAAAACGAAGGAAACCAAAACTAACAAATTTTTTGTCAGTGCACATGTCTAGTGGAGAGAGGGGGGCCCCGAGAGAGAGAACAAGCACGTAGTTACAGAGTGAGGTTCATTTCCTGTGTAGCATACTCCTCGTAGGAGCTACAGATGAAGAGGGATCCCCCACTCCTGCACAGCCAACCACACCGAATCTTCACAGTCGCGCAGAGTCAGAGAACAGTCTGTAGCTTTGGGTTTCTTATTGTGGTTTATTAGGGGGGTTAACAACTTGTATGGGGATAGGGTGGGTTATGGGATGCCCAGCTGACTGTAACAAGAACTTCAGGGACAAACTTCCTACGTACAACTTCTTCAACTTCTTTCCCCTGCACACACTTGCTTTACTTTGCACAGTTTCTGCTGGTTCACTCTTGAGGGAACATGACAGACTCCTTGTCAGTTCAGTAGCGGCCCACTACAGGCAGGAACTCAGTCCTTAAAAAACAGTACATATATGGAGTAAAACACCTTGTACCCATTCCTTCTGCTTCTGCTGTGGCCGCCAATCCCAGCACCACTTCTTTAGGCAATGCCAGCCCACCTGGCTGCAGCTGCCTCTTTCACCAGCTCCACTGGCTGCCTCTCTACACCATCCACCTGACTCTTTGGGGATCTTTCAGGGAAAAGGTAGAATACTTAAGCCCATCAATGTCTTCAAGGGAGACTGACTACATGTCGCAGTCTCCCCCTTTGTTAGTTCCCACCAGTGTTGCACTACACACTATGTCCTCGCTCCCGTGCCTCCAGGAAAGCTTCTTCCCTTGTGTCTTTGGCAGGATCCTTCCAGCATCCGAGCACCGTCCCAAGGCAGGACACCCCCTCCAGACTAGGGAGTGCCCCTCAGGGCCACCCACAGCTTCCTCAACACTGTATTTCCATCCTCCACCTGACTACCCTGTGGCATGGCCCATGCCTATTTATGGGGTAGTCCCAGCCCCCTGCCAGCCCACTTCTGGGGATTGGCTGGGGTCCCACAAATATTCATGGCAGCCCCTCCTAACCCACCCTCCTCTAGTTCTAGAAGGTTCTCCAACCTTCCAGACACCAGGGGGAGGCACTAGAGAGCTGCTAAGACAAATCAACCAACCCTGGCCTCTAATAAACCTGACCCAATTTAGTGACTTAGGGTATCCCTGGCCAGAATATATTTTACCTTTTCTACCCGTACTAGTAGCACACACTAGAGGGTGCTACACCTGTAGTCATGGGTAACTGGGGACATGTCACTGGGAGTGAGGTGACAGGTATGGCTGGGTTGGTGGGTGCCAGTGCTGGCTCTGCGGCACCAGTTCCCCAATACTGTGCACCTGGGAGATGGTGCTCTCTAGCTGTAGTAGTGTCTGGAGTACTTATTGTTTACAGCAAGTTAGACTTGGGTTGCTAAGGGGTTAACTGTGTTCATTGTGGCTTGCTTCTAAGTCTGGAGTTGTGCTTTAATGCTGATTTTGCATAACCACAAACTCATGCCTAGAACCTTCAGTAGGTAATTAGCGAGTGTAGCTTGTTGTCATATAACTACATAGCTAGGATGCGTAAGCCCTGCCCACTTGGGGCATTGTTAGAATCCATCATCAGATTTTGGCTTCCTCAGATTTTACCTCTTCCCGCTCCCTCTGCTCCTGATTCGCACTCCCTATTGATTCCCACCTCATCCTTTTTTTGATTGGCTACGGTTCTTGGGGTGTGATTTGGTTTCCCTTGTACATTGCTCACATTCCCCATAAACTGCTCACTGTCACTTTACACTGTTAACTGCCCCCTGTACACTTTAAACTGCCCTCATACACTGTTTATTGCCACATTTACTGTTGACTGCCCTTTGTAAAGTATACACTGCCCACCACATATTGCTCACTGCCTTCAGTACAAAACAATGATCACAGCCACCGTACATTCACCAATACCCCCATACACTGCTTACTTCCCCCCTGTGCAATGCTCACTGTCCAAGTGGTTGAGGGCCCTGTCAGGTAGTTTGTACAAGGCCCCATGATTTCTAATGGAGGCCCTGCTCACAGCACTGGAAGTTCAAGAAGGACTACACTGCACCTGAGCACTACAAACCAGTAATTTTATTGAATTAATTTGTGATATTCAAAGCAAACTCGCCCATCCATCCATGTCCCCATGCTTTATTTTCCTGGGAAATCAGCTTGAACCCCCCCCCCCCGGCATTTTTGGCTCCAGCCATCTTGAGTGAGGGCAGATGATTAATTTAGCATTTACTTCCTGGAATCAATTTGCCCTTAGCTCAGGCATGCAGGCAGGAGGATGTGCTTAGCTCCTCCCACCCTCCTGAAGACTCTTGGGATGTATGACATCATTTGCCTAGGCCTGTAAACCAGGAAGTAACTGAATAAATGTTACAAAAAATGTTAAAACAAGTAAATGTGATATACTTACCTATCTATTTACTAATGCTAGCAGCATACGGATTTAAAATAGTCAATGTTGATTGAGAGAGTAAAGTTCCACTTTAAGGAGCAGGAAGAGGACAGGGCAGCCCTGTATTGAAGATTTCTACAGAATTCATCAGCCTGCACATGGTAGGGCACACTTCATTACAGGTAAGTAATGTAACTAAAGCTGTAGAAAAAAAAATGTTTTTTTAACTAAACTTCAGCTGTAAAATTAAATTAGCATAAGACTAAGCTAGGGAATGCACAACAAATTATGGTGTAGCTCTATGTGGGCCAGATTTTAAGGGACAAAAAAAGAGGATTTTAAGATTCACCGACAGACCTTAAAACTGCCAGCTGGCTAACTTACAAGTTTAATAAGTTCTACAGTACACTATTAAAACTCCTTACATAAGTTAAGCTGACTACACAAGCAGTAGAAGCCAAGTCCCAGCCTAGGACAGAATGAACAGTTCCCGCTGCCTGCCTGGAAACAGATTATGTTAAGCATTAATAAACAAAGCAAAGTGATCTTTTCTCAGTGTTTACTTTGCCTTCAAACTCTGAATTGTGCCTTGAATTTTAATTTTCCAATTTGCATTTCAATTTCCAAGTTGCAACTTTTATAATGAGAATAAGACAAATCTAACTTTGGGTTCACACTATCTTCGCATGCGGCTCACAGCAGGGGTCCGGTGCGTACCCGTTCACCGTTTCAGGTCTGATTTCAGCACAAATTTTTGGCTGAATTCGGATCTGAAACGGACCAAAAGACGCACAGGGCTCCTGTGCAAATTTACACAGGAGCCGCAGCGGAGATATGTGAACAGGCTCCATAGAGAGCCAATCAGAATCTCCTGCTATGTGAATTGGATGCGTGTGAACCCAGACTTACAGAATAAGCCAGCAGTGGAGTATCCCACAGCAGCCAATCAAAATGCATATATGAGGGCAAAATTGGGCATAACTTTTTTTATTAACCTACATTTCATTTACCTCATTTACATTTCACTTGATGGTAGAGCATATTTTCCTCTATAGTAACTCCTCTTCTCCACTGAACACACAGAGAAATAGTCCTCGCGATGGCCATATTTTTTGTAGCCCGCCAGCCGTTTTTGACAAAAACATTCCCGATTTCCCGGAACAAAGGCAAAATCCCAGGAATTTAATCAGGACGAGCTCTGATCGGGACAAGGGTCCCAAAATCGGGATTGTCCCGGGAAAATCAGGACTGTTGGCAAGTATACTCATGCTGTGCTGGAACCCCAAAGCCGAGGGACTGGTTACAGTGTGTCTGCCTGAAGCCAATGAGGATCTAATCAGGCAGACTTTCACATGAATACAGACACTTCATTAGGGCTCTTCTGAGGCAGCTAACCGTCCAGTGCCTGGGACCGGACCTGCTGCCTACCAGGAGTGGTGAGCTGAACTACACATCCTAAATGCCTACTACACACAGTTAATGCAATACGGACTACTCTTACCTAGCAGTTAATCTGCCATCCATCACCCACACTCTTTTTTAAATTCCTTTATTTTATTTCAACAATGCATGTTACAGTGTGATATACATGTTATCAAGATCTATAACATTTAGTGAGTGATAAAAAAAAAATAGAAAAAAAAATAAAACAGAGGCATGAAGAGGATTTTAACAGAAAACTACTGTCGACTAAAGACGTGAACACATATTCATTCCTCTAGTTTACACGGTCTGCATAATGAAAATGAAAACAGAGCCTGAGTGTATGAGAAAGTCTAATGTTATGCTTATCATACTATCCATTTACAAGCAGTTCCCTGAGATATGTCTCGTTTAAACTAAAGGCTCGTGTAGTTATCCTTAGACAACAGGCATATAGATAAACCAAGGTAACAAAGAGAGAAGCTCTCCACTGACCGGGGGTGGAGATATTCCTTGGCGATCAGTAGAGTCCGGCAAGGGGCAACTAATGTAGAGTAATGAATACCATGATATTCAACATATCTGATCTAATCTTCCCTTAACCGAAAAAATATAGGGGGTTGTGTGAGAACCTAGGGGGGGAGGGGAGGAAAGGGGAGAAAAGCGGGAGACAGTAAGGAAGGGAGAGGCCAGAGAGAATGAGAGGAGAAGTGGAGGGGGAGAGGAAGAGAGAAGTAAAGAGAGGAGGGTGGCGGTGTCACCCTCCAGCCAGGCAGGGTCCTCGTATCTAGGAGTGTCCGCATTAAGTCATCTCTCGGAGGTAGGCCTCGGTGTAGATGAAGTGTTGCCAGGGGCGCCAGGTCTCCCGAAAGGCTTCCTCCCTGTCATGCAGGGTGGCCGTAAGATCTTCCATGTCCCGCAGATCATTGACCCTTGCATACCACTGAATCGTCGTTGGTGGGATTACCGATCTCCAAAATAGAGGGATGCAGGCCTTGGCTGCATTAAGCAGATGTATGGTGAGTGAGGCTTTATATTTCTTGATTGAGCTCCTAGAAAGGTGCAGTAAACAGGCCCCGGGGTCTCCCCCCAGTGCGACACCCGTCAAATGTTCGACCGTATCCGTCACTTCTTTCCAGAACGGTTTAATCTTGGGACAGTCCCAGAAAATGTGCAACATTGTTCCCTCTCCTGCTCCACAACGCCAACATAGATCCGGCACCTGCGGGAGGAACCTGTGAAGAGTGGATGGTACTCTGTACCATCTGGTCACTATCTTGTAGCAAGTCTCCTGGACCCTTGTAGCCAGAGAAGATTTTTGGGCAAAGTGTAAGATCTTTTCCCTTTGTGTTTCATCAAAGTGCGCTCCCAGATCCGTCTCCCACCTAGTAAGGAAGGGGGGGACAAAACCTTCAGCCGGGGCGATCAAAGAGAGGTAGATCAGGGATAAAGAGTGGCGTATGGGCTCTCTGCGGTGGCAAATACGTTCCAATTCCGTAAGTGGGCGTGGGGGACCTAGAGTTCGGGCGCTTCGGCGCAAAAAATTACGCAGTTGGAGACCACTCAGGAAGTCCAAAGGCCTGTCTAAGATTTCTATTCCCGCGGTTGTCTTGAGCTGGCCGCCGGGGTCCAAGAAGTCATGGAGGTGTGGCCATCTATCTCCCTCTGATAAGACTCTAAAGATCGGCCCCTGGCAGCCCGGCATGAAGTCAGGGTTACCCAGAATCGGCACCATAGGGGAAGGGATAGGTGAGATCTGGGTTTTGCGGAAGGTTTCTCTGATCACTCTCAATGTGTTTCCAAGAGTTGGGTGATCGGCAATGGATTTCGGGATCGGAGTGGTAAGCCACGGCCAACTCCTGGCCGTATCGTCGGAGTCCTCCATCTCCATGGTGACCCATTGTTTGGCCTCTAGGTGACAGTACCAGTCTATCAATCTGGTAAGATGCGCTGCCCTATAGTAGGCTTTTATGTCTGGTAAACCCACCCCTCCCCTGCGTTTTGCCAAGTAAAGTAGTTGTAATTTTATGCGTGGCGGCTTGTGTGACCAGACAAATTCTCGGAGGAGTGCGTCGATTCGCTTGAAGAAGGAGGGCGGAAGATGAATGGGGAGGGCCTGTATCAGATAAAGTATCCTTGGGAGGGCTGTCATCTTGATGGCATTACAGCGTCCAAACCACGTTAGAGTGAGGGCGTGCCAATGCTGCAGGTCTGTTTTAAGTCTGTGGAGGAGAGTGGCAAAATTTGCTTGGTACAGGTCGGCGGGGTCCGCGGTGATGACCACACCTAGGTACGGAAAGGAGTCGGTTGCCCAGTGGAACTGGTAGTTCAGGCGCAATTGTCGGGTATTTTGCGAGCTCAGTGTGATGTTGAGCATGGAGGATTTAGACATATTTATTTTAAATAGGGACAGAGCCCCGTATTCCCTCAGAGAATGGAGCAATACGGGGAGTGAGGCAATGGGGTCAGCCAAGAAGAAGATAAGGTCATCTGCGAATGCGGCGACCTTGTGGGTTCCAGATGTTTTACGGAAGCCCTCTATGTGGGGATTGGCCCGTATCTTACAGAGCAGGGGTTCTAAGGTGAGAATGAAGATTAGGGGAGACAGGGGACAACCTTGTCTGGTACCATTCCGAATGTCGAAATAACCGGACCTGGTTTCGTTGACCCTGACCGCCGCTGTGGGGCTAGAATAGAGTGATAGGATCCAGCTGAGCATCGACGACCGAAGACCAATGTGTTCGAGAGTAGCTCTAACAAACGTCCAATCCACACGGTCGAAAGCTTTCTCTGCGTCTGTTGACAGCAGTAGAAGGGGTCGTCGCGTGGTCCTAGCGGCATGTATGAGGTTCAGCACCCTAATTGTGTTGTCGCGTGGTTCCCGTTGAGGAACAAAGCCCGCCTGGTCTTTGTGAATTAGATTTGGTATATGTGGGAGCAATCTGTTTGCCAAGATCTTGGCAAATAGTTTCAGGTCGGTGTTTAGCAGAGCTATCGGTCGGTAGTTTCCACACCTAAGTGGGTCCTTTCCCTCTTTGGGGATGAGAGAGATGTATGCCCTAAGGGAGTCTATGGGGAAGGAGTTACCTTTCGTAATAGAGTTAAGTGCAGCCACTAATGGTTTGGAGAGCGTCTCAAAGAATGTTTTGAAGTAAGTTGAAGTGAGGCCATCAGGGCCTGGGGCTTTTTTTGGCTTGGAGCTCGCCATTGCCACCCCCAACTCTTCCACCGTGATGGGGTCTTCCAACCCCTCCACAGTGTCGGCCGGCAGAGATGGCATGCCTGAGGAAGCTAGATATTCATGTGGAGTGGATCCTCCAGTAGGGTCAGGGGCGCCGGGAGAAGTTTTATCTAGGTTATATAGACCGCTATAAAATGAACGGAATTCCTCCGCTATTTCTGTTGAGGTAGAGACCCTCCGACCCGTGGGGGAGAGAATGTGAGGGATGAAAGTTTTGGTGCGGGGACCGCGTAAAGCTCTGGCTAGGAGTGAGCCAGGTTTGTTAGAGAATTCGTACATTGTACGACGTGACCATGCTAACCTCTCTTTCGTTTTATGCAACAGAAGCGAGCGAAGCTCTTCACGTGCTTTAAGTAACTCCTGGTATACGGAGCGTGCTAGGCTAGCCTTATGTGTGCATTCGAGGGTCTTGATCTGAAGTAGAAGTTCTTCAGTTCTACGGGTTCTTTCCCTCTTGAGACGTGCCCCAATTCCTATCAAAATGCCCCTGATAACTGGCTTGTGTGCCTCCCACACCACCAAGGGATTGGGGACCGAGGCTACATTAAGTGCAAAATATTCCTGCAGTTTAGCTTGGATCTCCGCGCGTGTCTCTGCAGATTGAAGTAGTGATTCGTTCAGTCTCCACGAAGGTGGAGATTTAGACATTGGTCCCATATGGAGCGTCAAGTGTATGGGGGCATGGTCAGAAAAAGAAATGACATCTATGGATGAGTCCACCACCCTTGGCAAGTCCTGATGGGAAAGGAGCAGGTAATCTAATCTTGAGTACGAGTGGTGAACTTGTGAGAAATACGAGTAATCCCTATCCTTGGGGTGTAAGAGGCGCCAGGGGTCCATCAGACGAAGTGAGTGAATATCGGATTTAATACGTTTAAGGCGCGCGTATGAGAGATGAGAGGCACCCCGTGAGGTGTCCAATAGGGGGTCCATTGCGAAGTTCATATCGCCTCCAAAAATGAGCATCCCCTCCGTGAACTCAAGTAGTATGGGTAACAGCCCGCGCAGGAACCGAGCATGGTCGGCATTGGGGAAATAGATATTGGCAAGAGTGACCTGAATGTCCGATACCCTGCCCTTGATCAGGAGAAAGCGGCCCTGAGGGTCCGCCCGCTGCGCCCTGAACTCCCACTGTACTGACTTTGCCACTAAAATGCTAACCCCCTTAGATTTGGAGATAGGTGAGATGCTGTGGTATGCCGTCGGGAACTGATTGTTAGTCAGTTTGGGAATATGCTCGCCATGAAAGTGGGTTTCCTGTAGAAAGGCAATTTGGGTTTTAGTTCTGCGTAGGTCAGCTAGTAGCTGGGAACGCCTTTCCGGGATATTGAGGCCCCGTACATTAAGGGAGGTCACCTTTAGGAGAGCCATTGTGGCGGCCCGGGCGCTGAGGATCGTTGACAGAATGAGGAGGACAACTACCTCTGGTTTAGGTTCACGTCGCCTCCCAGCTAGAGGGCAACAACACCAGAGAATAAAGAGGAATAAAGAAGGTGAAAACAGAGTCAGAGCAGAAAAAGGAGCGGGTAGGTAAGGGGGGAAGGGGGAGGGGAGGGAGGGAGCAATCTAAGTTAGTCAAGAGACTACGCTATGATCTCCCGGCCGAGGCACAAAAGGGATTGTGCAGCAATCGGGAAATCGCCCTAAGGGGGGTGGTCGAAACGTCAAAGTGCGCAGCAAAAAAAAAAAAAAAAAAGATTTATCTTTGCTCACACTTAAGTGAGCAAGTCAAGCAATATGAGAGGGTACTTTTGGGAGTGGTAGGGAGATGCACTGAATGGGGGACCTTCAGAATCAGATACATTAAGAAAAAACAATATATTAACCATCATAAGTAGGGTGTGATCTTACCACAAAACTGGGCATAACAATCATAAACGAAACTGTGTTTAAGGTTAGTGTGTGCAACTGAGTAGACCTCTAACAGCCATGATCTACTGACGTTGACGCACTGCAGAGGCGGCTAGGGGTCGAGGACCCCAGGGGTCAACTCACCCCCCTCCCGGGCAGGGCCAGGAGGGGGTCTCCACCGCCCGGCTGTCAGTGCGCCAAGGCAGCCCGACCAGATTTGGCTCATGAGAAGAATGAATGAGCCTCCTCCTCGTCGGCTACGTTCAAATCAAATAAACTCGGGTGGAGTGCATGAAGTCTGGCCTACAGCAAAAATACCACATTTAAACAGTTGTAACAATGCGTCCCCCCTCCCTCTTCCCCCGTCCATATTTGAGAGTTAACCCATGGATAAGAGGGAAAAAAAAAAAAAAAAAAAAAAAAAAAAAAGGGGGGGGGGGGGGAGTCCTGGTGCATGGGTTTGAATGTTCCTGAAAAAATCGCCATAAGGGGGGGGAAGGAGCGGGGCATCTGCCCATAAGAGGTACTGAAAGCCTTACCAAAAACCAAAAAGTGGTGGGAGTTTAGTCCTCAGAAGATGTTGGATGGGCTCCTCTGCCTTCTCGGTTTGGCGGGCGGGATCTTGGGCGTCGAGCTCTCTGTTGTCTGGGTGGTGCTGAACCTTGTGGGTTCTGGGAAAGCAGATAGTCAAACCAGTTGGGCACCTCGATCGCCGGCCTGGAAATGAAATGAAAGAGGGCAGGGAGTTGGTCTGGCGTTCGGAGGTAGAATTCCGCCCCCTGCCTCCTGACGATGAGATGAAAGGGGTGACCCCATCGGTAGGTGGCATCTGCTTCGCGGATGATTTCCAGTAGGGGTCGCATGAGCCCCCGCATGGTGCGAGTTTGTCTGGAGATGTCAGGGAAAATCCTGATGGGAGCCCCGTCAAAGTCTATTGGGCCCTTTTCCCAGGCAAGGCGAAGAATGTCCTCCTTGATAGTGAAAAAATGCACCCTGCATAGTACATCACGAGGATAGTCTGGTTCTGATGGTGATCTCTGTGCAGAGGGTGGGGGTCTGGGACCTGGTATACGGTGCACCCTGTCTAGTTCCAGGTCAGCTGTCGGTGGTTTGCCCAGGACCTGGTTTAAGATGGCGACCACTGTGGATCTGAGGTCTGGGCCCATGGTGGCTTCTGGGATCCCCCTTAGGCGCAGATTGTTCCGTCTGCTTCTATTCTCTCCGTCATCCAGGCGTAGCTGAACGTCGACAAGATGGCGGCGGAAGGCCCCATACTCCGACTCAAGTGTAGTGAGGCGCGCTTCTGTAGTAGATTGGGAGGCTTCGATCGTGGTGACTCTCTCCTCGACAACATCCACTTGCTGTTTTAGGTCATGCAGTTCTTTGGTTAGTGCATTGACAATAGAGGTGGCCATAGCGTTTAAGTCCTGTTTGGTGGGGAGGCCTGACACTATGTCTCTTAGAGAGCTTTCAACTCGGCCGCTTAGGTCATCAGCGTTCTCTGAATGCAGTGGCGTGTCAGTGGTCGTGAGAGCCGGGGATACTATAGGAGAGGGTACTCTGTGTGGTACGGGTGGAAAGTCCTCCTCCGCTGCAGAGGTAGTTGCCGGAGCGCCCTTCCTACTTGAGGGTGTAGCGCCCGCCGTGCTGACTCGAGGTGGCGCCATCTTGCTCTGACTCGCCGGCGAGGGAATCTGCTGTTGCCGTAGAAAGTAGTGTGAGATTTCGGGTCCCCTCCGTTCCTCAGTGGCCTGTGGGCGCCTGCGGCCTCCTGGCATGAATGGATGGCTTAGCTGATCGGTGCTACGGGTGATTCACGGCCCGTTTCAGTGCAGAGCTCCCAACGACGCGTTCTTACGTTTCCATAGCTAGGTCACGGCTCTCTCCTGTGATAAATTTTGAGTTAGAGTTTCTGTGTTTCATGCAGGCGTTAGGGGGCCTACACCAAGCAGTAGTGAGCAAGCGAGTGGTGGAGGGTCAGGGGTAATCAAGCAGTAAATGTGGTACAGTGTGTGACCCCTTTTGAAGATTTGTAGTATTGGGGAGGGCACAGGAAGGGTACGGGCCCTGAAAAACCACGGTCGTGTCACCCCCAGCAACAGTACCTTGTTGTAGCTTCTGCCGACTGCTCTGTAGGATACAGGCTGGGAGGGAGAGGGAGGAACGGCTTAGCAATTTCACAATGTCCTTTGGTTGTTTATTCTCTCTTGGGCAGCCCCCAGGACGGGTGGCAACTCTCTCCCCCAGAGCTCTGCACTCCAGGACAGTGTTATTAGGGCCCTGGCCTCCAAGATGGTTGCCGCTGCATGTAGCCTACCAAGGGCCTTAATGGAGTTTCCTGCAGCCCCCTCTTGTGCTCTCCAGGTCCCTCTGCCGCCTTCAGGTAGGTGGCTCTTATAGGAAACTTGCGGTGGCCCCCTCTCCGCCGTTTGCGGTACCCGAGGCCGGGGATGGCGGGGGCTGCACAGGCCGCAGGATGGCGGGCCGCGGCCGGGTTGCGGTGCCGCCCGGGGGTCCCAGCAGTACGGTCGCCAGCTGCCCGTCCTCTCCGGTTCGTCTCCCCTCTTACCTCCAGCCGCGACCGATGCGCGGAGCGCTGGGGTCCCCCCGCCGCCAAGCGCGGCACTTTAGGCCGGGGATCGCGAGGCCGCCGCAGGCCGCAAGATGGCGGAAAGCCTTCGGGAAGAGATGCCGGCCTGTTACCTCGCTCTCGGGCTGCTGTCTTACTCAAAATTCTCCTCCCCTATTGAGGATGGTTCCCTGCTACGCTTGGGGAGCCTTTTGCTGCTAAGAGAGCTGGTTTTAAGGGCTGGATGGCTGTGGATAGAGCCAGAACCGGCGGAGCTGCTCTGAGACACGTCCTGCTCCTTGCTGCATCCGGACACGCCCCCATCACCCACACTCTTAAAGAGACAGCTTCATGTCCACCACCTACAGAAGGGCCCTAATGAAGGCCGGTTAATACTGACAATTAAGCGCCAGGTCTATGAAGTTCCACTGATTTTAATGGCAAATTGTCATGCACCACAAACTAAATGTAGCATGCAGGACTTGCTACCAATACACTGCATTGTTAGAAATCAACCCAAGCAACAGGACTGTATTTTTTCCTGTCCATGTATTTTATGTTGGAAAACAGAGCAATATTCCTGACAATTCTGGTAAGAATAATATAAACAAAAGCAAAATGTGGTGAAAAATTTCATAACTAGGACTGCATTCAGCCAAGCTTTTTGTAAAAATTTGGAATACTTATAAAGATCACAAGAAAAGTTTAATATTGAGCTTTAATTTAGTCATGCCTTCATAATGCTATGCAGCTGTATTTAGTGTCACTCCAGCTAACTTGTGACAGCCTGAGAAACTTAATTGCATTGCATTTATCTTCATGGCTCACCTCCTGATGGGAACAACATAAAAGAATCAGCCAGGTAGTAAAAAAACGGCAAACACCTGGAGCATTCAGTGTCTTCCAGATCTCCAGTGAAAGCAAGCAGGTACTTTCTAATCCTCTAACAGCAAATCGAAATTCCCGCCTTTTGTTTATGAAGTTTTTGCTCATGAAGTATGAGGTCTGGAAAGATCAATTTCTGTTACTACTTGAGAAAAAAAAGGTCCTGGGGTTTAAAAAATGTGCTGTTTTCCTCTACTTTCCCTATAGATGCCAGGACAGAGCAGTTCCAATTGGACAACACAGTCATGTGCTGGCGGTAAGCACATGACTGCGTTGACCAGTCAGAACTGCTATGATCGGTCCTGGAATCCCTAGGGAATAAAAGATAAAGAATAGCACAGTTTTGACACCCCAGCGCCACTGCAATGGTCTGCGTGGAAGGTGAAACTGTATCACCCACGGAGGAGGGTGTAAGTTTACCTTTTTGACAGGAGCATATGCGCTTCTGCTCCATCATAGCTGCTGGTTCCAGCATTCTGGTTTTGGCTGTGGCATTCTTCTTGTCTGTCTACCTGCAAGGTGATTGATTGTGGCCAGACTCTGGATGGAGATCAAACCTGATATAAACCAGCCAAACCTGCAACCTCATGCTTGTGATAGAGTGTGCAATACTTGATCAAGCTGCCTCTTTGTCTGCCCTGCTCTACTAGATTGGATCTCCCTGTGTATGACTTTGGATTGGATATAGACTATGCTCTGAACTCTGCCTGCCTTTTACCTGGACTGTCATTGAACCATTCTGCCTGTCTGCCAACCGCAAGTACCTGTTTGCTTTGCTCAGTTCGGGCTTGCCCTGATGTGGTGGCCAGGCACTATAGCATTGTGTATAAGTCCTGGGGTCAACCCAGTACCGGTAGGCATGCTTGCCTTATGGCCTTATGGGAAAGGGGACTGCTATAGGTGAAGAACACAGTAGCCAGCTATATTGACTTACCACCTGCGCTAGGGGTAAGCGTAACACTTTTCATTTTTTCTGGAAAGGTGAACTAAGCCATTAACTACAATCTATACATTCACGCTCCGCAGGATTATGCCCCATACTGAGTAAACAGTAATGTGTCTCTAAACCCAAGAATATTATATATTGCAGCTTAACACTTTTTGGATGTGGTGACTGCATTTTCTTTTTAAAGTTCAGGTATTATTATTATTATACAGGATTTATATAGCGCCGACAGTTTACGCAGCGCTTTACAACATTAGGGCAGACAGTACAAGTACAATACAATTCAATACAGGAGGAATCAGAGGGCCCTGGTCATTAGAGCTTACAATCTAGGAGGGAGGCTCAAGTTATACAAAAGGGTAATAGCTGTGGGGGATGAGCTAATGGAGAAAATAGTGCAGTTGTTAGATGGAGGCAGGATAGGCTTCTCTGAAGAGGAAAGTTTTCAGGGATCGCCTAAAGGTGGATAAATTTGGAAACAGTCTGACAGATTGGGGTAGGGAATTCCAGAGGATGGGCGAGGCTCGGGAGAAGTCCTGGAGGCGGATATGGGAGGAGGTGATGAGGGAGCTAGAGAGCAGACTGTCTTGGGAGGAACGGAGATGGCAATTAGGTTGGTATTTTGAGACTAGGTTAGTGATGTAGCTGGGGGCAGAGTTGTGGATGGCTTTGTAGCTTATTGTTAGTATTTTGAATTTAATTCGTTGGGTGAGTGGTAGCCAGTGGAGGGATTGGCAGAGAGGGGTAGCAGACACTGAGCGGTTTGTATGGTGGATGAGTCTGGCAGCAGCATTCATGATGGACTGTAGGGGGGATAGTCTATTTAAAGGTAAGCCAATGAGGAGGGAGTTGCAGTAGTCGAGGCGAGAGATAACCAGGGAGTGAATCAGGAGCTTTGTGGTTTCACTGGTTAGAAAGGGACGTAGTTTAGAGATGTTTTGCGGAGGTTGAGGCGGCAAGCTTTGGAAAGTGATTGGATGTGGGGCAGAAAGGAGAGTTCAGAGTCCAGGATAACATCTAGCACCCTGACATGTGGGGACGGGTGGATGGTTTTGCCATTGCTCTTGACAGAGAAGTTAGGGGAAGAGGCACGTGGGGGAGGAAATATTATAAGCTCGGTTTTGGACAAGTTGATTTTGAGAGTACATTGAAGTACATTTTGAAGTACATTTTCTGCAGAAATATATATGTTGATTCTGCCAAAAACTTGTATTCTTGTAATTTTCCATTGACTGAACTGATATCTCAAACAAAGTTATCAATTTTCTCAGCTACCTGCATGTGAACTACAAAGCAACACTCCGCTATGTAATAAAGATGAGGAGATTTGTGTTCTATAGTCCTGTCCTAGGGTGCAGGGATGTATTACTCTCCCTACCTTGCTAGAGTAGAAGCTGCCAGACCCAGGGCAGTTCCATGCCCACCAACAAATGTAGCCTCAGCCTAGGTGATGTCTTTTTTTTTTATTTATTACAGTATGTTTGAACAGGAGATGGATAAGGGACCAGGATACTCCAAAACTTTAGAAGAAATTAACAGGAGAACAAGCTTTAAACAGAATCCTCTTGTAACAGCCTTTGCTGGGATATAAGGAAATGGGCAGCTAATCTAGCACTTAGGGTGAGTAGTCCTAGTCCTTACAGCAAATTCTGGCACTTACTTCCCCAAGCACATGCACACCTGGGATCTATGATCAAAGTCTTACTCACACAGTCCAAGGTTAGCTATCGCCCATTCCAGCTTCCATGTGACACTCCTCCTCTGTGTAAAGGGGATCCCCTCTTTAGGTAAGCTACCATAGGTAATGCCCTCCAGCAGGTATCTTTCAATCCAGATCACTCAAGCCCATAGCAAAGCACCTGCTGAGGCCCAACATCAGCTCTCCAGTTCACAGGCTGCATCCTAGGGGCAGCAGCCCCAGGACAAGGACTCTCTAATCAAGCCTCCCAAACATTTATGATCTCCCCACCCACATACTGGGTGCCCCTTCCCAGGGATTGGCTGAGGTCCGATAAATATTCATAAAGCAGTGGTTGATCCTCCTATTCTATCTTCTGGAAAATGTCTTCCTAGCGCAGGCAGGGGTAATTACCCACCAAACCTATTGAAACCTGACCCAAAAAAACTGGTCACCACTCCATTGAGTACAGCAGAGTAAAACCACTAAATTTAGGGCAGGGTGCTACAGATACAAAGGTGGGAAAAGGTGCATAACTAAAGACATACTTCCTAAGAAAATATCATTTAAAAGTAGTTCTGTCATGAAAGTTATATGAAGGCCACTAGTGCTGACTAGGGATGAGCTCAGGTGTGTTCAGATACTAGTCCAAACCTGCCTCTGCTATCCTGCCAGGAAGCTTGCATTGCAGACTGCCAATGATAAGAGGCCAAGGTATTCCTCTTGCATATAGGGGCATATATATGCGTGTGGCTGCAGGTGGGGAATACTTGGACCGCTTATGATTGGTGGTCCGCAGAGCTAACTTCCTGAACCCACCTGACCTCAGTGTTCCTGTTCTGCTGTTATTCTAGGTCAATGACCATAACAGTCACTAAAACAGGCAATAGTAGAACTTCCACATCATAATTTGGTGTGTTAGTATGTCTCTTGTTTGTCCAAAATGTGCAAAAAAGAATGGTGGACCCCAAAGAGTTTCCAGCCTGGTGGAGTGCTGTAGTGAAAACAGCGGGTGGTGCCGCTTATCACAAATCCAGAATATGGTTCCTCGCAGAACATCATAAGCTCAAGCAGAGACATTTAATTTTCACAGTGTAAGTGAGAATCTGGAGCGCTAAGCTCCTTTATCGGGCAAACAGTGACTAAAACATTGTGTAGACCTTTAAGCCGCTCGGCAGAACATTGCATCCTAGCCACCGTCATGGTAGCGACTGGCATCGCAGGGAGAGAAGGCCAAAAGGGGGACTCTGATTGGCTGTAGCTGCATCCTAGAACTGCCCTTAGTAATGTGGTGGGAGGACTATTATTGACTGCCATCATGGCCAACTTGTAACCCCGCCCATGGAACCTATGAGTGTGGATAGCAGGAGTAAGAGCCCAGGGGGCTGGGGGTGAAAATCAGGGATGCCTTAAGTTCTTGGGGTGAAGAGTAGAGTATATAGCCCAGGAGAAGACTGGGCAGGGAGCTGCTGTATGCTGCATTGGGCAGAGTTTGCCAGGAACATGGGGCCAAGCTGCTGCATGAGAGTCTGCAGGACTGTGTGCTGTGTTGCTGCTCTGGAGCTACAGGAAAAGAAGAGACCACAAGGCTGCTGCTGTGCTGGACAGAACTGCTGTGTGCACCAAGACCAGGGATCTTCAATCTACAACCCTCCAGCTGTTGCGGAACTACATGTCCCATGAAGCATTGGAAAACTCTGATATTCACAGGCATGACTAGGAATAATGTGAATTGTAGTTCCTGGACAACTGGAGGGCCATAGTTTGAGGACCCCTGACCAAGACAGTCTACAAGAGAGACTAGCTAAAGGGATCTATTGTGGCAGAGCAAACAGAGTATGGAGTTGTACAGTACTGTGCTTCTGTGGGGCAGAAATTAGACCCAGAATGAGTTCAATGGATGTCACACCATGGTCTCTTGCAGACCATTGTTTCGGAGACCATTGTCACAATTGAAAATACCACAAGTGACAACTAGATGGTGGTAGTATTATAGACATTTCCAATGATACTTAGCACCATCCAGTGGCCCAATGCAGTGTTTTCTGTTTGACTGCAATGAAAAACATTCATCCAGCATAGGAAAGAGCCTAGTAACATTCCCCATTAACACAGAACGATTGTACATGCAGTTTCACTGAGCAAATTGGTATTCAATGTTTTCTTAAAAATACCATTCCTTTGGACTAAATGTCAGGGGAAAGCCAAAAATGTAAGTTGTAACCAAAACAAGAATAAAGTGAAAAACTTCCAAAGGGATACATGTTCAGGTTCGAAAAATTCCTTAAGAAGGGATTTCCTTTACTTCGGATAGATTCCCTTTAACTCCCTGCTGTGCCTACAGTATAGGAAGGGAAGGAAAATCTACCCGGTGGGGCATAGATGGAAATAAAAACCCAACAAGGGTTTTAACAATTCCCTCCTCTATCAAAAATGATAATTAAAAAAAATAAAAAACTTTTGGCATTAGATATACTTTTTAGCACTAAATTTTAAATGATTTTAGTTGAGCGGTGCACTGTGCATTCATCATCTAAGTCTCAGAATGACCCCAAGCTCTTGTTGAGGACATTTCTACAGCTGACTGCGCTGACAGTGTTTTTTTTACAATCGGTGGTACATCACCCATGGATTTATGCAGTCCTGCTAACAAGGACTTGCTGGTTAGCAAAACAATGATGCTGAAACCAATCATCTTGCTCTCCCTATTAAAATGACCAAGGACACCACTGTGTTCACTTTTCATGGCAGCTGCGCCAACAGAACGCACAAATCAGGAAGATACTTTTTTTTTTCTTTTAAAGCTACATGAATATTTCTACTAAGTGGGCGTTCAATCAATGATGCAAGGCGAATGGAGGAACTCTCACAGTAATCTGGGCTTGTGAAGATGGGCAGATGGGCAGTGGTGGGCAGGGTCAGCAGATGGGCTCCTGAGGAAGACCCATTCCCCCCATTCAACTATTGATATGACAGGACTGGACTAGGGGACAGGGGTGCATTTCCCTTCTGGGTCTGTACAAATCAAAATTTGTTGGGCGGGTGGCTCTAAATGGGGATACTCCTCTAGTCTTCCAGCATTGACTTCTGTTGGGGCTTTGAGATGTCATGTGACCAAACGCAGCAAGTTAAAAAGGCAGTCAGTTCACAGGAAGCTGAATGATAAGAATTGTTTGTCATGATAGAAAATTACTTGTTAGGTGGGGTACACGCTATAAGAAAATCCGGTGAACAATCCTCTGAAGTCAGAACCGAGGAAGGAACTAATGTCCGAAAATTCCTGTATGACATAGGCTTTTTTTTTGGTTGTTTATTGTTTCTCATCATGCACAGTCTTTTGTTTCAGATTTTTCTCGTATGAAAATCATACGAAAACGGTACACATTAACCACTTCAGCCCCAAAAGGTCCCCACCCCCCTTCATGACCAGGCCATTTTTTTCCATACGGCACTGCTGTGGCAGCTGGTGCTCTATTTTTTTGGGGGGGGGTGGCAAACAAACCTCCCAACCACCCCCCCTGTCCGTAGCCACCGCCAATCTGCACCCCCCCGCCCTTCACTTGATCGTCCCCCCTACTTCTTCTACCGGCCAATAAAGTTGCTTCTCCTCTCGGCCATTCGGGTCTTCCTGATTGGTTGGAAGGAGAAGCAGGAAGACAATAGCGAATATTAACTCGCTATTGTCACACAAGTGGGTGGGCTCGGGGCGCAGTGCTCTTCTTCTCACATGGAATCATTTCTCAGGCAAAGTGTGAGAGACAAAGACAAAGATCCCTCACAATGGCATCCTACCATGGCAAAATTGGGGAAAGAGGGGCCCTTCCAAGAAGTCAACCCAGATATTTATCCACTTCCTCAGCTTACATCACTGGATTAAATCTCTCAGTGATTGGTCACAGAAGAAAAATATTCATAACCCACAACGTTGTTTGCTCTCCCTCTATTAGAGAACACTCCCCAGAAGTAAACAGAAGGCAATAATATCCCTGGGAAAACTCAACAAACCTAGATAACAGATTGTGCCTTTTTAGTTAACTACAAGTTACAGTTACTCCCTGTCTGATTAGGGGCCATGTTTATCACACTGGCTGAAGTTTAACCTCCTCTCGCCCACCATATAGACAAATGACGGCGGGCGGGATCCCCTCCTCGTTCTGGGACAACGTCATATGACATCGCACCAGTCTCACCGCCCTGGTGCGGCCGATGACAAGGCTCTTTACCGATGTGATCAGCTGTGTCCAATCACAGCTGATCACATGTAAACACGGAAGTGCCGTTTATCGGCTCTCCTCGCTTCACACTGACAGAGTGTGAGGAGAGCTGATCAGTGCCCTGATTATCTGTGCAGCCCCAACAGTGCCCAGCAGTGATGCCAGTCAGTGCCCATCGGTGATGCCAACCTGTGCTCATCAGTGATGTCAATCTGTGCCTATCAGAAATGCCAGTCAGTGCTGGCTTTCAGTGCCCATCCATGCCGCCCATCAGTGCTACCTATCATTGCCCAAAAGTGCCGCCTATCGGTGCCCATCAGTGCCACCTATCAGTGCTCATTGGTGCTGCATATCAGTGCCACCTCATCAGTGCCCATAAGTGCCGCCTTATCAGTGTTCATCAGTGCAGCCTCATCAGCACACATCCATGAAGGAGAAAAATTACTTATTTACAACATTTTCTGACAGAAACTAAGAAAAAAAAAAGTTTTTTTCAAATTTTTCTGTCTTTTTCTGTTTTTTTTTAGCAAAAAAAACCCAGCGGTGATTAAATACCACCAAAAGAAAGCTCCATTTGTGTGAAAAAAATGATAAAATAAATTTGGGTACAGTGTTGCGTGACTGCACAATTGTCATTCAAAGTGTGACAGCACTGAAAGCTAAACATTGGCCTGGGCAGGAAGGGGGTCAAAGTGCCCAGTATTGAAGCCTTTAAACATGTTACCTTTGTTCATCTCCATTACATGGTGGATTGATGGGACAAGTAGTTTACGCAATAAAGATCTTTGTGCTTTCTTTTAAGCTTATATAAAGTGCCAAGGATGCTGCATTTCTGGAGAGGTCAACAGGTATCTTCTGCACTGCTGAAAATGTTCTTAGCCTGAAAAAAATATAAAACTAAAAACGGCTGCCACATCTAAGGACTGGTTGGCTACAATTATATTAAATTTTTTTTGTTTTTTGGGCTTTAAGGTACTTCCTTTTTTGGGGGGGGGGAAATGACCCGTTTAGTGACTCCAAATTATTCAAATGGCTGCAGGAGATTGTTACTACTGAGATGCAACAAAGTATCAAAAAAGGGTAAAAACAGCAAGTTTAAAAAAAACATTTTTTAACCTGCAGGCAAACTAAATATTGTTTACTTTAAATACTCAAAAAGCTGAATATATGAAAGAATTATTTTTTCAGAAATCAATGTATCACATGTCAAACATTCTGTATTACTAAACATATCCTCAGGATTACAGATACAGCAGTTTGAGTAACGTCTGTTCATAAATAGCATCATCAGATCCATGTCTCAATCCATTAAGCAGCTTTTTCCCCAAAACTGCCCTTGGGCGCTCTACCAGTACCCTTCTAATGATGGACTCCACAACTACAAAGTGGCACTTGTATAATTAATTTCATGTTTGAAATATTCCTATTAGAGAACGAACGCTCTCCAGAAATATAAGCCGGAGGCTACTACGTCTGCAGAATCTACATTAATATATAAGTATAATTAAACTAGCCATGAAAGGGAGATTTTAAAAGCAAGGGATTAATCCAGACCAGATAGATACAAGCTCATGAGATGCTAAAAAAAAAAAAGAAAAGAAAGGAAATCTCTTGGTCGGGGACATCAATCTCGCCTTTCAAATAAAAGACACGGTGCTACAAAATTTAATGGGACATTAATGTCATATTGTTCTGTTTTCTGCATGAATGTTCCCATTTTATTATAGGAAATGAACAATTTGCCATTGCATGTAATTATGTGGTCAAGCTATAGTTACACATATTTTTGAATAAAATGATAATCTGTGCACTTCTCGTAAAATTTCAAAGGAAACCGCTAAGTGAGGACATACTGAAACTGACATCCCAGATCTCTTCTTCTAAACCGCTGTAAAGCACTAACTGTCATACTGATCCAGTAGCTTCAGCACTTCTGAATCAGATAGGTTTTCATATTAGCAGTTCGGACTTCCCTCTTATCAGTGGCGGAACTCGCACTTGCCACCAGGCCCTGGTGTTCCGCCACTGTGGGGGGTCCCAAGATGGCAGAAAGGGGGCCCGTTGCTGAACATGTGAAAAGGTTTACACTGCTGCGATTTGCTTGCGACTTTTGTGATTTACTATTGTAGTCTATTTTTTTAAAGGGGTAATTTTTTATTGTTTTATAAACAGTAACAATAATTGTTAAGCAGGTTCACAAGGCACATCAAATATTGCATTATTCAAGGTTCAGTACAGTGGACAGGTATACAGATTGACCTTATATAGTAATACACACAGTACATCTTGCATTATATTACATTGTCTCTATCAAGAGGTAGGTATGGGGAGTTGCAATATCTTTAAACCAGTGTTGTGTTCACTAATTAAGCAGGGGGTATGGTACTCTCTGAACTCACCCATGAGCTCCAGATTTTTGTGAATTTTTTGGGGCATCCCCTTGCCTCGTATGTCAGCTTATATAATGGTATAGCTTGGTTGACAATAGTTAGCCAGAGTTTCACGGTCGGGGTCGTACTAGATTTCCAATGCATGGTTATTGTTTTTTTGGCGTAAAACATCACTATACGTATGAATGATTGAACATGTTTGGATAACTCTTCATCATCGATATATCCTAGCAGACATCTAAGAGGATTACAGATATTTGGTATATTGGCTACAGTGCTGATAAGGGCCGTAACCTCTGACCAAAATTGCCGTATCGGCGTGCATTCCCATAGTAAATGGAAGAACGTGCCCTCAGCCATCCTGCATCTAGGACATAGAGAGTCGGGTGCTCTCTTTAGTTTAAATAGTAGTCGTGGTGTGAAATATGCTCTGTACAATAATTTGGTCTGGATCACTTTATCTCTAGAAGAGATGACAGAGGGGACCTGTACGGGTAAAATTTCCCCCCAAATCTCCTCCGTCAGCTCGGGTATATCCAATTTCCATTTATGTTGAATAGCAGTGAGCCTAGAAGTAGTAGAGTGTAGCAGAGTCTTATAATAAAGCGATATAAGTTTGTCGTGTGAGGGGTCAGTCAGTAGGAGTTCAAGTTGAGAAGGCTGCATCTCTGTATTGCGAAGCCCAAATTGTGCCGCTGCAGTATGTCTTATCTGTAAATACTGGAAGTATGCCGTGTGTGGAAGCCCATAATCCCTCTGAAATTCTGTAAAAGATCGGAATGTATTGTCTAAAAACAGGTGTGCTATAGTTTTAACCCCTTTTTTTGCCCAATATCCCCCGTCAGTTCTCTGATTAAATTCAGGTAAGTTTGGATTTCCCCATAATGGAGCATTAGGAGACAAGACAGCTCTAGAGCTAGGGGGTAGCAGTTTAGATATTTTAAAGATCTGTATTGTCATGGCTAGAACCTTTACTCCCTCTCTCCCCCTTAGTGACATGCGATGTATTAAGTTTTGGAGGGATTCGTATGAGGTGAGGATGGCTGCCTCCAGAGCAGTAGCTGCATTGTTGGCCTCTGGAAAGAACCACCAATGGGCATGTGCTAGTTGTGAAGCAATATAATACGTTTGAAGACACGGTAGCGCCAGTCCCCCCTCTAGGGTGGGCAATTGCAAGGTATGCTTGGCAATCCTCACTACACCACCCCTCCATATAAATTGGGTGATTATAGAATCTATTTCCTTAAATTTGGCTTTTGTTACATAAATTGGTGAGTTGCCCAGAACGTAAAGGAATCTTGGGAGGTATATCATTTTAAAGATATTTATTCTTCCTAGGAGTGTAAGCGGGAGGTTATTCCAGGTTTTCAATGTATTTTTCAGTCTACTAATGAGAGGGTCTAAATTAATCTTGGCATAGGAAGAGATAGGTTGTTCAATTAATACCCCCAGGTATCTAAAGCTGTGAACTATTTGTAGTGGGCAATCTTGAGGTAGTTCTACTTGAGTCTCTCGGTCAATCTGGAACAATAAAGATTTATCCCAGTTGACCTGAAAGCCTGAGAAATGGCCAAACCGTCGGATGATCTCCAGCAGGGTTGGGAGTGACGACTGGGGGTCCTCCAAATATATCAACATGTCATCCGCATACAAGGACACCTTTTCTTCCAGGCCCCCAGTCGTCAGTCCCCTAATTTCCCCACTGGTTCTCACCAATGCTGCCAGGGGTTCTATTGCTATTGCAAACAGGAGTGGCGACAATGGACACCCCTGTCTTGTACCTCTCTTTATCTGGAAGGCCCTTGATACAGATGCGTTCACTCTCAGTCTAGCAGTAGGATTGAAATAAAGGAGACGTACCCACTGTATAAAAGTAGAGCCAAACCCAAATTTGGCTAAAACTTCAAACAGATATGGCCATTCGACTGAATCGAAGGCCTTGTGAGCATCTAAAGCCAGGACAGCACGGGTACCAGTTTTGTCATGGATTGCCTGCAGATTAGTATATAGCCTACGTAAATTAATAGAGGTTGACCTTCCAGGTATGAACCCTGTTTGATCCGCCCCCACAATAGTCGTAATCACTGCATTTAATCGTTTAGCAAGTATTTTAGCTAAAATCTTCACATCAGTGTTAATAAGTGAGATTGGTCGGTATGACTCGCATAAGAGGTGATCCTTATGAGGCTTGGGAATTAACACTATCAATGCTTCTGACATGGAGGGTGGCAACCGACCTGTTTTAATGGCAAAATTATACATCTTTAATAAATGAGGTATTAGCAGGTCCCTAAAGTGCATGTACCACTCAATAGGAAATCCATCAAGGCCTGGAGTTTTGTGTCTAGCAAAAGATTTAATTGCGTCTCCTATTTCGTCAACCGTCAACGGGGCGTCAAGTGTGATTGTCTGCAGTTCTGTTAGTTTGGGGAGTGAAATTTCGGAGAGGTAGTCATCTAGTTCCACTATCGTATAGTGAGCTCTGGTTGTATATAGGTTGGAATAGAACTCAACAAACGCTTCTACAATATCACTGCTCTGTTCCACTATTATGCCCGCCGAGTTTTTGATTCTGGGAATATTGCATGGTTGATATTCTGGTCTGGCTATGTATGCTAATAACCTACTATTTTTATCTCCAAATTCAAATATCCGCTGGCTTTGATATAGGAGTTTTTTTTGTGTACGTTCCACCAGTACCAAGTCCAGCTCTCTTGCCCTATGTCGCCAAGTGGCGTGTGTCGCAGAGGTAGGGTTGTCAGAATACGCAATCTCCGCGTCCCTGAGCCCATCCTCTGCGTCCATTAGTCTGGACTGTGATGCCTTGCGGGCTTGCCCAATCGCTGCTGTAAAGGAGCCACGAGTGGTGGCCTTAAAGGCATCCCAGACCGTCAGGGTGTCTGCACTATGTTTGTTATTTATCCAATAAATTTTCATATCAGCAGAACTCTGGTCCACCACGGCCTGATCCTCTAACCAGAGTGGGCTCAGCCTCCACATTCTGTACGAGGAGGGCGTGTCAAGGGCCAGATCCACCATCAGAGGTGAGTGGTCCGATAGTGCTCTGGGCAGATACTTAATTCTTGTTATTAAATGAAGAATGCTAGAAGAGACCAAACAGAGATCAATTCGTGATAGAGTATTATGGGAGTCAGATTGACATGAGTACTCTTTTGCCCCCGCATGTCTCCACCTCCAGGCCTCCACCAGGTCAAATTGAGTGAGATATGATCCTAAGGGCGTTGGGGGCATTATAGAACATCGGAATCTGTCTATAGAGTTGTCTAGCACCGTATTATAATCCCCTGCTATGATTAGTGGGCCTTCAGCGATTTCGAGTATTGTTCCCATCACCCTTTCAAAGAATTTCCTCGTAAAGGGTGGTGGGATGTAAATATTTACCACCGTATATGGTTTACCTAGAAGTTCCATTACCAAGATGACAAAGCAGCCATTTGGGTCAAGTTTAATGTGTTTAATGGAGATTGGTGCTGATTTGGCAATGAGAATAGACGTCCCCCTGGCAAATGAAGAATAGGTGGAGTGTAGGGCATAAGCTATTTTAGCTCTTTTAAGGGCCATAACTCTGGAACCCTGGAGATGGGTCTCCTGGAGGAGGATCACATGCGGCTTGTGGCGTGCTAAATAATCAAACATCACTGAACGCTTTATCTTGGAATTAAGCCCCCTAACATTCCATGATATCAGACGTAAATTATTCATTTTTGGGTGTAATACAAAAGGTTGCACGACCGCCTCCCGAGACACCCCAGGGTCAGCCATCCTGTGGGTCCCCGGGCTCCTCGAGAAGCGGCGGCGCAATTCCGGATATTTGTCTGAAAAATTTGTATGTTATCTAGTACATATACCTGAGCACCTTGATGGTTAGTCTGATCCATGAACCTGCAAATATATATCGTAAAATAGTAATAAACATGTAACCAAGGCATAAACGATGCCAACACCCAAAAGGTTTTCCCACCTTCCCAACCCACCCTAACCCTCCCGGCTCCCATACCCCAACTCATGAGAGCTTTATACCCTAACTTGAACCTGCGTAGCAGGGGGTGTTTAGAACAGTCCCGTAGTCAACAACCTGGGGTAGCACTAAACAGATGGAGATTATAGACACAAGCTACCACCCGTGTATCAAAGTATTCCTCAGCCCGGCCTTAGCAAAATATTCAGCTGGATGATGATAGAAAAGTTCCAGTTCCAGCCCGCCTAGTTGTAACCAGTTTGGTCAGCCAGTGGAAGGATATGAACAGTTCCATCATGGGACGTACAGCATTGGTCTTCTCTGCCTTTCTACCGTTCAGTAGGAGCTAATATGGAAATGTCAATGTCCTGGAGCTTATTTGCAATCTTCATTGTGGATATTAAAGATCAATAGTTCAAGAATATCAGTGAACAAAGAGCTTTGTTTATGTTGGAACAATAAGGGGTTATATTGGTCATCGGGGGGGTGATCTCCGTGGTAGGTTCCTTTGATCTAAAGGTCCCAGCGTGTCTGCCCAGTGAGCCGCTTCTTTCGGATCAGAAAAGAAATGGGCTTTACCCTGATAAATGACCCGAAGGCGTGCAGGATATAGCATGCTGTATGGTAGTTGCAGATCACGCAAACGCCTCTTGACTGCTAGGAAAGTGGCACGTTGTTTCTGTGTGGCCACCGAGAAGTCAGGGAAGATAGTAATACCGTTACCATTGAAGAGTATGTTCCCTTTTTCCCTGGCTGCTCTAATGATGGCTTCTCTGTCCCTGAAATGCAGCATCTTAATAAGCATAGCACGTGGGGGAGCCCCAGGGGGCAGGGGGCGTAGTGGGACCCTGTGTGCTCTCTCGATGGCAAACATGGTGGAAAAAACATTGGCGCCAAATACTGACATCAGCCATTGTTCCATAAATTTTTCTGGGGCCTTGCCCTCTGCCCCTTCCGGGAAGCCTAGAAGGCGGAGATTATTACGTCTTAGACGGTCTTCCATATCTGTAAGCTTATCAGCCATATAATCTTGGGCCTGGCGCAGCTCCCTTACAGATCCCTGCAAAGGGCGCGTGTCATCCTCTAAATCTCCTATGCGCTGTTCTGCATTTTGCACTCTATGTCTTAGGTTTTGTACATCATGCTTCAGGAATGATAAATCAGTTTTAATTGAATCCATTTGTGTGGTGAGGGAAGCATGGCTGTGCTGTATGGCCTCCATAATTTGGGAGAGAGAGGGCTCCGCAGGGCCTGCAGCCACATCAGCCTTAGGATCAGATACTGAGTCTATGTCATCCGGGGAGGAGGATAGAAGGGGGTTTTCAGGGCTGCTGCCAGGGATATATTGTGACTCACCCTTCCCTCGATGCTGCTGGATTGTCAGGGAGGTGGATGGCTGACCTTGCTTCTGAGCGTGGCGCCGGCCGGCGCCATTTTGCTGCGGCGGGCATGGCTGCGATGGCGGACCGAATCCTGATGTTTCCTCCATGGCCGGACCGTATTTCACCATGGCCCGAGGTGCTCTGGAGTCCTGGGAGGTTAGTAAGTGTGAGGATGGTTGTGGATGGCGGCCGGGCTAGCAGGATGGTTGAAGGATCTGAGTGAGGCGGACGGAGCTCAGGCTTTGCACGTCCTCACATCCCGGTCGTTGGCCACGCCCCTACTATTGTAGTCTATGGCACTCAAACTGCACCAAAGTCACAAAAGAGTAGTGCAGGAACCTTTTTTTTTGTGGTTGCGACTTGAGTCACATTGATTAACCACTTAAGGACCGGAAGGATTTACCCCCTTAATGACCAGGCCATTTTTTGCAATATGGCACTGCGTCGCTTTAACTGACAATTGCGCTATCGTGCAACGCTGACAAACAAGATATTTGGGGGGCACACCCTAATGTCGCGTACACACGAGCGGACTTTACGGCAGACTTGGTCCAGCGGACCGGACTCCGTCAGATAATTCGATAGTGTGTGGGCTCCAGCGGACTTTTCCCAAAAGTTCAACGGACCTAGAAATGAAACATGTTTCAAATCTTTCTGACGGACTCGAGTCCGGTCGAAAAATCCGCTCGTCTGTATGCTAGTCCGACAGACTAAAACCGACGCTAGGGCAGCTATTGGCTACTGGCTATCAACTTCCTTATTTTAGTCCGGTTGTACGTCATCACGTACGAATCCGTCAGACTTTGGTGTGATCGTGTGTGTCCAAGTCCGTCCGTTTTTTAAGTCTGGCTCACCTACACTACAAAGTCCGTCGGAAAGATCATTGGACCAAGTCTGCCGTAAAGTCCGCTCGTGTGTACGCGGCATTAAAGGTGGTGTAGCCATAAGACCATACAACAGAACAAAATATTACAGCGCACACATGCAAAAAAAACATTTACCTCCAGCAAGGCTAATTTAAAAAACCTAGACATTTTCAGAAAACATTGTCAAAAAATATGGGGATTTGGTCACACCATATTGCTGTATGGTGCTTAAGCCCACTTACTGCGACAAAGTACCCCATGATTAAGTAAGTAGGCTTAAGCACCATATAGCAATATGGTGTGACCAAATCCCCATATTTTTTGATAATGTTTTTTGAAAATGTCTAGGGGTTTTAAATGAGCCTTGCTCGAGGTAAACGTTTTTTTTTTCATGTGTGCGCTGTAATATTTTGTTCTGTTGTATGGTCTTATGGCTGCACCATCTTTAATGCATCTTTTAGGGTGTGCCCCCCAAATAATTTTGTTTGTCTATTGTATGGATTCTAACCAAATCCTTTTGGGTGCGGAGCACCCCACTCCCTCATTAAGCACCTCTCATTAGTGTCCAACTGTGTCATGGGTGGAGATCTCAAGTTCTCCCATATAGAGGAGCGTATATCTCCCATGGTTCAGAGAAGCAGGATCTCCCAATCTATGGATAGTGTAGGACCCACTAATCATGGGGAACTTTGTCACAGTAAGTGGGCTTAACCACTTGCTTAAGGGGCACTTAAACCCCCCTCCTGCCCAGACCAATTTTCAGCTTTCAGTGCTCTCACACTTGAATGACAATTACTCAATCATGCAACACTGTACCCAAATGATTTTTTTGTCCTTTCTTTCATACAAATAGAGTTTTCTTTTGGTGGTATTTGATCACCTCTGGGTTTTTTATTTTTTGCGCTATAAATGAAAAAAAGACAGAAAATTTGGGGAAAAAAATGTATTTTTCTTCGTTTCTGTGACAAAAATTTTGCAAATTAGCAATTTTTCTTCATAAATGTTGGCCACAATTTATACTGCTACATATCTTTGGTAAAAATAACCCAAATTAGTGGATATTATGCGGTCTGTGTGAAATTTATAGAGTCTACAAGCTATGGTGCAAATCATAAAAAATGATCACATCTGATGTACTTAGGCCATCTCTTGAGACCCTAACAAGCCAGCAAAGTACAAATGCCCCCCAAATGACCCCTTTTTGGAAAGTAGACATTCCAGTGTATTTAGGAAGGGGCATGGTGAGGTATTTGAAGTTGTCATTTTTTCCCACAATTCTTTGCAAAATTAAGATTTTATTTTATTTTTGATTTTTTTTTACAAAATTGTCATTGTAATAGCTTATTTCTCTCACATGGAATGTGCATACCACACATGTAACCCCAAAATACATTCTGCTACTCCACCTGAGTATTACGATACCACATGTGTGGGACTTTTTCACTACCTGGCCACATACAGAGGCCCAACATGCAGGGAGCACCATCAGATGTTCAAGGAGCATAAATTACCCATCTAACTTGTTGACTACCTATTACACTTTTGAAGGCCCTAGAGAACCAGGACAATGGAAATGCCCAGAAAATGACCCCATTTTGGAAAGCTAACACCCCAACATATAATCTATGAGGCATAATGAGTCTTTTGAACGGTTCATTTTTTTCCAGAGGTTTTTGAAAAATGTGGAAAAAAAATGAAAACGCATTTTTTTTTACACAAAGTTGTCCGTTTATAAGATATTTCCAACACATAGCATTTACATAGCAAAAATAACACCCCAAAATACATTCTGCTACTCCTCCTGAGTATAACGATACCACATGTGTGAGACTTTTATACAGCCTGACCACATACAGAGGCCTAACATTGAAGTAGCACCTTCAGGCATTCTAGGAGCATAAATTACACATTTCATTTCTCAACCACCTATTACACTTTTGAAGGCCCTAGAACACCAGGAGAATGGAAATGCCCAGAAAATGAACCCAATTTAGAAAGCTAACACCCCAACGTATAATTTATGAGGCATAATGAGTCTTTTGAAAGGTTCATTTTTTTCCAGAAGTTTTTGGAAAATGTGGAAAAAAATGAAAACGCATTTTGTTTTTTTACACAAAGTTGTCCGTTTATAAGATATTACCAACACATAGCATTTACATAACATATGCAAAAATAACATCCCAAAATACATTCTGCTACTCCTCCTGAGTATGGCAATACCACATGTGTGAGACCTTTACACAGCCTGGCCACATACAGAGGTCCAACATGCAAGGAACACGTCAGGTGTTCCAGGGACACATAGCATGCACATACCAAAATTACACCCCAAAATACATTATGTTGAGGAAAGGGTAAACAAAAGATTACCTGTGGTTTTAGTAGCGCAGTTGTCCACAGGAGGATAGCACTGGTCCAGGCAGCAGGCAGGGACTTGGTCAGCAACAGCGAGCACAATTTTTCAGGCAGCAGGCAGGGATACTGTCCATATACAGTCCAGGGTCAGTGCAGAGATATTGTCAGCAGTGTCCATGTGGTGTGGTCAGTGCGACAGACAGAGGCATGATGGCAGTAAGTCCTACAGGCAGCAGGCAGAAGTAGGACCTCGTGCAGGACAGAATGGGGACAGGGGTAGAGGCTTCTCCCACCCAAATCTCTTTGAAGCCTCCGAGTCTCCAGACCCTAATCTAGGAATGAGAAAACAAGGAAAATTGTTTTCCTTTTCTCAATTTCTTATTGACAAGACTTGAGGAAAGCCCTTCCGATTCTTTTTTATGGTGCCACATGCTGGCGTCTTCTTCTGGTGAAGGTTGTGGAACAGGGGCAGAGATGTGTAGAAGTTGTCTACATACAGGTGGTAGCCTCTCTCCAGTAGGGGGTATATGAGGTCCCAAACAACTTTCCCTCTGGATCCCAAGTAGTCCGGGCAATTAGGGGGCTGCAGCTAGGTGTCCTTCCCTTCGTACACTATGAAGGAATATGTGTACCCTGTGGCTTGGTCACATCATTTGTACACCTTCACCCCATAGCGGGCCCTTTTGCTGGGGATAAATTGCTTAAAGGGGTTGTAAAGGTAAAAATTTTTTCACCTTAATGCATTCTATGCATTAAGGTGAAAAAACTTTTGACAGTACCGCCGCCCCCAGGCCCCCCGTTTTAATTACCTGACGCCTCGAATCTTCGCTGCTCGTCCTCGTCATCTTCATTGCAGCTCAGCCTGGTCGCTGATTGGCTACAGTGGATGGATTGAAAGCAGCGCAGCCATTGGCTCGCGCTGCTGTCAATCACATCCGATGACGCGGCGCGCCGGGGGGCGGGGCCGAGTGATACAGCGAGCAGCTATAGCCGCCGGCTGTATCACGGGAGCGCGCCCGCAAGCACTCACCACCGTGCGAGGGAGCTCGCATTAAGGTGGTAAATGCTTGCGGGGAGGAGCTGAAACAGCCGCCGAGGGACCCCAGAAGACCAGGTTCGGGGCCACTCTGTGCAGAACGAGCTGCACAGTGAAGGTAAGTATAACATGTTTGTTATTTAAAAAAAAAAAAAATTAACTTTACAACCCCTTTAATTTTAAGCCTGCCACTAAATTTAACAAGGGACTCATCCACACACATGTGTTGGTCCGGGGTAAACAATTGGGGGAATATTTCTGAAAAATAATTAAGTATTGGCCGAATTTTGTAAAGCCTGTCATAATTTGGGTCATTTCGGGGAGGGCACTGGGTATTGTCATTGAAATGTAGGAACCTCATTATCATCAGATACCTAGTTCTGGGCATTACCGTGGAGAAGAGCGGCATTTGGTGGAGGGGGTGGGTTGCCCAATAGGAATGCAATTGATTTTTTTTGTTGAGTCCCATATTAAATGTGAGGCCTAAAAAAACCTTGAACTCCTCCACATTAGGTCTCTCCACTCATAGGGACGGGCATAATAGGATGTTGGCTTTCGCAAAATAAATTGCTGTGCATACAGGTTGCACTGGGCTACAATTAATGCCAACATGTCCTCCGTAAAAATTAAATTAAAAAAATGTATTGGGGTAAAATTATCAGTGTCCACCTGGACTCCTGGCTGGGCAGTGAAAGGGGGAACGTTAGCTTCTCCTGAATTAGGACGAAGCCACAAGGGGTTCTGAAGGGCATAGGGAAGGCTGGCATGGGTCCTAACTCTTTGGGGCTGAGGTGACACCCCACTGGTACTTGGCCTTTCTGTTTGAGGTACTGCGGTGCTGGTGGATGGCACTGCGGTGCTGGTAGATGGTACTGTGGTGCTGATGGATGCCACTGCCCCCTCACTAGAACGCCTTAGTTTGGTGGGCCGAATATCTTCCTTCTCTGAGTCACTCAGTGTTTCACTACTGAGGACTGGTTCTTAACCACTTGACGACTGCCTCACGCCGATTTACGTCGGCAAGGTGGCACGGACAGGCAAAATCACGTACATGTACGTGATTTGCCTTCCGCGGGTGGGGGGTCCGATCGGACCCCCCCCCCCCCCGGTGCCCGAGGCGGTCGTCTTTTCTCCCACGGCGATCGGAGATGAGGGGGAGGCCATCCGTTCGTGGCCCCCCCCTCGCGATCGCCGCCGGCCAATGAGAACATTCCTTTGCTGCTGTATGCTAAACAGCAGCAAAGGAAATGATGTCATCTCTCCTCGGCGCGGTAATTTCCATTCCGGCCCGAGGAGAGAAGACAAGTGAGTGAGTGCACAACACACACACACACAGTAGAACATGCCAGGCACACAAAACACCCCGATCCCCCCCCCGATCGCCCCCCCGATCCCCCCCCAATCACCCCCCCCCTGTCACAAACTGACACCAGCAGTTTATTTTTTTTTTTTTTTTCTGATTACTGTATTGGTGTCAGTTTGTGACAGTTACAGTGTTGGGACAGTTACTGTTACCCCCCTTTAGGTCTAGGATACCCCCCTAACCCCCCCTAATAAAGTTTTAACCCCTTGATCACCCCCTGTCACCAGTGTCACTAAGCGATCATTTTTCTGATCGCTGTATTAGTGTCGCTGGTGACGCTAGTTAGTGAGGTAAATATTTAGGTTCGCCGTCAGCGTTTTATAGCGACAGGGACCCCCATATACTATCTAATAAATGTTTTAACCCCTTGATTGCCCCCTAGTTAACCCTTTCACCACTGATCACCGTATAACTGTTACGGGTGACGCTGGTTAGTTTGTTTATTTTTTATAGTGTCAGGGCACCCGCCGTTTATTACCGAATAAAGGTTTAGCCCCCCGGTCGCCTGGCGGTGATATGCGTCACCCCAGGCAGCGTCAGATTAGCGCCAGTACCGCTAACACCCACGCACGCAGCATACGCCTCCCTTAGTGGTATAGTATCTGAACGGATCAATATCTGATCTGATCAGATCTATACTAGCGTCCCCAGCAGTTTAGGGTTCCCAAAAACGCAGTGTTAGTGGGATCAGCCCAGATACCTGCTAGCACCTGCGTTTTGTCCCTCCGCCCGGCCCACCCAAGTGCAGTATCGATCGATCACTGTCACTTACAAAACACTAAACGCATAACTGCAGCGTTCGCAGAGTCAGGCCTGATCCCTGCGATCGCTAACAGTTTTTTTGGTAGCATTTTGGTGAGCTGGCAAGCACCAGCCCCAGGCTGCGCCAGATTAGCGCCAGTACCACTGACACCCACGCACGTACCATACACCTCCCTTAGTGGTATAGTATCTGAACGGATCAATATCTGGTCCGATCAGATCTATACTAGCGTCCCCAGCAGTTTAGGGTTCCCAAAAACGCAGTGTTAGCGGGATCAGCCCAAATACCTGCTAGCACCTGCGTTGTGCCCCTCCGCCCGGCCCAGCCCAGCCCAGTCCACCCAAGTGCAGTATCGATCGATCACTGTCACTTACAAGGCACTAAACGCATAACTGCAGCGTTCGCAGAGTCAGGCCTGATCCCTGCGATCGCTAACAGTTTTTTTGGTAGCATTTTGGTGAACTAGCAAGCACCGGCCCCAGGCAGCGTCAGGTTAGCGCCAGTACCGCTAACACCCACGCACGCAGCATACGCCTTCTTTAGTGGTATAGTATCTGAACGGATCAATATATGATCCGATCAGATCTATACTAGCGTCCCCAGCAGTTTAGGGTTCCCAAAAACGCAGTGTTAGCGGGATCAGCCCAGATACCTGCTAGCACCTGCGTTTTGCCCCTCCGCCCGGCCCAGCCCAGCCCACCCAAGTGCAGTATCGATCGATCACTGTCACTTACAAAACACTAAACGCATAACTGCAGCGTTTGCAGAGTCAGGCCTGATCCCTGCGATCGCTAACAGTTTTTTTGGAAGCTTTTTATTGAACTGGCAAGCACCAGCGGCCTAGTACACCCCGGTCGTAGTCAAACCAGCGCTGCAGTAACACTTGGTGACGTGGCGAGTCCCATAAGTGCAGTTCAAGCTGGTGAGGTGGCAAGCACAAGTAGTGTCCCGCTGCCACCAAAAAGACAAACACAGGCCCGTCATGCCCATAGTGCCCTTCCTGCTGCATTCGCCAATCCTAATTGGGAACACACCGCTTCTGCAGCGCCCGTACTTCCCCCATTCACATCCCCAACCAAATGCAATCGGCTGCATGAGAGGCATTTTTATGTCCTCCCGAGTACCCCTACCCAACGAACCCCCCCAAAAAGATGTCGTGTCTGCAGCAAGCGCGGATATAGGCGTGACACCCACTATTATTGTCCCTCCTGTCCTGACAATCCTGGTCTTTGCATTGGTGAATGTTTTGAACGCTACCATGCACTAGTTATTAGCGTAGGGTACAGCATTGCACAGACTAGGCACACTTTCACAGGGTCTCCCAAGATGCCATCGCATTTTGAGAGACCCGAACCTGGAACCGGTTACAGTTATAAAAGTTAGTTACAAAAAAAGTGTAAAAAAAATATATATATATCTAAAATAAAAAAAAATAGTTGTCGTTTTATTGTTCTCTCTCTCTATTCTCTCTCTCTATTGTTCTGCTCTTTTTTTACTGTATTCTATTCTGCAATGTTTTATTGTTATTGTTATTGTTATTATGTTTTATCATGTTTGTTTTTCAGGTATGTAATTATTTATACTTTACTGTTTACTGTGCTTTATTGTTAACCATTGTTAACCATTTTTTTGTCTTCAGGTACACCATTCACGACTTTGAATGGTTATACCAGAATGATGCCTGCAGGTTTAGGTATCATCTTGGTATCATTCTTTTCAGCCAGCGGTCGGCTTTCATGTAAAAGCAATCCTAGTGGCTAATTAGCCTCTAGACTGCTTTTACAAGCCGTGGGAGGGAATGCCCCCCCCCCCACACCGTCTTCCGTGTTTTTCTCTGGCTCTCCTGTCTCAACAGGGAACCTGAGAATGCAGCCGGTGATTCAGCCAGCTGACCATAGAGCTGATCAGAGACCAGAGTGGCTCCAAACATCTCTATGGCCTAAGAAACCGGAAGCTACGATCATTTTATGACTTAGATTTCGCCGGATGTAAATAGCGCCATTGGGAAATTGGGGAAGCATTTTATCACACCGATCTTGGTGTCATCAGATGCTTTGAGGGCAGAGGAGAGATCTAGGGTCTAATAGACCCCAATTTTTTCAAAAAAGAGTACCTGTCACTACCTATTGCTATCATAGGGGATATTTGCATTCCCCGAGATAACAATAAAAATGATTAAAAAAAAAAAAAAATGAAAGGAACAGTTTAAAAATAAGATAAAAATGCAAAAAAATAATAAAGAAAAAAAAAAAAAAAAAAAAGCACCCCTGTCGCCCCCTGCTCTCGCGCTAAGGCGAACGCAAACGGCGGTCTGTCGTCAAACGTAAACAGCAATTGCACCATGCATGTGAGGTATCGCCGCGAAGGTCAGATCGAGGGCAGTAATTTTTGCAGTAGACCTCCTCTGTAAATCTAAAGTGGTAACCTGTAAAGGCTTTTAAAGGCTTTTAAAAATGCATTTATTTTGTTGCCACTGCACGTTTGTGCGCAATTTTAAAGCATGTCATGTTTGGTATCCATGTACTCGGCCTAAGATCATCTTTTTTATTTCATCAAACATTTGGGCAATATAGTGTGTTTTAGTGCATTAAAATTTAAAAAAGTGTGTTTTTTCCCCAAAAAATGCGTTTGAAAAATCGCTGCGCAAATACTGTGTGAAAAAAAAAAATGAAACACCCACCATTTTAATCTGTAGGGCATTTGCTTTAAAAAAATATATAATGTTTGGGGGTTCAAAGTAATTTTTTTGCAAAAAAAAATAACTTTTTCATGTAAACAATGAGTGTCAGAAAGGGCTTTGTCTTCAAGTGGTTAGAAGAGTGGGTGATGTGTGACATAAGCTTCTAAATGTTGTGCATAAAATGCCAGGACAGTTCAAAACCCCCCCAAATGACCCCATTTTGGAAAGTAGACACCCCAAGCTATTTGAGAGGCATGTCGAGTCCATGGAATATTTTATATTGCGACACAAGTTGCGGGAAAGAGACAAATTTTTTTTTTTTTTGCACAAAGATGTCACTAAATGATATATTGCTCAAACATGCCATGGGAATATGTGAAATTACACCCCAAAATACATTCTGCTGCTTCTCCTGAGTACGGGGATACCACATGTGTGAGACTTTTTGGGAGCCTAGCCGCGTACGGGACCCCGAAAACCAAGCACCGCCTTCAGGCTTTCTAAGGGCGTGAATTTTTGATTTCACTCTTCACTGCCTATCACAGTTTCGGAGGCCATGGAAAGCCCAGGTGGCACAAAACCCCCCCAAATGACCCCATTTTGGAAAGTAGACACCCAAAGCTATTTGCTGAGAGGTATAGTGAGTATTTTGCAGACCTCACTTTTTGTCACAAAGTTTTGAAAATTGAAAAAAGAAAAAAAAAAAAGTTTTTTCTTGTCTTTCTTCATTTTCAAAAACAAATGAGAGCTGCAAAATACTCACCATGCCTCTCAGCAAATAGCTTGGGGTGTCTACTTTCCAAAATGGGGTCATTTGGGGGGGTTTGTGCCACCTGGGCATTCCATGGCCTCCGAAACTGTGATAGGCAGTGAAGAGTGAAATCAAAAATTTTCACCCTTGGAAATCCTGAAGGCGGTGCTTGGTTTTCGGGGCCCCGTACGCGGCTAGGCTCCCAAAAAGTCCCACACATGTGGTATCCCCATACTCAGGAGAAGCAGCTAAATGTATTTTGGGGTGCAATTCCACATATGCCCATGCCCTGTGTGAGCAATATATCATTTAGTGACAACTTTGTGCAAAAAAAAAAAAAAAAAAGTGTCACTTTCCCGCAACTTGTGTCAAAATATAAAATATTCCATGGACTCAACATGCCTCTCAGCAAATAGCTTGGGGTGTCTACTTTCCAAAATGGGGTCATTTGGGGGGGGTTTTGTGCCACCTGGGCATTCCATGGCCTCTGAAACTGTGATAGGCAGTGAAGAGTGAAATCAAAAATTTACACCCTTAGAAATCCTGAAGGCGGTGCTTGGTTTTCGGGGCCCCGTACGCGGCTAGGCTCCCAAAAAGTCCCACACATGTGGTATCCCCATACTCAGGAGAAGCAGCTGAATGTATTTTGGGGTGCAATTCCACATAGGCCCATGGCCTGTGTGAGCAATATATCATTTAGTGACAACTTTTTGTAAATATTTTTTTTTTTTTTTTTTTTTGTCATTATTCAATCACTTGGGACAAAAAAAATAAATATTCAATGGGTTCAACATGCCTCTCAGCAATTTCCTTGGGGTGTCTACTTTCCAAAATGGGGTCATTTGGGGGGGGGTTGTACTGCCCTGCCATTTTAGCACCTCAAGAAATGACATAGGCAGTCATAAACTAAAAGCTGTGTAAATTACAGAAAATGTACCCTAGTTTCTAGACGCTATAACTTTTGCGCAAACCAATAAATATATGCTTATTGACATTTTTTTTACCAAAGACATGTGGCCGAATACATTTTGGCCTAAATGTATGACAAAAATTTAGTTTATTGGATTTTTTTTATAACAAAAAGTAGAAAATATCATTTTTTTTCAAAATTTTCGGTCTTTTTCCGTTTATAGCGCAAAAAATAAAAACTGCAGAGGTGATCAAATACCATCAAAAGAAAGCTCTATTTGTGGGAAGAAAAGGACGCAAATTTCGTTTAGGTACAGCATTGCATGACCGCGCAATTAGCAGTTAAAGCGACGCAGTGCCAAATTGGAAAAAGACCTCTGGTCCTTAGGCAGCATAATGGTCCGGGGCTCAAGTGGTTAATTTATGTCAGATTCGGGATCCGAATTTGAAAGGGAATCTGAAAAAGAGAGCTCCCCGTTGCGCTCGTCGGCCGTGGAAAGAATTTGGTATGCCTCCTCGGCGGAAAAGCATCTTTTAGACATGGTTGGTTGCTGGTGGTGATGAGACTGCACAGGTGTGTGCTAAGCCTGCACTGATGGGCACTGATGAGGTGGCACTGATGAGCACAGATGTGCACTGATTGATGGCACAGATGTGCACTGATGAGGCGGCACAGATGGGCACTGATCGCACAGATGTGCACTGATGAAGCAGCACAGATGTGCACTAATGTGGCGGCACAGGAGGACACAGATATGCACTGATGAGGTGGCACTGATGAGGTGACACAGATGGGCACTGATGAGTCGGTACAGATGTGGACCAATGAGACGGCACAGATGTGTACTGATTGCACAGATGTGCACTGTTGAGGTGGCACAGATGGGCACTGTTGAGGTGGCACAAATGGGCACTGTTGAGGTGGCACAAATGGGCACTGTTGAGGCGGCACAAATGGGCACTGTTGAGGCGGCACAAACGGGCACTGTTGAGGCGGCACAAATGGGCACTGATGGGTCGGCACAGATGTGCACTGATTGCACAGATGTGCACTGTTGAGGTGGCACAGATGGGCACTGTTGAGGTGGCACAAATGGGCACTGTTGAGGCGGCACAAATGGGCACTGTTGAGGCGGCACAGATGTGCACTGATTGCACAGATATGGACTGATTGATTGCAGAGATGTGCACTGTTGAGGTGGCACAGATGGGCACTGTTGAGGTGGCACAGATAGGCACTGTTGAGGCGGCACAGATAGGCACTGATGAGGCGGCACAGATATGCACTGATTGATTGCACAGATGTGCACTGATGAGGCGGCACAGATGTGCACTGATTGATTGCACAGATGTGCACTGTTGAGGCGGCACAGATGGGCACTGATGAGGTGGCACAGATGTGCACTGATTGATTGCACAGATTGCACTGATGAGGCGACACAGATGTGCACTGATTGATTGCACAGATGTGCACTGATGAGGCAGCACAGATGGGCACTGTTGAGGCGGCACAGATGGGCACAGATGAAGCGGCAAAGATGGGCACTGATTGATTGCACAGATGTGCACTGATGAGGCGGCACAGATGGGCACTGATTGGTACAGATGGGCACTGATTGCACAGACGGGCACAGATGGGAACAGACGGGGCACTGATGGCACAAGTGGGCACTGATGCGCACAGATGGCACTAGCTATAGATGCTAATGGGACTTTATATGAAGCATGCGGCCGAATTGAACAACATGAGCAGAGAATGACTGGTGGGTGTACAGAAATAAAGATAGTTAACCCAGTCACATAGTGTTATGGCATGTACATAGTAACATAACATGAACCAGTATCCTGATTTTACCATTTATTGGATATAGCAATCATATAGTAACAAAAATAACATAGGTATCATGAATGGTACATGACATTAACAACATGTTAAAAAGAGAGGGCGGCCACCAGATATACATTTCTGTGTTCACGCATTTGTAATAGGTTCATAAAATAATTGGTATAGGCCAATATAGAACAGTAAAATCATAAACATGTAGTAGAATATCACTCTTGGATAAATTGGTATTAAGGGCATCTCTATAGCTCGACGCGTTTCATGGATACCTCCAATCTTCAGGAGCAGATGCAATAATCTATAAACATAACATAAGGTAAGTTGGTAAAACTGGCCGATTAGACAAAAGGGAAATTGCCACATAAAGGTTTTTTTAGCGGTGTTCACCGCTACAGCAGCACCAGTCAGGCCACACGGGTACTCTTTGTTATATTCAGGTAATCACCCCTTTATACAATCCCCATTTACACTTTTACATTTTTTGGTAATTGGATAAGTAGTTAGTGTATTTTTTATTACTACTGCACTAATACGGAGCACCATCTGACATTTCATCACTTAGGTCTACCAGGTGATCACCCCACCTTGTTACAATACCTATACTATAGTTATTACTGGTATACTATCATGGATTATGATGTGATCTTCCCTACCTTTTATCACCTACTGTATTTTCCAACATACATCAGCACTACCCCTTTCTGGTTTTTACTTTCTTTTACTATTTTTATTTTATTTTTAGGCTTACACTCTTCACCTTCTAGGTAATTGGGCTGCCACCCCTCAGTTATCTCCCTCCCACACGTTATTTCTTCACTCTTGCCCATGGGTTGTGCCGCCTCAGCTCCCGGGAGGATGATTGTTCCCCAGCGGGCCCGGGCCCATTGCGCCGTCGCACGCCATCACAGCTCAATTGTAAGTTGTCTATGGGTGCCATATCCATAACATCGTTACCATTCATCAATATTTCTGCTCTCCCTGCCTCTCTAGCCCTTTATGTGGCAATTTCCCTTTTGTCTAATCAGCCAGTTTTACCAACTTACCTTATGTTATGTTTATAGATTATTGCATCTGCTCCTGAAGATTGGAGGTATCCATGAAACGCGTCGAGCTATAGAGATGCCCTTAATACCAATTTATCCAAGAGTGATATTCTACTACATGTTTATGATTTTACTGTTCTATATTGGCCTATACCAATTATTTTATGAACCTATTACAAATGCGTGAACACAGAAATGTATATCTGGTGGCCGCCCTCTCTTTTTATCATGTTGTTAATGTCATGTATCATTCATGATACCTGTGTTATTTTTGTTACTATATGATTGCTATATCCAATAAATGGTAAAATCAGGATACTGGTTCATGTTATGTTACTATGTACATGCCATAACACTATGTGACTGGGTTAACTATCTTTATTTCTGTACACCCACCAGTCATTCTCTGCTCATGTTGTTCAATTCGGCCGCATGCTTCATCTAAAGTCCCAATCCCCTTTCTTCGTTAATTTAATTAGGGATGGAGGCTACCTACGGCGGATGCCCTGGCCTCATATAAAGTCCCACAATTCCCCCCTCTCTATATACATATATTAGGGATGGAAGCCTGCGTTCCCGACTACTTATTATATTTCCAATTCTTGGTATTGTCCATCACCAGCGTATTTACTACAATTAATACTATGTATCTCTCTTGTGTTTTCTGGCCAATAGTTTGTATTTTTGAGGGGTTTGGAGAGAGACTTTATTTATTTACTCTGCTATGTTCCCAGATAGATACACTCCTTCTTGATGTCTGTGGCTGTGTGTGATGGTGGACTGGGCCCTTGGGCACCACTTTGGGGGTTTTCCTTCCCGGGAGCTGCGATGCGCACTTGGGACCCTCCCCTTCCCCCTCCGCCTAGTTGACGCGGGCGATCGGGTGGATGTCCTCACTGCGCATCGACGTCACGCATTCAGGGTCCCGCGTGTGACATCGAGATGACGTCATGACGCCGCGTGCCGCTGTTTCAATCTGGGCGGCTCTTGATGGGGGAATTTTGGCGCCTTATGCCGGGCGGTTCTTTTCCGCTCAGGTACGGACGCCTCCTCCCCCAGTCAGCCGTCCTGCGTGACGTTGGTGGACACCCATTGGACACCTGGGACTATATTTACACTCCACCCCGTGTGGAATAGTTGGATCTTTGTTCAGCGGTGTTCACCGCTACAGCAGCACCAGTCAGGCCACACGGGTACTCTTTGTTATATTCAGGTAATCACCCCTTTATACAATCCCTATTTACACTTTTACATTTTTTGGTAATTGGATAAGTAGTTAGTGTATTTTATTACTACTGCACTAATACGGAGCACCATCTGACATTTCATCACTTAGGTCTACCAGGAGATCACCCCACCTTGTTACAATACCTATACTATAGTTATTACTGGTATACTATCATGGATTATGATGTGATCTTCCCTACCTTTTATCACCTATTTTCCAACATACATCAGCACTACCCCTTTCTGGTTTTTACTTTCTTTTACTATTTTTATTTTTATTTTATTTTTAGGCTTACACTCTTCACCTTCTAGGTAATTGGGCTGCCACCCCTCAGTTATCTCCCTCCCACACGTTATTTCTTCACTCTTGTCCATGGGTTGTGCCGCCTCAGCTCCTGGGAGGATGATTTTCCCCGATGCGCGCTCACGAGAGCGCGCGGGGAGCAAGGAAAGGGGACGACGTCAAAAGACGTAGTCCTGGCAATGTAGATCCGCGCTGTAGCCATCATTCGGCTATAGCGCGGATCTCTAGTGGTTAAGCACCATATAGCAATATGGTGTGACCAAATCCCCATATTTTTTGATAATGTTTTTTTGAAAATGTCTAGGTGTTTTAAATTAGCCTTGCTGGAGGTAAATGTTTTTTCCTGACGCCTTCATGGCAGCACACACTGGGTTGTGACTCCGCCCCCACAACCTGACAGGATTGTTTAACTATAAATTTGAAGGGGAGACACCCCGCTGCATTCTCTTTTTTATCCTCACCTGACAGATTGGGATGAACAAGGTTTCTCCTATTTACAAGATCAAGGAAAAAGCCTCTTACCGCACTCGCCCCAACAGGTTCAAGCGTCTCCTGTTTGGAATTCCCTCCTGTACAGTCTCTAAAGGAGTTTCTATGAAGGGAACCCCCGTTCTGGTGGTCTCAGGGGGCATCTGGATATCTGACACAGTAAGCTTTAAAAAAGCTTCAAAATTTTGCAGTGGTCTCCTCTCTTATCCTGCCTGTTCTTTTTTTTTTTTTTCCATCTAGTGTTTTTTTCCCCTGCTTGGGGGATTGCTGGTCTTTGTTGTCCGCCACCTGTGGAGCCGTCATGGCTGCCGTACACTCCTCCTCCGCTCTGCACGTGTGCAGAGCTAGGTTATTGCCTATGAAAGGCTGTGCCCTTCTCCAAGATGGCGCCGGGACGCTACTGAGCATACGCGGGACGTTTCCCCAGAGCCTCCTCAAATTTTAGAGTTCCTCTAATCAGGAGTTGACAAAGGCTTAAGTACCCTAAAGGTATAAGTATCCGCTTTGTCTGCCAAAACAGGCACTAGATGGGCATTACACCCTCTGGTAATCCAATTCCTGAGAGCCTGTCTGAAGATCAAACCTCCCAAGAAACCAGTTTTCCCATCATGGGATCTCTCAGTAGTCCTCGATGCTTTCTCCAATCCTCCCTTTACTCCATCCGAATCAATCTCACTGTGGGATCTAACTCTGAAACTGTCTTTTCTCATCGCAATTACATCAGCAAAGAGAGTATCTGAGATCCAAGCACTGATGGCATTGTAACCTTACTTAGTGTTTTTTCCTGATAGAGTAGTACTGAGACCTTCAGACCACTTCATCCAAGGTAGCAACTTCCTTCTATTACAACCAAGACATTGTCTTACCATCCTTTACTAATGATCAAGGCGAACCTCATCCGCTGGATGTTAAAACAACCATCATTAGTTACCTTGCGGCCACAACTCCTTTCAGGAAGACGGATTCCTTCATGGTCATTCCTCATGGAATCAGACGAGGTCAAGCGGCTACTTCACGTACTATCGCCTCCTGGTTAGTCAAATCCATCAAGAAGGCATACTCCATTCGCCATCTGGCAATTCCTGAAGGCATCAGGGCTCACTCGAACAGGGCAGTGGCTACCTCCTGGGCAACATATTGCAGGGTCTCACCGGAGACGATTTGCAAGGCAGTGACTTGGTCCTCCAGACACACTTTCATTTCTCACTATAGAGTGGACTCTGCTCACTTGGCTATGGCAGACTTTGGTAGATCCGTTGTTAGAGCCAATTCTTCCACATTATAAGGAATAAATATTATTTTCTTGCACCCACCCGACTGGCGAGTTATTTCCCAGCGTGTGCTGCCATGAAGGCGTCAGGAAAACGGAAAATTGTATACTCACCTTTTTGTAATTTTCCTTTCCCGACGCATGTTCATGGCAGCACACAAAATCCCACCCCGTTTTACGGTGATATATACAGAGAATGCAGTGGGGTGTCTCCCCTTCAAATTGTATAGTTAACCAATCCTGTCAGGTTGTGGGGGCGGAGTCACAACCCAGTGTGTGCTGCCATGAAAATGCGCCAGGAAAGGAAAATTACGGAAAGGTGAGTATACAATTTTCCGTTTTTTGCATGCGTGCACTGTAATATTTTGTTCTATCATGCAACGCTGTACCCAAACAAAATTTATGTCCTTTTTTTCCCACAAATAGAGCTTTCTTTTGGTGGTATTTGATCACCTCTGCAGTTTTTATTTTTTTGGGCTATAAACAAAAAAGAGCGTCAATTTTGAAAATAAAGCAATATTTTTTTACTTTTTGCTATCATAAATATCCCCAAAAAATATATAAAAAAAACAAATGTATTCATCAGTTTAGGCTGATATGTATTCTGCTACATATTTTTGGTAAAAAAAAAAAAATCGCAATAAGCGTATATTAATTGGATTGCGCAAAAGTTATAGCGTCTGCAAAATAGGGAATAGATTTATGGCGCTTTTACTATTTTTTTATAGTAATTAGCAGGACTGCAACATTGTGGCGGACAGATCGGACACCTAACTGACATTTTCTACACTTTTTTTTGGGGAACCAGTGACATTGTTGCAGTAATCAGTGCTAAAAATATGCACTGTTATTGTACTAATGACACTGGCAGGGAAGGGGTTAACATCAGAGGCGATAAAGGGGTTAAATGTGTTCCCTGTTTGTGATTATTAACTGTGTGTGACTGAGGAAACACACAGATCCGTCTTCCTGTTTAGCAGAAAGACAGAATCTGTGAGATCTCCCCTGTCAGAACGGAGATCTGCCTTGTTTACACAGGCAGATCACCATTCTGTCACTGCTGGGAATGATCGTGGGTGGCCGGCAGACCGACTGATTGGATCCCTCGCTAGCCAGTGGGCGCACGCGCGCCCACAAAATACAGTTCCCGAGCTGACGTACAAAGACGGCAATTCGCGGGAACGTACAATGACGGCGGCTGGTCAGTAAGTGGTTAAGACGTACCCATTAAAATGAATGTGTTTTGACTTATTGTGCGACTTTATGTGTCGCAACTTGCGTGATAAGTTGCAGCAGTGTGAACCGGGGCTTATAAAGGGCCCTGCAGTGGGAGTAAAAGGCCCCGGGATCAGAGGGTAGGGCCCCAGGACCAAAGGAAAGGGTCCCGGTGGTCATGGGGGCCCTTCATTGTTTCTTGCACCAGGGTCCTGAAGGTTCTGCTTATGCTTCTCCCTCTTATTTTCCTAATATGCATAATCTGTGGTCATTGATTCTAGATACTGAAAGGCAGCAAGAGCCAAGCAGCTAGGATTTAAGTTGTGTAAACAATATTGCAGCGCTCAAAAAATGTGAACCAAAATTGTTAAACAAAGTGATGTGTATGGGGCCCAAGTCCCCCAAAATGAGTGAATACACAAATGATAAAATACATGAAGGATCCAAAAGGATCATGCAAAAATGATTAATCGATAAACATTGCAGTGAATGAAAAAATGAAGAAAGCTGTGTCACTCAAAAATTCATAAATGTATCAACATATAGTAGTCTACCATAGAAATTGAGTTGTATAGAAATCACCCGTGAGGAAACACAGTAGATAAAAACGTAATCCTCCTAGTGCGGTCCGCCATCATATGGTAAAATAAGGCACGCTTACCGGAAGGTGTGAACTCATACTATACAGTATTGATTCAATCAAGCAGTCATGAGAGGGCATCTCAAACCAGTCCAGCAAAGAAAGACCAATATTGAGGAAATCGTCCCATTTACAGTTGAAGGGAGAGGTTCCACCTTCAGATAGCAGGCTCCAAATGCACAGCGGGCCACACCAAACGGAAAGGCAATTGACGGTCATGTGCATAAGAAACAAACAGCCACACATAGTGTAAAACTGCAACATATCATTTACTTGCAGAAAACAGGTGTGCACTTACAAGAATTCATAAAAAAGCATGCTATGTAATCCATCAACAAATGTAAGATAATCGCAATGACTCCATGAGCGTCCGACATGTTTCATCCTATTGGACATTATTTGGGTGTGAGGATCATGTACACTTACTGCGATATATATATATATATATACCTTCCAATAGGAAATTGCATAGAAATTGGCAAGAGGAGACACCTGAATGTGAAAGTCCGAGGTGTCCCAATATGGCCCCGTCGTGCGTTCCACGCCTCTCTACCAACTTCCATTGCAATTTGATAGGGAGGAAAGATGACAAAAAAAAACCTACGGATCCAGCCTCGTTTTCAATCCCAACCTGGACTAGGGGAAGCACACGATCACAGAACATTCACGCGCCCCCTCTGGTCACAGGGAGAAATGTTAAAGACCTAATATGTACATTCCCTTGCAAAAGTATTCACCCCCCTTGGCTTTTTACCTATTTTGTTACAATACAGCCTTTAGTTCAATGTTTTTTTAATCTGAATTATATGTGATGGATCAGAACACAATAGTCTAAGTTGGTGAAATAAAATTAGAAAAATATATACATAAAACTATTTTTCAGAAATAAAAAACTGATAACTGGCATGTGTATGTGTGTGTATGTATTCACCTCCTTTGTTATGAAGCCCATAAAAATCTCTGGTGCAACCAATTACCTTCAGAAGTCACATAATTAGTGAAATGATGTCTACCTGTGTGCAATCTAAGTGTCACATGATCTGTCATTACATATACACACCTTTTTGAAAGGCCCCAGAGGCTGCAACACCTAAGCGAGAGGCACCACTAACCAAACACTGCCATGAAGACCAAGGAACTCTCCAAACAAGTAAGGGACAATGTTGTTGAGAAGTACAAGTCAGGGTTAGGTTATAAAAAAATATCCAAATCTTTGATGATCCCTAGGAGCACCATCAAATCTATCATAACCAAATGGAAAGAACATGGCACAACATGCCAAGAGAGGGTCGCGCACCAAAACTCACGGACCGGGCAAGGAGGGCATTAATCAGAGAGGCAGCACAGAGACCTAAGGTAACCCTGGAGGAGCTGCAGAGTTCCACAGCAGAGACTGGAGTATCTGTACATAGGACAACAATAAGCCGTACGCTCCATAGAGTTGGGCTTTATGCCAGGGTGGCCAGAAGAAAGCCATTACTTTCAGCAAATAACAAAATGGCACATTTTGAGTTTGCGAAAAGGCAAGTGGGAGACTCCCAAAATGTATGGAGGAAGGTGCTCTGGTCTGATGAGACTAAAATTGAACTTTTTGGCCATCAAAGAAAACGCTATGTCTGGCGCAAACCCAACACATCACATCTCCCAAAGAACACCATCCCCACTGTGAAACATAGTGGTGGCAGCATCATGCTGTGGGGATGTTTTTCAGCAGTCAGGACTGGGAAACTAGTCAGAGTTGAGGGAAAGATGGATGGTGCTAAATACAGGGATATTCTTGAGCAAAACCTGTACCACTCTGTGTGTGATTTGAGGCTAGGATGGAGGTTTACCTTCTAGCAGAACAATGACCCCAAACACACTGCTAAAGCAACACTTGAGTGGTTTTAAGGGGAAACATGTAAATGTGTTGGAATGGCCTAGTCAAAGCCCAGACCTCAATCCAATAGAAAATCTGTGGTCAGACTTAAAGATTGCTGTTCTCAAGCGCAAACCATCCAACTTGAAGGAGCTGGAGCAGTTTTGCAAGCAGGAATGGGCAAAAATCCCAGTGATAAGGTGTGGCAAGCTCATAGAGACTTATCCAAATTGACTTGGAGCTGTGATAGCCGCAAAAGGAGGCTCTACAAAGTATTGACTTTAGGGAGGTGAATAGTTATGCACATTGACTTTTTCTGTAATGTTGTCCTATTTGTTGTTTGCTTCACAAAAAAAAAAAAAAAAAAAAAAAAAACATAATCAAAGTTGTGGGCATGTTCTGTAAATAAATGATGCAAATCCTCAAACAATCCATGTTAATCCCAGGTTGTGAGGCAACAAAACACGAAAAATGCCAAGGAGGTGACTACTTTTGCAAGGCACTGTACACCAAGCCTCATAACAGGCTCAAACGGCTTGATGGTAAATAAAAAACAGATGTGAAGCAATAACAAGAACTTATACAGATCTAGTATTAGCAGGCCAATTATACATAGTGAAAGAATACTGGTTCCAAAAAATGAAACCAGCACTAAAGGCAATTGCAACAAAAATTATCAGAGCGTCAAAAATTTAAAACGCCATCCAGTGGCCATATCAAAATAATCAAAAAGCCCAAATTTAATGGATAGATATCCAAACACTAATACAGTAACTGATGAAAAATAATTAAAATTAATAGAAATGAATTAAGACCAAGCCAAAAAGTAATACGTATAACGCTAGTATATATATTGGACTAAACACTGGCAAGGTCCCCTAGTACATTGTAAGATCCTACATAATTGCATAATTATTATACATAGTCCGATGAACCCTCCTATAACCTTTATCTAGTTGTAATTGATAAAATAAAAAATGTTAAAAATCCTACATATATGACTAAAAACAGAGAAAATTCCTATATAAATTGTGGTATCACATTTGATTATTGGTCATACATGATCCCTTAAATAACAATGTCCAGTAAGATAGACTGAAAAGGTCCAACCAAGATAACATTCGTTTACCTTACTGGATGGAAATTCGAGATGTCAGTGAATTTCTCATCAACTCCAAGAAGCCATAATGTACATTAATGAGCGTGGAGTGGGCACTGCTGTCCAGCATCTCATCTCAGATAGCTCAGTGAAAAGATTCATTGCCAGACACAGCTGAGGTCCCAGGTTCAAGTTCAGGTCCTTCCCCGTTAAATTTACCCCAAAAAAACGTATTTTCTGGCAGTGCCCCTCCCGAGACTAGGCTCTGGATCTGCCCCTGAGTGGAACCAATTGCCTTCAGAAGTCACCTAATTTGTAAACAGAGTCCACCTGTGTGTAATTGAATGTCAGTATAAACACAGCTGTTTCGTGAAGCCCTCAGAGGTTTGTTAGTGAACAAACAGCATCATGAAGGCCAAGGAACACACCAGACAGGTCAGGGATGAAGCTGTGGAGATATTTAAAGCAGAGTTAGGTTATAAAAAAAATCCCAAGCTTTGAACATCTTACGGTGCACTGTTGAATCCATCATCCAAAAATGGAAAGAGTATGGCACAACTGTAAACCTACCAAGACATGGCCATCCACCTAAACTGACAGGCCAGGCGAGGAGATCATTAATCAGAGAAGCAGCCAAGAGGCCCATAATAACTCTGGAGGAGCTGCAGAGATCCACAGCTCAGGTAGGAGAATCTGTCCACAGGACAACTATTAGTCATGTACTCCACAAATCTGCTGTTTATGAGAGTGGCGAGAAGAAAGCCATTGTTGAAAGAAAACCATAAGAAGTCCCATTTGCAGTGGCGAGAAGCCATGTGGGGGACACAGTAAGCATGTGCAAGAAGGTGCTCTGGTCAGATGAGACCAAAATTTAACTTTTTGACCTAAAAGCAAAATGCTATGTGTAGCGGAAAACTAACACTGCACATCACCCTGAACACACCATCCCCACTGTGAAACGTGGTGGCAGCATCATGTTGTTGGGGTGCTTTTCTTCAGCAGGGCAGGGAAGCTGGTCAGAGTTCATGGGAAAATGGATGAAGCCAAATACAGGGCAATCTTAGAAGAAAACATGTTGGAGTCTGCAAAAGACTTGAGACTTGGGTGGAGGTTCACCTTCCAGCAGGACAACAACCCTGAACATACAGCCAGAGCTACAAAGGAATGGTTTAGATCAAAGCATATTCATGTGTTAGAATGGCCCAAAGTCCAGACCTAAATCCAATTGAGAATCTGTGGCAAGACTTGAAAATTGCTGTTCACAGACACTCTCCATCCAATCTGACAGAGCTTGGGATATTTTGCAAAGAAGAATGGGCAAACACTCTCTAGATGTGCAAAGCTGGTAGAGACATCTCCAAAAAGACTTGCAGCTGTAATTGCAGTGAAAGGTGGTTCTACAAAGTATTGACTCAGGGGGGCCGAATACAAATGTACGCCACACTATTCACATACTTATTTGTAAAGAGTTTTGAAAACCATTTATCATTTCCTTCCACTTCCCAATTATGTGCCACTTTGTGTTGGTCTATCACATAAAATCCCAATAAAATACATTTATGTTTTTGGTTGTAACATAACAAAATGTGGAAAATTTCAAGGGGCATGAATACTTTTTCAAGGCACTGTATAAGCAAGTGGTCTAGAACACATATGTAGAGCTGCAAAGGCAGAATATATTATGAGTCAATGACATAGAACAAGGGCCTCCAAACTTTTTAAACAAAGGGCCAGTTTAATGTCATTCAGACTTTAGGAAGGCCAGTGGGAGTAGAAAGTGAACCGGCTTGGTGGTCAGTGGGTTTAAAAAAAAAATTACATAGCCCCTTTGATCAATAGGAGGAGGAATAGTGCCCCATTGCTTATATCATTGGAAGGAATAATGTCTCATCCTTGGTATTGGTGGGAGGAATAGTGTTCCATCGTTGGTGTGAGAGGATGAAATAATGCCCTTTTGCTGGTGTCGGTGTCAGTGGAAGGAATAGTGCCCCATCATTGGTGTCAGTGGAAGGAATAGTGCCCCATCATTGGTGTCAGTGGAAGGAATAGTGCCCTATCATTGGTGTCATTGGGAGGAATCGTGCCCCATCATTGGTGTCAGTGGGAGGAATAGTTCCCCACCCTTCATTGGAGGACAGATGTGTCAGGAGGAAGGTGTCTCTCTGAAGCTGCTCCAGGTGATCCGTGTGAGAGGGGAGTGGTGGTGAAATCTCTCCCAGCTCTCCTGGCCCCTTTCTGGGGAAGCCATGGAGGCCAGCAGGGCCTCTCCTGCTGGAAGCTCTCAGCCATCTCCTGGGCCATCAGGTGACATGCCTGCCTCTGTACAAGCCATGGCTTGTGATCTCTCTGCCCCTGGTGAGAATGAAGGCTCAGAGGCAATTCAGGAGCGAGTGGTGGCCGGGATTAAGGTCCTGAATAGAGAAAGAGACAAGCTGTACAAACTCAGAGCGGAGGTGAAGCCCTTGAGAAGGCAGCGTGAGGGCTTGCATAGCCAGAGACGTGGGTCCATGGATCCGGAGATCCAACTGGCCAAGGTCCAGGTGGAACACCAAGAAACCATTGTGGCCATGATGGAAGGCAGAGATGGGCCCTTTAAGGAAAAATTCTGCAATGACCGAAGGTTTGCCAGGATGGCAAAAATGGAGGTGGAGGAGGAGACCCCCAGTTCAGACCCCCTGCCCCCTCAGGGAGAGGTAAGCAGCCCCATGCCTTCCCAGGACTCAGGAGGCATGCTCAGGGTAATCCAAGCAATGGAGTCCCCTATGCGGGGTGATCAGCTGGTGTTTCATGAAGAGGACATTGCTGATAATGTGCCTGACAAGGTAAAGCCTGTCAAGCCCCATGTGGTGCATAAAACTGTTTTTGTGAACACTGTGACTGATACAGACAATGTGCCCAGTGACAATCAGGCTGCTAGTCCCATGTGTAGCAATGCTGTGCTTGCTGATGCTGCAATGCAGCAAAAAATGCATTTAAAAAATGACATTCCTGCAGAGGAACTACAAGATTCAGCAGAACCTATTAACCCCCCTTTAGCTGAGTCTAAAGCTGTTTGCCCCACAGCTGCTGAGGACTCTACAGCACAGCTTCAGGAGACAGCTGGTATTACATCAGAAACTGTGACTATTCCTGATGGGAATGTGAATGTTTGTGTGACTGATAAAAATCATCCCAGTACAAGTGTGATGGACAGTCCTACCAACTCCGTTCCAGCAGATAATAATAATAATAATAATAATAATTGTAATGAACAGACTAATGTGACTTCAGTGTGGGGCCTTGGCCCTGATAAACCTACATTTGCTCAGGTGGTACGCTCTGCTCCTGGTAGCTCCGCCCCCAAGAGGGTTTTCCCCCTGCGACCTACCACCTTGAGCACCCCGGGATCTGGTCTTGGGTCTCTGGCTTCTGCTGGGGGTCCAAGAAGAAATGTAGTCATTCTTAAATGGGAAGGTGGTTCAATCCCTCCAGCACGGCGTGCAGTGGTGGACATGATTTTGGAGATGGGTTTTGGGGCAAACGATCTGTATGCCCTAATACATGTTGCTGGGAGCCGGGAATATACTATTAGTTTCACCAGGCCAGAGGGTCTTGACCTGTTCTGGGAGAGATATGAGGCTCAGTGCAGGTCGAGACCCGAATGGGAAGGTCTGGCCCCAGTTGCGGTTTCACAAAGATCTACAGTGAAAAAAATCACAATTATTCTCACTAATGAGAGTGTTCCTGCTCGAGATTTAGAGGCCTGGTTAAAGAATTATGGTGAGGTATTGACTAAGCCCGATAAAATACTTGATGAGCGTAACATCTGGACTGGGGGTTGGTCGGTTACAGTCAGGTTGGCCAGGGATGGGAATGTTGTCCATCACCTGCCCTCCTCAGCTTTTATAGGGAGGGATAGGGTGACTATTTTCTACCCTGGTCAGCTGAAGCTGTGTCACCGCTGTGGAGAAAAGGGGCATTTGAGTTCCTCCTGTTCAGCCTTGATATGTTCAGTGTGTCGGGGTCAGGGTCATATGGCCAAGGACTGCACCGAGATGATCAGGTGCAACCTGTGCCTGCGCCTTGGCCACCCCTATAGCAGATGTCCTGAAGCCTGGCACAATATGGCAAAGGAGGTACTAGATGACTTGTCAAGGCTGGACAGGATGGAGGGTGATGCCCCTGGTGTACCATCCGCCTCTGCGGTGACTGACTCCCCTGGTCCTGCTCAGGATCCCTCTCCAGTTCCTGTGGCCACCCCTCCTGTGTCTGTAAGTATTCCTTCTGTATCTGTCTCTGTGTCCCCCCAGCCTACTGTATCCCCTCCTCTTGTGTCAGAACCTTCCAAGTCTGTGCCCCCCGAGTCAGTTCCCCCCAGGAGTCTACCCCTCCTAAGTCTGACTCAAAGGGAGCACCCCCCCACCAGGAGTGGTAACATGTACTAAAAAGGTTGCTTCTTCCTCTGTAAAGAAGTCTTGTGGAAAGACTTCACAGAAAAAAGTAAGAGATGAGGGCATCTCTGAAGCTGACCTGCAGTACCTAGAGGAGAGAAGGAAGGTTGGGAAGCGGAAGAAGCAGGTGGTGAGGAAAGAACAGGCTCCAGTGCCTGTCTCCAACCGTTATAGGTCCTCTAATTGGGATATTTCTTCATCTGGAGCTTCTTCGGAGCGAAGTTCTGATTCCGAAATGGAGTTTGAGGCGGCCTCAAGAAAGAGAGAGGCATCTGGTGATGAGCAGCAGAGGGGAGCTAAGAAGCAATCCACCCAATAACCCAAATGGCGGTTCCCCCTCCGTTAAAAGTGGTGACAATAAATGTCGCCAGCATTAAGTCAGTAAGAGCTCGTTCTATGGCCTTCTTTTTGTTCAGCCAAATAGATGCTGAAATTTTATTTTTGCAAGAGACTAGGCTCACCTCCTTGGCAGATATTCATATGGCCAAGAGAGAGTGGAGGTATGGTCCATCTTACTGGTCTCTTGCGGCCGAGCCTTACGGCGGTGTGGTGGTGTTGTTTAAAACCGGCATGGTAACTGTCCGGCGGGTTATTGAGGTGGAGATTGGGAGATGTATGGTCTTAGACGTCCTTGTGGGATGGCGGGACCTGCGCCTAATTAATGTTTATGGGCTGCACACAAAGTGGGACAGGAAATGCCTTTTTACAAGGATCAAGCCATTTCTTTTTACATCCCAGCAAGTGGTCTTTGGAGGTGACTTTAATACAGTAACTAGGCCCAAGGACAGGAAGGACTTCAAGGACAGGCTGGGATATGATAGCGTTTTTTTAAATAGTATGGTTAGGGATGCTGGTCTTGTGGATGTGCACATTAAGCACCTCCCGGATGACACCGGGTTCACCTTTCATCGAGGTAATAGTCAGAGTAGAATAGATAAGGTTTTTTTTTAAGGAGACCTCTGCTTTCTCACCCCCAGTGGTGCAGGCAGTAGAGTTCTCTAATCACTGTATGCTATCTGTGGTCCTGAATGCTTCAGACGCCCCTCAGTGGGGCAAGGGCATCTGGAGATTGAATTCGACTCTACTCAAGGAAGAACATGTTAGACAATCCTTTGAGGAATTCTTTCAGGCACAGGTGACCATCCTGGACTTTTGTAGCAGCAAGGCTGAGTGGTGGGAGCTGACCAAAAAGAGGATCGCTGGATTCTTCAGGGGCCTAGCCAATAGAAAACAGTTTAATAAATACATGACCTACCAACGTTTACGGAGGAAGCTGGATATTCTTGTCTCGAGAGGAGGAGATCCTGGGGCAATCTCCGAAGTGAAACTCCTTCTCAGGAAGTGTCAATACGACCGGCATGCCTCTTTGGTTCTGGAGAGGGACTATGGGAAGTACCACTCGCCTGACCCTTACCAGAACTGCAAACAAGGTGTAGCTGTTAAAACGGTCATTGGCCTTAAGGACAGTACAGGTTCCTTGACAAAGTCCAGGTCAGGGATACTGGAGGTCGTGAGGTCCTTTTATGCTGACCTTCTTGGGAGGAAAGAGCTTGACCGTGACAAGATGGAAAGCTTTTTGGACTCTACTCCAGGTCTAAATGATGAAGATGTCCCATTGATGAATTTGACAGAGGAGATCACAGTTGAAGAGGTGATAAGGACAATTGAACAGCTTGCCACCAAAAAGTCACCTGGACCGGATGGCTTGACGGCTGAGTTTTACAAAGCTTTTAAGTCTTTTCTGGCCCCACATTTGGTAGAGGTTTTTAACAGTTGCCTTGCTGATGGGGTACTTCCCCCTTCCATGAGGCACTCGGCTGTGATTCTTCTTTCAAAGGGTAAAGATCCTTTGATGATTGAGAATTGGCGCCCCATCAGCCTTCTTAATGTCGATAGAAAGATACTGGCAAAGATCATTTTCTGGCGCCTATCGTCAGTAGCAGAGTCTTTGCTTTCTCGCCATCAGCACTGTTCGGTCCAGGGTAGGTGCACCTTCACAGCAGTTTTAGCTGTCCGGGAGGCCTTGGAGCGGTGCAGGGCTGCAGGCTGGGGAAAGTATTTGCTAACATTGGATCAGGCAAAGGCTTTTGATCGTGTTAACCATGAGTACCTGTGGTTGCTCCTTAGTAAGTACGGTCTGCCGGGTGGTTTTGTCGACTGGTTAAAAGTCTTGTATAAGGGGGCAGAGAGCTTTCCTCTTGTTAATGGTTGGGTTGGGCAGTCCTTTGAGGTTGGCTCCGGGGTGCGCCAGGGTTGTCCCCTGAGTCCCCTGCTCTATGTGTTTGCAATTGACCCCTTCATCAGGAGGCTAGAGAGCAGCATGTTGTGTGTGGTGCCAGTGGGGCTCCCGGGTGAGCCGCCTTTGAGGGTTGTTGCCTATGCGGATGATGTGTCGGTGATTGTCACCGGGGCTGATGAAGCAGAGGAGGTGGTCTCTCTGACATCACGGTACTCTGAAGCATCAGGCTCCAAGATCAATCAGGAAAAGAGTGAAGTTTTCTGGATGGGAAAGGAAGGTGAGGGGTTTGATCTCCCGGACACCTTTCCAGTGCCCCAGGAAAGAATTAAGATTTTAGGCATTGAATTTGGACCCGGCGATTATGGCCTCAAAAACTGGGAAGGCAGACTGGAAATTGCCAATACTAAGGTGGTCAGCTGGAAGAGATGGAAGTTATCTATGAGGGAAAGGGTTGATCTGATTAAGACTTACCTGATTTCGATCTTCTTGTATGTCAGCTTTGTCTGCATCTTGCCAGTGTCTCTCTATGCTAGGGTCAGTAGTGTGTTCTTCCAGATGTTGTGGGGGAACAGACTGAACCCCATCAAGAGGAATGTCACCTATCTATCCAGGAGGGAGGGTGGCTTAGGTATGGTCAACCCAGTTCTTTTATTTTCACTGCTTTTTCTCAAGTTTAATATTGGTAATATGCTTGCAGCGGAACCTCCTGGATGGGCAGGCATATTTAGATCTTGGTTTAGGCCTTTTCTATGACTTTGAGAAGAAGGTGGCCAAGTGAAGAATCTCAGGGGTCATCGTGGTCAGCTACCAGCCTATGTCGCTCCGTGCTTGAAGTTACTACGGCAGTGGCGATTGTCGGCTGAAGATCTCAGATCGGTTCCGAGGAAAGTCCTTATGAGTCGAGTCTTGAGCGAAGTCTTTCATGACCCACTGGCCTTAAGGGATTGCCCATGCCCAGTTTTGAGGGCAGGGTTAAGACTTATTAATTTGGACAGAGTACCTCCTAAATTCACGGTGTCAGGTCAGCATTCGGCATAAAATCCTTCCTGTTCAGGTGGTGGTGTATGACATTTTGCATGAGGTGGAGAAGATTCGGGTGCTCGAGAGAGACAAGCGGAGTCAGGGGGCTTGGTTGAAGGCGTGGAGGGGTTTCAAGCCTCCCTGACTGCCAGGAGTCTCTTTCCCGGGTGTGGCTGTCTGTCTCTTATCACCCTAGATTATTATTATTTTTTTTTGGATTAATTTTTGATAAATGGCTGCGTACATAGGTGATGGGTTGTGCCTCTTAGGCCCTCTCTGCTGCTTTATGTAAATAGTTTTCTAAAAATGTTTTGGTAATGGATTATGTATATATTGTATATATTCTGAACATGGATGTGTATTCCTTGGATTTCTGTTGAAGTTTTGTACTATGGTTTTGTTTTTTACTTTTGTATAAAATTGGTTGCTTGATTCTTTTAATAAAAGATCAATAGTTCCCCATCATTGGTGTCAGTGCGAGGAATACTGCCCTATCATTGGTGTCAGTGCGAGGAATACTGCCCCATCATTGGTGTCAGTGCGAGGAATACTGCGCCATCATGGGTGTCAGTGGCAGGAATAGTGTCCCATTGTTGGCATTAGTGGGAGGAATATTGCTCCATCTTTGATGTTAGTATGAGGAATAGTGTTCCAACGTTTATATCAGTGAAAGAAAGTATGGCCCATGATTGGTGCCAGCAGAAGGAACCGGGCTCCACTATTGTCTTCAATGAGAAGATTTATACCCCACTGTTGGTGTCAGTAGGAGTAATAGTGCCCCATAATTGGTGTCAGTGGGAGGAATACTGCCCCATCATTGGTGTCAGTGGCATTAATAGTGCCCCATTATGGTGTCAGTGGGTGGAATACTGCCCCATCATTAGTATCAGTGGCAGGAATAGTGTCCCATTGTTGGCATTAGTGGGAGGAATAGTGCTCCATCTTTGATGTTAGTATGAGGAATAGTGTTCAAACGTTTATATCAGTGGAAGGAAGTATGGACCATTATTGGTGCCAGCAGAAGCAACAGGGCCCCAAAATTGTCTTCAATGAGAAGAATTATGCCCCACTGTTAGTGGCTGTGGAAAGAATGGTGCCTCATCATTGGTGTCAGTAAGAGGAAATAATGCCTTGTATCAATGAGAGGAATAGTGCCCCATAAAAGGAAGCAAAGGGCCGTATCCGGCCTCTGGCCACAGTTTGGAGACCAAAGTAGCACCACCCAGCAGTACTGACCGGCAGTACCAGTCAGTAGTACCCACCTGCAGTGCCAGCCAGCAGTACCAACAAGCAGTACCCACCAGTAATATAAAATATCAGCCAGCAGTACCCACCAGTAGTACCAGCCAGCAGCAGCCACCAGCAGTAGCCTTCGGCAGCCAGCAGTTTCAAGCAGCAATACCCACCAGCAGCACCCACCAGTAGTACCAGCCAGCAGTACCAAGCAGCAGTACCCACCGTCAGTACCCACTGGCAGTACCCGCCAGCAGTACCAAGCAGCAGTACCCACCAGCAGTACCAGCCAGCAGTACCCACCAACAGTACCAGCCAGCAGTATCCACCCACAGTACCAGCCAGCAGTATCCACCAGCAGTACCAGCCAGCAGTACCCACCAGCAGTACCAGCCAGCAGTACCCACCGGCAGTACCAGCCAGCAGTACCCACCAGTAGCACCAGCCAGCAGTACTCACCGGCAGTACCAGTCAGTAGTACCCCCCCTGGAGTGCCAGCCAGCGGTGCCAACAAGCAGTACCCACCGGTAATATAAAATATCAGCCAGCAGTACCCACCTGTAGTACTATTCAGCAGTAGCCTTCGGCAGCCAGCAGTTTCAAGCAGCAATACCCACCAGCAGCACCCACCAGTAGTACCAAGCAGCAGACCCACCGGCAGTACCCACTGGCAGTACCCGCCAGCAGTACCAGCCAGCAGCATAGCTCCCAACTGTCCCTGATTTAGAGGGACTGTCCCTGAATTGGAGCAATGTCCCTCTGTCCCTCTTTCCTCCTCATTTGTCCCTCATTTTGGTCTGATCTATATAGTTGTATATAAAATGCACTTTTTATGTATCAAAAAGTGTTTTCCATCCAGTCTTTCATCTGATTACTAAATTGCTGCATTTCTAAATTCCAAAAGCCAATATAAAGAAATAGTAGTAGTAAAAAAAAACACTTGTAGGTTTAACCAATTTTGTTTTTTGTACAATTCTCCTAAGGGGGAGTGGCAAGGTGTGTCCTATGCCTGCATACTTTCGCTGATAGCTGTCCCTCATTCCCATCTCAAAAAGTTGGGAGGTATGCAGCAGTACCCACCGGCAGTAGCCTTCTAGTTGTGTTAAATTGGTGGTGGGGGGGGGGGAGGGGCACAGAGCACCACCTCGCTGAAATTAGTTTTTGCAGGTTGGGATGTCTGCATTCTTATGCCCCGTACACACGGTCGGACATTGATCGGACATTCCGACAACAAAATCCATGGATTTTTTCCGATGGATGTTGGCTCAAACTTGTCTTGCATACACACGGTCACACAAAGTTGTCGGAAAATCCGATCGTTCTGAACGTGGTGACGTAAAACACGTACGTCGGGACTATAAACGGGGCAGTAGCCAATAGCTTTCATCTCTATTTATTCTGAGCATGTGTGGCACTTTGTGCGTCGGATTTGTGTACACACGATCGGAAGTTCCGACAACGGATTTTGTGGTCGGAAAATTTTATAGCAAGCTCTCAAACTTTGTGTGTCGGAAAATCCGTTGGAAAATGTGTGATGGAGCCTACACAGGGTCGGAATTTCCGACAACAAGGTCCTATCACACATTTTCCATCGGAAAATCCGACCGTGTATACGGGGCATTAGGCAGACCACAATCCTACCACACATCTTAAAGGATAAGTGTACCTTTTCGGGCAGGATTTCACTTTTCATATTAAATAGAATCCTTTTTGTGATATGATTTCTGGCCCAGCCATCCCAATGTTCTTATCTTTCATCTACCTTCCACAAAAGTTTAGAAATGTAATGTTTCTGTCTTCTATTTAAAACATTCTTTCTGGTTGCATCACTTCCTGTAGGTCAGCTCCCATCATTCTCTGTGTATCCCAGAAAAGGGTGTGATAGGGCGTATATTACCGGTCTGGACAACACCTCCCTCATTACTATACCACTACCTACTTCTTCCCTTTGGTCTGGTGTGGATGTGGGGGGAACATCCCCCACGCCAAAATGTTGTGGGGTCCCCCCCGAAAATCGATGCCAGACCCTTTTCCGAGCATGCAGCCCGGCAGGTCAGGAAAGGGAGGGGACCAGTGAGCGGCCAGGGTTCAATATTGAGTTGGCCCACCCTTTGCAGCTATAACGGCTTCAACTCTTCTGGGAAGGCCGTCCACAAGGTTTAGGAGTGTGTCTATGGGAATGTTTGACCATTCTTCCAGAAGCGCATTTGTGAGGTCAGGCAATAACAAAACCTTTTTATTATTATTATTTATTGTTAATTTGTTTCATTCCATTTGTTTAGATGCGGCATTCATTATTTTGGATAATTCATAATTTCAGATAAATTTGTATTCGTTACGTTTGCTAACAGCCACATTTGAAAGGAAATTCTAATACCTATAATTTAATAGTTAGTTATTATTTAAAATTTTACTGATTTTCTTTCTTTTTTTCAGATCTTCGAATTTTCGAATATAGGAATTTTCGAAATTCAAAAATTCGGAAATCCGAAAATCAAGAAATCCGAAAATTTGGAAATCTGAAATTCGGAAATGTGAAAATCCGAATGTTCGGATTTCCAAATTTCTGAATTCTGAATTTTCGAATTTCTGAATTTCCAAAAAAAGCAATAAAACGAATGAAATGAAAATGGAAGAATTTTTTGTCAGTGCACATGTCTAAAAGGTGGTTGGGGGGGGACAGTAAAAACATGTCTCAGCTGCTTTTCTTACTTCCCATCCAACTGCAGCTCTAAGGGCTCATTCGCACCATCTGTGCATGAAAACGAATGGGAAAAGATTTCACTTGCAGAGACATGACAGTGAGTTTTTATGCACAATGTCAGTTTTTTCCGTGCAGAAAACTGCATAAACATCGCACAGAAAAAATTGCACGAAAAACATGTGAATTGCACAGGAACTGCACATATTCCTGTTCAATGCGTGCAGTGATGCCATCCAGGAAAAGCACAGGAATCGCTGCGTTTCCCGCATTGCATCACACAGTAATCGAACTGTGTTCTTGTGATCTGCTGCGTGTGGCAATTAAAAGTTAACGATACCCCAAAAGCAGGTCGCAGAACTCAGTGCGTTTCCCTGAATCGGATTGCATGGGTATGATCACACATTTAATGCGATTCCAGTGCAGCAAAAAAAAAGGTGCCTGCAGCTTTTTCGTGCGGATACGGTGCGATCTGGACCATACAAAATGATACATCACACAGAATTACATGTGATCTGCACAGGAATGCAGCGTGATTCCTGTGCAGATCACACAGTGTGAAGCGGCCCTGACATGTGATTCAGTGCAGTGCGATTTGAGCCCATTCATTTTGCATACAATTGGTGCATTTTAGCGTGACCCAATTTTGGAACTGCACTGCAACCGGATCACGTGGTACGGTATGATCTGCTGCGGGAAAACGCACTGCGTTTACGACCTGTGTTTGGGGTGTCATTAAGATTGCACTGATACCTGCTACAGATTGCAAGGGCGGTGCAATTTGAATGCGGTGTGGGAAACGTGCACAGATCGTGGGGTTTGCAGCACTGCATTAGTGTGAATCGGGGCTGAATGTGAACGTGACGCATAGGAACTATTGTTAAAATGTCACTAAAGTCACATCATAAAAAACTGTTACTAAATGGTGCATTACACGCTGTTCACACTCACTCCTTTTCTGTATTCTGTAAAAAACCTGGTTGATCCTGCTGCTCTCTATCTCCCCCTGCTGTTCATGTCCCCAATTCAGCTAGGGATTTTGCAGAGCAGTGTTGGCAGCGCAGCACATGCTCAGTTTTCAGTGAGTTTCTATGATGAGTATTTCCTCCCTATCACATCTGAGCAGCCCATGTGACTATAGAGTCACATATGTGGGTGTATACACAGTGATAAATGACAGCCCACTCCCTCCTTCCTCCACCATGCCCACTAACCGGCTAAACACAATGGGGGTGGGATATTACATTTAGATTGATGGAGGCTTCACCTCCCTCTTATTCTGACACAGGCTGGAGGGGCATGACACGGCCTGTGACAGGCAGAAACCCGTTCACACCATGTTATTGCCAAAAAATAATAAGGATTTGAATTCAAATATATATTTGTATGACAACTTATAACAGAATAATGATATTAATGATGTCTTTTAACTCCAAAGGCTTTTTTTTTTTACATTTTGAACATGTGACCAGCAGCAGAGCTCCTTCTGCCTATGTTTCCCTTTCATATGACAACTGTATATCGATTAGGAAAAAGGTATTTCGATTTTTTAAAATTAAAATAATTACAGCGCCATCATCCACATACAGAAATAGAAGGGACAATGTAAATTAAACAGAGTGTGTGTTTAGTATCACTTTAACTAATTGCCGGCCACCCTAGAGCAGTTTTACTGCTACAGGACGGCCGCGCTGCACGGGATCACTATATATCTGTGACCCTGCATTTCTACATATCATGAATGTGTGCCTCCGGTGGCTGGCTCTCGCTGAGATTCTACACAGCAGGTCGCTCGGACCTGATGTCCACCAGCACCCACTGATCATTCGGTACACAGGCAAAACGGCGATCTGCCTATGTAAATAAGGCAGATCCTGTTCTGTCTGTTGCAGAGGCATGAATCAATGCCTTCCCCTAATAAAAGCACCTCCCTAACTGTTAGAAAACACGGGCTAGGCATACATTTAACCCACTTGATCGCTCCTGATGTTAACCCTTTCCCAGCCAGTGTCATTAGTACAGTGACAGTGCATATTTTTAGCACTGATCACTGTATTAGTGTCACTAGTTCCCAAAAAGTGTCAAAAGTGCCAGTTAGTGTCCACCGCAATATCGCTGTCCCGCTATAAGTCGCCGGTTGCTGCCATTACTATTAAAAAAAAAAAAATCCCATAATTTATAGATGCTATAACTTTCCTGCAAAACAATCAATATTCGCTTATTGGGATTTTTTTTACCAAAAATATGTAGAGGAATACATATTTGGGCCAGAATTCATATTGGCCTAAACAGATGAAGAAATGTTTTTTTTTTATATATTTTGTTTTTGGATTTGTATTACAGCAAAAAGTAAAAAAAAAAAAAAAAATTCTCAAAATTGTCGCTCTTTGTTTGTTTATAGCGCAAAAAATAAAAACCGCAGAGGTGATCAAATACCACCAAAAGAAAGCTCTATTTGTGGGAGAAAAAGGACGTCAATTTTGTTTGGGTACAACGTCACGCGAGTGCGCAATTGTCAGTTAAAGTAACGCAGTGCTGTATAACACAAAATGGCCTATATGAAGGGGGGTAAATCTTCTGGAGGTGAAGTGGTTAATAAACATTGCCCAGATCTTGGAACTCAACCGTCACATTGTGGTGATCTGTTTTTTTAACCTAAGCCGATCGTCATTTTTTAGTGAGGCTTGAAGTCTATATATGACCTATGTCTACCATTATGGAATTCAGAGGTTGAATCCGGAAGTTATATACTACTTTTTTGAGGCCACTCTCCGAAGCTCTTGATAGGGAGGGTTGGCGTTTCTAGATAACGCCGCTTCGTTGCTCAGAGTGAGGCTTGGGTTGGCGTGCGTCACTTCCGGCTCTTCAGGAAGTGTCTCTATTCCTGTCTGGCCTCTCGGTATTCAGAGCGAGGCTTGGTTTGGTGCGTGTCATTTCCGGCTCTTTGGGAAGAACCTCTTTCCCCTTTAGGACCTCTTTGCTATTCATGGCGAGGCTTGAAGGGCGCACACCGCCGCCATGTTTTGGGAACTCATTACACCATTATTTTGGCTAATTTCTGGCAGTTAGTTTCCTAATTATTGGTGGTCTTTTGTATATATAAACGCGATGGTTCCAGTAGAACGACACCCCAGATGATGTCTTCTCAGATGAAACGCGTCGGGTCGAGCCTACTGTTTCCATTGCGTTACTAATCCTGATTATACAAGCGCTTGTTTTTCCACTCAAATGTGAGTGTTTCTACTTACCACTTTAACCACTTGCTTACTGGGCACCTAAACCCCCCTCCTGCCCAGACCAATTTTCAGCTTTTAGCGCGGTCACACTTTGAATGACAATTGCGCGGTCATACAACACTGTACCCAAATGAAATATTTATCATTTTTTTCCCCACAAATAGAGCTTTCTTTTGGTGGTATTTGATCACCTCTGGATTTTTTATTTTTTTGTTAAAAAAATGTAAAAAGACTGAATTTAAAAAAAAAAAATACAAAACCGTTTTATATTTTGTAAATAAATTTTGCAAACAGATAGTTTTTCTCCTTCATTGATGTACGCTGATGGGGCTACACTGATGGGCACTGATAGGCTGCACTGATGGGCACTGATAAGGCGACACTGATGGGCACTGAGGGGGCACTGATGGGCACTAATAGGCGGCACTGGTGGGCACTGCTAGGTGGCATTGGTGGGCACTGATAGGTGGCACTGATGGCTGGCACTGATGGGCGGCACTGAAGGGCATTGATAGGTGGCACTGAAGGGCACTAATAGGTAGCACTGATGGGCACTGATGGGTGGCAGTGATGGGCACTGATCGGCCCTGGTAGGTGACACTGATAGGCAGCACTGCTAGGTGGCACTGATGAGGAACTGATTGACACCACTGGTGGGCATTGATAGGTGGCACTGACTGCTGGCACTTAAGTAACGTGGGCACTGATTGGTGGGCACTGATTTCAGGCGGTACTGGTGGGCACATAACATGCTGTTCCTCTTCAGAACCAATGTCCCTGCAAACAGAAGCCGGTGATTGGCTTTTTTTCTCCTCACGCTATCAGCGTGAGAAGAAATAAAAAAACGATTACCAATCCTCTGTTTACATCACGTGATCAGCTGTCATTGGCTGAAAGCTGATCACGTGGTAAGGTGCTGAGACCGGCCCTTTACTCGGATCTGTGATCACCCGAGTCTCATCGATTCGGGTGATCACAGCGTGCGCCGTGCGCCCCCTCCAGGGGGGCATGGCGAGCCTGCAAAGGGGAGGACGTCAATAGACGTCCTCCCGGCAAAGCAGATCCCGCACTATTATGTCTATATCTGGAGCTTGATATCTATTTAGCTTGATCAACGCATAAAAAAACCCAAAAAACTATATATATACATATATATATATATATATATATATATATATATATATATATATATATATATATATATATATATATAATTTTTTTTTTTTTCCACAAAACTTTTTTTCACTTATGTTTTTTTTGGACTATATTTAATGTTTTTAAACACTTTTCTCAGTGTGGACAGATATTGACAATTTGGCACTTTATATGTATATATGTTTGCACAGATCATTTAGCGCTGCGCTTTTTCACATATTTCATGCTATTTACAATTGTCATTTGTAGTGCTGGCAGCTGTTTTGTATTTTACTGACAGCGCGGTGTTCCCCAAAATATCCTTACATTTTGGTGATCACACTAAAGACTGTTGTACAATATTTCCTCTAGAAATAATTAGATCCTACGAAGAAAAATCCAGTTTTTCCAGCAGAGCAGGTGCCCTGTGTGCGGTCACAGTGACATCCAGCATGTCTCTGTACCTGAGAAGGAAGTTACTGAGGAAATACTTGCACTAGCTGTCAAATTCTGCTCCTGCCATGAGGCATCATGGGAAATGTAGTCCTTTCTAGACCCTCTCCCTCCCCTAGAAATCCTCATCCTCCACAAAATATGCCCCATAACCAGCACGTGTAGATCGCAGATTGTAAATTATGTAATAAAATCAAATCTCTCTGACTTCATCAGCAAACATCAGCAGTAAAACGGGAGGACCTCTAAACCAAAAGAACTACATTTCCCATGAAGCCCTGCGCTGGTTCCCAGGCTTGCTCTCTGCAGGTTTCTCATAGCAGTGAAAGCAGAAATACACAAGCAGCTGTATAGAAGAAGAAGAGACAGATGGTCCTTGGGCTTCAGAAATAATGTGTGCATCAGGACAGTGCTGAGATCATGGCTGTGGAAGGTAAGTGATTTTCTATGCAGAGCCTGGAAGGTTTCTATTTATGGTGGTAATGTTGGGATTGTTTGCATTTTGGGATTGCAGTGTGATGTCATGGATCAGTGTAGAGGGGTGCAGTCTCTGGTCATCAGCCAATCACCAGGCTGCAGTATGATGTCAGAGGGGCTGCAGATGCTGCTGGCATGGCATGGTCAGAGGTTGCCAGGGAACTTTGGCATTGCCTAGGCAATATGCTCTGGGTGGCAGTTAGTATGAATTGGCAAATAAATCAGTGCTGGTTAATCAATACTTTATTATAGATAATCAATGTAAGCTGTATTTCTTTGCTTTGAGTCATCAGATTTATCTCTTATCACCTAATAAGTCCAACCTAAGCCAAACTAATACCGCAGACCCTTTATTGCATTGTGTAAAAGTCGCTTAATTTTACATTGTGAACACTTTAGAGCGAGGGGCTCCAAACTTTTTCAGTATAAGGGCCACATTGGAGTCCCCACTTACCTCAACGTCTGGATCAGAGTCCGTCCTTACAGCTGTGTCCCGATCAGAGTCCCCCTTATATCAAGGTCCCCATTAGGGTTCCTCGTTACATCAGTCTCCCAATCAGAGTCCCCCCTTCATCAGGGTCCCCATCAGAGTACCCCTCTTTAATAAAGGTCCCCATCAGAGTCCCCCCTTACATCAAAAGTCCCTATCAGAGTCTCCCCTTAAATCAGGGTCTCCATTAGAGTCCCCCCTTACATCAAAAGTCCCCATCAGAGTTTCCTGTTACATCAGGGTCCCCATTAAAGTCCCCCCTTCATCAGGGCCCCATCAGAGTCCCCCTTACTTTAAAAGTCCCTATCAGAGTCTCACCTTAAATCAGGGTCCCCATTAGAGTCCCCCCTTCATCAGGGTCCCCTTCAGAGTCCTCCCTTACAGCAAAATTCCCCATCAGAGTCTCCCCTACATCCAGTCCCCCATCAGAGTACCCCCTTTATATCAAAGTCCCCATCAGATTACCCCCTTACAATCAAGGGCCCAATCTAGAGTTGCCACCTCATCCCTTTACCCGAACACATATTAATTACACAGGTTCTGTAGCTGATTAAGGTGGTAATTAAACTCACTTGGTGCCTTATCTGCATTAAACTAGCCTCAGAACCTGTGTAATTCATATGTGTTCGGGTTTAAAGGGATGAGGTGGCAACTCTACCCCAATCAGGGACCCCCCTTACATCAGGATTACCATCAGAGTCCCCCCTTTTATCAGAGTCCCCATTGGGGTACCTCTTTACATCAAGGTCTTGATCAGAGCCCCCCCCCTTGCATCAGGGTCCCGATCAGAGTCCCCCCTTGCGTCAGGGTCCCGATCAGAGTCCCCCCTTGCGTCAGGGTCCCGAGCAGAGTCCCCCCTTGTGTCAGGGTCCCGATCAGAGTCCCCCCTTGCGTCAGGGTCCCGATCAGAGTCCCCCCTTGCGTCAGGGTCCCGATCAGAGTCCCCCCTTGCGTCAGGGTCCCGATCAGAGTCCCCCCTTGCGTCAGGGTCCCGATCAGAGTCCCCCCTTGCGTCAGGGTCCCGATCAGAGTCCCCCCTTGCGTCAGGGTCCCGATCAGAGTCCCCCTTTGCGTCAGGGTCTCAATCAGCGCCCCCCCTTGCTAATGTATGAGGAAAACGATTGCCTAAATGTGTGCCACTGCGAGTAGATTGATCCCATTTTTTTTTGTGTCTCCAGATGGTTAAATATAATATGCTGATAGTAGACTTGGTACAATTGTCAGTTTTTATATGCTTTGTTTTGAACCACGTATACACATGTACCCTCTATGCTCAATAAAATACTTTTTGTTCGATAAAAAAAAGTCTCCCCTTGCATCAGGGTCCCCATTAGATGCCCCCTTGCGTCAGGATCCCTATCACAGCCCCCCTCGCATCAGGGTCCCGATCAGAGCCCCTGCTTACATCAGAACCCCATTAGGGTTCCTTTTTACATAATAGTCCTGTAATAGTCCCGATCAGAGTCTTCCCCTACATCATGGTCCCGATCAGAGTCTTCCCTTACATCATGGTCCCGATCAGAGTCTGCCCTTACATCATGGTCCCGATCAGAGTCTGCCCTTACATCATGGTCCCGATCAGAGTCTGCCCTTACTTCTGGGAGGTTGCAGCGGAGACTATAGGCCTCTGCTGACCTTAATCCTCAGTCTGTACCAATTAAGGATTCACAAGTCACCTCAGATGTGGGGCAGATAATATCTTGCAGTGGGCCATAGTTTAGAGACCCCTTCTTTAGAGCAATTTGTGATTTTTTTTTTTTTTGAAAGTTATAGACATGGTCTGTACAAGGTGAATGTACAAAAAATGGGCAAGGAGAAAGATTCTTGTTGCCCATAGCAACCAACCAAGTCCTTATTCCATTTGCAAACAGTGGACTCTAGAAATCAGTGTTGGCAGCAGATTGGTTGCCAAGGGCAACAAGTAATTTTCTTGCTAGCACACTTTTTATACATTGGCCCCTGTCCCCGTATGCGGTCAGCGGGATGGGGGGGATCCGGGAACAGATCTCCCACTGAATTGGTACAGAATAAAATGGTGTCTATACATTTAAAAAGAAGAAAAAAACAAGAGCTTGTATTAGATATATGACTGGTGTCCGTTTATATCTGATTGTCTCTGATCTGCCATGGTTTAAGTCCAAAAATGTAATCGGTTTTAAAATGGACACAAGTCTGCTTACGTCTAGCCGCTCATGGACTGACATGGAACTTCTAATCAGGTCTGCCTAAAAAAATGACTGGCAAACTTGACCGGGCTGCCCATGTGAGAGGGGTCTTAACCAATTCAGCTCCAGAAGGTTTACCCCCTTCATGACCAGGCCATTTGTTGTTATTCAGCACTGCGCTACTTTAACCACTTGCTGGCCACCCAACGTCAAATGACAGCGGGGCTGTGCAGCTCTCGTTCTGGGTGGACGTCATATGACGGCCCTCCAGAACGACCGCTCTTGCACGCCCGTGGGGACGCGCAATACGGCGATCGGTGGTGTGTTGTGTCAGTCTGACAGAGGCTCTTTATCACGTGATCAGCCGTGTCCAATCACAGCTAATCACGATGTAAACAGGAAGAGCCGATAATCGGCTTTTCCTCACTTGCGTCTGACAGACGCGAGTAGAGGAGAGCCGATCAGCTGCTCTCCTGACAGGGGGGGCGGGGTCTGTGCTGATTGTTTATCAGCGCAGCCCCCCCTCGGATGCCCGCCCAGGACCACCAGGATGCCGCCAGGACCAGCAGGGATTGCCACCACACTGGACCACCAGGTATGCCACCCTAGACCACCAGGGAAATGCCAATCAGTGCTCAGGCAGCTGCCAATCAGTGCCCATTCCCACTGCCTGCCAGTGCCAGCAGTGATGCCTATCAATGCCATCTGTCAGTGCCCATCAGTGCCACGTATCAGTGCCCATCAGTGCCACCTATCAGTGCCCAGCAGTGCCGCCTATTAGTGCCACCCATAAGTACCCATCAGTGCAGCCTTTCAGTGCCCAGTGTTGCCTATCAGTGCCCACCAGTGCTGCCCATGAGTGCCCATCAGTACCACATATCAATGCCCATCAGTACCGCATATCAGTGCCACCCATCAGTGCCGCCTATCAGTGCCCATCGTCAGTCCCTGTCAGTGCTACCTCATTGGTGCCACCTCATCTGTGCCGCCTTATCAGTGCCTGTCAGTGCTGCCTTATCGGTGCCTATCAGTGAAGCAGAAAACGTACTTATTTACAACATTTTATAACATAAACAAAAGAAAAACTTTTTTTTTTTTCAAAATTTTAGGTCTTTTTTTTTATTTGTTTAGCAAAAAATAAAAAACGCAGAGGTGATAAAATACCACCAAAAGAAAGCTCTATTTGTGGAAACAAAAAGATAAAAATTCTGTTTGAGTACAGTGTAGCATGACCGCGCAATTGTCATTTAAACAGCGACAGCGCTGAAAGCTGAAAATTAGTCTGGGCGGGAAGGGGGTGTAAGTGCCCGGTATTGAAGTAGTTAACTGGTAATTACTCGGTCATGCAATGCTGCACTCAAATTCAATTTATATAATTTTTTCACACAATAGAGCCTTTCTTTTGGTGGTATTTTTTACTACTGTTTTTTTTTTTTTTTATCATAGAAATGAAAAAAGACCAATGCGGGAGGGCGGTTCTGAAGAAGTGATATTGAACTCACAAGCATTAAAGGGTTAGTTCACCTTTTTCCAAAAAAAAAAAAAAAAACTGCCTGTGCAGCTAAGGGACCTTTGTACATAAAATCAAACCATGCAGCTCTGACTAAAGTTGAATAATGTTCTTGCTATAGGTGTAGGCCATTTACATACCTCCCAAAGCCTGACTGAAATACTCCCAGGACTTTGCTAGGATGTTGCTAAGTGAGGCCTAGCTGTTAGGCTCGGTTCACACGGGGGCGGCACGACTTGCAGGTCGCCTCACCGAGGCGACCTGGACACGACTGCCAGGGCGACTTGCAAAACGACTTCTGTATAGAAGTCTATGCAAGTCGCCCCAAGTCGCCCCCAAAGTAGTACAGGAACCTTTTTCTAAGTCGGAGCGACTTGCGTCGCTCCGATTAGAACGGTTCCATTGTACAGAATGGGAGGCGACTTGTCAGGCGACTAGGTCGCCTGACAAGTCGCCCCCGTGTGAACCGGCACTCACTGCTCACCTCCTCCATCACAGGAGTGAGTTTTTTCTCTGATTCAAACCCCTCACATGCACTTTCTGTCTCCCCGTGTCCCCGTGGTGATCTTGGGACAGCAAGCGGGAAATGTTACTTAAGTAAATAAATACTAGCAGACAAGCATTGGATAATAAAGGCCGCGGTTGTTTATTATTGGCTTCAAACGTTTTTTTACTTTATAAATAAATTAATTCAAATATTCACATATCATAAATAAGCTTTAAGCTAACCTAGCTAACCTAGCCACTACGGGTCAGGCTGCAAACACAATTCCCAACTTTAATAACTTATAAACTTTTAATTCATCAAAAACATATCAATAACTAGTCCCCCTTTGTTGTTTTTTTTATATACAACGGTGACCTTACCACATAACAACATAACAACAGCCGTGACAAAATAAAATAATAAAGGGGGGGGGGGGCAGAACACCACAGCTCCTCTTCTGAGGCGAATGAGCCCGTAGCGACGGAACCCCTTTTTATAGCCCTAACTAGCCTGGGTCCATCCAGTTTAAACTGGATTTTCCCGGGCTTTTACACAGGACTCAGGAGAGGTCATCTGTACCCCTCTCCAAGCCACGTGAGCTTACTATGTTCCCCCTTAGGGTCCTTTCACACTGGGGCGGGGGCGGCGTCGGCGGTAAAGTGCCGCTATTGTAAGCGGCGCTTTACCGTCGGTATGCAGCCACTAGCGGGGTGGTTTTACCCCTCCGCTAGCGGCCGAGAGAGGGTTAAAACCACCGCAAAGCGCCTCTGCAGGTATAGCCGCGCCGTCCCATTGATTTCAATGGGCAGGAGCGGTGAAGGAGCGGTATACACTCCGCTCCTTCACCGCTTCGAAGATTCGGGGCTTTCACACTGGAATTATAGCAGCGGCACTTTCGGGTCGGTTTGCAGGCGCTATTATTAGCGCAATAGCGCCTGCAACCGCCCCAGTGTGAAAGGACCCTAAGAGCAGCAGGCTCCACAGGGGGAACTGCCATTCCCGCCGCTCTCCCATGAGGGAAAAGGGTGGCAAGAAACTGCCTTCCCCTTTTCCTATCATTCGTGCTAGATCCTGCAAGACTAGATCTAGTAATATCACATGCATTCCACATTTTTTTAAAGAATAATTTTGTTATTAGAGAATAATTAATCCCTGAGAGGTAATCATAAAAGATTTAGTACATGATCCCGAATTATTTAGTCCTCTCCCTGTCTATTATTTAATATTCTGATTTGGCTTTAATGAGCGGGTGTGGATTATTCTAGTTACCAGGAGGTATAAGTGATCCTGCTGAGCCTCTTCTTACAGCTACCCCCCCCCCCCCCCCCCATTGTTAGTTGGATTTGTGTTTTGCCAAGATTGTTTCAGATGGGGTGTCAGATATGGTTCTGATCTGAAACACAAGTAGGTAACATACCTCTCCTTGTGAATTGGATGGGTTCCTCTTTCCAAGATGGTGGATTTTTAGCCAGCCACTCAAGACTCAGATCGAGGTGTGGTTCTTTGTTATTTAAGCAGAGGGTCAGCATGCCGCCCATGCCCCAGGATGATGTCGTCGTGTGACGAAACACGCCTGGAGGAGGAACGTGCTAACGTCACTGCGTTGCTACGATCCCTGAAGGACGAGTGGTCTATGCAAGCTAGCCAGCTTTTTATCCTTTGCTTTTAATTCTGCTCCTTGCTGTAAGTGCAATACAATTTCTTATAATTAAAGGTGTAGTTGGTTTTACACTATGGCGAGTTTTTCTTTTTGGGTATCCTGGCATATTGTCCACTGAATGCTGAGTTGACTCCTTGGTTCCTGTGAGAGTACTAGATGTTTGGTTGGCTTCTTTCTGCATGGAGTGAGATCTGTCCATGGGCTGATATCAGAGTTCCCCTCAGGATAAAGGCCTTAGCTGCGCAATAGCCGCACGTTTTTAAGCTTGCCATCTGGTAAGTGTGTCTTCTATGTGGTGGAGGTGCACTTTTTTGTCGTGGTGTGACAACATTCATTCATTGTCACGATGAACACTTAAAAGGAACACTCATTTATATGATTTTTTTGGTCAACGGATTTGATGATCTATATCAGTGATGGCGAACCTTGGCACTCCAGATGTTTTGAAACTACATTTCCCATGATGCTCAACTACACTGCAGAGTGCATGAGCATCATGGGAAACTTATATTTATGCACATTTATTATTGAATGTGCGCAGCTCTCTTTGCCCTTTACTTTCTGTCTCCTGATGTAGTAGCTCTGAGCTCAGCATTTGAGAGCTCACTCCTGTGATGGTGGAGGTGAACAGTGATGACTAGGCCTCACTTAGCAACATCCTAGCAGCGTGCTGAGAGTATTCTAGTCAGGCTTCAGGAGGTTCATAAATGGCAGTTTGTTTTTATCTACCTTTGCTGCCAAGGCAGTTTTTTTGGTAAAGATCAACCAACCCTTTAAGCGTTCTTAATATTTGTATGCATAGTTCTTCTGCTTCTGATTTGTAAAAATAAAGCTGCTAAATATTGTACCTTATTTGCGATCTTTTGTGCTGCAGTCACGTGATCTTTCCCCGCTCATTCCCGGCCTCAAGGAAAGATCGGTAGGAGGAGCATGTAGAAATTCGATGATGTATTCTAGATAGGCCATATAAAGAAGTCTGGACTATTTTCCCTATGCCCACACAGCGCTGACTGATACTATAGTAGTTACGTGACATAAAAAAATAAAAACATACTCTTGCAATGTAAAAGAGAAAGACGTAATAAATATTTATAAAGTGTTTTAACCGTTTTTGAGAATCATTATTAAAATTATCTTATAATTATGTTAAGTAAAACGGTGGAGGCGGAGTTTTAGCTGATTGACATTTGTTAGTGACTATGATGATGTCACCATGGAGGTGGAGAGCGGGAGGGGCTTGTCATTCATGAAAGAAGACTCAATAGTCACGTGAGGTGCCTACACGGACAAAGGATGAAGTGAACGGCTTGTCTGTTTATTAAAAGCATAGGAGGCGCAGGAGAGGTGGCAACAGGCGATCCATCGGATCCAGTGCTGCAGCGGGGACACAGATAAGAAGGAAGCGCCAGTGAACAGCTGAATCAACCAGGTTTTTATTCCTATAAATAAAATAAATGTGCAAATGATTAAAGGAACATGTATAAAATGCAGTACTATTTTTAAAACTCATTAATAAACGTTTGGGGTTTAATGCCACCTTAACTGGGTACACCTTAAGAGGGTTTCAAAATGGCTGGTGAGAGGAGACCGAAGAACATGCGTTCTTCGATCTCCTCTGCTTGGAATGAAACCAGAAGCAACAGTGATTTCAAACCTTCAGTTTTATTGCGTTTTTTGCCTGACTGATACAACCACTGAAGCATGTAACAGAGCAGATCACTGCATGCTTTGGAAGGCAGGGGAGACCCCCAATTTCTCCATAAAGAGAATCTGTCACCTGCCCAATGCTATCACCCAAGGGTTTGCTAACTCCTCGTGATAGCCATAAAGTTAAATAATAAATAAACAAAATGTGATTAAAAAACTGTAATCATAACCCCCACTACCCTGTGCCCACCCGCAAACACAAGCACAGGGGGTGCACGTGTATGTAAACCGCTATTGCACCACACATGCGAGGTACAAGATGGGAAGGCATAGGGTCTGGATATGTGGTCAAGAGATCCCGCTGCCTGTCTTGTCCATAGAATGTCAGACTAACATTGACTGCTGTGGTCACATGGCATCATAAAGTAGTATCTATGGCAAGTGGTATGATTACTGGTTGGTTACTTTGAATGAGTGATGTGGAGGCTAAATGGAATCCCTTTATGAGGACTATGGAAACAAAGGGCTAAGCATGGGGACCAAGCAGTGTGAGGGCAGCATTTTATGGTTGGGTAGTTTGGAACTCTGTGTATTTTTGGGGAAAAGACAATATGGGGGACACTGTATGGGGCAACATATGGAGGAAGGACTGTATGAGGGTGCATTCTTTGAGGGGCAGATGCATATGGAGGAAGGTCTTTATGAAGGGGCCCTATGGGGCAGAATTGTATAAGGGGTACTCTATGGGGGTAGCACCATCTGGAGGAAGAAATATATGGGGGAAGCATGGGGACTGAGCAGTATGAGGGCAGCATTGTATGGCAGGGGAGGTGAAACTCTATGTAGGCAGTGGTTTTTGCTGGAAAGGCTATATGAGGAACACTCTATGAAGCCACATCATATGGAGGAAGGACTATATGAGCGGGGCTTTATGGGTGCAGAATTGTATAAGGTGTACTCCATGGGGGTAGCACCATCTGGAGGAAAAACTATGGGGTAAGCATGGGGCTGAGAAGTATGAGAAGAGCATTTTATGGCAGGGGAGGTGGATCTCTACATGTGCAATAGTATATTAGGGGGACTGTATAGGGAAGTATTTGAAAGGGGAAAGACTTTATTAAAGGTACTCTATGGGGCAGAACTTTGAAAGAGGTACTCTTAAGGGGCAGCACCACCTGGAAGAAAAACTATACGAGGTGAACTGTACTGGAGCAGTATTTTATGGTGGAAAGACTGTAGGAGGGGGCCCCATGGGGACAAAAACTTAGGAAGGTGGGACTGTATGTTCTATGGTGGAATAATTTGTGTGGGGAAAGGACGTCATGTGGGGGATTCTGTAGGGGCAACAGTCTATGGAAAGGTTGTAAAAGCAAGCAATCTATGCAGCAGCACCCAATGGAGTAAGGACTGTATGAGAGGAACTCTATGGGGACATCATTGTATGGGGGCACATTTGTATGGGGGAAGGACTGTAAAAGAGGGACTCTGTAGGGGCAGAACTTTATAGAGGAAGGTCTGTATGAGGTTATACTCTATGATCTGGAGAATGGCAATTCTGTATCGGGGGAATAACTCATTGGGGAACTCTATGGGGTAGCATTTTTGCTTACTTTAAGAAGGAACACATAGGGAGGGATCTATGGGGCAGCAAATGTTCAGTAAAGGACTGTATGGTGCACAGAAGGCTGAGCAATGTATATACACACAGAAGTGCCCGGAAGTATGGAAGTGGCAGCTATATGTGGGGACACAGACTGGCAGAAAATGATTGGGGCGCAAATATGATTAAAGCACAGCCCCTTTAAACCTCACAGATGCCCTACTGCCTAGGGAGGGAAGGCAGGTGTACGTTTTTCTAATGTGGAAATATTGGAGAGAGTGAAATCTGCCTCTTTGAGAAGAAACAGCTGCTTTATTAAAGCCCCTGAGCCATGTCCTTGTTTAGCCTACCCAATGGGCTCTCTTACATGGACGCTCGAATAAGCATCTCTGTTTTATTGAACATAGCTTGTGTGGGTGGAACAAATCAGCACATGGGCATTTATCCAACAGATGACAAACCAAAAATAGCCTGCCAGCTTGTTTTCCTAATAAAATTCACAATTACATTATGTGCTTAAACTGCTGTGTACTGAGTGCATTAAAGAGCGGAGAGCTGAGTGCTTTTGTATGCACGCTGTAATTTTGTTGCATTTCACAAAAGCTGCACAAGCTGGAATCCCCAATGCGGATGAGCAGGTTATGGAATTTGGAGAACTGAACATAGGTGTGCACAGCCTATTATGTTAGGGTGTGCACCTCAAAGCTCAAACACATATATGTGTGTGTGTATGTGTGTATGTGTATATATACTGACAGTGTCCGTAGGGCAGTGGACAGTGTTAGTAGAGCAGTGGACGGTGTCAGTAGGGCAGAGATTGGTGTCAGTAGGGCAGAGATTGGTGTCAGTAGGGCAGAGATTGGTCTCAGTAGGGCAGTGGATGGTGTTTAGTAGGGCAGTAGATGGTGTCAGTAGAGCAGTGGACGGTGTCATTAGGGCAGTGGACGGTGTCAGTAGGGCAGTGGACGGTGTCAGTAGAGTAGAGGACGGTGTCAGTAGAGCAGTGGACGGTGTCAGTAGGGCAGTGGACGGTGTCAGTAGGGCAGTGGACGGTGTCAGTAGGGCAGTGGACGGTGTCATTAGGGCAGTGGACGGTGTCATTAGGGCAGTGGATGGTGTCAGTAGAGCAGTGGATGGTGTCATTAGGGCAGTGGACAGTGTCAGTAGGTGAAAAGATTGGTATCAATAGGGCAGTGGACAATGTCAGTAGGGCAGAGATTGATGTCAGTAGGGCAGAGATTGGTGTCAGTAGGGCAGTGGAAGGTGTCAGTAGGGCAGTGGTTGCTGTCAGTAGGGCAGTGGTTGCTGTCAGTAGGGTAATGGACGGTGTTAGTAGGGTAGTGGACGGTGTCAGTAGAGCAGTGGACGGTGTCAGTAGGGCAGAGATTGGTGTCAGTAGGGCAGAGATTGGTGTCAGTAGGGCAGTGGACGGTGTCATTAGGGCAGTGGACAGTGTCATTAGGGCAGTGGACGGTGTCAGTAGGGCAGAGATTGGTGTCAGTAGGGCAAAGATTGGTGTCAGTAGGGCAGTGGATGGTGTCATTAGTTTTAATTATTTTTTACAATTTTATTTATTTATTTTTTTACAATTTTTTTTTTTTTAGGAGCCTCTTTAGGGGGCTTTGGTGAAATATCAGAGGTTTAAACACGCACGCCTATGTAACTGAATGAAAGTTAGAGTGGAATTTCACCCTAAACGAGAATTTCCAATTTTAAGAATCCCTCCCCTGTCCTTTATCATTATTGAAGGTTTTTTTTTTTTTGGGAGGGGGCTCACCCACTCCCACTGAATTTGCCTAGCAAGTTCTCCCCCCTCCCTTCCTGCCAAAAACCTCTTGGTAGTATGTGTATGTATGAATGTGAGTTAGGGACCTTAGATTGTAAGCTCCTTGAGGGTAGGGACTGATGTAAATGTATAATATATATCTAAAGCGCTGTGTAAATTGATGGCGCCATACAAGTACCTGAAGTAATAATAATAATAATACACGTCACACGTCCCAAGAGGCTGCGGGACCAATCAAAATGCGCAGTGGGAAGCCAGCTGTGACACTGCAAGGCGTCACAGCTAATTTCCCACACTAAACATGCTGGCACCGGGGACCAGAAGACCAGTGAAGTATGCATCGCATACTAGCACATTATAAGCAACTTACCTTAAAGTGGTTGTAAACCCCATTCATAAAATCTGACCTGGGCAAATATATCTGTAGTGTTTACTTATGTCTCTCCAAAGCTCTAAGTGCCATGTCTTTCTGCTGCTCCGTTCCTCAGTAGAGTCACTTCTGACAAGTTATCCAACACAAGAGATAACAGCAGCTGGAAATTTGTGTCGGGAGGGAGATTGGCAGGGAGCTGGTCTATTCACAGTCCAGCTCTGCATGTTCCTTCATTCCTCTGCTAATGTGGAGCGGGGTTGTGTGCCTTTCCTCCAATCAGCTCTCACATAGTGTAAGCCCAGACTCCACACCCACTGCTGAAACAGGAAGAAAGATTTCTAACAGGATCTGCACTTTCTAAAGAATGTAGAATAGGAAAGACAGCAGATATACATGTACAACTTATGTAGGAGGATTTGTTTGATCTCTGTGTATCATCTGAGGCTGATCACTTCACTGGGTATATGTGAGGATTTACAACCACCTAAAAAAAAAAGTCCTCAAGCAGCGTGCTGTCACCGCTGACAGGACTTCCATCTTCACCCGATCTTCCGCGTTCACGGGCTCCGGTTCTTTGAATGGACAAGCCGCGAAGCGCACGGGAGTTGCTGTTCATGGCACAGGGCTCTGAAGGAATGATGCCCATTTAGGAGATATTTACTGTACCTATAGGCTTACCAATAGGTACAAATCAACTAAGGGAGTGAAAACTAAAAGTCAGAAGGTGGGCTTTCCTCCAATCATGGAGCTCTCTCTGCTCAGTTAAGAGAACTCTATAAGAATCCACCGACTCAACACAGCAGCCCAAACGTTTCAAATCGCATGGGCTGCGGTGTGTGCATAGAATGTGCACCCCAGATGTTAACCCATTCCCAGTCAGTGTCATTAGTACAGTGACAGTGTATAGTATTCGCACTGTATTAATGTCACTGGTGATGTCAATGGCAGTTAGTCTGTTCCCACCCAGTGTCAGTTACTGTAGTGTTCGCCGCACTATCGCAGTCCCATTATAAGTTGCCGATTACTGCCATAAGTAGTATATAAAAAAAAATTCCAGCGTATAGATCATAGTTTGTAGACAATATAACTTACACGCAAACCAATTAATATACACCTATTGGGATTTGTTTTTTCAGACATGTAGCAGAATACATTTTGGCCAAAATTTCTGAAGAATTTATATTTTAAAAATTTTTTTATTGGATATGTTTTATAGCAGAAAGTAAAAAATACTATTTCTTTTTTTCAAAATTTTTGGTCTTTTTTCGTTTATATCGCAACAAAAACAAAAACCCAGTGGTGATCAAATACCATCAAAAGAAAGCTCTATTTGTGGAAAAAATGCTATAAAATTTGTTTGAGTACAGTGTTACATGACCGTGCGATTACCAGAAGTAGTGCAGTGCTAAATAGCAAAAAAATGCTCTGGTCATGAATGGGGTAAAATCTTCTGAAGCTCAAGTGATTAAAGAGGAAGTAAACCCTGATGGGTTTTACTTCCTCTTTATTCCTGCAATGTAAAAGCATAATAGGCTAGTATGCATCGTATACTAGCCCATTATGTGGCACTTACCTGCAACGATGTCTGCGATGCCCCCGCTGGTGGAAGCGTCCATCTTCACCCCACGTCCTTCCGGGGGCCGTGGACTCCGGCTCTGTGACTGGCCGGAGCTGCGTGACGTCACTTCCGCACGCATGCCAGGCACAGCACATGCTGGGGAAAAAACGTCACGGAGGGCCGCTTCTTCACTGCGCATGCGCCTATGACATCATCGGAGCACTACAAGGTAAATATCTCCTAAATGGCGCACGTTTAGGGGATATTTTCAGCACATATAAGTAAGCCTTATTATAAGCTTACCTATATGTAAAAAGGTGTCAGGGGGGTTTACAATAGTTAATAGTACATTTTTTTTTTTCTACCTCCAGTACTTCTGGGACAGTCAAAGAGTCTGTTTTCTCAAGGCTGCTCATAGAATGCATGAAAGTAAAAAAACCTTGAGCCTTTACAATCACTTTAACCTACCAGCATGTCTTTGGAGTGTGGGAGGAAACCAGAGTAAACCCACGCAAGCACAGGGAGAACATGCAAACTCCTGACCTGACCAGTGCTGCCAGACTTGGGCGCTAACCACTAAACCACTGTGCTGGACTGATCATGAATGCAATCTCTAATCCAGCAAAGGTAGGGCATTAGAACAGGGGGTCTCCAAACTTTCTAAACAAAGGGCCAGTCTACTGTCCTTCAGGCTTCAGGGGAGTCGGACTGTGGCTAGAGGAAGTGGACAGTTTTCTGGCATCAGTGGAAGTAAACGTCACCGCGTCTGGTATTCGTGGGAGGAATAGTGCCCCATCGTTGGTATCATTGGGAAGAATAGTGCCCCATCGTTGGTATCATTGGGAGGAATAGTGCCCCATTGTTGGTGTCAGTGGGAGTAATGGTGTCCCATTGTTGATGCCAGTTGGCAGAATAGTATCTCGTACCAGTGGGAGGAATAGCGCCCCAAGGGCCGGATAAGGGCAACCAAAAACACAAATGAAATTTACTCACTAGGGGGAGAGCATCTGGGGGAATGTAGGATGGAAAAGGATGTGGGAGTCCTAGTAGATGACAGGCTCAGCAATAGCATGCAATGCCAGGCTGCATCAAGCAAAGCCAACAGAATATTGGCATGCATTAGAAAGGGGATTAACTCCAGAGATAAAACGATAATTCTCCCACTCTACAAGACTCTGGTCCGGCCGCACCTAGATTATGCTGTCCAGTTCTAGGCACCAGTCCTCAGGAGGGATGTACTGGAACTGGAGAGAGTCCAGAGAAGGGCAACAAAGCTAATAAAGGGACTGGAGGATCTTAGTTATGAGGAAAGATTACAAGCACTGAACTTCTTCTCTCTGGAGAAGAGACGCTTAAGAGGGGATATGATTTCAATGTACAAAATATCGTACTGGTAACGCCCCCCCCCCCCCCCCCAATAAAACTTTTCCTCGAAAGGGAAATTAAAAGGACGCCCGGCCATTCACTAAATTTAGAAGAGAAGCAGTTTAACCTTAAGCTGCGTAAAGTGTTCTTTACTGTAAGAGCGGTACGTATGTGGAATTCTCTTCCACAAGCAGTGCTTTCAGCATGGAGCATCGATAATTTCAAAAAACTATTAGATGGGCACCTAAAAGACCTTTAACATACAGGGATATACAATGTAATACTGACATATAATCACACACATAGGTTGGACTTGATGGACTTGTCTTTTTTCAACCTACTATGTAACTATGTAAAAGGCCGCAGTTTGGAGAGCACTGCATTATAGCTCAAAGTAGATGAAGAACAGTTTCTTATTTTTTTTGGTGTGAGAATGAGAAGCACCTGGAGAGAAAACATGAAGCAAGAGGTGAAAAAATGTGTTTATGCAAACACTGATATTGGAAATTCCGAGCATAAATACTTCAAATGTCTCCTACTCATTGTTTGCTTGGAGTTCCACTTTTTTTTTATTTCACCAGTTTTCTAGTACAGTTTCATGAAGTCTTGCTCTGCACCCTGTGCTTCCATCATCTAGCTCTTTATGTCAATACAGGACACTGTAGTGACATACGAGATGGCAGGGGGCACCAGAAAGTACAGTGGGCAACATAGACATCCTACACACCAAGCAGTATCAGATGCTAATGATTCTCCTTAAAGAGTGAAGTGAGGACCACCATAGAGGTAAGTATAAGGTTGGCCATACATTATAAAATGTTCCTTTTAGATTTACTGAAACCTTATAATATATTGCCAAACCTAGACACTTTCAATTTGCATGCAATCAGACAGGCCCTTGCACTACGTATTTGAAGGTAAATCTAAAGGAAATTGAATAGGAAAATTGTATAATGAATGGCCAGCTTAAAAGTTTTCTTTAGCAGGCTGCTTTTTTTTTTTTTAATAGTCTTTTCATTCTTTTATTAGCAAGAGAGCGTTTGCGGTATACCTATTGATCACTTGCCCACTGGGCACTTTCACCCCCTTCCTGCCCAGGCCAGTTTTCAGCTTTCAGCGCTGTTGCAATTTGAATGACAATTACGTGGTCATGTAGCAATGTACCCATATGACATTTTTAGCATTTTTTTTCACACAAATAGAGCTTTCTTTTGGTGACCAAAAAAAACCAAACATTTTTCTTAGTTTCTGTTATAAAATTTTGCAGACGAGTCCTTTTTCTTCTTCACTGATGTGCGCTGATGAGGCTGTACTGATGGGCACTGACAGGCAGCACTGGTGGGCACTGATGAGGCTGCACTGATAGGCAGCACTGATTGGCAGCGCTGATGGGGACTGATAGGCTGCATTGATGAGGCAGCACTGGTGGGCACTGATGAGGAGCACTGATGAGGCTTCACTGATGGGCACTGATTAGGCAGCACTGATGGGGACTGATAGGCTGCATTGATGAGGCGGCACTGATGAGGAGCACTGATGAGGCTTCACTGATGGGCAGCACTGGTGGGCACTGATGAGGAGCACTGATGAGGCGGCACTGATGAGGCTGCACTGATTGGCAGCACTGATGGGGACTGATAGGCTGCATTGATGAGGCAGCACTGGTGGGCACTGATGAGGAGCACTGATGGGCAGCACTGGTGGGCACTGATGAGGAGCACTGATGAGGCTGCACTGATGGGCACTGATTAGGCAGCACTGATTGGCAGCACTGATGGGGACTGATAGGCTGCATTGATGAGGCAGCACTGGTGGGCACTGATGAGGAGCACTGATGGGCAGCACTGGTGGGCACTGATGAGGAGCACTGATGAGGCTGCACTGATGGGCACTGATTAGGCAGCACTGATTGGCAGCACTGATGGGGACTGATAGGCTGCATTGATGAGGCAGCACTTGTGGGCACTGATGAGGAGCACTGATGAGACTGCACTGATGGGCAGCACTGGTGGGCACTGATGAGGAACACTGATGAGGCTGCACTGATGGGCAGCACTTGTGGGCACTGTTGGGGCTGCACTGATAATCAGTGCAGATGTCCCCTTTCACACTTGCCGGTTACTGTCTTTCTCCTTTCCTCAGGCTGTGAAAGCTTGAGGAAAGAAATGCCTATAACTGGCAAGTGTGTTTACATCATGATCAGCTGGGATTGGACACAGCTGATCACGTGGTAAAGAGCTGCTGTGATTGGCCCTTTACCCTGATCTGTGATCAGTTGTGTCTGAAGGACACAGAGATCACAGAGTGCGCCTTCAATAGACGAACTGGACGACCGCGCTGTAGCCGCCATTCACTACAGCGCGATCAGCAAGTAATTAAAACATGAGCAGGAATAGTATACCGTGGTCAAACACAGCGAGAACTTGTTCAGAAGTTCAGATTCAACTGAACTTTTTCTTTGATTTTTGGATAGAGTGAGGTGGGGTTAAAATCTCTTCTAGATTTTTATTGCTGTTTGTGTCCCCAGTGAGGGAGACTGCCCTGGTGACCATTGACACTGAGACAAAAAGTGAGGGCCATTGACACTAAAGCAGTCTGTTGCTAGCCCAATAGTCTTCATTTTGGACTTACTAGATGAACTGCAGGTGCCCCAACACATTAACCACTTCAGCCCCGGAGGATCTGGCAGCTCAATGACCAGAGGACTTTTTACAATTTGGCACTGCGCTGCTTTAACTGGTAATTGCGCGGTCATGCAATGCTGTACCCAAACAAAATTTGCATCCTTTTTTTCCCACAAATAGAACTTTCTTTTGATGGTATTTGATTGCATCTGCGATTTTTAATTACACAAAGTTGTCACTAAATGATATATTGTTCAAACATGGCATAGTAAAGTAATTTTTAAAGTAATTTTCTTGCAAAAAAAAAATATATTTTCATGTAAACAATGAGTGTCAGAAAGGGCTTTGTCTTCAAGTGGTTAGAAGAGTGGGTGATGTGTGACATAAGCTTCTAAATGTTGTGCATAAAATGCCAGGACAGTTCAAAACCCCCCCAAATGACCCCATTTTGGAAAGTAGACACCTCAAGCTATTTGCTGAGAGGCATGTCGAGTCCATGGAATATTTTATATTTTGTCACAAGTTTCGGGAAAATTAAATTTCTTTTTTTGCACAAAGTTGTCACTAAATTATATATTGTTCAAACATGGCATGGTTATATGTGTAATTACACCCCAAAATACATTCTATTGCTTCTCCTGAGAATGGGGATACCTCATATGTGAGACTTTTTGGGAGCCTAGCCGTGCACAGGACCCTGAAAACAAATCACCGCCTTCAGGATTTCCGACTCAACATGCCTCTCATCACCTTGGGGTGTCTACTTTCCAAAAAGGGGTCATGGGGGGGGGGGGGGGGGTTGTGCTATCTGGGCATTTTATGGCCTTCAAAACTGTGATAGGCAGTGAGGAGTAAAATCAAAAAGTTACACCCTTCGAAATCCTGAAGGCAGTTGGTTTCCTGTACGCGGCTAGGCTGCCAAAAAGTCTCACACATGAGGTATCCCCGTACTCAGGAGAAGCAGCAGAATGTATTTTGGGGTGTAATTCCACATATAACCATGCCATGTTTGAACAATATATCACTTAGTGACAACTTTGTGCAAAAAAAAAATATATATATTTTCCCGAAACTTGTGACAAAATATAAAATATTCCATGGACTCAACATGCCTCTCAGCAAATAGCTTGAGGTGTCTACTTTCCAAAAAGGGGTCATTTAGGGGGGTTTTGAACTGTCTTGGCATTTTATGCACAACATTTAGAAGCTTATGTCACACATCACTCACTCTTCTTACCACTTGAAGACAAAGCCCTTTCTGACACTTTTTGTTTACAGAAAATATATTTTTTTTTGCAAGAAAATTACTTTGAACCCCCAAACATTGTATATTTTTTTAAAGCAAAGGCCCTACAGATTAAAATGGTGGGTGTTGCAATTTTTTTTTCACACAGTATTTGCGCAGCGATTTTTCAAACACAATTTTTTTGGAAAGCACACACTTTTTTTAATTTTAATGCACTAAAACACACTATATTGCCCAAATGTTTGATGCAATAAAAAAAGATGATCTTATGGCGAATACATGGATACCAAACACGACATGCTTTAAAATTACACACAAACGTGCAGCGGCGACAAACTACATACATTTTTAAAAGCCTTTACAGGTTACCATTTTAGATCTACAGAGGAGGCCTACTGCTAAAATTACTGCCCTCAATCTGACCTTTGCGGTACCTCACATGCATGGTGCAATTGCTGTTTACATATGACACCAGACCGACGCTTGTGTTCGCCTTTGCGCGTGAGCACGGGGGGACAGGGGTGCTTTTTTATTTATTTATTTTTTTTTAATTATTTATTTTGCTTTTTTGTTATATTTTTAGACTGTTCCTTTCATGTTTTTTAAAATTATTTTTATTGTTATCTCAGGAAATGTAAATATCCCCTATGATAGCAATAGGTAGTGACAGGTACTCTTTTTTTGAAAAAATTGGGGTCTATTAGACCCTAGATCTCTCCTCTGCCCTCAAAGCATCTGACCACACTAAGATCAGTGTGATAAAAAGCTTTGCCAATTTCCCAATGGCGCTGTTTACATCCGGCGAAACCTAAGTCATTAAATGCTCGTAGCTTTCCGTATCTTAGGCCATAGAGATGATTGGAGCCATTTTGGTCTCTGATCAGCTCTATGGTCAGCTGGCTGAACCACCGGCTGCATTCTTGGGTTCCCTGTTGGGACAGGAGAGCCCGAGAAAACCATGGAAGACGGTGGGAGGGGGGGGATGTTCCCTCCCACAGGTTATAAAAGCAGTCTAGATGCTAATTAGCCGCTAGGATTGCTTTTATATGAAAGCTGACCGCTGGCTGAAAAGAATGATACCAAGATTATACCTAAACCTGCAGGCATCATTCTGGCATAACCATTCAAAGTCCAGCAACATACCAGTATGTTACTGGTCCTTGTTGGGCATATATTGTAGTGTTGTTTTTTTATGCAGCCTGTGGGCTGAACGAAAAAAAGAGATTGATTGGTGGGTATGCCCACCATTAGAATACCTCCCTTCATCCACCCACTTCTAATGATGGGCATACATGCACCATTTTTTTTTTAACTGTGGTGGTGAAATCGCCTCTGACAGCGCTGGAGTCACGGCTTTACGTATTGTGGGAGCAAACGCTGTTGCTGTCAAGATAAATAAACCCGTGCTGCAGCTGAATGGCGTACCTGCTAAGCAAATAATGGTTAACAATAAAACAAAGTAACATTACAGTATAACAGTAAGACTTACCATACTAAATACAATAAAACATAGTAAAACATAAGACATAGAAACATAAGATAGAAAATAGAACATAAGAACATAAGTGCTGGTAGCGTCAGAAGAAAAAAAAAAAGGCGATCACAGGCGGCTGTGAGAGGGACATCAGTCCCGATCGTGGAGAGCCTCTGCGCCACCTACCAGTGCCCACCAGCGCCACCTACCAGTGCCCACCAGCGCCACCCATCAGTGCCCACAGTGTCATCTATCGGTGGCCACAGTGCCACCTATAAAAGTCACCACCAAAGTGCCTCATCACCAGTGCTGCCTATCAATACCACCTACCAGTGCCCATCAATGCCACTCATCAGTGCCACCCATCAGTGCCGTCTTATCAGTGCCCATCAGTACCGTCTTATCAGTGCCTATCGGTGTCGCCCATCAGTGCAGCCTCATCAGCGAATATCAATGAAGGGGAAAAATTACCCGTTTGCAAAATTTTATAACAAACTATGAAACATGTTTTTTTTTTTTCAAAAATGTATGACTTTTGATTAAAAAAAAAAATGATAAAAATTTTATTTGGGTACAGTGTTTGTATGACCGTGCAGTTGTCATTCAAAGTGTGACAGCGCTGAAAGCTAAAAATTGGTCTGGGCAGGAGGGGGGTTTAAGTGCCCAGTAAGCAAGAGATTAAAGAGTATTTGCAGAATCACTTTATTGTATATGAGTATTATTTTTAGCACATAATTATTTTTGCACTATATTTTGATCTGTATGAAATTTGTATTTTTTTTTGGATTTGCACTACATATATTTTATGCACTTTCTGAGAATGTGAATTTTTTTGTACTTTTTGCATATAATGAGACATTTCAGTTAGAATGTTTGTTAGTTAAAGGGATTGTGCATTTCATTTTGGCATATGATACTTTAAAGACCATTGATTCCAACAACAATCTTCCTATACAGTGATATGGATGATGATGATATGTGCATTTAACATATTTATGTATTTTATTTACCAGCAAAAGCCTCCCTTGTGTAGACATAGAAAAGCCCTGAGACTGCTGCTGGGTGTCACCATCTTGGATGTGATGTCATTGGCCCCATCAGGCTCAGAGATGCAATTCAGGTGCATTCTATAGTTTGCTCCTCCCCTGCAGCTACAGGAAAGGTTATGAAGGGAGGAGCAAAAGAGCTGGACCAGCACAGAGAATTAAAGAGAAGTAGAGACTCCCAGCAAAGGAGAAGGCTATGATGTGTAAGAAGGGAAAAGGCTGTGCTAGGGAACTAACTCTCAAGTCCAGATGCACATTGTAAGTGAATAAAAAGAAATTTATAGAAAGGAAAAAAACGCTTTATGTAAGCATTAAAAATATTTGATAATTCTGTGCTTTTCTTTGCAGTTTTCTAATGCCGCGTACACACGAGCGGACTTCTCGTCGGACTGAACTCCGAAGGACTTTTCGACGGAGTTCCGACGAAACGGACTTGCCTACACACGATCACACCAAAGTCTGATCGTTTCGAACGTGATGACGTACGACCGGACTAGAAAAGGAAGTTCATTAGCCAGTAGCCAATAGCTGTCCTTGGGTCGTTTTCGGTTGGTCGGATTAGCATACAGACGAGCGTTTTTTTCGATAGGAATCGAGCCTGTCGGAAAGATTTGAAACATGTTCTATTTCTAAGGTCCGTCAGATTTTTCGTCAGAAAAGGTCCGAAGAAGCCCACATACGATCGGAATGTCCGACAGATTAGTTCCGTTGGACCTTTTCTGCTGGAAAGTCCGGTCGCGCGGCATAAGGCAGTAATTTTTCCTTTTGTTTCAACAGCGGGTTGTATGAAAAAAAAAAAATTACCCAGTTTCCCCATCCACACACTCAAGGTGGATGGGGGAATCAATCCTGCTGAGTCTTTGTATTCTGACATGCACTGATTGGGACTGCAGGCTATAGCCAGCGGTGCGGATTATGCAGAAATTTTCCAACAGGCTGGTTGTACAGAAATAGATCGGTAGATCAACGTCTGTACAACCAGCCTGCACATATATGGATCGAAATTCTTCCAGTCCCTGCTAAACTGGCCAAATTTTGATCCATGTATGGCCAGCTTTAGTTGCTCTCTTTGATGTGTCTTGGCAGTTGCTTGTGGACAACCATGGGTAGGTGGTGTTCACCTAGTCTAGAGCTGGGCGATTTTCTAAAAAAAAAAAAATCTGCGATATTTAAAAAAAAAACTCGATTTACGATTCGAATCGAGTTTTTTTTTTTTTTTTGGACACCGCGCCGGTCCTGAGGAGCTGGGGGCAGGAGTTTTTAGGCGAGGCCGCGGCTTCGGCCTAGTCCGCGGCGTCCGGCCTTGTGGACTAGGCCGAAGCCGCGGCCTTGTCTGAAAACTCCTGCCCGCAGCTCCTTAGGACGCGCGGTGTCAGCGCCGGTCCCGGTGAAAAAAAAATAATTGATTTGCTTAAATTTTGAATCGATTTGACTTCTCAACTCGATTCAAGATTTAAATCGATTTTTTGCCCAGCCCTATCACCTACATGTGCTGGTGGTGTACATTACATAGCACAGTCAGTTTCTATAGTCCCGTGACTCTGGTTCTTTACTTCCTGGGGAATTCCGTAGCCTTCAGCCCTCATGTTGCTCAGATTTGATCTTTTTTCTACCTGCAAATACCAGTTTTTCTGCATTGAACTCTGCACCAGACAGCGGAATATTTCACCCCTATGAGACCTACAGTGACAACACAGAGAGCTGACTGGTAGAATTGTCTATAGATGGGTTTTTTTTTACAATTCTGAAGCAGACTCTGTCACCCACAAAGACTTTATTATTTATTTATTACAGGTATTTATATATCGTCAGCAATTTATGCAGTGCTTTGTATATTGTACATTCACATTAGTCCCTGCGCTCAAGGAGCTTACAATCTAAGGTCCCTAACTCACATGCATACATGCACATACTAGGGCCAATTAAGACAGGAGCCAATTATCCTACCAGCCTTTGTATTGTAGGAGGAAAACCCTGCATGCATGGGGAGAATATGCAAACTCCATGCAGGTAGTGCCCTGAACAGGATCCCAACCTGTGGACCACAGTGTTGCAAGATAGAAGTGCTAGTTACTAAGCCAGTTTTTTCCCAGCCTTTTTTAAACTGGAACCAAAGGGGTTAATACTCACCTTCTATACGGTTCCTCGCCGGAGCCTGCATCTTCCCCAATACTTTGGTCCTCAACCATATGCATGCGCACAGGGTGCGCCGGATGTGCCTGGGCACACCCTAATCACCCCATGCACATTAACATTATTGCTCTGTGTGCTGGAGGGAGGAGAGGAAAGATCTCCCTCTTAACGGCTCTGCCGGAGCCTGCATCTTCCACTATACTTTGGTCCTCAACCATATGCATGCGCACAGGGTGTACCGGATGTGCCTGGGCACACCCTAATCACCCCATGCACATTAACATTATTGCTCTGTGTGCCGGAGGGAGGAGAGGAAAGATCTCCCTCTTAACGGCTCTGCCCCAAGAGAAGTGTTTGGGTGCTTTCCTTTCACTGTGCCGGCAGGGAGATCAATTTGCCAGGGTCCTATATATGTAGACACACACACACAAGTTTGTTTGAGCTTTAGGGTGCACACCCCAATGCAATAGGCTGCACACAACCTCAACCATGTTCACTGACCAGAAGGAGGCCATCATTCCGGCATACAGAGACCAGCCCGGTGCTGTAAGCTGAGCTGCGCGTGCACAGCTCAGTTTGAAGAGCTACAGTAGACAGCGAACAGGCATGTAGGGGCATTTTATTGCAGAGGAGACGTTGCATGTCTTCTGCAATACAATTCTGTCTGCTTGCTGTTTGTTACAGCAGTACTTCAGCACTGCTTTAAGTCATGGCACCCTTTGAAAATGTGGTAAATCTTGAGGGGCACCCCAGTCTAAAGTGGGCGTCTTTCACATCAGGGTCCCCCCATGACATCAGAAGCTCTCCCTTTCATAGGGAGTTCTCATTTCCTTCCCTTTCATATCAGAATCATCAGTACTCACCTTCATATTAAAGCGGATTTTCAGCAATTTTTTTCATCTTTCCATTTATCTTCTGCCCTTGTTGTTTTAACTTTGGATAGTGAAACATTTTTTTTTCTGTCAGTAAATACCTTATACAGCCCACGATAGCCTAGGCTTATTATTATTATTATAAGCGATTTATATAGCGCCAACAGTTTACGCAGCGCTTTACAGTGTATAGGGGAGACAACACAATTACAGTACAGTTCAATACAAAAGGTACAGGAGGGCCCAGCTCGTAGAGCTTACATTCTAAAGGGAGGGGGTGGTGGTACAAAAGGTAATAGCTGCAGAGAAGGATTTGAAGGGGGGTGGCTCGGGGACAGTTGTTAGGTGGGTGTGGGATAGGCTTCCCTGAATAAATGAGTTTTCAGGGGTCTCCTAAAGGTGGACAGGGTAGGGGCTGATCAGACATACTGGGGCAGGGAATTCCAGAGGATGGGAGAGGCTCTGGAGAAGTCCTGAAGGCTAGCATGGGAGGAGGTAACAAGGGAGCTAGAGAGCAGGAGGTCCTGGGAGGAGCGGAGGGGACGATTTGGCCGATATCTGCAGATGAGTTTGGTGATGTAGATGGGGGCGATGTTGTGAATGGCCCTGTATGTTATGGTTAGCATAATTATAATTGTAATATATATTATAATTATAATTATGGTTAGTTATGGCTTATGACATCGTGTACAGTTCTCTTCCTCACTCTCATGAGAGTTTGCCAGGAAGGGAGGGGGGATGAGTCATAAGAGGGCCAATGAGGGCTGCAGAGCTGGGTGTGCCTCTCTTTGTCTGTGTATATCCAGGAAGTGAACAGTCAGCAGCTTCAGCTGCCCACAGTTAAAATGGATGCAGGCAGATTCAGTGGAGGGAGATTTCTGCAGCATATTTGGCAAGTACAGAATCGCAGTATATATAAAATAATAAGCAAAGTGGTTGGAGGGAAGCTTCCGACTGGCAAAGATGTTTTTATTACAAATTATGTGAGCAGACTGCAGTTCCTCTTTAACCACTTTCCACCTAGGCCAATGCTAACATTTCTCTCCTACATGTAAAAATCATAATTTTTTTTGCTAGAATTATACTCAGAACCCCCAAACATTTTATATATATATATATATATATATATATATATATATATATATATATATATATATATATATAGCAGAGACCCTGGAGAATAAAATGTCGGTTGTTGCAATTTGTTATGTCACACTGTATTTGCGCAGCAATTTTTGGAACGCAATAAAAAAAAAGAAAATACACTTTAATGAATTTTAAAGCCTACATTCCCTCCCCCTTTACATAAGTTTCCTCAGTTCCACTGCTTTAATATCAAAGTCCTCAACACACAAACCCCCGTTCTGACAGAAGAGGAGAAACAGATTGTCTGTTCCTACTGAGAACAGCGATCTGTCTCCTCCTCCTAATCAGTCCCATCCCCCCACAGTTAGAAACACACCTAGGAAACACATTTAACCCCTTGAGTGCCCCTAGTGGTTAACCCCTTCCCTGCCAGTGACATTTACACAGTAATCAGTGCATTGTTTTAGCACTGATCGCTGTATAAATGTCAATGGTCCCAAAAATGTGTCAAAAGCGTCCTATCCGTCCGCCACAATGTCGCAGTCCCGACATTGCGCCGTACAGGGTGTAACGGATGTGAGGACCAAGGTATAGGGCAGTGGTTCTCAACTCCTGTCCTCAGGACCCACTAACAGGCCAGGTTTTCAAGATAACTGAAATACATCACAGGTGAGATAACTTGCTGCTCAGTGATTGCAGTATTCTAGTCTGCATCTCCCCAAGGTAATACTTAAAATCTGGCCTGTTAGTGGGTCCTAAGGACAGGAGTTGAGAACCACTGGTATAGGGGAAAATGCAGGCTCCGGCGAGGAACTATATAAAAGGTGAGTAGGCTGGGAAAAACTGGCTTAGTAACTAGCACTTCTATCTTGCAACACTATGGTCCCCAGGTTGGCATCCTGTTCAGGGCACTATCTGCATTGAGTTTGCATATTCCCCCCATGCATGCAAGGTTTTCCTCCCACAATACAAAGGCTGGTAAATCGCAGATCGCCGTCATTATTAGTAAAAAAAAAAAAATAATAAAAATGCCATAAATCTATTCCCTATGTTGTAGACGCTATAACTTTTGCGCAAACCAATCAATATACACTTATTGTGATTTTTATTATTTTTTTATTTTTACCAAAAATATATAGAAGAATATATATTGGCCTAAACTGATGAAGAAATTTCTTTTTTTACATTTTTTTGGATATTTGTTATAGAAAAAAGTAAAAAAAAATACAAAATTGTCGCTTTTTTTTTGTTTTATTTGTGGGGAAAAAAAGACATACATTTTGTTTGGGTGCAGCTACTCACGACCGCGCAATTGTCAGTTAAAACGACGCAGTGCCGTATCGCAGTGTTACTGGATTTGATTTACTAAAACTGGAGAGTGCAAAATCTGGTGCAGCTCTGCATAGAAACCAATCAGCTTCCGTTTTTTTTTTTCAAACCGGTTAACCGGTTCCGGACCGCCTTCCGCACATTTTCTGCAGCAAGGCGGCCTGGCTGCGTGAAAAGACGTACTTGTACATCGTTTCGTACAGTGGTCACTGGGGGACACGCGTGCCGACAGAGGCGCAATCGCGTGCTGATTGGATAGAGGGGGAGCCAATCAGCGGGTCTTGTGGACCCGATGTCCGCCGGCCACCTGCGATCATTCCCGAGAGAGGTAGAATGGCGATCTGCCTATGTAAAGACAGATCGCCATTCTGACAGGGAAGAAGATAGAGATGTTGTGTTCCTGCCAAGCAGGAACACTGATCTCTGTCTTCACCCAGTCAGACCATCCCCCACACAGTTAGCAAGCACCCCCTAGAGTCACACTTAACCCTTAGATCGCCCCTGATATTAACCCCTTCCCAGTCAGTGTCATTAGTACAGTATCAGTGCATATTTTTAGCACTGATCACTGTATTAGTGTCACCGGTCTCCAAAAAAGTGTCAGTTTCGTTGTCCGATTTGTCCGCCGCAATGTCGCAGTCCCGCTAAAAATCGCTGATCGCCGCCATTACTAGTAAAAAATAAATAAAAAATAAATTCCATAATAATACCCCATAGTTTGTAGACACTAAAACTTTTGCGCAAATCAATCAATATACGCTTGTTGGGATTTTTTTTTACCAAAAATATGTAGCTGAATACATATTGGCCTAAATTGATGAAGAAATTTGTTTTTTTTACATTTTCTTATTGGATATGTTTTATAGCAGAAAGTAAAAAATATATAGTTTTTTTTCTTCAAAATTGTAGCTCTATTTGTTTATAGCGAAAGAAATAAAAACCGCAGAGGTGGGGAAAGAAAGGACATTAGTTTTATTTGGGAACAGCATCGCACGACCACGCAATTGCCAGTTAAATTAACGCAGTGCCGTATCGCAAAAAATGGCCTGGTCATTAAGGGGGTAAAACCTTCCAGGGCTGAAGTGGTTAATTGAACAAGCTGAAGGTGGAAGCTGATTGGCAACCATGCACAGCTGCACCAGATTTTGCACTTTCTAGTTTTAGTAAATCAGCCTTACTGTGTCCATACATACAGAATAAGAACAGATACAACACCCGGCACACAGAGCAGTAAAGTGCTACTGTGCAGCATTCATGCATCCAAAACAGGGAAAGTTACTGAGAAATATGATAAGATAAGATAAAAAATGATTTATTGTCATTGCAAAATACATTTACAACAAGATTACAATATTACTCCCAGCATACAGTACATGGGAAGTGCTATTGTGTAATGTCCATACATACAGACTAGGAAAAGATACTGAGATTTATATCCAGCATACAGAAAAGAGAGCTGCTAATGTGCAACATTTGTACATGCAATGCAACTATCCTTCCCTCCCATTATGCTAGGTGTAATTCTGGACTCCGACCTCTCCTTTCAGCCCCACATCCAATCACCGTCCAAATCATGCCACCTTCATCACCGTAACTTCTCCAAAATATGCCTCTTCCTAACCAATGAAAACACCAAGGTAATTATTCGCCCTCTTGTTATCTCTCACCTCTACTATTACAACTCCCTCCTCCTTGGCCTCCCTCTACACAGGCGATCCACTCTTCAGATCAGGGGTAGGTAAACTTTTGAGCACAGCGTGCCAAAAAATGTTTTCAAAGAAATTGTTTCAAAAGAAATTGAGTACCGATTTTATGACAAAAAAATGTCAACTTCACACTCTCAATCACAAAAAAGGATCACAAAAAAAAAAAAAAATGCCGTAAACTACTTTAGTAGTGAGAAATTAACATCCTGCACTCTCACGCCTCAGATCAGTCTCTATTCATGCAACTCCACACCTCAGATCACTGTGACCCCTGCACATCTGCCCCACCACTGTGACCCCCTGCTCATCTGCCCCACCACTGTAACCCCCTGCAAATCTGCCCCACCACTGTAACCCCCTGCACATCTGCCCCACCACTGTAACCCCCTGCACATCTGCCCCACCACTGTGACCCCCTGCTCATCAGCCCCACCACTGTAACCCCCTGCATATCTTCCCCACTACTGTACCACCCTGCTCATCTGCCCAACCACTGTAACCCCCTGCACCTCTGCCCCACCACTGTACCACCCTGCTCATCTGCCCCACCACTGTACCCACCTGCTCATCTGCCCCACCACTGTAACCCCCTGCACATCTGCCCCATCACTGTAACCCTCTGCACATCTGCCCCACCAATGTACCTCACTGCTCTTCTGTCCCACCACTGTAACCCCCTGCTCATCTGCTCCACCACTGAACCATCTCATCTGTCCTAACACTGAACTTATCTGCTCATCTGCCCCACTGATGTAACCCCCTTTCTAATCTGCCCCACAACTGTACCTCCTGCTCATCTGCCCCACCACTTTAACCCCCTGCATGTCTGCCCCACTATTGTAGACCCCTGCACATTTGCCCCACCACTGTAAGCCCCTGCACATCTGCCCCACCACTGTACTACCCTGCACATCTGCCCCACCACTGTAACCCCCTTTCTCATCCACCCCACCACTTTAACCCCCTGCACATCTGCCCCACCTCTGTACCTCCCTGCACATTTGTTCCACCACTGTACCACCCTGCTCTTCTGTCCCACCACTGTAACCCCCTGCTCACCTGCTCCACCACTGAACCATCTTCTCATCTGTCCTAACACTGAACTTATCTGCTCATCTGCCCCACTGATGTAACCCCCTTTCTCATCTGCCCCATGACTGTACCTCCTGCACATCTGTCCCACCTCTGTTCACCCCTGCTCATCTGCCCCACGATGTAACCCTCTTTCTCATCTGCCCCACGACTGTACCTCCTGCACATCTGTCCCACCTCTGTTCACCCCTGCTCTTCTGCCCCACCGCTGTAACCCCCTGCTCATGTGTTACACCGATGTACCTCCTTTCTCCTCTGCACCCTTCTGCACATCTGCCCCACCTCTGTACCCCCTGCTCCTCGGAACCAACACTGTAACCCCCTGCTCATCTGTGCCACCAATGTCCCTACTTTCTTCTCTGCCCAAACACAGTCCGCCCACTGCTCTCGTGTCACTGGATTTGATTAACAGGACGGGAGCCAATGGCTCCCGCTGCTATCAATCTGTCTAATGACGACAAAGACAGCGGCTGGAGCCGCTGGGCTCATGCACATCGCTGCATCGGATGGACTTAGATAAGAAAAAGGGGGGCTCTGGGGGCAGCAAAGAAGGTTTTTCATCTTAATGCATTAGGGTGAAAAACCATGAGACTTTACAATCCCTTTAATGTCGAGAGGGGTCCCAAATGTAAACATTTCTGTGCTGAGAGCGTGCCCTGTTTGTACCCAGCACAGTTACTAGCGGTTACTGGTAAGATCCCAATGCTTAATTGCGATCACGAGAGTCACATGATTGGAATGCCTGCCTCTCAGCATCTAGAACCTCTTAAAGGACTGGGAGGCAGTGGCGGAAAGGGGTTAAAATACTAACAACATCTTACAAACCATCCAAAACTCTGCCTCAACTACATCACCAGCCTCATCTCAAAATATCACCCAAACTGTTCACTCCACTCCTCTATAAAGCTCTTGCTCTCTGGATCCCTCATCACATCCTCCTATGTTTGCCTCCAGGACTTCTCCAGATCCTCTCCCTTCCTCTGGAACTCCCTACCCCAATGTATCCCGCTATCTCTTCCTCTGTCCGCCTTTAGGCGATCCCTGAAAACATCTCTTCAGGGAAGCCTAAATCGAGTCTACCTAATTACTGAAATTTTACTTTCTCTATCGACCCATTCCCTCACAGCTATTACTTTTTTGTATCTTTTTGATTTTCTTAGAATCTTAATAAGTTCTGTTCTGGATCCTGGAGCCCAGAGGCTTTATAGAGCTTTGGGTAGGATAAAGCATCCATTCCTAGGTCCACGTCTTACCTGTTAGCCAGTCCTTGTCATTAGTCTCAACAGTCTGCAGGTCTTTGTATGGTTGTCTCTCTTTGCTGTGGGAGTGTGTTGCTGGGTGAAAAGGCTGATTGCTGACAAAACACTAATGCCGCGTACACACGACTGGTTTTGCTGTCGGAATAAACTCCGAAGGTTTCTCCGGCGGAACTCGGACGGAATTCCGCTTAAGCGGTCTTGCCTACACACAGTCAAACCAAAGTCGGACCGTCCAGAATGTGGTGATGTTCAACACGTACGACGGGACTAGAAAAAGGAAGTTTAATAGCCAGTAGCCAATAGCTTCCGTCTCGTACTTGCTTCAGAGCATACATCGTTTTTGGTCCGTCGGAACAGCATACAGACGAGCGGTTTTCCCGATAGGAATTGGTTCTGTCGGAAATATTTAGAACATGTTCTATTTCTAGGTCCGTCAGAATTAAAAAAAAAAAAAAAGTCTGATGAGGCATACACATGATCGGAATAGACGATGAAAAGATTCTGTCTGACTTTTTCTGTCGGATTTTCCGCTCATGTGCACGCGGCTTAAGACAAGTGTTGGCTGTTTTTGTTGGGAAACCCATTAAAGGCACCCTGTTAATTAGATGCTGACGTGCGTTTAGTTGGTGGCTTGGGTGAGCAGTTTGTTTTATGCTATGGACTTGCTCTACAAATCCCTCCTGCATTGAAACTGTTTGTTTGCTGATTTGCTGACTGCAAAAAATGCAGGACAAACTAGAGCTGGGCGATTTTCTCCAAAAAAACAACTCGATTCACGATTCGAATCAATTTTTTTTTTTTTGATGGCCACCACGCCAGTCCTGAGGAGCTGTGGGCAGGAGTTTTTAGGCGAGGCCGCGGCTTCGGCCTAGTCCGCGGCGTCCGACCTCGCAGACTAGGCCGAAGCCGCGGCCTCACCTAAAAACTCCTGCCCACAGCTCCTCAGGCCCAGCGCGGTGTCAGTGTCGGTCCTGGTGGAAAAAAAAAAATCGAAAAAAACGATTTGCTGAAAATTTGAATCGATTTGATTTCTCAACTCGATTCAAGATTCAAATCAATTTTTTCCCCAGCCCTAGGACAAAATTTCTTGGGCTGTTCATGGGTGTTTCTGTCTAGTGCATGGTTTACCACCGCTAATACCAGTTGTCCTCCATACAAAACTTCCAGCTCACAGGACAACGATCTAAAGCCTCGTACACACGATCCGATTTTTGGCCAACAAAGCGTCAGACTTTTGTCCGAAGGGTGTGTGCCGGGAACTCGTCTTGCATACAAACGGTACACAATTGTCGGCCAACAATTGTCACAATTGTCGGTGACTTACTACGAGGAATTTCAGCTTGAGCGCCACCCTTTGGGCACCTTCTGCTAATGTCGTGTTTGGTGAGCACTGATTCCGAGCATGCGTGTTTTTACTTTGAAAACATAAACCTTAGCGCCTTTGGATAAAAAAAAAACTCTAGTCATCAAAGTAAAAAACTTGCTAGAAAGCAAATAGCAAAAAAGCAAAAGACGAATGTAAAAGACAGTTTGCTGCGCTTAGGGTAGATCAAATTCATGTATACATGCAGAACACACAAAACTAATAACGTCCCATTAGGTGATGAAACAAAGTGCTCATGCTTAAATTGACTTCTCCTGGGCAATGGTGTTCAGATTGGGTGCCCCACATAGATGTGCACCCACCCTGGATGTTGACCAACTATCGCTAGTATAGTCTCTTAAGCATGTGGGGAAACCCCTGGGGAGCCTGTTGAAATGCTGTCTCATGCAAGGATATACCTTATAGGGATGGATGGAAATGACAAAGGAAAACCTTCATTGCGCAATGCCATTATAATGGGTTTATTCAGTACACAAATTAAAATAATTCCACTCACATTTATAAGTGCCTTATAGTCCTGGCACCCGGCATGTATAGCAGGTGATTGTTATGGGTAATTGGCCCTGGTAGGGAAAGCCGCCACTCACGGCATTCTGCTCGATTCCTGGGTAGGTTCATATGGGCGGAAGTGACGCGATGACGCGCTGTAACCTTCAACGTTTTCGGCCTATCACAAAGCCATTATGATGATGGCTGTACTTTGGACTTTTGTGATGGACTTGTGTACAGATGATAGGAAAATCTGACAACAGACCGTTGTCCGCCGAAAATTTACTAGCCTGCCATTTGTTTGCGGAAAGTTGGACAACAATTGTCTGATAGAGCGTACTAACGGTCGGATTTTAGGCCATGAGTCTGTCATCACATAATTCCGATCCGATGAAAATCTGATCGTGTGTACGAGGCTTTAGTGCCAATATAAAAGGTTGCGTTGTCTCATAAAGAAAGAAAAAGCTCTTATCAGAAAATATGGCAGACACAGTGTATCAACGGGTGATAAGAGTCCAATAAACAAGCGTCCATGTGTATCAAAAATGATTCCGATAGTATTCCACCAACTGGATGTGCTATCCACCGTTCCCAGTGATAATAAAGTATAACAAGCCAAATGAAAATTAAATTGGCCTCTTACCAAATTCCGATGATCTCTAAATTATAAGAGATCATCTAACGCATGAGGTAAGAAAATGCCCAATGCCTGGCCACATCCTCTGTGTGTCTCCCAACCTCCAACATGGATGGATGGATCCGACAGCTCCAGGCTCATCGTCCCAACACCTCTCACTCTGGACTCTGACTCCACACTGAAAGTATATTCCGTAGCGTCCCAGCACAGCTTGCCTCACTCCTGTTAAGGCGAAACATGTTGGAAGGAGATGGGAACTGTGACATGACCAGCTGGGACGCTGTGTAATATACTTTCAGTGTGTAGTCAGAGTCCAGAGTGAGATGTGTTGGGACGATGAACCTGGAGCTGTCTGATCCATCCATCCATCTTGGAGGTTGGGAGACACACAGAGGATGTGGCCAGGCATCGGGGATTTTCTTGCCTAATGCGTTTGATGATCTCTTATAATTTAGCGATCATAGGAAGTTGGTAAGAGGCCAATTTAATTATAAATTGGGTTGTTATACTTTATTATCACTGGGAACGGTGGACAGCACATCCAGTTGGTGGAATACTATCGGAATCATTTTTGATACACATGGACACTTGTTTATTGAACTCTTTATTTGTCACTAGTTGATACACTGTGTTTGCTATATTTTTTGGTAAGAGTTTTTCTTTGTTTATGAGACAGCGCAACCTTTTACATTTTCAATTTTTTTCCCATTATCTCCATGTATCCAAGGAGTGATAAAAGTGCAGCAGTCTACACTTATAATTAGTGCGAGATTTTTACACACATTTCAACAATCTAAGTGCCAGCCAGCAGAGTGATAGTCACTTGAGTTGTTCAATTCTGCAGTTAACACTTTATACCCACAAACAATGACACTACAGTATGTGTTAACAGTTTAACAGTTGTATAGTTCAAAGTATTTAATATAACCAGGGCTTTTTTTCAGCGAGAACGCAGTTCCGTCACCTCCAGCACTGAATGTATGTAATAGCATGGGGTGTGGGGTGTGCTGGACGGTCTATTGATATTGGCTGCTGGGGGATCTATTGTCACTGGTGGGGATCTGATTTTGTGTGAGGGTCTATTGTTGCTGGGGGGGGGTCTTATGTTGCTGGAAGGGATCTACTGTTGAGGGAGAGGTCTATTTTTATTGGCTGCTGGAGGATCTATTGATGCTGGCTGCTGGGAGATCTGTTGTTGCTGCTGGGGAGGGGTCTAATGTTGCTTGGATGGATATTTTGTTACTGGGTGTGATATTTTGTTGTGGGTGGTTGACTGTTGCTACAGGGAATCTGTTGTTTTTGGGGTGGAGTCCATTGTTGCTGGGGGAGTCTATTGTTGTGTGGGGATCTATTGCTGGGATTCTATTGTTGCTGGCTGCAGGGGATCTATTTTACTGTTTTTCTTTTTATCATTAACATGTTCCATATAAATGATTTAGCACCACAAAATGATACTTGGCTCTGGATTCTCTAAAAGGTGCAGTACTGGTAGGTGGGTAGGGGGTGGAATCAAGGGACGGTGGTCAGAGATGGGTAGGGGGCAGAGACAAGGGGTGACTCAGATGGGGGGAGTTCCTGCACCTATTCGAGAAAAAAAGCCCTGAATATAACAATTCAGGCCTTAATGTGTCTGTCACTGCCACTCCAGACAGGAATATAACCTGTCTCACCTAGGTGAGAATGATGGCTGGAGGTGGAGTTTGGACAAATAAAAAAAAAAAATATATATATATATATATACAGTAGTACCTTGGATTACGAGCATAATCTGTTCCCGATACATGCTTGTAATCCAAAGCACTCTTATATCAAAGCGATTTCCCCCATAGGAATCAGTGGAAACCTATATACAATGGAACCTCGGATTACGAGTATAGTCTGTTCCAGGAGTATGCTCGTAATCCAAAGTACTCGCATATCAAAGCGAATTTTCCCATTGAAGTCAATGGAAACGAAAATAACTTGTTCCGCATTGACTTCAATGGGATGCAATATCGCATGCGGCCAGAGGCGGGGGGGCGCCGGAGAGCCTCGGAAATGACCGAAAAGGCCCGAGCACACTTCGGCGGATTCCCATTTTAGCTAGCTATGAGTAAGCACTTGGTGTAAGTGCGAAACACGTCAGCATTCTTGTACCACCCCACAGTCGTGTTTTGTGTACCCCATGATCCTGTATTTTGAATAAAAGACGGATTTATCTATTCCGGTGTGCGGCTGTCCAGGTCTTCTTGTTCTCTTCTACTCACACTTCGGCGGACTTGGCAAACCTCGGAAAGACTCCGTTCACAAGCCTTTCCGAGGTTTGCCGAGGTCAGCCGAATTGTCCTCGGGCCTTTCTGTGCATTTCTGAACGCAGACGATCGGCGACTTTCGGCTCTGCTCTGCTCCGGCGCCCCCCACCTCAGTCCAAAAGCGGTACTGCACACCGCTTTTGGCCTGAATCCTGCTCGTTTTGCGAGTCAACACTCGCAAACCGAGTTAGGATTTTTAGAAATACAGTGCTTGGTTTGCGAAACGCTCGTTAACCGCGTTACTCGCAAACCGAGGTTCCACTGTAATTCGTTCCACAGTGACTGCTGGTGTATGCAGTATTGTATGTGGCCAGAGGTGCATGGGCGCCGGTGAATGCAGTACCGCATGTGGGCCAGAGGTGCGGGGGCGCTGGAGACACTCCAATCGTCTTCGACTGTCTCCCAGTGTAACCGGTGCCCCCGCACCTCTGGCCAGATGCGGTACTGCACACCCCAGAGGATTGAATCCTGCTCATCTTGCGAGACAACGCTCGCAAATCGAGTCTAGATTTTAAAAAATAGCGCCTATTGCGAAAAGGGTCGTAAATCCGGTTACTCGCAATCCGAGGTTTCACTGTATATTGTTAAGGGACAGGGAGTTAAAGTGATAATAAAGAATCTTTTTTTGTTAAAAATAACAAACATGTTATACTTACCTGAAACTATTAGACCCCTTTCACACTGCAGCACCCCTAAAACCGCCCAAGTGTGAAAGCTCTCATTGCAAAGAATGGAAGGCAGCTTTCAGGTGCCTTTTAGAGGCTATTTCTAGCGCTAAAACACCTGAAAACTGAAAGTACCCTTACCTGCAAATGTACGTACCTGTAAAACAGTTGCATAGGGCAGCCCCGATCCTCCTCTTGTGGGGTCTCCCGCCGGCGCTCCTGGCTCCTCCCCCCTTCTTGCTCTGGGGTCACTCATGTGTGCTGCCTCTGTGTGTCTAGAAAACACTCAGAGCGTGGCTCGGCCCCACCCCCTGCTCCCTTCTCACTGGCTGTGATTGACAGCAATGGCTCCCACTGCTGTGTCTCAGCCAATCAGGAGGAAGAGACCTGGGAGAGCCAAAGCTCGTATGCACAGCTCGGGATCGAGATCGGCTTCAGGTAAGTATTGGGGGGGCTGAGAGGGGAGCTGCAAACTGAAGGTTTTTATCTTCATGAATAGAATGCATGAAAGTAAAAAACCTTCAGCCTTTACAACCACTTTAAAGTGGGTCTGTGGAGTGAAGGTCTGCTTGAACAAAGTTTTGGTCTTTGGTTGCTGCAGAGTCTAATTGGCTGTCCAGTCTGATGTATTAAAGTGACATTAAAGGCAAACATTTAAAAAAAAAGTGTTTTTTGCACGGAGCAGCACTGATTCTCCTCTTCTCAGGTCTCCCGCCGGCGCTGTTTGCCCCTCCATCCTGTCAGGTGCCCCCAGAACAAGCAGCTTGCAGTGGGGGCACCCAATAAGGCGTGCTCCGGAGCCACTGCTCTGTCTGTCCATTCAGGCACGGAACTGCGCCTCGGCCCCGTCCCCTCTCTCTTCTCATTGACTGTCTGGCTGTGATTGACAGCAGCGAGAGCCAATGGCTCCCACTGCTGTCTCAGCCAATAAGGTGGGAGAGTCCCCAGAGAGCAGAGGCTCTCGTGCAACATCGCTGGATCGAGAGGGAGTTCAGGTAAGTATAAGGGGGACTGAGGGGGAGCAGCACACAGAGGTTTTTTTTTTAACTTTGTGCATAGAATGCATGAAAGTAAAAAAACCATCAGCCTTTAGAACCACTTTAAAGTCATCAGCTCTCATGAATGACCATCAGCATGGTTTTGATTCGAGAGCTCACAAGCTGCAGATGCTGACACCATTTCTGGTCCCTGAAGAGGGAGATTACAGAAATGACTTAAAGCGGAGTTCCACACAAAAATGGAACTTCCGCTTTTCGGAACCCTCCCCCCCTCCGGTGTCACATTTGGCACCTTTCAGGGGGGAGGGGGGTGCAGATACCTGTCTAAGACAGGTATTTGCACCCACTTCCGGCATAGACTCCCATGGGAGTCTATGCCTCTTCCTGTCCCTCCGCGCTGTCTCCTGGGAAACACACAGCTCCCAGGAGATAGCGGGGACCAGTTACGATGCGCAGCGCGACTCGCGCATGCGCAGTAGGGAACCGGGAAGTGAAGCCGCAATGCTTCACTTCCTGGTTCCCTCACCTAGGATGGCGGCGGCAGCTGCCGAGAACCGAGCGGGTTCTCGGCGTCGCCTGCTGACATCGCTGGACCCTGGGACAGGTAAGTGGCCATTTATTAAAAGTCAGCAGCTGCAGTATTTGTAGCTGCTGGCTTTTAATAATTTTTTTTTTTTGGCGGTTTAGGTGGACCCCCTCTTTAAGCAATGAATAGGGTCAGAGGGGTGGGCTGAGGGTGTCTCTAAATGTTTTATGATAGTTCAGCAGATATTAGGATATACTGTATATCTCTTATTGTGGCTAATTTACCTACTGCACATTATAGGATAGTCATGTGTGGTATCAAATGATCCATGAATTACATTCAGATTGATGCTTGTTATTAATGTAGCGCTATCCTATCAGGATTTATTTGAATTATATGTAGACTTTGGGAGCTAGGGTTGTATCAAAGGGCAACTTTAGGTCAAGTAGAGCTAGACAGATATATATTCCCTATAAATGGTTTTACGATGGCTAATTACAGCTTTTTAGTACAGTAATGCTTAAAATGTCTTTGCTTAGACAGCTATCAGTGCTGTTGCTTAGATTAGGAGATATCTTGCTAATGAGTTTAATGACCTCTAATTAGCCGTGTATGATATGCTCATTACCAGACTGTGCAGACCTGACCAATATAGTTATGCATTTCTTTGTCTATAGCAGAGAGGTTGTAATGGAAGGTATAATGCCTGCTTGTGCTAGAGGTGTTTTTAGGCTGGCTTTTCAATCTGAGGATTTGTCGTTGACTTGTGCATTTTCAAAAAATAAGGGTGACAATGTTCAGTACGACTACCTAGCTCTTTACTCATTGGACCTCATTAATGCATGGCTGGAGTCAGGCTCTGGTTTCTTGTATGCTTTAGACCACAGGTGTCAAACACAAGGCCCGCGGGCCGAATCCGGCCCTCCAGGCCATTTCATGTGGCCCTCGCACCTCTCCTGCAGCTGCAGAGCTCCAGCCCTCCTCTGGTCCTTCTCCAGACCCTTACTTACTGCTTTCAGCAATGCATCCAGCTTCTTCCCAGCAGCAGCATAAGGAAAGGGGGTGCACACTATGATGTTAGGGAGAGTGGGGGACTAAACTTCTGATGGTGGGGTGGCTCTTGACATCTAATGTAAGGGGAGGGGATGCGCTGGACATCTAATCTTACAGATACAACCGGCCCTTTTGAGGGCAATCATAATGCTGATGTGGCCCACAATAAAATTGAGTTTGACACCCCTGCTTTAGATACTCCAAAAGTGAGATGTTCCTTCCTATAATTCCTGGCTTAGTTCCTGTTCACCTAGAAGTTTTGGATGTTCCTCACTACCTTTGTGTGCTCCAACTCCTTCTGTTTAATTCTCCATAATAAATATATTATAAATTAAGAATTTGGGAAGGAGACACAATTTCACATTTTGATTATAGTAGGCCTTAGGAGCTCCAGCGAGACATAAATATTTGTGAGGTAGTTCAACTTTTAAGTGTCTTCATACTCAATTTATTCAATTATGGGGGGACTGATCCCTTTTAGGTCAACTTTAGCAAACCGTTTTTGTTTTGTTTTAGATGAAGGAAGGACAGTTTAGAACCTCTGTCTGTAATTTATGCTTCTAGGTAGTAGTGTTGGAGCTTGCTGTTCCCTCAACATTCCTAGAAGCCAATTACTGTGATGGGCTGGCCTACTTACCAATAGGAATGTGCAGGGGGCTGGATGAGGGTGGAAAAGCTTCAGCATTATGAGCAAGTGTCAGAGCTTTTCCTGCCATTCAGCTTTTTCTAATGCCCTGTACACACGAGCGGACTTTTCGACCAGACTGGACCGAATCCGGCGGACAATCCGACCGTGTGTGGGTTTCATCGGACCTTCAGCGGACTGTTTCTGTCGAAAATCTGACAGACTTTCGATTTGGAACATGCTTCAAATCTTTACGTCGGAACTCCGCCGGACCCAGTTCCTATCGAGAAATCCGCTCGTCTGTATGCTAGTCCGACAGATGAAAACCGACGCTAGGGCAACTATTGGCTACTGGCTATGAACTTCCTTATTTTAGTCCGGTCGTACGTCATCACGTACGAATCCGTCGGACTTTGGTGTGATCGTGTGTAGGCAAGTCCGTTCGTTTGAAAGCCCATCGAAAGTCTGTCAAAAGTCCGTCGAAAGTCCGTTGGAAAGACTGTCGGACCTTTGTTGCTGAAAAGTCCGCCCGTGTGTACAGGGCATAAGGCTTTTCTATATGCCTTAAAAGAGAAGTATGGGTTTTTAAAAGAAACAAACCTTTTACTCACCTAGGTGGATGCAGCATTGATTCGGATATGTCTTTCGGCCCTGATCAAACACTTCTGATCGCTCAGTTCTCTCCTCCTCTCTGAGTAGAGAGCTGGTGACTGTCAGTCAGCTGCCCTCTGCTCTTCCCTCCAGCGCTCACTGGATTGTGGAGGGGCGGGAGCGGCTGGCTCAGGCTCTCAGCGGATCGCACGTGTTTACCGCACTGCAATCAGTGTGAATGGGCCCTTAAACCAGAAGTGGATACACTATTCAGTTTGTTTCCTGCTGAAATAAGCTGTTTTAATTTTATCTTTTATAACATAAAGACTCTGTCTTTGCTAACTCGGCTGGCTGGTGATACCGGGGTTCCCCAAATATCACAATGTATATGAAGCCAATGTTTTTGTTTTTGCAAAGAGTAAGGAAATGAAACAGCCCCTGTCACTTTTTTGTCATCCCATCAATGGAGAGAGTCCCATTAGAGAGAATTTCCCTCACTTCCTGTCCTGTAGGCACAATAGGAAATGTGAGGGAAATCTAGACAATTGTCAGTGGCACAGGTGCCACCATTGGGAGATTCTTCGTCTATTCCTGTTCCATTGACAGCTCAAAATTTTGGATTTTCTCCTCCCTTTCAGTCTTATAGACAATGGTCATCAGGATAACTACAAAAAAACAATCCCCCCAACTGGGACACACATAGCAATTGAAACCTTACAGGGGTCCTAGCCCCTCATCACAATATTCACCAAAAAAAAAAAAAAATTTTAAAATGCACTTTAAGGGGAGTATTTGTATAGCAAAACATCTGACATTCAGCAAACATTCTTTGCAGAAGAATCTTCCAAGTCCTCGTGTTTTACATCATAAAAATACAGAAAGGAGCACCAGACCAAAATCGGATAAAAGAATCCAAGATAAATTTAATTGTTTAAAAAAAAAAGTCATAAAAACAGCCAACAGGTTTTGGGGGCAACACCACTCCCCCTATATCAGGGCTGCAAGAATAAGCAAAAAACAGTAATAATGATGAAAAAGGATGTCTAGTGTAGCCATGCCCCCCGTAGGGGTTGCTGAATGTTGTGGTTCACCTGTCACCCTGCAAAGTCCAGCATATATCGTTAAGGCACTCAGAGACACAGACCAGTCCATAGCTTTGTTTTTTTGTGTATTTTATTGAGGGGATTGAACTTGGATGGGAATGGGAAATTATGGAATGCCCGGAAAGATTCAGTGCAACTTGCTTGGGACTTCTTTATACACTCCTGTATATACACTCCAGTCTTCTCTCCAGCACTGAAGTGCTGCAGCAGACAGTTGCTGCAGACAGTTACTCCTCCAGACTAGCTAGCACCACATGGTTGGGCCTGACACTAACTCAGTCAGGCCTCAGTGAATTTGCCCTTTGCAGGCAGGGACCGCGGGCCCCTATAGTGTAGCAAAACGAAAGTTGCTAACTGTCCTCTTCTCAGCTAATGATCCCAGATAGCTTTCTTCAGCCAGCCTGGCTGCAATGACCTCTCCACTGCCCTTCCCACAGTCCTCTCTTCTGATTCTGCACCCATCTCAAACTTCAAACTCCCAGTTCTCTCAGGCATGCCTCCCCAGTCCTCCTGACTGTGCTTCACCCACCAGCCCTCCAGGCTGCGACCTGTTGTCCTCCCTGGAGAATCTTAGCAGTGTTCTCTCCCACTGTCCTCTCCTTGCTCTCTCACGTGCCCCTCTCCCAGGATCTCTTCTCTCCTCCTTGATGCACCTGAGCCTCGGCCCAAGGTCACCCCCCAGACTGGGGAGCTCCCTGTTGTCCCTGACACCCTCCACACTCCCTCACTCCAGTTCTTCCACACGACAACTCCTCCCCAGCTGGGCTGACCCCTGGTATTTAAGGAGGCCTGCCCCCTGCCAATCCAAGTTGGGGATTGGTCAAGGCTCCTCAAAATACCACAGGCTGCTCCGCCTCTCCTCTCCTCCTCTCTTTCTAGCACCTTCTAGAAAGCAGAGGGAGGTTTAAAGATAAGAGGAGAAGTTTAAAATAAAATTTTGCAAACAGGTAATTTTTCTCCTTCACTGATGTGTGCTGATGAGTTTGCACTGATAGGCACCGATAGGTCGGCACTAATGGGCACTGATAGGTGGCACTGGTAGGTGGCACTGATGGGCACTGGTAGGTGGCACTTATAGGTTGCACTGATGATGAGTCACTGGTGGGCACTGATTGGCGCACTGGTGGGCACTGATAGGCGGCACTGGTGGTCACTGATAGGCGGCACTGGTGGGCACTGATAGGTGGCACTGGTGGGCACTGATAGGGGGCACTGGGCACTGGTTAGCAGTACTGGTGGGCACTGATTGGCGGCACTGGTTAGGAGCACTGGTGGGCACTGGTTAGCAGCACTGTGTGGGACTGATGTCCCTTTTACAGTAGCCGGTAATCGGCTTGTTATTTCCTCTGCATGCTGTCAGCGTGGGGAAAAAAAAAGGTGAGCGGCCCCTTACCGCCGATCTGTGATCATCCGAGTCCCAAGGACAGCGGACAGCGCAAACACAGGAGGATGTCCATGTACGCAATTTAAGCCTGCGCTATAGCCGTCTTTCCACTATAGCTCGGGCTTCAAGTGGTTAAAGCGGATCTCCACCCAAAAGGGGAAACTCTACTTGTTTGCCTCCGCTGCCACATTTGGGACCTTTTTTTGGGGGGGGGGGGGTGGCGGGGGGACAGGGCACCTGATTGGACAGGTACCTGCTACCACTTCCACTTCCGGTGGATTTTTCTGATTGCAAAATCAGCTTGGGTGAACACACTGCTGGATTCGTGGACGGATAAGTGTCCTAATATTAAAATTCAGAAGCTACAGTATTAGTAGCTGCTGACTTTTATTTTCTTCTGAAGGAGCCCGGAGCTCCGCTTTAAGTGTTACCCCTGGTTTACACCTATGCATTTTTAGTGCTTTTTGCATTTTGCAGATTTGTACTACAGTCTATCTAACATGGTTTCCTATGGAACACGTTCTGTAGTGCAAATCTGCAAAATGCAAAAAGCACCTAAAAACGTATAGGTGTGAACCAGGGAGTAGGGGAATCCCCTGTAAAATACCTGGTGTTGGGTTCTCTACTGAAAACCAATAGGAATCATAAACTAGTCATCTATTGCTGTATAGCCAAAATATCTGTGGGTGACTCTTCCACTCATATGTACATATAGTGAAAGGACAGTTTACTTCAGTTGACGTTTGTTTCTTTAGAGCTCCAACATTCCACAGCTAAATATCCCCGGGCAATAAGACAGCTTTGTCTCCACTGTCACATACTCCAGTATGATATAATACAAATACTGCAAGACAATAGGGGAGATCTGTCTACTAAAGCTCACCATACACATACAGATTCCTCACATTCAACAAGCTGTAGAGGCTGTAAGTTGACAAGAGAGCCTCAATTAAAGTGGAACTTTCGTGAGAAAATGAAGTCCTGCTAGATGACTTCAGGCCGGCCCCTTTTGCAGGTATAGCTCTATGTAAAACATAAAAAATAAGTGTCTGTTTAAAATCCAGTAATGCACCGTCTCACCCTGCTCTGCACATGCTCAGTTGCTCTCTATTTTAGGCACTGCCGAGTTTGTAGAGGCCGATTTGCTGACAGCCTTAAACTACTTGCCGACCGGCTCCTGTACATATACGTCAGCACTTTGAAGAAGCTGCTGCCACAACCGAGGTATCCATCTCTTCAGGAGCCGGTCGTGTTTACGATAATGGTGGTCTCTGCGGTGGCATCCCTGCGAGATCACCGTTATCGTGGTGTTATCCCGCCGCTCTCCCGCGCCCTCTGCTGCTTACCGGAGCCGTCGGCAGCGGCGGAGATGATCGGGTCCTTGTCGTGGCTGGGTATGGAGATGAGTGAGGGGAAGATGGCGCCCACCCATCTCCATACCATAGCAGGGCAGAAGCGACGTCGTAACGTCACTTCCGCCCATACGTCTTAAAAAAAAACATTTTTTCAATGTCATTTTTTTCAAATGACAAATTTTTTTTTTTTTTTTTCTTTTTATTGCATTTTAGTCCAAATATGAGATCTGAGGTCTTTTTGACCCCAGATCTCATACTCAAGAGGTCCTGTCATGCTTTTTTCTATTACAAGGCATGTTTACATGTAATAGGAATAAAAGTGACCCAAATTAAAAAAAAAAAAAAAACAGCGGAAAAATAAATAAAATCAAGTAAAATAAATAAGAAAAAAAAAATTTTTTTAAAGCGCCCCGTCCCGGCGAGCTCACGCGCAGAAGCGAACGCATACGTGAGTAGCGCCCGCATATGAAACCGGTGGTCAAACCACACATGTGAAGGAATCGCCGCAATCGTTAGAGCGAGAGCAATAATTCCAGCCCTAGACCTCCTCTGTAACTCAAAACATGCAACCTGTAGAATTTTTTAAACTTCGCCTATGGAGATTTTTAAGGGTAAAAGTTTGACGCCATTCCACGAGGGGGCGCAATTTTGAAACGGGACATGTTGGGTATCAATTTACTTGGCGTAACATTATCTTTCACAATCTAAAAAAAAAATTGGGCAAACTTTGCTGTTGTCTTTTTTTTTTTTATTCAAAAAAGTGAATTTTTTCCCAAAAAAGTGCGCTTGTAAGACCGCTGCGCAAATACGGTGTGAAAAAAATTATTGCAATGACCGCCATTTTATTCTCTAGGATGTTAGAAAAGAAACAATATATAATGTTTGGGGGGTCTAAGTAATTTTCTAGCAAAAAAAAACATGTAAACACCACAATCTCAAAACAAGGCTAGTCCTTAACATGGTGTTCCGGCCGAAATTTTACTTTTTAAATAAAAATACCCCTATAATACACAAGCTTAATGTATTCTAGTAAAGTTAGTCTGTAAACTAAGGTCTGTTTTGTTAGTTTATAGCAGTAGTTTGTTATTTTATAAACTTACAGCAGGCCGTGGCCATCTTAAATGTGGGCATCTGAAGCCAGACTGTATTTCTTCCTGGATCTCATCCTTGCAGATCTCGCACATGCTCAGTGCAGCACAAGCAGTGTAATAGGTTTCAGGTCAGGTTTCCATAGCAACGGCAGTGTTAAGAGGAAGCCTTCTGGGAAGGCAGCCCCTTCCCAGAAGGCATTGCAAACAGGAAATGATGCGATGGGCCGCGGCCAGGGAGGAGGAAGTGAAAAATGAATACAGCAGATATACAGTAAGTGCTGAGAAAAAAAAAATATCCAATTCGTTTACAGTGCACAGTTTAGTGAGGGATGCTGAAGAGTTGTAAAAGTGGGTGGAACTCCACTTTAAGTGGCTAAAGCGGAATTAAACCCTCTTATCCTTTATATCAGTGTTTCTCAACTCCAGTCCTCAAGGCGCCCCAACAGGTCATGTTTTCAGGATTTCCCTCAGATAAAACGGCTGTGGTAATTACTAAGGCAGGGAAACTGATCAAATCACCTGTGCAAAATAATGGAGAGCCTGAAAACATGACCTGTTGGGGCGCCTTGAGGACTGGAGTTGAGAAACACTGCTTTATATAGTCAAGGAAGCTGCTTCTGTTTGATCTGCAACTGCCATGGTGCTGCATGTGCGATCAGTTATGACTCCAGCCATTTGTTGGTTTGACAGTTTGGTTGAGGAAATTAGCAAATATGATAGCAATCCCACTGTTCTGTCAGAATAGTGAACCCGTCAGATTAGGTAACGGAAGTGACATTCTGTCAGCTGCGCATGCGTTCTACCGCTACCAGGGTTGCTAATCTGACAGAACACCTGCAGTCAGAAGGTGGCAGCGGACATCTTACTACTCCCAGCTACATCTTGAATTTCAGAGTAACTTTAGGAATAAAGTGAGCGTGTATAAATAAATATAGTATATTGATATCTGTGATGCTGTTTGGATGTTACATTTTGAAAGAAGCTGGAGGTAGGTGCTGGAGGCCATGTTGGTACACCCCACACTGATCAGCGCTAAACCTTTAGGCTTTCAAAATGTAACATCCAAGCAGCATCACAGATGTCTATACACTTTATTTATTTATATACACTCAATTTTTATTGCTAAAATTACTCTGAAATTCAAGACGTAGCTGGGTGTAGTGAGATGTCCGCTGCCGCCTTTGACTGCAAGTGTTCCGGTGGAACACATGTTCAGCTGACGGAAGGTCACTTCCGTTGCCTAATCTGATGGGTTTGCTATTCTGACAGAACACCGTCATTCCAAGGAATGTAACTGTTTTTTGAAACTGTTAAATCGATGGGTTTAGTTCCTCTTTATGAGTTACTGCTGCTCAGGGGCTCTGGGCTTCAGTAAAATGGCCGCCTTCGGCAAGAAGAAACGGGTGCAATGCTGGAGGCAATTTAGAGCACACACTAATTTTGGTAGCATAATTATTCATGTAGAATGTATGTTCTTTGCTAAAGAACATTATATTTTATCAAGTTGTTTTGGGTAAAGTTCCACTTTAACTACTTTGCCTCTCAAACTTGTTCACTCTCTATTGGCCAGAGCAATTTTGACATTTCCGTTATGGACCTGTTTGTTCGCCGATACCTTTGTGCTTACTTAAAGAGGAAGTAAAGTCTTCCTCTTTAGTTGTACCTACAGGTGAGCCTATAATGAGGCTTACCTGTAGGTACTATAGAGATCTCTTAGGCCCCTTTTACACTGGGGCGAGAGGTGCGTCGGCGGTAAAGCGCCGCTAATTTTACCGTAAACGGCCGCTAGCGGGGCGGGCTTACCCCCCGCTAGCGGCCGAGAAAGGGTTCAAAACCACCGCAAAGCGTCTCTGCAGAGGCGCTTTGCAGGCAGTATTGCTGCCCATTGATTTCAATGGGCAGGAGTGGTGAAGGAGCGCCATACACACCGCTCCTTCACCGCTCCAAAAATGCTGCTAGCAGGACTTTTTTTCCCGTCCTGTTAGTGCACCACTCCAGTGTGAAAACTCTTGGGGGTTTCACATTGGAGACAAAGCAGCGGCACTTTCAGGGCGCTTTGCAGGCGCTATTTTTAGCGCTGTAACACCTGCAAAGCGCCACAGCGTGAAAGGGGTATTAAACTTGCACTGTTTTGGAGATATTTACTATATACGCTGCCCCCAATGTCATCGGCGCATGCGCTCTGAAGGAACGGCCTGGTGTGTGCGAGTGCGGGTGGCACTGCAGGGCATCCATTTTAAGGTAAGTATTTAATAATGAGCTAGAATGTGATGCATACTAGCTCATTATGCCTTTTGTCTTGCAGGTTTTTTTTTTTTTTGTCGGAGGTTTACAACCTCTTTAACCACTTCCAGACTGCTCGCCGTCGATATACGTCGGTCCTTTGATGTTAAATACCATTGTTATGACAGCAGATAGCTGCCATAACCCCGGTATTTTTTTCAACGGTGGGCAGTCCGTTTTGTGATAAAAGTGGTCTCTGCGGTGGATTCACCGCAAGATCACTTTTATTGGCGGCGGAAGAGGTTCCCACTCCCCTCCCACCGCGTCCCGGTCATCTTCGCCTGATCCTATCGCCTAAAAGGCAGGAAGTCGAGTAAGGGAATGATGGGCCCCCCGCTCGACTCCATACCATTGGATGGCGGCAGCGAAGTCGAACGTCACTTCCGCCCAACGGCCTTAAAGTGACAAAGACTTTATTTATTTATTTATTTTTATTGCTTTGAAGTGTAAATGTGAAATCTAAGGTCTTTTTGACCCCAGATCTCACTTTAAAGAGGTCCTGACATGCTATTTTTGTACTACAAGGGATGTTTACATTCCTTGTAATAGGAATACAAGTGATCCAAAATATTTTTTTTAAAAGGACAGTGTAGAAAAAGAAAAATGAAGAAGTAAAATAAATAAAGAAAAAAAAAATTTAAAGCGCCCCGTCCCTCCGTGCTCGCACGCAGAAGCGAACGTATACGTAAGTCACGCCCACATATGAAAACTCTGTTCAAACCACACATGTGAGGTATCACCACGATCGTTAGAGTGAGAGCAATAATTCTAGCACTAGACCTCCTCATGGATGAGTTTGGGGTGGAGGAACTTGACTGGCCTTCACATTAGAGTGGAGACTGCGAGCCAGACCTTCTCATCCAACAACACCTGACCTCACAAATGCGCTTCTGGAAGAATGGTCTGTGTTCCCTCCGTTTGAGGCAGGTCGTGTTCCCTCAGAAAAAAGCCCTGTGTGTGTATATATATATATATATATATATATATATATATATATATATATATATATACGCACATCTCCAAAAAGTCAGTACACCCCTCACATTCTTGTAAATATTTTAATATATCTTTTCATGTGACAACACTGAAGAAATGACACTTTGCTACAATGTAAAGTAGTGAGTGTACAGCTTGTATAAGCCTCGGTTCACACCAGAGGCGGCACGACTTGCAGGTCGCCTCACCGAGGCGACCTGCACACGACTGCCGGGGCGACTTGCAAGACGACTTCTGTATAGAAGTCTATGCAAGTCGCCCCCAAAGTAGTACAGGAACCTTTCTTCTAAGTCGGAGCGACTTGCGTCGCTCCGATTAGAACGGTTCCATTGTACAGAACGGGAGGCGACTTGTCAGGCGGCTAGGTCGCCTGACAAGTCGCCCCCGTGTGAACCGAGCCTTACAGTGTAAATTTGCTGTCCCCTCAAAATAACTCAACACACAGCCATTAATGTCTAAACCGCTGGCAACAAAAGTGAGTACACCCCTAAGTGAAAATGTCCAAATCTTATGCATTAAGGTGAAAAAACTTCTGGCAGTTGTTTATCAGCACAGCCCCCCTCGGATCCCACCCAGGACAACCAGGGAAGCCGCCCAGGACCACCAGGATGGCCACCACACTGGACCACCAGCTATGCCCCCTAGACCCCCAAGGAAATACCAATCTGTGCCCAGGCAGCTGCCAATCAGTGCCCACTCCAATGCCTACCACTGCCAGTGCCACCAGGGATGCCTATCAGTGCCTCATATCAGTGCTGCGTATCAGTGCCCATCAGTGCCACTTATCAGTGCCTAGCAGTGCCCAGCAGTGCCGCCTATCAGTGCCCATCAGTGCCCAGCAGTGCCGCCTATTAGTGCCGCCTATCAGCGCCACCCTATCAGTGCCCATTAGTGCCCAGCAGTGCCGCCTTTCAGTGCCCATCAGTGTCGCTTATCAGTGCCCAGCAGTGCCAACCAGTGCCACCCATGAGTGCCCATCAGTGCCGCCTATCAATGCCCATCAGTGCTGCATATCCATGCCACCCATCAGTGCCGCCTACCAGTGACCATCAGTACTGCATATCAGTGCCCGTCAGTGCCCGCTCATTGGTGCCACCTCATCGGTGCCGCCGTATCAGTACCCATCAGTGAAAGAGAAAACTTACTTATTTACAAATTTTTTTAACAGAAACAAAAGCAAAACTTTTATTTTTTTCAAAATTTTCGGTCTTTTTTTATTTGTTTAGCAAAAAATAAAAACTGCAGAGGTGATCAAATACCACCAAAAGAAAGCTCTATTTGTGGGAAGAAAATGATAAAAATTTAGTTTGGGTACAGTGTAGCATGACTGCGCAATTGTCATTCAAACTGCGACAGCGCCGAAAGATGAAAATTGGTCTGGGCAGGAAAGTGTATAAGTGCCCGGTATTGAGGTGGTTAAAGAATAACAAAAATGTACCCTTATGCCGTGTACACACGGGCGGACTTTTCGGCATCAAAGGTCCGACGGTCTTTCCGACGGACCTCCGTCAGACTTTCGAACAAATGGACTTGCCTCCACACGATCACACCAAAGTCCGACGGTTTCGTACGTGATGACGTACAACCGGACTAGAATAAGGAAGTTGATAGCCAGTAGCCAATAGCTGCCCTAGCGTCGGTTTTCGTCCATTGGACTAGCATACAGACGAGCGGACTTTTCGACCGGACTCGAGTCCGTCGGAAACATTTGAAACATGTTTTAAATCTAAAGTTCGCTGCAGGTCCGATGAAGCCCACACACGGCCGCATTGTCCAACTGATTCGTTCCGTCTGACCAATCTGGTCGAAAAGTCCGCCCGTGTGTACACAGCATTACAATCACTTTACGGCTGTTGTTTACTGGGGGGGATCCTGGCTAACAGACAGAGAGACTGGATGTGCTACACATGTCCTGTGTCCAATGACGATCCATGCCCGGAGTCAGCAACTAGTTAAAGTAGAAGTCCAATCAAATACTAACTAAGCTTAAACCTGCTCCCACCCCCATTCCCTTTATGAGAGCTAAATGTTTTGGTGTTTAGTTCAGTTGGGTGTCCTTCAAACTCATCTCTGGCTGAAGTCTGAAGTGGCATCTTTTGTACTCCGATGAGCACTGTGTACGGATCATTCCGGCCCCGCAGGTTTGCAGTTTGATCATAGATGAGTTCAGAGGATGCTCAAGCTCATGTCTACTGAGGAGGAAGTCTGACCATACAAAAGAGCCCAAATTGTATTTTTATCAAATATGCATATTAGAGGCATGTTATTTCCATAATAATTTATTTTTTAACGTCATGGGAAGGTTTTTTTTTTTTAATTTAAAGTCATAATAAGGTATTTGGTTATTTTAGAAGCACACATTGCTTTGCTGGAAAACCTTTAGAAGGTTCAACTATACTAAAGCCGGCCACAGGTGAATGGAATCTCGCCCAGTTGAGCAGGAGATGTACTTACCTGATCCTCCGATCCAACCTGCACAAGACCAGTCCCTGCAGCTCTTGCACCTCCAAGCTCTAGCTATCTTGAGTTCTGTTGGACTCTTCCTGATGCCATCAAGTCCATAGACCTACTCTGGACATAAGGACGCCAGGAACAGTCCACTGCTGGATCATGGGGGAGCGCCGTTTGCTGGAGGAGCAGAGGATTGGGTGAGTATTAGGCTTTCTCCTCTCCCCCTGAACAAAACAAGCACTTTACCCCTGTAGCCCCACTGCAAGGGAAAACTTTTTCTTATTTTTTGCCCAGAGTTAGGCTTTAACTACCCTGTTTCCCTGAAAATAAGACCTAGTGTGATTGTCGGTGATGGCTGCAATATAAGCCCTTCCCCCCCAAATAAGCCCTACCCTGTTTCCCCAAAAATAAGCCCTACCCTGAAAATAAGACCTACAAGGACTTTAACTAGAGCTTATTTGGGGGGTAGGGCTTATATTGCAGCCATCACAGACAATCACGCTAGGTCTTATTTTCGGGGAAACAGGGTAGTTAAAGCCTAACTTGCCGACCATGCTATAGTCTAATGACAGCTGCAGTGCGGCTAACCAGTTCTTTGGAGGGCGTCATATGACGTCCTCCCGTGATTGCGTCCGCTGCGGCGCGCTCTTTGATCGCAGTGTCCTCCGGACATTGCTAATCACAGATTGAGTCAATCAGCGCCTCTTTACCACATGATCAGTGTCCAATCACAGCTGATCACGATGTAAACAGAAGCCAGTTATCGGCACTCCTTTCCTAAAGCTGACAGCGTGCAGCGTGACAGTGTTCTGATTATCAGTGCGGTCCCACCAGTGTCACTTATCAGTGCCACCTATGAGTGCCTATCGGTGCAGCCTCATCAGTGCAGCCTATCAATGCCCACCAGTGCCGCCTCATCAGCGCATATCCGTGAAGGAGAAAAATTACCTGTTTCAAAATTTTATAACAATCTATGAACGTTTTTTTTTTTTTTAATTTTTTTCAAAATTTTGAGTATTTTTTTGTTTATTTAGCAAAAAATAAAAAAAACCCAGCGGTGATTAAATACCACCAAAAGAAAGTTCTATTTATGTAAAAAAAAAAGAAAAAATTTGACCACACAATTGTCATTCAAAGTGTGACAGCGCTGAAAGCTGAAAATTGGCCTGGGCAGGAAGGGGGTAAAAGTGCCCTGTAGGCAAGTGGTTAAAGAGTAACTCCCCTTTTGTTGAGAGAAAAAAACGTTTCCCTCTGGGTGATCTATATACATTACAAGAATTTCAACAAACTTTGTTGCAGATTCTTACCTTTTTGTTATTCCAAAGAAATCCCTGTTTGTCTATGTGGAAAGTGAATCTAATGGAGTGGTTTCATAATTATACATGAGCTGCAGCACCTGCAGGGCTTTAATGAGGAAAATTGCAGGGTCTGCATTCCTTTCGATGTGATTTCCCATTGGGAATATTTAATCAAAAATGATTTGTATCTTCAGGGAAAACCAGTGAGCCAATCACACAAGCATGAAATTATGTTTTTGGGGGTATCTGTACACTGTCTGTGAACAGAACACCTCCAGGTAGCCATATTGCATTGCATTTTACAGAAAATTACAGCGCTGCAGATTGAAAAGGAAAGTTCATTTTTAATAACAGTCAATTACAATATCAATTGCGTCATATTTTTTTTTATTTGCTATTTTTTTCCCCCCTCAAAAGTGGAGTTACCCTTTAACCACAGCCTGCTGTATAGTAAAATGACAGCAGGCGGTAGCCCCTCTCATTCTGGAATGACGCCATATGAGGTCGCCCCAATGTCACCGCTCTGCCATGTCCGCGGGGGCGTGCAGCATGGTGATCGCAGGCGCACCACATCCCAGGGATCTCAGTTAAGAGTGGATGACGAGGCTCTTTACCCATGTGATCGGCTCTGTCCAATCACAGTCGATCACTTGTAAACATGGAAGTGCCCTTAATTGGCTCTCCTTGCCTCACACTGACAGAGTGTGAGGAGAGGAGAGCCGATCAGCAGCATCGCCTCGCAGGCGGGACCTGTACGCATAATCAGGGCACTGATCATCAGTGCAGCCCCAGCAATGCCCAGCAGTAATGCGAGTCCATGCCCATCAGTGACACCAATCTGTGCCAATCAGTGTTGCCCAGCAGTGCCCATCAGTGCCACCTATCAGTGCCCATCAGTGCCACCTATTAGTGTGGCATATAAGCGCCTCCTCTTCAGTGCCCATAAGCGCCTTCCTCATCAGTGAAGAAGAAAAATTGCTTATTTACAAAATAAATTAAACTTTTTTTTTTTCTTTTTCTGGTCAGGAAGGGGGTAAAAGTGTCCAGTATTGAAGCAGTCAAATCAGAGTTCCACCCAGAAGTGAAAGTTCCGCTTTAGGGACTCCTCACCCCCTCACTTGCCACCTTTGGCATGTAATTTTTTTTTTTTTTTGGGAGGAAGTGGGTACCTAGTTTTGACAGGTACCCAGCTCTCCTTTCCGTGTCCCAGAAGATTGCCCGGCCATTGAGGAGGCGCCACGTGGCTCGCGCATGCGCACCCGGCTGTGAAGCCGCAAGCTGTCACAGCCGGGTGCCCACACTTGTGATCCCGGCGCCAGGGAGGGGCGAGGGAGAGAAGCGAGGGTTCGGTCGGCCGCATCGCTGGATCGTGGTACAGGTAAATTGTGTCTTTTAATAAACTTTTTTTTAACACAGGTTCTTTTAATAAACTTTAATAAACTTTTAATGACTTTTAATAAACACAAAAACGAGTGGAACTCCACTTTCAGGTTACATTCACACTTCAGCGTTTTGAATCGCGGGTAGATTTGCTGCGATTCTGCCCACGATTTGAAAGCGCCGATGTGTGAATGATAAATTGCGGGACTGACATTTGAGATGCCATTTATTTGCATGACGCCTAAAATCGAGGCGTGGGTCTGCTGCGATTGTCACGCGATAAATCACTGCAACCTGCATCTCATGAAGCATCCCACCTAAAACAAAAAGTTCAGGAGCTACTTTTTGGCGGCATGCTTCACGCGACTTGTGTACACACGATAGGATTTTGCACCACAGGACTTTTGTTGCCGGAAAGTTTGTCTGTTTGCACAGCCAACATCTGTCCAATGAAAACCGAAAAAGTTTGTCCGATGGAGTGTACACACGGTCGGATGTTGCCTTAAAACAGCTAATTTGCATGTTTGTTGTCAAAAAGTCTGATCGTGTGTATGGGCCTTTATAGTGTGTAAAAATAATGGATTTTCTTGCAAGATCAACAAGTAATAAAACTATGTTACAAGGGAGATCCAGAAAAACAAAAAACTCAGTTAAGCCTCATACACACTATAAAAGCCCATACACACGATCTGACTTTTTGACAACAAACATGCAAATTACCGTATTTATCGGCGTATAACACGCACTTTTTTCCCCTTAAAATCAGGGGAAAGTCGCAGGTGCGTGTTATACGCCGATCCCCGCCGATCCCGAGCTGTCCAAATTTCAAAATCGCGGATCGCGAACCTACTCGGATAGCTCCGCTCGGGACTACGAGTGGAGCCGAAAGTAAACGAGAGCCGCCGGAAAGAGCCGAGGACCGGCTCTGTGTACTTCGGCGCTGGCGGCGCCATTTTCAAATCGCGGACCGCGATTTTGAAGCCCTGGAAGCAGGGACAGGGGATCCCAGGCTGCACTGGGGCAAGGCTGCACTGACAAGGCTGCACTGGGGAAGGCTGCACTGACAAGGCTGCACTGACAAGGCTGCACTGACAAGGCTGCACTGGGGAAGGCTGCACTGACAAGGCTGCACTGACAAGGCTGCACTGACAAGGCTGCACTGACATGGCTGCAATGAAGGGCATTTAAATGTAAGTTTTTTTCCCTTCAACTTCCCTCCTAAAAGTTTTTTTCCTTAAAATTCCCTCCTAAATTGGGGTGCGTGTTATACGCCGATAAATACGGTAGTTGTTTTAAGGCAACGTCCAACCGTGTGTACACTCCATCGGACAAACTTTTTCGGTTTTCATCGGACAAATGTTGGCTGTGCAAACAAACTTGGCAGCAACGTTGTCCAACGTTGGCAAGTCCGATCGTGTGTACGCAAAACCATCGGACTTTAGTACAAAGTACAAACACGCATGCTCAGAACCAATGCAAAAGATCAGACAACAATACAAAAGTTGACCAAAGGTTGGCGTCGGAGAATTGAACGTCCTCTTTTGAAGTGTCGTCAGTACGTTGAAACGTCACGTTTGTTGCCTAAAAAATCCTGCCGTGTGTATGCTTAACAAGTTCACGGCCAACGCCCTTTGTACAGAAATCCACGGAAAAGTTTGTATAAAGTCTGATCGTGTGTACGAGGCTTTAGCCTTGCACACACGATTGGATTGTTCGCCAACAAAACTGTGGAATTTTGTCCGAAGGGCGTTGGCCCAAACTTGTCTTGCATACACACGGCCACACAATTGTTGGCCAACAATTACGAATGTAGTGGCATACTAAACGTACTACGTGGTTTTTCAGCTCTTTAGCGCCACCCTTTGGGCTCCTTCTGCTAATTTCATGTTAGTAGAAATTTGGTGAGTGTTGATTCGCGCTTTTCTTTTTGCGTTTTTCATTTCATAAAACAGCTAATTTGCATGTTTGTTGTCAAAAAGTCCGATCGTGTGTATGAGCCTTTAAGAGTTTAAATTTCCATGCGATCAGGCAGGCTCTTGCACTGCATGGTTTTGGTAAATCTGAAGACAAAAATCTGCAGAAAATCTTATAGTGTGTATGGGGTTTTAATGTTACTGACAGACTGTAGATGCCATATATGTAATTTTTGGTTCTGCCCATAGTTACACTTCAAAACGATCTGCTAAAATCGGATCTTTAAACCGGCTGAACCAACAGCGTAATTGTTCCTTAGCAATATCTACATACTGTATATGGCAACATTATATTCGCTGCACCCAATCATCTCACAGTGATGGGACAGTTGGACAGAATGTAACAATATCAGCACATTAAACCCACATTTTAAAAGCTCTGTTTTTATCACCCTTCCTCCATACCGTTGCAAGCAGCACATTTAACCATACTACATTCTGCCAAATTTTGCCAACTCTGCAGTATCCAAAATTAAATTTTTTATTGTAGTTACTTGTTTTGCTGCTTTGAAGTACATAAACTATCGCAGTGTTTGCGTACCCCAGATTAAAATATGTTTATGCTTGTTCTGTAACTCGTTCACACATTTCCAATGTGCGCCGCGCTCCTTCGTATTATCGCCGCTGCCAGCAGGAGCTGATAGGAAATGGCTTGCAACGTGTTATATATTACATACAATTTGTCAGCCTTGTTACTTTTTTATGCGGATAAAAAAATAATTTTAATGAAATATGTTTTCCGACCTTATTTGGATTTTATGCTTTTTTCAACCCAAGTCATTATTACTTTCCCGTTCCATTATAATCTATTTCCAAGCAAATGTCAGTGCGGCTAATGAGTTCATTTTCTGAATTTAGGGACTTACAAATCTTGCCTAATGTGGGCCTGTTGATTAAAGAGAGTGAAAAACATACATTATTTTAAATGCAGTTTTACTTCTGGGTCTGAATCATAGATCAGAAATGCCAGCCAGCTGCAATTTGGCCTTGTTGAATTACCGTATTAAAGCTGAAATTCATTTCAGATTGAAAATGTGGACTAGGAAGGGAAAGTAATGGCTGGAGAAGAGGCTGGGAATTATTCAAAGAAAGTTTGCCGTTAAGTATGTGGTCTTTAAATAACTTTTTTTTTTTTTTTTTTTTTTTGGATCATTGCAAAAAAAAAAATACAAATTGACTTGATTAAAGCTGGACAGATACACAAGACACAGATTAATGTAATCATTAATGTAATTATGCATTGTAATTAATGTATGTAATGTACTGGGATGAAAGTAATGTAATTATGTAATGTAATGTATATAAAATAATCTAATTAAAGAAATCATGTAATGTCAAAAAAAAAAAAATCCCTTAGGCTCGATTCACATCTATGCATGTTGCTTTTGAGCGTTTCTGAAGTGTTTTTTGCGGTGCTTGCCGTGTTTTTGAACATGCGTTTTTGCCGCATTTTTGCCGTGTTTTGTGTTTTTTTTTTTGTGTTTTTTTTTAATACTGTATACAGTGTACAAAAAAAGAAAGAAAAAAAAACGCAAAACGCGGCAAAAACGCGGTGTAAACGCGGTACTTGCGTTTTTGGATGCGGGTCTATTGAATTCTATTACATGCAAATTTTGCATGAAAAAAAGTCCCTGACCCTTTCCAAAAATGCAGAGGCACAAAAATGCATTGATGTGAACATGTTCCATAGGAATCAATGTTAAAAAATTCCCATGCATTTCTGCAAAATGCATCAAAAAACGCATTAGTGTGAATAGAGCCTTATGCCGCGTACATACGAGCGGACTTTACGGCAGACTTTGCCCGGCGGACGGGATTTGGTCGGACAATTCGATCGTGTGTGGGCTCCAGCGGACTTTGTTTTCTCAAAAGTTGGACGGACTTAGATTTGAAACATGTTTTAAATTAATCCGTCGAAATCGAGTCCGGTCGAAAAGTCCGCTCGTCTGTATGCTAGTTCGACGGACAAAAAGCCACGCTAGGGCAGCTATTGGCTACTGGCTATGAACTTCCTTGTTTTAGTCCGGTCGTACGTCATCACGTACGAATTCGACGGACTTTGGTGGATTGTGTGTAGGCAAGTCCGTTCATTCAGAAAGTCCGTTGTAAAGTATGTCGAAAAGTCCGCCAGGCAAAGTCTGCCGTAAAGTCCGACCGTGTGTACGCGGCATTACACTTGTCCCTGTCTCAAAATAAAAAAAAACATACTAGAATTCGACCATGTACAGCAGGGTTCAGGAGTAAAAGGAGGAAGCAGCACAAATACCCTGTAAGAACTGGCCACCTGGGGCTGGATTGTTAAAGTGGAACATTGCCTTACCCAACCCCCCAAAAAATAAAAATCCCTAAAACTTGTACCTGTCTCATAATTATAAAAAAAAATACTAGACCATTGAGTTTTGCATTGACTTGCATTAAGCCAAAGTTCTCCCTTCACCGCTCTTCCAGGGTTGCCAACCTCCCGCAGCATTTTTTACTGACAAAACATGGAACATTTACTGACAGAGCACTTTTTTTTTTTTTTTTACTGGCAACCAAATTACAGAACTCCTACTGAAAACTAGCACAGTGAATATTTAAACAGTATAAACATGATATGGAAACACTGACAATACCTAGAACAAAGTAATTTGCTTGATTTACACTTAAAAAGTCAACACAGCATGAAATGATCAGCCCCTGATATTTACTGGCAGTTGTTAAAAAATCACTGGTTTTTACAAACTGTCAGTAAATTTACTGGCAGTTGGCAACGCTGCGCTCTTCTCCCACACCACCATCTCTGAGGCCCCTTTCACACTGGGGTGGGAGGTCCATCAGCGGTAAAGCGCCGCTATTAGTGGCGCTTTACCGTCGTTTTAGCGGCGGTATTTGGCTGCTAGCGGGGGGGGTTTCTCCACCGTGCCCTTTCGGTGAGAATATGGTTCCGGTACTTGCTTCAGTTACCCACTGTGGTCCCTGGTAAAGGCAATTGGTCCTTTCATGGCGACAGCTTCTTTTCTACCTCCGACCACTGACGGGTTTTCCAAGCTGCAATCCCAATCCTGTGCTGCTCTTTCACTTCTACCCACCCAGACGGCAGTCCGGGTGGCAAAGAACACAGACCCCTGTTCTAAGGCATGACTTAGGACAGTGATCATCTTTTCCATAGCAATCAATGACACTCTCTAGCTCTGTTATTATAGGGTGTTAGTATTTGGTTGCCAAGGCCATAACTATACCTGGGAAGTATATAAATCAGTACTCCTGAGAATAGGAGTGGGGAATGGTTGGGGCTAACTGCAGTGCCCTTATTGTGCCATGCTGAATGGTGGGTTGGCCAAATTGTGCTCCAGTTCTGGGCTTCTACTTTGCCTTCTACAGTCCACACCCCTCCAATCTCATTGGCTGGGGAGAAGCCATGAGGCATTCCCTGAATGGACAGGAGCACGAGGTAAGAACAGCCCAGCATGGGGAAGTGTCTGTGCTGTGTGCTGGCAACATGGAATGGTAACCGTGCTTGGTGGGGCAAGAGGAGGAGAGTGCCATCCTATAGCCATGATGGGACCGATGTCACTGGTGAGGTAAGACACCTCTCAGTGTCTTCTAGTCACCAGCTGGGATTCTCTGTACCCCCCCCCCCCCACTCGGGGATGTCCGCTTACCCCACTTCCCTGACAACTGGGGAAAAGACACACACATCCGGGAGGTGACCTTCCCCCAACACCTGCCAACACTGACAGAGAAACAAATCCCTTAACACCTCCTCAGGGGCCCTTGAAGGGCTACAGGCTCCAGACTTTATGTCACATGGCTTTGCCCTCCTAGGATCTAAGTTGCACCCCCGCCCCCAAAGCCCCCTGGCCACCCCCTCTGCCCTGGATACTATGCCCGGCTACTGAGCTCCTTTCCCATTACAGCACTCTATACTGCTCCTCCTCCGCAGGGCTGAAATCACATTCCTTTACAACACAGCCAGTTAGCCATGATCTGCACAGGGTGTAATCCAGATACACCCTGTGAAGACTGACAGACTGTGTGTAAAGGAATGTGATTCCAGTCCTGTGTAGTATGGGGGGGGGGAGCTGTATACAGTGCTGGGATATGAAAGGAGCTCTGCCAAGTGACCTGCCAGGGATCCCTGTCCTCTGATTCTCCAGCGGTAATCCCTGTCCTCTGATGTAAAGAGGAACTCTGGGAACTCAAACCTCTTAAGCCACTTTGAGTATCTTGGCGTGTGGTGGATGTATCTGCACGCACGGTGGAAGTGGTGGGTGGTAATTAGGAGGGGTCCAGGTCAACTTTTGCATTGGGGCCCAAAAGCTTCAAGCTACACCTCTGTGTGGTGCGATCACTGTTTACATAGGTATGCAGGACCTACATGCGTGTTTACATTTGTGCATGAGCATGGGTGTATGGGGCGCTTACATTTTTTAATTTTTTTACACTGTACTTTTTTTTTGGATCAACTTTATTGCTATCGCAAGGGATGAACAACATTCATGGGCTGTAACATATCCTGTTTTGTTGAGAAATCTGGGGTCAATTGTGCCCATATCTCTCCTCTGGCCTCCAAAGCATGTGATCAAAGCAAGATCAGTTTGATCAGATGCTGTACAAGCCAGTAATGGCTTCTAATCAAACCAAAAGTAATGTAACAGAAGAGGGGATGGAACTCTTTCACAGTGATTGCGATTAGAACGGTTATATCGGCATCGGACATCTAACACCGTGTGTCACCGGCCCACAGATCAGGTGGCACACTGGATATGACAGTGGTACACTAATGAAAGGAGGATGGGAAACAGTCCACTATAAAACATTTTTATAAGATATGCCCTTTTCAGATGGGCGTTCAAATCAGGTTCACCCATCAGTTTTTACGGCTAACTTGATCGGAAGGTCCATTCATCCCTATGGACAAGCAGCTGTACACAGACTTGTGTCCATTTACACCCGCCTACCTCTGGGTTCGATCAGACCCTTAAAAAAAAGGGAGAGGACTCAGTCTTGAGTTTAAGGTGAAGCGGTTCCTGCTGAACTGGCTGAGATTCAAACCATGTATGGGAAGGCTGATTGCACCCAAGCTGATTGATCGATCCACTTGGGTACAACTAGCCTGTTGGATTTTTCATGAGATCATTGCCAGAGGTTATAGCCACTAGCAATAATCACTGTGGCTCTCCCCACGAGGAGAACACGATAGCTCCACGGGATGGATTCCCCCATCAACATCAGTGTTGATGGGGGTATGCACCTATTTTCTTTCCTGCAACCACAGGTTGAAAATCTAACCATCTATGGCTGGCTGAACAGTCATCGTAGTTGCACCTGCTCTGACTAGAGGCTACAAGGTTGGAACCAAACCTGCGTTCCGGTGCATTGTGTTTAGAAAGAATAAAAAAAAAAAAAAAAAAATCTTACACACACGATTTATTTTTATTTAATTTTATTAAATGTTTTGCACAATATAACAATAAAGTATATACATAATTTCTTCTGCCATGATGCACCACAATGCATGGTAGTGCATTAATCTGCATTGTGTTGCGTTGCACTGCATGTGTGTTGGAAGTGCATTGGGTCAATGTTTTAAGGTACCATTGACGATGGATGGCACTGCAACACACTGATGCTTTTAACGTGTATTAACATAGTTTCGATAATGCACATTTACCACAACACAAAGTTGTGATTTGGCGCTTAAGCATGGCAGTTCACAGAACAATCCAAAACACAAAATTCCCCAGCATACTTACCAGCTAGCCAGCATAATATAAAGAAAAAAATCTAAACTGTTTCCACAATTTACATTGGATGCAAATATATGTGAAGCCGCACTGTCACGTCAAGGCCCCTCTGCAAAGTGCAGTCCCTAACTCTAACATTTCCAAAATGAGAAATTTATAGCAAGAAATAAATTGAGTGTCTAAACTAGTTCAAAAATGTTAAAACAGAGGTTTTTGTTATATATTTGCATTCATAAGTGAAGCTACATAGATCTCCGAGGGATCCCATTGGATCTTCCATATGGCTTGTGCTTGGTCACAGTGAGACCTCGTATGATTGGGATTTCTGTGTCCCTCTAATGTAATGTTTCCAGGGTATATGCCTGTTACCCATCTGTCTTAGGTGCTCGTAGTGATACTGGTGTTAGGTTTACAAAGTCTCTAGCACTCGAAAAGATTATTTCCACTTATTGTGAAAACATTTTATCCCTTTCATGACTAAGCCTATTTTTGAAATTTGGTGTTTACAAGTTAAAATCCGTATTTTTTGCTAGAAAATTACTTAGAACCCCCAAACATTATATATATTTTTTTAGCAGAGAATCTAGAGAATAAAATGGCGATTGTTGCAATATTTTTTATCACACAGTATTTGTGCAGCGGTGTTTTAAACGCAAATTTTTGGAAAAGTGACACTTTCATGAATTTTAAAAAATCCAAACAGTAAAGTTACCCCAATTTTTTTGTATAATGTGAAAGATGATGTTACGCCGAGTAAATAGATACCAAACATGTCACCCTTTATAATTGCACGCACTCGTGGAATGGCGACGAACTACGGTACCTTTGAATTTCCATAGGCGACGCTTTAAAAATTTTTTACGGTTACCAGGTTTGAGCTACAGAGGAGGTCTAGGGCTAGAATTATTGCTCTCGCTCTGACGATCGCGGCGATACCTCACATGTGTGGTTTGAACACCGTTTACATATGCGGGCGCGACTTCCGTATGCGTTTTCTTCGCTGCGCGAGCTCGCGGGGACAGGGGCACTTTAAAAATTTTTTTTTTTTTTTTGTATTTAATTTATTTATTTTTGTACTTTATAAATTGTGTTTAATTTTTTTTTTTTTTTTTTTTACTTTTATTGCTGTCACAAGCAATGTAAACATCCCTTGTGACAGTAATATGTGGTGACAGGTACTCTTTATGGAGGGATGGGGGGTCTAAAAGACCCCCCATCCCTCCTTTACACTTCAAAGTATTCAGATCGCCGAAAACGGCGATTCTGAATACTGTGTACTTTTTTAAATTCGGCGCCATTGGCAGCCGAGTAAACGGGAAGTGACGTCATGACGTCGCTTCCGCGTTTACAACAAGAAGGCTGGTGGAACGAAGCCGCTCGCAGCTTCGTTCCAGCCCGCCCCCAGCCGCCGAAGGCAGCCAAACGGATACCGGGCCTCCCGATCGCACGGGAGGCCCGGTAACAGCGGCGGGAGGCGGCGGGAGGGGGGGGATGTCCCCTCCCGCTCCTCCGGTATAACAGCCGAGCTGCTTTTAGCCGCATCGGTTGTTATACAGGGGTAGCCGATCGCCCGCTGTAAACAGCGGTACCGGGATGATGCCTGCAGCTGCGGGCATCATCCCGGTATAACCCCGGAAACCCGAGTACGCATATCTACGTACGATCGGCGGGAAGGGGTTAAATTATTCTAGCCACTGTTTTATTGCTGGTTCTACAGAACCAGATGATAACAAAAAAAAATAGCCTCCAACCTCCCCTTATACCCAGTCCAACACATGCCTAAAAAGTATCAGCCTCCAACCTCCCCCCCATAGCTGGTCCAACACAACAAAACACTGTGGCACTCCTTCTGGGGCCTGAACGGCCCACCCTTCTGGAGGCTGAACGGCCCACCCTTCTGGAGGCTGAATGGCCCACCCTTCTGGAGGCTGAACGGCCCACCCTTCTGGAGGCTGAACGGCCCACCCTTCTGGAGGCTGAACGGCCCACCCTTCTGGAGGCTGAACGGTCCACCCTTCTGGAGCCCGAACTGCCCACCCTTCTGCAGCCCAAACGACCCCCCTTCTGGAGCCCGAACGGGACACCCTTCTAGAACCTTAATGGCCCATTCTGCTGAAGCCTGAAAGGCCCACTCTGCTGGAGAATAAAAGACCCACCCTTCTGGAGCCTAAACGGCCCACCCTTCTGGAACCTGAACGGACCACCCTTCTGGAACCTGAATGGCCCATACTTCTGGAGCCTGCACGGCCCATACTGCTGGAGCCTGAACAGCCTATCCTTCTGTGGCCTGAACGGCCCACTCTTCTGGAGCCTGAATGGCCCACCCTTCTGCTTGTAGTGATACTGGTGTAAGGTTTAGAAAGTCTCTAGCATTTAAAAAGATTATTTCCACTTATTGTGAAAAAATTCCATATTATTCCAGCCACTGTTTTATTGCTGGTTCAACAGTACCAGATGATAAAAAAAAAATGGTCTCCAACCTCCCCTTATAGCCAGTCCAACACTCCTCAAAAGTATCCCCTCATAGCTGGTCCAACACACGCCTGCAATAAAACACTGTGGCACTCCTTCTGGAGCCTGAGCGGCCCACCCTTCTGGGGCCTGAACGGCCCACTCTTCTGGAGGCTGAACGGCCCACTCTTCTGGAGGCTGAACGGCCCACTCTTCTGGAGGCTGAACGGCCCACTCTTCTGGAGGCTGAACGGCCCACTCTTCTGGAGGCTGAACAGGCCACTCTTTTGGAGGCTGAACGGCCCACTCTTCTGGAGGCTGAACAGGCCACTCTTTTGGAGGCTGAACGGCCCACTCTTCTGGAGGCTGAACGGCCCACTCTTCTGGAGGCTGAACGGCCCACTCTTCTGGAGGCTGAACGGCCCACTCTTCTGGAGGCTGAACGGCCCACTCTTCTGGAGCCTGAACGGCCCACCTTTCTGGGGCATGGACAGCCCACCCTTCTGGAGCCCGGATGGCCCCCTTCTGGAGCCTGAAAGGCCCATTCTGGGGCATGGACGGCCCACCCTTCTGGAGCCCGAATGCCCCCCCTTCTGGAGCCTTAATGGCCCATTCTGCTGGAGCCTGAACGGCTTACTCTGCTGGAGCCTGAAAGGTCCACCCTTCTGGAGCCTAAATGGCCCACCCTTCTGGAGCCTGAACGGCCTACTTTTCTGGAGCTTGAAAGACCCACCCTGCTGGAGCCTAAACGGTCCACCCTTCTGGAGCCTAAATGGCCCACCCTTCTGGAGCCTGAATGGCCCACCCTTCTACTTGTAGTGATAGTGGTGTTTAGAAAGTCTCTAGCACTTGAAAAGATTATTTCCACTTATTGTGAAAAAATTTCATTTATTCCAGCCACTGTTTTATTGCTGGTTCGACAGTACCAGATGATAAAAAAAACTGGCCTCCAACCTACTCTTATAGCCAGGCCAACACACGCCTAAAAAGTATCAGCCTTCAACCCCCCCTCATAGCTGGTCCAACACACACCTGCAAAAAAATACTGTGGCACTTCTTCTGGAGCCTGAGCGGCCCACCCTTCTGGAGCCTGAATGGCCCACCCTTCTGGGACCTGAATGACCCACCCTTCTGGAGGCTGAACGGCACACCCTTCTGGAGCCTTAATGGCCTTTACTGCTGGAGCCTGAAAGGCCCACCCTTCTGGAGCCTGAACGGCCCACTCTGCTGGAGCCTGAACGGCCCAACCTTTCTTGGACCTGAATGGCCCACCCTTCTTGGACCTGAATGGCCCACCCTTCTTGGACCTGAATGGCCCACCCTTCTGGAGCCTGAACGGCCCACCCTTCTGGAGCCGGAACGGTCCACTCTTTTGGAGCCGGAATGGCCCACCCTTCTGAAGCCTGAACTTCCCCCCTTCTGGACCCTTAATGGCCCATTCTGCTGGAGCCTGAAAGGCCCACTGTGCTGGAGCCTGAAAAGCCCCCCTTCTGGAGCCTGAATGGCCCATCCTTCTAGAGCCTGAACGGCCCATCCTTCTGGAGCCTGAACGGCCCATCCTTCTGGAGCCTGAACGGCCCATCCTTCTGGAGCCTGAACGGCCCATCCTTCTGGAGCCTGAACGGCCCATCCTTCTGGAGCCTGAACAGCCCCCCCTTCTGGAGCCTGAACGGCCCACTCTTCTGGAGCCTTAATTGCCCATTCTGCTGGAACCTGAAAGGCCCACTCTGCTGGAGCCTTAAAAGCCCCCCTTCTGGAACCTAAACGGCCCACCCTTCTGGGGCATGAACGGCCCACCCTTCTGGGGCATGAACGGCCCACCCTTCTGGGGCATGAACGGCTCACCCTTCTGGAGCCTGAACGGCCCACCCTTCTGGAGCCTGAACGGCCCACCCTTCTGGAGCCTGAACGGCCCACCCTTCTGGAGCCTGAACGGCCCACCCATCTGGAGCCTGAACGGCCAGCTCTTCTGGAGCCGGAACGGCCAGCTCTCCTGGAGCCTGAATAGCCCACTCTCCTGGAGCCTGAATGGCCCACCCTGCTGGAGCCTGAACGGCCCACTCTTCTGGAGCCTGAACAGCCCACCCTTCTGGAGCCTGAACGGCCCACTCTGCTGGAGCCTGAACGGCCCAACCTTTCTTGGACCTGAATGGCCCACCCTTCTTGGACCTGAATGGCCCACCCTTCTTGGACCTGAATGGCCCACCCTTCTGGAGCCTGAACGGCCCACCCTTCTGGAGCCGGAACGGTCCACTCTTTTGGAGCCGGAATGGCCCACCCTTCTGAAGCCTGAACTTCCCCCCTTCTGGACCCTTAATGGCCCATTCTGCTGGAGCCTGAAAGGCCCACTGTGCTGGAGCCTGAAAAGCCCCCCTTCTGGAGCCTGAACGGACCATCCTTCTGGAGCCTGAACGGCCCATCCTTCTGGAGCCTGAACGGCCCATCCTTCTGGAGCCTGAACGGCCCATCCTTCTGGAGCCTGAACAGCCCCCCCTTCTGGAGCCTGAACGGCCCACTCTTCTGGAGCCTTAATTGCCCATTCTGCTGGAACCTGAAAGGCCCACTCTGCTGGAGCCTTAAAAGCCCCCCTTCTGGAACCTAAACGGCCCACCCTTCTGGGGCATGAACGGCTCACCCTTCTGGAGCCTGAACGGCCCACCCTTCTGGAGCCTGAACGGCCCACCCTTCTGGAGCCTGAACGGCCCACCCTTCTGGAGCCTGAACGGCCCACCCATCTGGAGCCTGAACGGCCAGCTCTTCTGGAGCCGGAACGGCCAGCTCTCCTGGAGCCTGAATAGCCCACTCTCCTGGAGCCTGAATGGCCCACCCTGCTGGAGCCTGAACGGCCCACTCTTCTGGAGCCTGAACAGCCCACCCTTCTGGAGCCTGAACGGCCCACTCTTCTGGAGCCTGAACGGCCCACCCTTCTGGAGCCTGAACGGCCAGCTCTTCTGGAGCCGGAACGGCCAGCTCTCCTGGAGCCTGAATAGCCCACTCTCCTGGAGCCTGAATGGCCCACCCTGCTGGAGCCTGAACGGCCCACTCTTCTGGAGCCTGAACGGCCCACCCTTCTGGAGCCTGAACGGCCCACCCTTCTGGAGCCTGAACGGCCCACTCTGCTGGAGAATGAAAGAACCACCCTTCTGGAGCCTGGACGGCCCATTCTTCTGAAGCCTGAATGGCCCACCCTTCTGAAGCCTGAATGGCCCACTCTGCTGGAGCCTGAACGGCCCACCCTTCTGGAGCCGGAACGGCCCACTCTTCTGGAGCCGGAACGGCCCACTCTTCTGGAGCCGGAACGGCCCACTCTTCTGGAGCCGGAACGGCCCACTCTTCTGGAGCCGGAACGGCCCACTCTTCTGGAGCCGGAACGGCCCACTCTTCTGGTGCCGGAACGGCCCATTCTTCTTGATCCAGAACGGCCCACTCTCCTGGAGCCTGAAAGGCCCACTCTCCTGGAGACTGAAAGACCCACTCTCCTGGAGACTGAAAGACCCACTCTCCTGGAGCCTGAAAGGCCCACTCTCCTGGAGCCTGAAAGGCCCACTCTCCTGGAGCCTGAAAGGCCCACTCCTTTGGAGCCTGAAAGGCCCACCCTGCTGGAGCCTGAACGGCCCACTCTTCTGGAGCCTGAACGGCCCACTCTTCTGGAGCCTGAACGGCCCACTCTTCTGGAGCCTGAACGGCCCACCCTTCTGGAGCCTGAACGGCCAGCACTTCTGGAGCCGGAACGGCCAGCTCTCCTGGAGCCTGAATAGCCCACTCTCCTGGAGCCTGAATGGCAGACCCTGCTGGAGCCTGAACGGCCCACTCTTCTGGAGCCTGAACGGCCCACCCTTCTGGAGCCTGAACGGCCCACTCTGCTGGAGAATGAAAGAACCACCCTTCTGGAGCCTGGACGGCCCACTCTTCTGAAGCCTGAATGGCCCACCCTTCTGAAGCCTGAAAGGCCCACTCTGCTGGAGCCTGAAAGACCCACCCTTCTGGAGCCGGAACGGCCCACCCTTCTGGAGCCGGAACGGCCCACCCTTCTGGAGCCGGAACGGCCCACTCTTCTGGTGCCGGAACGGCCCATTCTTCTCGATCCAGAACGGCCCACTCTTCTGGAGCCTGAACGGCCCACTCTTCTGGAGCCTGAACGGCCCACTCTTCTGGAGCCTGAACGGCCCACCCTTCTGGAGCCTGAACGGCCCACCCTTCTGGAGCCTGAACGGCCCACCCTTCTGGAGCCTGAACGGCCCACCCTTCTGGAGCCTGAACGGCCCACCCTTCTGAAGCCTGAACGGCCCACTCTGCTGGGACCTGAATGGCCCTCTCTGCTGGAGCTTGAATGGGAATGTAGCACTCTGCTAGAGCTTGAACAGGAGTGTTACACTCTGCTGGTGCCTGAACGGGAGTGTCACACTCTGCTGGAGCCTGAACGGGTGTGTCGCACTCTGCTGGAGCCTGAACGGGTGTGACGCACTCTGCTGGAGCCTGAACGGGAACGTCACACTCTTCTGGAGTCTGTGTGTGGGCGACACACTCTTCTGGAGTCTGTGTGTGGGCGACACACTCTTCTGGAGTCTGAGTGTGGGCGACACACTCTTCTGGAGTCTGAGTGTGGGCGACACACTCTTCTGGAGTCTGAGTGTGGGCGACACACTCTTCTGGAGTCTGAGTGTGGGCGACACACTCTTCTGGAGTCTGAGTGTGGGCGACACACTCTTCTGGAGTCTGAGTGTGGGCGACACACTCTTCTGGAGTCTGAGTGTGGGCGACACACTCTTCTGGAGTCTGAGTGTGGGCGACACACTCTTCTGGAGTCTGAGTGTGGGCGACACACTCTTCTGGAGTCTGTGTGTGGGCGACACACTCTTCTGGAGTCTGTGTGTGGGCGACACACTCTTCTGGAGTCTGAGTGTGGGCGACACACTCTTCTGGAGTCTGAGTGTGGGCGACACACTCTTCTGGAGTCTGAGTGTGGGCGACACACTCTTCTGGAGTCTGAGTGTGGGCGACACACTCTTCTGGAGTCTGAGTGTGGGCGACACACTCTTCTGGAGTCTGAGTGTGGGCGACACACTCTTCTGGAGTCTGAGTGTGGGTGACACACTCTTCTGGAGTCTGAGTGTGGGCGATACACTCTTCTGGAGTCTGAACGTAGGAGACACACTTTTCTGGAGTCTGAACATTGGCGACACACTCTTCTGGAGTCTGAACAATTTCTTCCAACTTGTTGGCAATCTTCACTCCCAAAAAAGCTGCACCCCTTCCATTTAAGTGCAGCCCATCCCTGCTATAGAGCCGGGAAGTGACCGCAAAGTCAGACCAGTTCTCTAAGAAGCCAAACTCCTCTTCTCTGCACCAGTTCTTTAGCCACTTGTTAAGCTCTCTAAGCTCCTGCTGCCTTTCTGGTGTGGCTTGAGGAACAGGCAGTATTTCTGAAAATACTGCCTTGGAGGTCCTTTTTTTCAACATAGTCCCTATGTCCCTGAAATCATTTTGTAGGATGCTCCATCTTCCTCTAACTTTGTCATGGGTACCAATATGTACCAAGACAGCTGGGTCCTCCCCAGCCCCACACAACAATCTTTCCATCCGATCTGCAATGTCCCGAACCCGAGCGCCTGGTAAACAACATACTGTTCGTAGATGACGGTCTTTGTGACAGATTGCCCTCTCTGTCCCTCTAATAATTGAATCCCCTACCACCAGTATCTGCTTATCCTTTCTTGTAACCTTGCCCTCATCTTTACCGGAGGAGATTTTCCCATGGTTCACCTGGCATTTTGGTGGAGTCTCAATGTCTGGTACAGTCCCAATGATCACATCACACTCTTCTGGAGTTTGCACATGAGCATCACACTCTACTGGAGTCTCAACATTATCGTCACACTCTTCTGGAGACTGAGTGTGGGCGACACACTCTTCTGGAGTCTGAGCGTGGGCAACACACTCTTCTGGAGTCTGAGCGTGGGCGACACACTCTTCTGGAATCTGAGCGTGGGCGACACACTCTTCTGGAGTCTGAGCATGGGCGACACACTCTTCTGGAGTCTGAGCATGGGCGACACACTCTTCTGGAGTCTGAGCGTGGAGGACACACTCTTCTGGAGTCTGAGCATGGGCGACACACTCTTCTGGAGTCTGAGCGTGGGCGACACACTCTTCTGGAGTCTGAGCGTGGGCGACACACTCTTCTGGAGTCTGAGCGTGGGCGACACACTCTTCTGGAGTCTGAGCGTGGGCGACACACTCTTCTGGAGTCTGAGCGTGGGCGACACACTCTTCTGGAGTCTGAGCGTGGGCGACACACTCTTCTGGAGTCTGAGCGTGGGCGACACACTCTTTTGGAGTCTGAGCGTGGGCGACACACTCTTTTGGAGTCTGAGCGTGGGCGACACACTCTTTTGGAGTCTGAGCGTGGGCGACACACTCTTTTGGAGTCTGCGTGTGGGCGACACACTCTTTTGGAGTCTGCGTGTGGGCGACACACTCTTTTGGAGTCTGAGTGTGGGCGACACACTCTTTTGGAGTCTGCGTGTGGGCGACACACTCTTCTGGAGTTTGCACACAAGCATCACACTCTACTGGAGTCTCAATGTTATCGTCAAACTCTTCTGGAGTCTGTGTGTGGGTGACACACTCTTCTGAAATCTGAATGTGGGCGACACACTCTTCTGGAGTCTGAACGTGGGCGACACACTCTTCTGCAGTCTGAACGACCCTTTCAATACTACTCACTGTGGCAGGCCTGCCGTGTGAGCTGTGTCTGCAGTAAATCTCGCCTTTATCTACAATAAAGAAAGAGGAATTGGATTTAGCATCTTTACCTACATTTCATATATTTTTCTTTATACAACATCAAATTATGAAGAAAAAAGTATAAAGCTCCACTGTCAGGGACAAATAGTAAACCCGGCATGACAGTGACATAGGAGAAAACTGTTGTTGGCCTTTGTATAAAAATGCTGGTTGCCTGGCAGTTATGCTGACCCACTAAAATTCCATGATCGGAAGATTGGAAGCCAACAACAAGTACATTGGGGCAAAAAAGTATTTATTCAGCCACCAATTGTGCAAGTTCTCTCACTTAAAAATATGAGAGAGGCCTGTAATTGTCATCATAGGTATACCTCACCTATGAGAGACAAAATGTGAAAACAAATCCAGACAATCACATTGTCTGATTTTTGAAAGAATTTATTTGCAAATTATCATTTCTTTTAATGTGGCTGCTCTTTATATATATCAGGTTTCTCTTTGGCGCAGTGATAAGATCTTAGGTAGCGGCTCGTTGTGATCTGGTTGTGTATTATTTTTATCAGTATGATGATGCACTTTCATAGTTAAATGAGTGGGCAGGTCACAAAAGAAGTTGTGACAGTAAGTAGTGGTGTCACCTGCCTGGCTGTACATTGTGGCAGGGGTTTGTGAATCATCAGACCAGCTAAGCAGAGGCTTTGTTGAGTGGCAGTTTTGTCAAGAAAGTGTGTCATGTATCAGCTCTGAGATCAGAACACCACAGCAGCAAATGGGACTCCCTACTTCTGAAAAAATCTGGAGCCATTAAAAGAAATACTTTCCCTGGCCCCATTAGTTCAGCAGGGAGGGGGGGCGCCACTGCAGGAAGGAGACTGCTGTTTCTTATAACTTAACTAAAATCCCAGCCTCTTTTATATCAATCTACCGGATTGCTTTGGTGAATTTATATAGAAGAGGCTGGGATTGAAGAATCGGCTCAGGTGAGGACAGCTCTGGATGTTTGGACAGGTACGTGCCTTTATATTAAAAGTTAGCAGCTATAGTATTTGTAGCTGCTGACTTTAAATTTTTTTGGGGGGAGACTGGAGCGCCTCTTTAACCACTTGACCACTGGGCACTTAAACCCCCTTCCTAACCAGACCAATTTTCAGCTTTCGGTGCTCTCACAATTTGAATGACAATTACTCAGTCATACAACACTTTACCCATATGAAATTTTTATCCTTTTTTTCACACAAATAGAGCTTTCTTTTGGTGGTATTTAATCACCGTTGGGTTTTTTATTTTTTGCGCTATAAAAGAAAAAAGACTGAAAATTTGGTAAAAAAATGAATTTTTCTTTGTTTCTGTTATAAAATTTAGCAAATTAGTAATTTTTCTTCGTAAATTTTGGCCAAAATTTATACCGCTACATATCTTTGGTAAAAATAAGTACAACTTGGTGTATATTATTTGGTCTTTGTGAATGTTAGAGAGTCCAAAAGCTACGGTGCCAATATCTGAAAATTGATCACACCTGAATTACTGACGGCCTATCTCATTTCTTGAGACCCTAACATGCCAGAAAAGTTCAAATACCCCTCAAATGACCCCTTTTTGGAAAGAAGACATTCCAAGGTATTTAGAAAGATGCATGGTGAGGTTTTTTGAAATTGTCATCTTTTCCCACAATTCTTTGCAAAATCAAGATTTTTTTTTTCTTTTCACAAAATTGTCATATTAGAAGGTTATTTCTCACACACAGCATATGCATACCACAAATTACACCCCAAAACACATTCTGCTATTACTCCCGAGTATGGCGATACCACATGTGTGAGACTTTTACACAGCGTGGCCACATACAGAGGCCCAACATGCAGGGGAGCACCTCCAGGCGTTCTGGAGCGCCCAGGCCAATTCTGACATTTCTCTCCTACATGTAAAAATCATAATTTATTTGCTAGAAAATTACATAGAACCCCAAAACAATATATATATTTTTTTTAGCAAAGACCCTAGAGAATACAATGGCGGTTGTTGCAACTTTTTATCTCGCACGGTATTTGTGCAGCAATTTTTCGAACGCGTTTTTTTGGGGAAAGAAACAGTTTTGTGCTTTAAAAAAAAACAAAACAGTAAAGTTAGCCCAATGTTTTTGCATAATGTGAAAGATGAAGTTACGCCGAGTAAATAGATACCCAACATGTCACCCTTCAAAATTGCACACTCTCGTGGAATGGTGCCAAACGTCGCTACTTAAAAATCTCCATAGGTGACACTTTAAAATTTTTTCCTGGTTACATGTTTTGAGTTACAGAGGAGGTCTAGGGCCAAAATTATTGCTCTCGCTCTACCGATCGCAGCGATACCTCACATGTGTGGTTTGAACACCGTTTTCATATGTGGGCGGGACTTACGTATGTGTTCGCTTCTGCATGCGAGCACACGGACATGGGCGCTTTAAATTTTTTTTTTTTTTTTTTATTGTTTATTTTACTTTATTTATTTTAGTTTGACACTTTTTCCCCCCCCAAAAATTTTTTGATCACTTTTATTTCTATTACAAGGAATGTAAACATCCTTGTAATAGGAATATGGCATGACAGGTCCTCTTTACAGTGAGATATGGGGTCAATAAGACCCCACATCTCACCTCTAGGCTGGGAAGCCTGAAATAATAATAAAAAAAAAACGATCTTGGCTTCGATCGTAGCGGTGAGTCGGTAGAAGCACCGGAGGGTGGCGGGAAGGGGGGGGCGTCCCCTCTCACCTCCCATAAGAATGATCAAGCAGTGGAACAGCAGCTATGATCATTCCTATGGTGTAGGAAATTGCTGGCTGAAAAAGCTGATATCTGAATGATGCCTGTAGCTGCACCCATCATTCAGATATACCCGCTCAAAGTCAGGGACGTCATATGACTGTGGGCGGGGACTGGTTAAAAATTGCGGAGTATTGCGGGCTATTGCAGAGTATTGCGGGGTATATTGCAGAGTATTGCGGGGTATATTGCAGAGTATTGCGGGGTATATTGCAGAGTATTGCGGGGTATATTGCAGAGTAGTGCCCGCGTATATTGCAGAGTAGTGCCGGGTATAATGCAGAGTAGTGCCGGGTATTATGCAGAGTATTGCAGGGTTTTATGCAGAGTATTGCAGGGTATAGTGCAGAGTATTGCAGGGTGTTATGCAGAGTATTGCAGGGTGTTATGCAGAGTATTGCAGGGTATAGTGCAGAGTATTGCAGGGTGTTATGCAGAGTATTGCAGGGTATAGTGCAGAGTATTGCAGGGTGTTATGCAGAGTATTGCGGGGTGTTATGCAGAGTATTGCAGGGTATTATGCAGAGTATTGCGGGGTGTTATGCAGAGTATTGCGGGGTATTATGCAGAGTATTGCGGGGTGTTATGCAGAGTATTGCAGGGTATTATGCAGAGTATTGCGGGGTATTATGCAGAGTATTGCAGGGTATTATGCAGAGTATTGCGGGGTATTATGCAGAGTATTGCAGGGTATTATGCAGAGTATTGCGGGGTATTATGCAGAGTATTGCAGGGTGTTATGCAGAGTATTGCGGGGTATTATGCAGAGTATTGCGGGGTATTATGCAGAGTATTGCGGGGTATTATGCAGAGTATTGCAGGGTATTATGCAGAGTATTGCAGGGTGTTATGCAGAGTATTGCAGGGTATTATGCAGAGTATTGCGGGGTATTATGCAGAGTATTGCAGGGTATTATGCAGAGTATTGCGGGGTGTTATGCAGAGTATTGCAGGGTGTTATGCAGAGTATTGCAGGGTGTTATGCAGAGTATTGCGGGGTATTATGCAGAGTATTGCGGGGTATTATGCAGAGTATTGCGGGGTATTATGCAGAGTATTGCAGGGTGTTATGCAGAGTATTGCGGGGTATTATGCAGAGTATTGCAGGGTATTATGCAGAGTATTGCGGGGTATTATGCAGAGTATTGCAGGGTGTTATGCAGAGTATTGCAGGGTGTTATGCAGAGTATTGCGGGGTGTTATGCAGAGTATTGCAGGGTGTTATGCAGAGTATTGCAGGGTGTTATGCAGAGTATTGCGGGGTGTTATGCAGAGTATTGCAGGGTGTTATGCAGAGTATTGCAGGGTGTTATGCAGAGTATTGCGGGGTGTTATGCAGAGTATTGCAGGGTGTTATGCAGAGTATTGCGGGGTGTTATGCAGAGTATTGCGGGGTATATTGCAGAGTATTGCGGGGTATATTGCAGAGTAGTGCCCGCGTATATTGCAGAGTAGTGCCGGGTATAATGCAGAGTAGTGCCGGGTATTATGCAGAGTATTGCAGGGTTTTATGCAGAGTATTGCAGGGTATAGTGCAGAGTATTGCAGGGTGTTATGCAGAGTATTGCAGGGTGTTATGCAGAGTATTGCAGGGTATAGTGCAGAGTATTGCAGGGTGTTATGCAGAGTATTGCAGGGTATAGTGCAGAGTATTGCGGGGTGTTATGCAGAGTATTGCAGGGTATTATGCAGAGTATTGCGGGGTGTTATGCAGAGTATTGCGGGGTATTATGCAGAGTATTGCGGGGTGTTATGCAGAGTATTGCAGGGTATTATGCAGAGTATTGCGGGGTATTATGCAGAGTATTGCAGGGTATTATGCAGAGTATTGCGGGGTATTATGCAGAGTATTGCAGGGTATTATGCAGAGTATTGCGGGGTGTTATGCAGAGTATTGCGGGGTGTTATGCAGAGTATTGCGGGGTATTATGCAGAGTATTGCGGGGTATTATGCAGAGTATTGCGGGGTATTATGCAGAGTATTGCAGGGTATTATGCAGAGTATTGCAGGGTATTATGCAGAGTATTGCGGGGTATTATGCAGAGTATTGCAGGGTGTTATGCAGAGTATTGCAGGGTGTTATGCAGAGTATTGCGGGGTATTATGCAGAGTATTGCGGGGTATTATGCAGAGTATTGCGGGGTATTATGCAGAGTATTGCAGGGTGTTATGCAGAGTATTGCGGGGTGTTATGCAGAGTATTGCGGGGTGTTATGCAGAGTATTGCGGGGTATTATGCAGAGTATTGCGGGGTATTATGCAGAGTATTGCAGGGTGTTATGCAGAGTATTGCAGGGTGTTATGCAGAGTATTGCAGGGTGTTATGCAGAGTATTGCAGGGTGTTATGCAGAGTATTGCGGGGTGTTATGCAGAGTATTGCAGGGTGTTATGCAGAGTATTGCAGGGTGTTATGCAGAGTATTGCGAGGTATTATGCAGAGTATTGCAGGGTGTTATGCAGAGTATTGCGGGGTGTTATGCAGAGTATTGCAGGGTGTTATGCAGAGTATTGCAGGGTATTATGCAGAGTATTGCGGGGTATTATGCAGAGTATTGCAGGGTGTTATGCAGAGTATTGCAGGGTGTTATGCAGAGTATTGCAGGGTGTTATGCAGAGTATTGCAGGGTGTTATGCAGAGTATTGCGGGGTGTTATGCAGAGTATTGCGGGGTGTTATGCAGAGTATTGCAGGGTGTTATGCAGAGTATTGCGAGGTATTATGCAGAGTATTGCAGGGTGTTATGCAGAGTATTGCGGGGTGTTATGCAGAGTATTGCAGGGTGTTATGCAGAGTATTGCAGGGTATTATGCAGAGTATTGCGGGGTGTTATGCAGAGTATTGCAGGGTGTTATGCAGAGTATTGCGGGGTGTTATGCAGAGTATTGCGGGGTGTTATGCAGAGTATTGCGGGGTGTTATGCAGAGTATTGCGGGGTGTTATGCAGAGTATTGCGGGGTGTTATGCAGAGTATTGCGGGGTGTTATGCAGAGTATTGCAGGGTGTTATGCAGAGTATTGCAGGGTGTTATGCAGAGTATTGCGGGGTGTTATGCAGAGTATTGCAGGGTGTTATGCAGAGTATTGCGGGGTGTTATGCAGAGTATTGCGGGGTGTTATGCAGAGTATTGCAGGGTGTTATGCAGAGTATTGCAGGGTGTTATGCAGAGTATTGCGGGGTGTTATGCAGAGTATTGCAGGGTGTTATGCAGAGTATTGCGGGGTGTTATGCAGAGTATTGCGGGGTGTTATGCAGAGTATTGCGGGGTGTTATGCAGAGTATTGCAGGGTGTTATGCAGAGTATTGCGGGGTGTTATGCAGAGTATTGCGGGGTGTTATGCAGAGTATTGCAGGGTGTTATGCAGAGTATTGCAGGGTGTTATGCAGAGTATTGCGGGGTGTTATGCAGAGTATTGCAGGGTGTTATGCAGAGTATTGCGGGGTGTTATGCAGAGTATTGCGGGGTGTTATGCAGAGTATTGCAGGGTGTTATGCAGAGTATTGCGGGGTGTTATGCAGAGTATTGCAGGGTGTTATGCAGAGTATTGCGGGGTGTTATGCAGAGTATTGCGGGGTGTTATGCAGAGTATTGCGGGGTGTTATGCAGAGTATTGCAGGGTGTTATGCAGAGTATTGCGGGGTGTTATGCAGAGTATTGCGGGGTGTTATGCAGAGTATTGCAGGGTGTTATGCAGAGTATTGCAGGGTGTTATGCAGAGTATTGCGGGGTGTTATGCAGAGTATTGCAGGGTGTTATGCAGAGTATTGCGGGGTGTTATGCAGAGTATTGCGGGGTGTTATGCAGAGTATTGCAGGGTGTTATGCAGAGTATTGCGGGGTGTTATGCAGAGTATTGCAGGGTGTTATGCAGAGTATTGCAGGGTGTTATGCAGAGTATTGCGGGGTGTTATGCAGAGTATTGCGGGGTGTTATGCAGAGTATTGCAGGGTGTTATGCAGAGTATTGCAGGGTGTTATGCAGAGTATTGCGGGGTGTTATGCAGAGTATTGCAGGGTGTTATGCAGAGTATTGCGGGGTGTTATGCAGAGTATTGCGGGGTGTTATGCAGAGTATTGCAGGGTGTTATGCAGAGTATTGCGGGGTGTTATGCAGAGTATTGCAGGGTGTTATGCAGAGTATTGCGGGGTGTTATGCAGAGTATTGCGGGGTGTTATGCAGAGTATTGCGGGGTGTTATGCAGAGTATTGCAGGGTGTTATGCAGAGTATTGCGGGGTGTTATGCAGAGTATTGCGGGGTGTTATGCAGAGTATTGCAGGGTGTTATGCAGAGTATTGCAGGGTGTTATGCAGAGTATTGCGGGGTGTTATGCAGAGTATTGCGGGGTGTTATGCAGAGTATTGCGGGGTGTTATGCAGAGTATTGCGGGGTGTTATGCAGAGTATTGCAGGGTGTTATGCAGAGTATTGCGGGGTGTTATGCAGAGTATTGCAGGGTGTTATGCAGAGTATTGCGGGGTGTTATGCAGAGTATTGCGGGGTGTTATGCAGAGTATTGCGGGGTGTTATGCAGAGTATTGCAGGGTGTTATGCAGAGTATTGCGGGGTGTTATGCAGAGTATTGCGGGGTGTTATGCAGAGTATTGCGGGGTGTTATGCAGAGTATTGCGGGGTGTTATGCAGAGTATTGCGGGGTGTTATGCAGAGTATTGCGGGGTGTTATGCAGAGTATTGCAGGGTATTATGCAGAGTATTGTAGGGTATTATGCAGGGATGGCTGAGCATGGAGGGATGGATGGATGTGACAGCAATTGTCACTGAGCACCGCTGTGGGCACTACACATGCAGCCCACAGCGGTGCTGCCATCCGATCCCTCCCCCTCTCCCCTCACACTGTACCGATCGGTACAGAGAAGGGAGGAAGGAACCGGCGTCATGAGATGACGCCGGTCTGTTGACATGTGATCGCTCCGTCATTTGACGGAGCGATCACATGGTAAACGGCCGCGATCAGCGGCCGTTTACCGTGATCCGTGATGCGCCGGGTCCTCCGGACCCGGCGGTCACGGAAGTTCTCGGGTGCGCGCCCCAGGGGGCGCGCGAGAGCAGTATTCTGGGAGGACGTCCATGGACGTCCACCCAGAACTAGCCGACCGCGCTGTTGCCGTCTTTCGGCTATGGCCCGGTCGGCAAGTGGTTGAAGTCCCGCACTTGCAAAACCTTGGGATCAGTGGACAGGCTTCCTACAAGTGTGTTTTTTGTTTTTTTGTTCTTCTTTAGCCATGACAACTTCAGCTCTCTTATACGGGTTCAATTAAAGTGCTTGTAAAGGCAGAGGGATTTTATCTTGCTGCATTTCTATAAAAAAAAAAAAAAAAAAAAAACTTCTGCATGCAGCCCCCCCTATAAATACATACCTAAACCTGATCCTGATCCAGCAATGTGCACAAGAGCCAAGGCACCTCACTGGCTCAGTAAAAAAAAAAAAAAAATACGCTAAAAAAAGCCACTGCTGTAAAAAAAAAAAAAAACGCTATTGCAAAAACGTTGAAAAACTCACTGCAAAGCTACTAGCATTTTTATAACGTTATTATAACGTCCAGTGTGCATGAGGCAGCTTGTTTTTTTTTCTTTCTCAGCATTGCACAGAGCGGGTAAAAAATCAAAAGAACAAGCTTTACCATCACTGTAATGTATGGCATTGGTTTAATGATCTGCGTCTTGTAGAGCGACTCCTAAATGAAAATACATTCTCTGCCTACAATGGCTTGCTACATGTGCAGCTAAAAATAGTTTCTGTGGAATATTTTTTTGAAATTTTGGGAACTATGTATATGTGTTATGTGGGGTAACAAGGGGTTAAACGTGTATGTGGGGTTCTATTCTTTCCATATTGTAAATCTCTGCCATCTTGCTGGGAGGCACTGAGGTCATCAGTCCAGCCTGTAATAAGTGGCATGCAAGGATTGTTCAAAAAAAAAGTCAGTTAGTAGGTGACAGTTGGAAAAAGAGGGGGGGGGGGAGGGGGGACTTGGCTCAGGGTAAACAGGTCTAAAAATGGCTGCTTGCTTCTCTTGATTTAAAAATGAAACCTTAGAATGGTGTTTACAAGACAAAAAAAAAACAGCAATGTCTATGGCCATCCCTATACATGTGTACATATAGGGGGGGGGGGGGGGGGGGGGTGATTGTCATCAATGGGAGGAAAAAAGAATCCAATGAAAGTATTTTGTATACATCAATATCCATAAAACTTACCAGCCCCGCGTTCTTTGTTCTGGCGTGGTCCATTGGCTTTACAGCCGGCATCAAAACATCCGATGAGGGATCTGAAACAGCGACGTACAAATCGCCGCGCCCTCCGCATTTTGGTGGGCTTCTTGAATGGAGGATCTGCAAGCTGTCTATTGATATCTCCTTCCATAGCTGGACTTCCTTTGGTTGGTTTCTCAATATTGTTGTTTTGAGAAACAATCTGTTTACTTTTAAATTGTCTTATTATGAAGAATAACAAGACACGCTTTAAGCCTGAGAAATTGCAATAAAACTGAATCGAATAAAACCGAATCCAATCAAACCGCAAGAGAAAACTGGACAGAGACAATAACACGTCTTCACTGTACAGTAACAACTCAGCTACTGAGCCCTGAGCCCTGAGCAGCCTTATATTAGAGCAGGTGATGACATCACAGTGGAGGGCTTTTTTTTTTTTTTAACCCTTTCACTGTCAGTTATTTTTTTAAAGTGATGACTCAGCAAAAAAAATAACTGACGTTTTTTCTTAAAGGAGCCTCGTCCTTTTTTTGTGAGCTTTGTAAATTCAGCCTGTAGGCTCAGTATACAGATGTAATAGGGATATATCTCCTGTAATAACATGTTTTTCTTGAAGTGACGGTTATTAGTGGGACTGCTTCAGCAGTCCCACTATTGTCATTCGATTTTATTTATTTTTATTATTATTATTTATTATTCAATTTTATTCCGTACGTTTTTTGGCTCTGCGTAACTTCTGCATACTTTCAGCTATTAAAACCGTTCAACTATTAAAATGTTCAGCTCTTTCAACTGATGATGGGACTTTTTCAACTTTTTTTTCTACTATTTATACTTTTTAAAATATTAAGCTTTTTAACACTTTTTTTTAACATTGAAGTCAATGGGAGCATGCTTCAGATCCTTAAAATCATCTTCCGCTCCCACAAGTTTCAGCTCCTTCATACTTTCACCTACAGATGCCAAAGAAACTTTAAAATGTTCACAAAATATTCAGCTATCTGGCTATATTTTTTTGTTTGATATCTTTTACGGTTTTTGTGAAAAAGCTGTTTGTTTAGTGGTCATTTCAGGAAATGTTATCGATTGAACAGAGTCAGAGTGTACTGTGCTGCTTTTGTTGCCATGGTTATGGTTACCAAAGCTTCTGTTATACACAGTGATGGGTGGTGGGGGAGGTGGCTGGAGCATCTCAGCTCTGATTACAGAGCCCGGGGGAGGGGACAGACACACCATGTACTGATTTATAATAGAGGAATATGATGGGGCAATTCTGATGGGGCAGTTTTGATGGTGGCAATATGATGGGGCAGTTTTGATGGGACAGTTTTGATGGTGGCAATATGATGGGGCAGTTTTGATGGGGCAGTTTTGATGGGGCAGTTTTGATGGTGGCAATATGATGGGGCAGTTTTGATGGGCACAGTTTTGATGGGGCAATTCTGATGGGGCAGTTTTGATGGTGGCAAAATGATGGGGCAGTTTTGATGGGGACAATTTTGATGGGGCAGTTTTGATGGCAATATGATGGGGGCAGTTTTGATGGCGGCCGTTTTAGCAATTCAGCTATTCAGCATTCCCACGCATTTTCCCCAGGAAATGCATTTTCTAGTTGTGAATGAGATTTAACCCTTTCACTACCAAACTATTATTGTTCATTTGTTTCAACCCTTTAACCATGTGACATCCTTGACTTTGAGCGGGGATATCTGAATGATGGGTGCAGCTATAGGCATCATTCAGATATCATCTTTTTCAGCCGGCGATTCCCTTTACCATAAAAATTACCATAGCAGTTGTTCAGCCGCTTGATCGTTCTCACGGGTGGCGAGAGCGGATGCCCCCCCTCCTCCCGCTGCCCTCCGATGCTTTTACCGACTCACCCCTGCCATCGGTGAGTCGGAGAACGGATCCGCCGGCCCTAGATGTTTACCATAGTGAGTTCTGGCAGACCAGATGGTCCCTGGAGTCTCTATGATCGTTCAGAGGCCGGGCGCGATGGTATGACGTCACGCCCGGCCTTTGCATTCAAACAGATGGCGCCACCTCGGCTGGGAAGCTGCGTTTTTTTTTATTTCAGGCTTTCCCAGCTTAGAGGTGAGATGTGGAGTCTTATTAAACACATATCTCACTGTAAAGAGGACCTGTCATGCTATATTCCTATTACAAGGGATGTTTACATTTCTTGTAATAGGAATAAAAGTGATCAAATATATATATATATATATATATATATATATATATATATTTCTTTTTTAAAGTGTCAAACTAAAACAATAAAAGTAAAATTAACAATAAATAAAAAAAAAAAAAATAAAAAAAAAAAAAAAGCGCCCCTGTCCCTGTGTGCTTGCAAAAGCAAACGCATACGTAAGTCCCGCCCACATATGAAAACAGTTTTCAAACTACACATGTGAGGTATCACCACGAACGTTAGCGCAAGAGCAATAATTCTAGCACTAGAACTCCTATGTAACTCAAAACATGTAACCACTAAAAAAAATATAAGCGTCGTCTATGCGGATTTTTAAGTACGGAAGTTTGGAGCCATTCTATATCTATTTACTCAGCGTAACTTCATCTTTCACATTATGCAAAAAAATTGGGCTAACATCAATGTTTTTTTTTTTAAAGCATGAAACAGTTTAAAAAAAAAAAAACACATTTGAAAAATTGCTGCGCAAATAACGTGCAAGATAAAAAGGTTTCAATGACTGCCATTGTATTCTCTAGAGTCTCTGCTAAAAAAAACGTATATATATAATGTTTGGGGGTTCTATGTAATTTTTCTAGCAAAAAAATGATGATTTTTACATGTAGGCGAGAAATGTCAGAATTGGCCTGGGTGGCAAGTGGTTAATTGTCAAACCAAGTACCCCCTCCCCCCTCCCCCTACACACACAAATAATAATTTTCCATTTCTCACCCATATGTTCAATTATAAATAAAGGAAAACATTCTTATTGTTAGTGTTGGATGGAGTGGAGAGGGATTAGAACCCCTGTCGGGTTTTTATTAATGTCTACGCCCCTTTAGGGAGAGTCACTCCCCCTGTTTTTCATGTTTACCATTTCCACCAAAAGTGAAAGAAAGTTCCAGATTTTTGGTTGTCACCAGAACAGTAAATAGAGGGGAAATCTTCCAATGGGGACACTAGTTCTGGTGACACCCGGGGATTATGTCACTTTAAGGGATTTCTCTCACTTTTTTTTTGGGCTATGGAAAAGGAAGTGAAGGGAAATCCCCCCAATGGGGACACAGATGGCAAAGAAAACCAGACAGAGATTATAGCCCTCCCTTACTCTATTGTAAATGAAAAAAAATGTTTGTCTTTAGTTCTATTTTAGCTGGTATGTGGAGGATGGTGGGGACTCAGTCTAAAAGAGGGTGCAGCATATTACACATGGGGCTATGGGGGGAGGGGTGTAATGTCTGCAGACCCGAGCAACTGCCACTGCCAGAAGAGGGGGGAGGGGTGAGCGCTCAGATAGTCATTTTGAGGATCATTTTAGCCCTTTCACTGTTGGCCATTTTTTTTTTTCCATTTTTGCACATGTGATAAATGCTGATTTCTGCTCTCCCAGCATTCCATAGTTGGTGAAATGGTGAAGGCCCCAGTTACACCTCTGACATACACCTGGATGGCAAACATCCATTTTTATTTTTTTTGCCCAACAAGTATAGAGCAGCCTATTGATTTCAGTGCGCTGCCCTATGCGCCACAAGCGTGGCAAAGTAGATTATGGTGTGTTTTGGTTTGTTTCATTTACCGTGGGTTTTGCCACATTTGTTGTATTGGTGTCTCACGTTTTGGGGGGACATTTACAATAAATGGCACTACAAGCGCGAGGCACATATTTTTCCATGTTTGAGGATTGCGCAGATGTGAACAGAGACTAACCTATATGGTGGAAATTTGTCACAGCTGCATGCCGTGCTCTGCCATATTTCCATTTTATCCCCTTTTGTTTCCTGTTCCAATTTTTCCTTTTTCCCCAAAGTATGGGGCATGAGTGATTGTACATACAGAGGAGGAGATCTATGGACGGGGGAATGATGTTCAGTAGATCAATAGAGCATATGACTGGAACCAGGGCCAAGACAAGGGGGGGTCACATGACCTGGGCACTATGCTCGGGGGCAGGGCACAGGTGACAGCTGCAGGTTCCTTCTCCTAGCACCTCCCCCACAACACTACATCCAGGGCCTGCACTACCAATAGGCGAGGTAGGCGCCGGCCTAGAGCGCACATCGGTAGGGGGCGCCGCCACCTGTAAACAGTGCGGTGCAAGCCACACCGAGTGCAGGCTCAGTGAAAGCCTCGCTGTCTGACACAGCAATGTCCCGCACAGCCGCGGTACCCAACGCTTTCCAGGACGTTGTAATGTACAGTATGTTTGGTCATTGCAATGTTTTGTGATAGAACTCCCTCACTATCACTGCACCCTCCGCGTCTCCCTCCTACTACACCACCAGGTGGCAGCGTGTACCAGGCTGCTGAGGAATGGGACAAGATGAGCCTCCCCCGCCCTGTACAGTACATGACAGCCGGGAACCTTCCTTCCATTCATTTCCAGCAATCATCCTGGGGTGACCATGGCTGACAATGTCATAGCAACTCGGGCATGCTGGGATCTGTAGTCCTGGGAGCTCTTCTCTTCACACTTTGTACTGCTGTAACCTATCAGCGTTGGTATGCGTTCTTTTTTGTGCGTTAACATGCACTGCGTAATGTCAGATCGCCACCTCCACTGTATACATGAACAGGCCAAAGGGGGTGGAGTCAGGGGTGGAGCCAAGGAAGGCAGCAAAATGAAGATTTGCCTAGGGTGTCAAAAAACCTTGCACCAGCACTGACTACATCATACTCCTCCACCCAGGGCTGGTGCTAGATTATTTTGCACCCTAGGCAAGACTAGTTACATACACCCCCGAAAAAAAAGAAACTTCTGAGCATGTTCAAATACATTCAAAATTAATATATTTATTTATAAATCTTCTTTGTATAAATGTAGTAAAGTCTTTTACCTCTTTTGGTCTAATGAGAACCTACAAGGCCAAAGATAACTGACATCCTTCAATATGTAGTGGATTGTGAGGCATAGTGGGTGCAAAGGTGGTGAAAGTCATTGGGCACCAGACACTTGTCTGGTGTAAAAGAGTTTTTTTTTTCTTTTAACAGTCCTTTTATATTTTGAAGGGAAAGAGGGTTAGGGCCAGGACACCTTAAATAGTTGCAAACTCAATTGGCAGACTCCGAGACTTCAATAGGAGGACAGCCGTGCAGGGAAAGGACCCAGCAAGGCGCCACATCTGCACTTGCAGGAATGCTGTCTCCTAAGGCAACAGTCCTTTAAAAGTTCCTAACTCAAACCTAACAGTTCTTTCAGTTCCACTACAACTACTCCTTGTAGTTCTTCCATACTGAGCTCCTGGTCTCTCACTAGACCCTCTGATTCACTGACTCTGAATCCCTTTAGCTCCTAAAAGGTTTGCATTGGTATCTCCCTCAAGCATAACCCCCACTTCTCTGCTGGGTCCCTGGCTTGGCACTCCAGATTCTTCTCAAGCTTCACCCCTACTAACTGGCTCAGTCCCTGGCTTGAAACACAAGGCTGCTCTGCAAGCGTCTCCTGGTTGGGTCCCTGACTTCATCACCTCCTGAAGTTTCCCGATTCTCCACGTGCCCTTTCGTGAGAATATGGTTCCGGTACTTGCTTCAGTTACTCACTGTGGTCCCTGGTAAAGGTGACTGGTCCCTTTGTGGCGACAGCTTCTTTTCTACCTCTGACCACTGACGGGTTCTCCAAGCTGCAATCCCAACCCTGTGCTGCTCTTTCACTTCTGGATAGGCCCTCATACAACCTAGCAGCCACATGCCCCGGGATAGGCCCAATTTCCGGCCTAGCAGCCCGGGGCAGACGACACACATCCACCCAGACGGCAGTCCGGGTGGCACAGAACACAGATCACCTGACCTCACCCGAATATATAGGTTTCATTGCCTTTGAATAAAAAAAAAATTCTTGGGTAATGCACCAGGTGTTTGCTCCTTCCCCTTTGTTGTTTTTGTAGCTTCACATTGGACCCCTGTTCTAAGGCATGACTTAGGAGAGTGATCAGGTTTTCCACAGCAATCAATGACACTCTCTAGCTCTGTTATTATAGGGTGTCAGTATTTGGTTTCCAAGGCCATAACTATACCTAGGAAGTATGTAAAATCGGTACTCCTGAGAATAGGAGTGGGGAATGGGTGGGGCTAACTGCAGTGCCCTTCTTGTGCCATGCTGAATGGTGGGTTTGGCCAAATTGTGCTAAATGGTGGGTTTGGCCAAGTCTGACATTCCTCTCATACATGTAAAAATCTGCATTTTTTTTGCTAGAAAATTACTTAGCACTCCAAAACTATATATTTTTTTTAAGCAGAGGCCCAAGAGAATAAAATGTTAGCTGTTGCAATTTATGTCACATGATATTTGCACCGCTGTTTTTCAAACACAATTTTTTTGGAAAAAATACACTTTTTAATAAATTTTGGTGAACACAAACACAATATAATGCTCAATTTTTTGGTATAATATCAAAAACCAATGTTGTGTAGATACCAAACATGTCACACTTTACATGTATAGCGGCAAACTATCGTACATTAAATTATCCTTAGGTGATGCTTTAAAAGCTTTTACAGGTTACAAGTTTTTATTTTAACAAAAAGGAAGGGTCAGGTTACAAGTTTAGAGATACACAGGAGGTGTGGTGCTTGATATATTGTGCTTGCTCTGACATTCGCAGCGATACCTCACATGTGTGGTGCCATGGGCGTAGCATAGGGGGTTGAACGCCATCATGGCATTTTAATAAAGGAACCAATAATTTACTACACCATCGGAGCATTTCTTCCTTTCTTTTTGGATATCTATACCACTGGGATCGGCGTTCCTCCATGGCTGACTGATTTGAGATCAGCCATCTAGTGCTTCACAGCAGGATCCATCCATGAGAGGGATAGCATCCATAGCGGTGATTGATTCATGCCTTTTTTAAAAGGCGGTCCGGTAAGCCTTTAATCTTTCTGGTGACGGGTCTCACAGCGGTGGAAGTCAGATATCCAGAGTGGTGTTTCACGTGTTTCATGGACGTTTAATCATATTTTGGTTGTGTTTAATTTATGGACATTATTTTGGTGATTAATGTGCACAGTTTTATTTGCACATAACAAAATATTTGTCACTGTTTAAATATTTTTCACTGTATATCTTTCACTGTATATTTAAATCCAGCGCTGCGCTCTTTATATACATTTTTAGTGGTGCCCCCTATCAGGGTTATAGCGTATAGCTGCAGGATATTTCTTCATAGATTTATTTTTTGTACACTTGAGCACAATATATATATTTTTTCATAGATTTATATTTCTTTACAACAATTTACACCTAGCGCAAATTTTTCCTTTTAGAGTAGCATAGGGGGTTGCAGGGGTCACAATCGCAACCCCGACCCTAGCTCCAGGGGGCCCCTGCAGCCTCCCTGTCATATTATCATATCCTCCACAAAGTCCAGCTCTCATCTGCCCTAGGGTACCACAGCCACGCTCCAGTACTGGGCTTCTACTTTGCCTTCTACAGTCCACACCCCTCCAATCTCATTGGCTGGGGAGAAGCCATGAGGCATTTCCCGAATGGAGAGGAGCATGAGGTGAGAACAGCCCAGGATGGTGAAGTGTCTGTGCTGGCAACATGGAATGGTAACTGTGCTTAGCGAGGCAAGAGGAGGAGAGTGCCATCCTATAGCCATAATGGGACCAATGTCACTGGTGAGGTAAGACACCGCTCAGTGTCTTCTCTTCACCAGCTGGGATTCTCTGTACCCCCCCCCACTTGGGAATGTCCGCTTACCCCACTTCCCTGACAAATGGGGAAAAGACACACACATCCGGGAGGTGACCTTTCCCCAACACCTGCCAACACTGACAGAGAAACCTTCAGAAATTGCTAAAACAAATCTCTTAACACCTCCTCAGGGGGCCCCTGAAGGGCTACAGGCTCCAGACTTTATGTCACATGGCTTTGCCCTCCCAGATCTAAGTTGCACCCCCGCCCCCAAAGCCCCCTGACCACCCCCTCTGCCCTGGATACTATGCCCAGCTGCTGAGCTCCTTTCCCATTACAGCACTCTATACTGCTCCTCCTCCGCAGGGCTGAAATCACATTCCTTTACAACACAGCCAGTTAGCCATGATCTGCACAGGGTGTATCTGCCTATTGCAACTACACTGCCGTTCTGACCAGACAATTTCACAGGTTAGAGGGAAAACATACAAGCCAGATATACCCTATGAAGACTGACAGACTGTGTGTAAAGGAATGTGATAAAAGTCCTGTGTAGTGTGGGGTCGGGGGGAGCTGTATACAGTCCTGGGATGGGAGAGGAGCTCTGCCAAGTGACCTGCCAGGGGTCCCTGTCCTCTGAGTCTCCAGCGGTAATCCCTGTCCTATGATGTAAAGAGGAACTCTGGGAACTCAAAACTCATAAGCCACTTTGGGTATCTTGGCGTGCGGTGGATGTATCTGCACGCACAGTGGAAGTGGTGGGTGGTAATGAGGGGGGGTCCAGGTCAACTTTTGCATCCGGGCCCACAAGCTTCAAGCTACACCTCTGTGTGGTGCGATCGCTGTTTACATAAGTATGCAGGACCTACATGCGTGTTTACATTTTTGCATGAGAATGGGTGTATGGGGCGCTTACATTTTTAAATTTTTTTACACTGTACTTTTTTTTTTTTTGGATCAACTTTATTGCTATCCCAAGGGATGAACAGCATTCATGGGCTGTGACATATCCTGTTTTTTTGAGAAATCTGGGGTCAATTGTGCCCATATCTCTCCTCTGGCCTCCAAAGCATGTGATCAAAGCAAGATCAGTTTGATCAGATGCTGTACAAGCCAGTAATGGCTTCTAATCAAACCAAAAGTAATGTAACAGAAGAGGGGATGGAACTCTTTCACAGTGACTGCGATTAGAGCGGTTATATCGGTACCGGGCTTCCCGATGGGACAGGGGAGCCTGGTAAAGGTGGAGGGAGGGGAGGTCCCCCTTCCGCCATCTGTAAAAGTGAGACTGTAGAGCCACTTAGACCATTTTTTCCAAATAGGGAAATGCTCACAGAAAAAGAATAATACCAAGATCATTGTTGTAGCTGCACTGATCCTGATCCTGGCTGAAATTGAATCCATGTATGACTGGCTTTAGTTTGCCCCTGTAGATACCCTGTGCTGTTATTCCAGGCATAACAGGCCCCTGTGCACAGGTGGCATCCCACACTGTGTATTTTCGGCCCAGGGATGACATCTAGCACCGTGTGTCACCAGCCCACAGATCAGGTGGCACACTGGATATGACAGTGGTACACACATGAAAGGAGGATGGGAAAAAGTCCATTATAAAACACTTTTATAAGATATGCCCTTTTCAGATGGGCGTTCCAATCAGGTCCACCTATTAGTTTTTACGGCTGACTTGATCGGAAGGTCTATTTATCCCTATGGACAAGCAGCTGTACACAGACTTGTGTCCATTTACACCCGCCTACCTCTGGGTTCGATCAGGCCCTTAAAAAAAAAAAAAGGGAGAGGACTCAGTCTTCAGTTTAAGGTGAAGCGGTTCCTGCTGAACTGGCCGAGATTCAAACCATGCATGGGCAGGCTGATTGCACCCAAGCTGATTGATCGATCCACTTGGGTACAACTAGCCTGTTGGATTTTTCATGAGATCATTGCCAGAGGTTATAGCCACTAGCAATAATCACTGTGGCTCTCCCCACGAGGAGAACACGATAGCTCCACGGTATGCACCTATTTTCTTTCCTGCAACCAGAGGTTGAAAATCTAACCATCTATGGCTGGCTAAACAGTCATCGTAGTTGCACCTGCTCTGACTAGATGCTACAAGGTTGGAATCAGACCTGCGTTCCGGTGCATTGTGTTTAGAACAAATAAAAAAATTTAAAAAATCGTACACACACGATTTATTTGTATTTAATTTTGTTAAATGTTTTGCACAATATAACAATAAAGTATATACATAATTTCTTCTGCCATGATGCACCACAATGCATGGTAGTGCGTTAATCTGCATTGTGTTGCGTTGCACTGCATGCGTGTTGGAAGTGCGTTGGGTCAATGTTTTGAGGTACCATTGACGATGGATGGCACTGCAACACACTGATGCTTGTAACGTGTATTAACATAGGTTGCAGTAATGCACATTTACCACAACACAAAGTTGTGATTTGGCGCTTAAGCATGGCAGTTCACAGAACAATCCAAAACACAAAATTCCCCAGCATACTTACCAGCTAGCCAGCATAATATAAAGAAAAAAGTCTAATGTGAAGCCGCACTGCCACGTCAAGGCCCCTCTGCAAAGTGCGGTCCCTAACTCTAACGTTTCCAAATTGACAAATATATAGCAAGAAATAAATTGAGTGTCTAAACTAGTTCAAAAATGTTAAAACAGAGGTTTTTGTTATATATTTGCATTCATAAGTGAAGCTACATAGAGCTCCAAGGGATCCCATTGGATCTTCCTTATGGCTTGTGTTTGGTCACAGTGAGACCTCGTATGATTGGGATTTCCGTGTCCCTCTAATTTAATGTTTCCAGGGTCTTAGGTGCTCGTAGTGATACTGGTGTTAGGTTTAAAAAGTCTCTAGCACTCGAAAAGATTATTTCTACTTATTGTGAAAAAATGTCATATTATTCTAGCCACTGTTTTATTGCTGGTTCGACAGAACCAGATGATAACAAAAAAAATAGCCTCCAACCTCCCCTTGTAGCCAGTCCAACACACGCCTTAAAAGTATCAGCGTCCAACCTCCCCTCATAGCTGGTCCAACACACGCCTGCAAAAAAACACTTTGGCACTCCTTCTGGGACCTGAACGGCCCACCCTTCTGGAGGCTGAATGGCCCGCTCTTCTGGGGCCTGAACAGCCCACCCTTCTGGAGCCCAAACGGCCCACCCTTCTGGAGCCCGAACGGCCCACCCTTCTGGAGCCCGAACGGCCCACCTTCTGGAACCTAAACGGCCCACCCTTCTGGAACCTGAACGGCCCACCCTTCTGGAACCTGAACGGCCCACCCTTCTGGAGCCTAAACGGCCCACCCTTCTGGAGCCTGAACATCCCACTCTTCCTGAGCCTGAACGACCCCCCCTTCTGGGGCATTAACGACCCACCCTTCTGGAGCCCAAACGGTCCCCCTTCTGGAGCCCGAACGGGACACCCTTCTGGAACCTTAATGGCCCACCCTTCTGGAGCCTGAACGGCCCACCCTTCTGGAGCCTGAACGGCCCAGCCTTCTGGAGCCTGAACGGCCCACCCTGCTGGAGCCTGAACGGCCCACCCTGCTGGAGCCTGAACAGCCCACCTTTCTGTGGCCTGAACGGCCCACCTTTCTGTGGCCTGAATGGCCTACCCTTCTGCTTGTAGTGCTACTGGTGTAAGGTTTAGAAAGTCTCTAGCACTCAAAAAGATTATTTCCACTTATTGTGGTAAAATTCCATATTATTCCAGCCACCGTTTTATTGCTGGTTCGACAGTACCAGATGATAAAAAAAACTGGCCTCCAACCTCCCCTCATAACTGGTCCAACACACGCCTGCAAAAAAACACTGTGGCACTCCTTCTGGAGCCTGAGCGGCCCACCCTTTTGGAGCCTGGACAGCCCACCCTTCTGGGGCCTGAACGACCCACCCTTCTGGAACCTAAACGACCCATCCTTCTGGAGCCTGAACGGCCCATCCTTCTGGAGCCCGAACGGCCCCCCTTCTGGAGCCTTAATGGCCCATTCTGCTGGACCCTGAAAGGCCCACTCTGCTGGAGCTTGAAAAGCCCCCCTTCTGGAACATCAATGGCCCATCCTTCTGGGGAATGAGCGGCCCACCCTTCTGGAGCCTGAACGGCCCACCCTTCTGGAGCCTGAACGGCCCACCCTTCTGAAGCCTGAACGGCCCACCCTTCTGAAGCCTGAACGGCCCACCCTTCTGAAGCCTGAACGGCCCACCCTTCTGGAGCCTGAACGGCCCACCCTTCTGGAGCCTGAACGGCCCACCCTTCTGGAGCCTGAACGGCCCACCCTTCTGGAGCCTGAACGGCCCACTCTTCTCAAGGTTGATCGGCCCACTCTTTTGGAGCCTGAACGGCCCACCCTTCTGGAGACTGAACGGCCCACACGCTGACAGTGTGAGGGGAAAAAAAAATACAGATACCGATCTTCTGTTTACATTAGGTGATCATCCGTCATTGGCTGACAGCTGATCACGTGGTAAGGGGCCGGGATCGAACCCTTCCTCTGATCAGCCGGGTCTCACAGACTTGGAGATCACAGAAGCATGCCGTGCGCGACCCGCAGGGATACTCAGACAGCGCTTGCTCGGGAGGACGTGCATGGATGCCCTCCCGGCAATTAAGGCCCGTGCTGTAGCCATCTTTCGGCTATAGCATGGGCGGGAAGTAGTTAAATGAGCTGGTGAGGTAGTAAGAAGGGTAGTTTATGGTGCCCGGTGGCGGGCGGTTTGGATTATGGGAGTTGCATCTTTACTACTGGAGTATGCTGCTTTCCTTTACCCTGATAGACACAGAACAGAGAGTGGACCATTACATCACCGGATGCCATTTTTTAACAGATGAGACAGTTAGCTCTGCAGTTTGCTTTTCTCTGTCGGCCAGCAGGACAAAGTGGATGGAGGAATCAGGATGTTGTATTCTGACAGTGGCATTCGCTACTGTCAGATTACACTGATCTGTGGCTGCAGCTGATTGGCAGCAATGGAAAATATTCTAATATTGACGGTGCTATACAAGCACCTGTAATAAATAAATAATATGTCAGTTTGACAGACTTCAGTTAGGCCCCTTTCACACTTGTGTGACTTGTCCTGCGAACTCATGGGGGGAAATCATGGGGTACGACTTTGTGATGCAAGTCATACCCCATGATTTCCAATGAGTACCATTCATACTTTGGTCTGACTTTGATGTGACTTGTGGTCCATAGACTTCAAGATTACACAGGCATTGCTTCAAGTCATGTCAAAATTTCAGGACTTTCAGGTCGCACAAGTGTGAAAGGAGCCTTAAACAACTGACTTATGTTGAGGAGGGGAGCACACACACTGATTGATAGAATTTCAATTAGTGTATATGGCCAGCTTTACATGTTTAAAGTGTCTCTCCGTGTACAATGGGTGAGTCGGCTGTGATTCCTCAGGAAGTCACTGCCAGCTTCCAAATTCAAGATAGCGGGGACCTGTAGCAGCAGACAAGAATTGGATATGGGAAGAGAGCGTTGGACTCCATGGACTGGTAAACACCTGATTTTTAAAAGTCAACAGATGTAGTATTTTGTTTATTTACTCATTTGGCAATGTCCTGGGAGTATTTGGCAATGTCCTGGGAATATTCCAGTCAGGCTTCATAAGGTATGTAAATGGCCTACACCTATAACAAGGGTATTATTCATCTTTAGTCAGAGCTGCACAGTTTGTTTTAATCTACAAACATCCCTTACCTGTATAGGCAGGTTTTTTGTAAAGGTGAACTATCCTTTTAACCACTTGCCGACCATATCACGCACGCACGCAGATGTGATCCGGAACGCCGCTGGCAGGAAATGATACACCCGAGGGTGCAGAAAGGAGGCACGGACCCTTTAATTGTGCCCCCCCTCTTTTCCTGCCAGGAAGAGACGCAACGACGAAGCCCCCATCCCCAGCACGGGTCCACGCTCCATGGAACCCACATCGGGCGCACCTCGGGTGTATCATTTCCTGCCAGCGGCGTTCCGGATCACATCCGGACGCCGTGGCGTTGCGGGCACGCGATGCTGCGTGCGTGCGCGTGACGTCACGACATCACGCTATTACGGCGGATGTGACGGCTGTGCCGGGATATCCATCTTCCTGAACGCCGGGGGAGCCACATGTGGAGTGCTAATCCCTGCTGGAGGAGGAGGGGGGGTGGGGACAGCCTGCGTGCACCTGCAGCCCAATTAGGCATCCAATCAGCGGCCAGCACTCTATTTATAATGACCAAGCAGATTGGGGGATCTGCATTTAGTTCCTACTGTTTCATCAGACTGACCAACTGACCTATACTCTGGAGACAGGTAATCACCAGTATCTGAACACATTGATGAGTTGAACCTGACGTGACATACCCTGTATTGTGGGTCTCTTTCACGTCATTCCTTCCCACTGTTACTAGTTACACCATTTTGTACAATTTACATCCGATTCTACCCAACCTCAATACACGTTCACCTTTATGGCACTTCACCTTGTGTGTTTCTTTGTCTCACCTCTGTCCCATTTTCTTCTCATCTTGACACCTCATCACCCCTTTTCCAGCACCTATGCATTATTCAGTACACTATCACACACACCCATCTCTCACATATACACGGTTGGATTGTGTTTTTTGCTGATGTTTTTGCTTTCACTGCTTTTTGATTGTTTTATTTGGCCCCTTGCACTGCACCTTCCCATTTCCCCACCCTCATGCTTCCCTTCCACTCACATGCATCACCCCACCTGCACTATCCTCACACTTTACCAATCTGTCTCCTTTTTTCCCCTGGATCTTTTCCTCTTAAGCTTTTTTCCTTCACTCCCTAATCTTTTTTCCCATTCTCCCCTTAACCATCCCCCCCTCCTTCCCGTTCTTTCTTTCCCATCACCTTCCTTTCCCCTGTTTTTTTTTTTTTTTTCCTTCCCTTTTATCCCTACTAGTCTGCCCGTCCCTTTCTTTCCTCACATGTTCTCCCCACACTCGCCTTTTTCTTTACATTCCTATATTCTCACCCTACTTTGTCACTTATTTCACGGCCAACACATAGATACCACTATTTACTTATTACATTACATACTCTGACATACTGATATCTACATGCAGTCCTATCTACCCTTGTTAACCCCCCCCCCCCTTTGTTACCATCACCACTATGGGAATATTCATACATCGCTGACCCCAATAAGTACAGACAACATCAAACAAATATTAAATAAATTATAAACAGAGTTATCCTTTTTTTCAAAAAGTGACACATGATACATATATCTCTATCCGTGCTAAACAGAACGCACTGATGGTACAGTTGTCTGTTATTTGATGCTTTGGCTTCAGGTCTCGCTCGCTTGCCCCCACGCTCCTCCCCAGTTTTGGGAAATATCCACTTGGTGTGACTCCTTGTAAGACACGCATGGACGAGTAAACCCCCCCCTTTTCCCCTGCTGACGTGGTGGACGGCCGGGGACCGGGGTAGCAACTCTTGTGGTTCCCTCGCTAAGAATGCACCTATAGCTAGGATTTACATGACCACAGCTGATGGTTATTTACCTCCATTACAAGTCCCTTGCACCTACGGTGGAAATACACACCTTTGTAATCAATTATTCGGGCTTACGGGAGCCTTTCTGCAAGATAGTGAGACCTTTCTCCTTTTCTCTGCAACAATTGAAACCTGAATGTGTCCTGAAGAAGTTTTCATAACAAAACGCGTAGACGCATTAGGGCTCACATCATGTATATTTTTATATAGATGATTTTTATATGTTTTTGTAATGTCCTTTTCATAACATATATGTATTTTTGTATTGAATAAAATTCATTATATTATATTATATTGTATACTATCCCTTTGATTTGCTGTGCCCTAAAGTCCGTCCGGGGGTTTCCTTGGTGAACCCCCTTTTTTTCTTCTTTCGTTAATCCTGGAAGTATTCCAGTCAGGCTTCATGAGGTATGTAAATGGGCTACACCTATAACAAGGGTATTATTCATCTTTAGTTATCTGCACAGTTTTTTTTAACCTACAAACAACCCTTACCTGCATAGGCAGGTTTTTTGTAAAGGTGAACTATCCTTTTAAAGCGTTTGTTACCCCAGCATTTCATATTCCTGATATGTACCTGCTTTACCATGTACTTGTATGAGAAAGTATCCTGTTCTATTTGTTTTGCTTTCTTTGTGTGAAATCCCTGGTATTCCTGCCAGTCCCTCTGCTTTCCTATTAAAAACTGACCACACTAAGCAGGAGAGCACAGCGTGGTCAAATCTCTAGCTGTGTTTGGAACTTAGCCTGCTCTCCTCCAATGATCAGACTTGTCCTGACGCTGAGAACAGAGGGTATGTGATCACATAAAAAAGGCAAAAAAAAAAGCTTTTCATAATATTTTTTATATGTATACACACATTTTGCTTTTTATTTCTATTTAAAACTGAATGGTTTGTTTCAAGGTGAAGATCCACATACATATTTGTCAGGGATTATACTTTGTTTCATATCCCATAACTGTTTATTACAGAAAGGCGATAAGCTATTGTTTACAGAAGACTATTAGAGGATTTCCCGATAGTTACAGAATGCTGCCTGTCCTGTTTCTGTGTGCACAGTTAAACACCCACGATGTTGTAGACGTTGGCGTCAGTGTAACGGGCAGCTTATTAGATTTGTAACATATTTGTTATAAAAGCATGCAGCAGATGTGAGCTGGCCTGTACTGTACCAATAAACCTAATTGTGGGAGATGAATGCTGGATGTGTTTTGTTCTTCCAGTAAATTTCCCTGGCATTAGAAGCAGGGTTTATACTGAAAATTACTCCTTGAAGGCATACACAGAACACCGTCTACCTTATTTAGTAATCCAACTTTTTTTTTCCTGCTCCTACAGGAGAGGACACAGGCTTCCATTAATCAATACCATGAGTAATACGTAAAGTCTTGAAGACCATCGCAAACAAAGTTCTTAGGACATCCCATGTAACCCCTCCCACTCCCAACAATTCTCGTTTTTTTTGCTAGTGTCTTTATGTAATGGACAACCTCTCTTTACTGAGAGCAGGTTTCTGGCTTGTAATTCTGATTCTACTTGGAAAATTTTGAAGACTGCGCTCAGTTCTTTGCATGAAGAAGTCCTTTCACCACCTGGATGCATCATAAGGTGAGGCTCATTCTTGCAGTTTCTGGATTGGTTGCACCTCAGGGGATTGTAGCTGCAAGGAAGATGCAGGGCCGACCTGTAAAGTTTCGTCTGACACTTGACTCTGCATTTAGTGCTCAACCTTGATACAGCAGTACAATGAGGTGCGGTAGGCTTCAGGGCCCTCTGCTGGTCTAGGGCATTGGTGAGCCACACAGGTGGGACCCAGTCCCTGCAGTCTCTTTCCAGCAGGAAAGAGAGTGTGCTCTTCTGAAGGAAGCAAAGTGGGAAGTCCACTGGGAAGGAGGTGAGGTGAGTCTGGGTCTTTGCCCCTTCCCTGTGGGGTTCCCCCTTAAAAAAAAAAAAATCTCACACCCCAGCCTTCCCCTTAGCCAGACTGAGGGTAGTCCCTGGACATGCACATGGGTTGGGAAGCAGGATTTTCCATAGTAAAGGGTTGCTGCAAAACTTTTAAATAATTTGTTGTGGCCATGGAGCCACCTGCGACACTGTTGTGGTCATAACATGCAGCACACCACATTCATCACTGTGAGAAGATTTGGCCACCTTGTCTGTGATACATTTGGGCATCCAATGGTCCATTCTGTGTCACAGCTCTGCTACTGTAGTAGGTACCTCAACCCTTCTCAAGCTTCGGTCACCAGTTTGAACAGAGTGCTCTACTACAGACGAGTTACAATGCAGACCTGATGGAGAAAGCCTCTTCACTGATAGAGACTGCAGAACGACACAAGCACTGCCAGTCACACCTTACTGAGTCTTTTTTTGACTTGTCCATGGCAGCAGCATTGCGTCCTGATAAAGATGAGGAAGATGAAGAAGTGGAAGGTAAAACACCAGAGTGTGAGAAGTGTTCCCAGGAGAATGAAAATTCAACTTGAACATTTCTAAGCTAAAAGAAACTATTACATTTCTAGCAGAGGAGGTATGCTATTGTTTAAAATTAGAGATCACCAATATGGGATTTCTTCCCAAAACCAAGAAACCCACTAGGTCCTTTCCCGTTTAACCACTTGTACATGATGTTCTTTAGGAGGACTGCCCCTGGCCAGAATAGTGTATACCCCTTTGTAGAGGTTTGTGCAGCAATACCCAGTGGAAGAGGTCAAACACAAAAAGTGACAAGTGCCTGTGGTGGATCAGGTTGTTTCCTGCCTCAACAAATGGATGACAGTTCCGGCTCGACAAAAGCTTTGAGGTCCTCCTCAAAGACTCCTTTGCTTTGTCAACTAAGCCATGCAACCATTGGTAGTTTTTATGGCAGTTTGTCAGACCCTGGCAGTCTGGGTCAAGTGTACCCCAGATCAATCCTGACAGATACGTTGGTAGTCCAAAAATTGGTGCTCTTCCCAGTGGACATGCACCACTGCGTAGACCATTTGGCGGACTCCCTGCACCATTTTTTTTCAAAATTCTTGCCTGGGTCTCAAGACAGTTTAGATGCTCAGGATTCTCTGGCTGCCAAACTGGTCTGCAGAAACATCTGAAAAGAATTCCCTTTGATGGAACATGACTCTTTAGAGAGTCATCAAACCACTTTATTAAGGAAGTCACGGGCAGAAAGATCACTTTGCTGCATAGTAAGAAGAAAGTTAAGGTACTCACTACAAAGTCAGCAACTTCCAGCTTTTGGAAGAGTTGTTTTCATCCCTCCCAAACCTTGGTTTCTAAAGCCAAGTCCTCCCCTTAGTTCAATTGCAAGTCCTGAACATCCAAGTTCCCCCCATGATTACAGTGAGCCCCCACATTCTTAGGGGGAGGATCTGTTTGACTTTTTAGCCACCTGGACTGAGGACTTCAGATCTTTGGGTCCGGGATGTGTTGTCCCAGGGACACAGACAGGAATTTAATTCCCTGCCTCCTCCCGCTTTATGCCCATCCCTCCTCCCTGATGAGACTGTGGGCCCTTCAGATTGCCTTGCATCAACTCTTTGCAAGTGATTTGTCCCAGTTCCCTTGAAAGAACAATTTAAGGACTTTTATTCAAACCTGTGTATGCTCCCAATCCAAGATGAGGGTGTTCGCTGCAGTAGACCTGAACGTTCTTAACGCCTTCTTGCAAGTCCTAAAGTTCCAGATGGTATTGGCACTTCCAGTTTGCGCCTTTTTTCTTTGACCTGTCCTGTCCAAGCTCTTCACCAAGGTGCTTGCCCTAATGCTCCTGTTGCTGCTGCACTCTCAAAAAATCCAGATTTTTTACTATCTGGATGGTCTCCTCTCGAGGGAGCACTCCACCGAGGCCCTGGCAACCATTGTGTGTTGAAGTGATACAGACATTTCAGAGCTCCGAGTGAATCCTCTACCCCAGAGGTCTGCATTGGGTCCAACCCACCACTTGGAATATCTGAGCCTAGTTTTGGACAAGGCCCAAGTCCCGGTGCTTCTTCCCTGGGAAGAGGTATAGATTTTGCATAAGTGTACTGGGCTTCATGGTGGCCTCCTTCGAGGCAGTGATGTTTTCCCAGTTTCTCTTGAGGCCTCTGCAACTCAGTGTACTGACTGCATAGGGGAAAATCCCTCAGTCTCTGAACTAGCCAATGCACTTATGTGCCAAGGACAGGATATTTCTGATTTGGCGGCTTACTAGCCCTGCTCTTTCTTCCAATAACCTGGACAATTCTCAACAGATGCCAGCCTGTCAGTCTGAGGAGGAGTCTTAGGAATGGAAACTGTTCAAAGGTTGTGGTCATCAAAGAAGTCCAGACTTTCCATTGGTGTTCTTGAGCTAACTTTTCCCTGCTGCAATGGACCAATCAGCTTCAGGGGTAACTTGTGAGAGTTCAGTTGGACAACACAACAGCTGTGGCTTAGCCCTGCTGCAATGGACCAATCAGCTTCAGGGGTGACTTGTGAGAGGTCAAACAGCTGTGGCTTATCCCTGCTGCAATGGACCTGTCAGCTTCAGGGGTGACTTGTGAGAGGTCAGTTAGAAAATGTAACAGCTGTGGCTTACATCAATCACCAGGGTGGCACCAGAAGCTGCAAGGCCCTTCAAGAAGCAGCCTAATTCTGACTTGGTCTGAAAGGCACGTTTCAGCATTGTTTGCCATCCATATTCCTAGAGTGGACACTTGGCAGGCGGGTTTCCTCAGTCTAAATGTGGGGGAATGGTCTCTTAAAAGAGAAGTATGGATTTTTTTTTTCTTGTAGCTATGACATCAACGAGAAGAACCTTATCTTGTAAAGAACCTTTCCTTGTCCATCATACACACAAGGTGGTTTTGGGACCTTGGGCCTCCTTTCCCTCTAAGGTGATCTCTTTCTTCCACCTTTATCAGGACATCATCCTGCCCTCTCTATGTATCCCCAAAGCATCCCAAAGCAATCTTTCTTTAAATCTATTTTGCACAGTGCAACCTTATCTCTCTGTCAAACTGTGGAGTCTAAAGCTGGATACACACTATCCAATTTTCTGTAGATTTTTCCTTCAGATTTACCAAAACCATATAATATGAGGTCAAACCTTAGGAGTTTAAGTTTGTATGCAATCAGGCAGGCCCTTGCACTAAATCTGAAGGAAATCTGACAACAAAAGTTGTATAGCGTGTATGGGGGTTTATTGTCCTGCCTGCGGGCTCTCACAAAGGGTGTCCTGAATCTCTTTCCACTATTTCTATGTAGATTAGGCAGGTGATCAGTAAGGCTTAAGCTTTTAAGGATAGAATTCCAACTTTCCCTTAAAGCCCCGTACATACGGTGCGAATGTCGGAGAAAACAGTTAAAAAAAACGTCCGACGTTTGGCCCGTGTGTCTGTCAGTCTGTCGGACCTTCATGCTGGAAAACCAGCAGCTGACCAACTCCCGATCAGAACACAATAGCTCAGCGGGAGAGATTGCTGAACTAACCTTGCATAGTTAGTACAGCGGCTCCAACCACTGAATTGCATGGAAAAATACTGTAGTTTATGTATAACTCCTTCAACTCCTGTTTCTCAGATCTGCAAGGCCACCACCTAGTCTTCTGTGCATACATTTAAGTTTTACTGGGTGAATGTTCCAGGATCTGCTGATACCAGCTTCAGCCATAACGTGCTACATGCTGGAAATATGATTCCCTTGTTTTGGACCTGTCTTTTTTCTTTGGCATTGTTTGCTGTGTTGCTCACCCCTCAGTTGTATTGCTTGAGCACATCCCACGCACTTGATTAATTGGAAGCCTGGGTCCTATACTATACAAATAAGAAATAAGGGTTTTTGACTTGCCTGTAAAATCCTTTTCTTGGAGTACAGGGTATTGACCACCCTCCCCTCTGTCCTCCAATTGCTTGCTAAAAACTGAGGATTGCTGGGAAGAGAGGGGTTATATGGGCTGTCCTAACAACGTTGTTTGCTAGTGTCCTCACCTGAAGGGGCAGCATATAACCCATAGTCTTGATTAATGGAAGCCTGTATCCTATACTTAGGGTTGCCACCTGATTAACCCGGACAGTTCGGGTTTGGAATCATGCGTCTGGGTTTCAGACTTCCTGAAACCTGGACACGTTATTCAGACTGGACTATGGCTTCCCAGCAGGATTGCTGGCTGCAGTTGTCTTAGTTGAGAGTGTTTGTTACACTCTCTTTCATGCTGCCCAAAGCCAGAACTGACATCCCCCCCCAAACATACACACAGACGGGAGAAAGGGCTAGATCTGCACCTCTTCCCACCCCCTCTTCCCCTTGGTGTCTGCCCACACTCCAATCCCTGGAGCTGTGCCCCAGAAAAGGGAAGTAGGGGTCGGAAAATTGAAGTCGAGCAGCCTCAGATACATCTGGATGAGAGGTGCTGACTGCCAAGGGGTGAGTGAGCTCACCATCCATCCCTATCTGTGACTGAAGTCTCCTCCCTCCCCCCTTCTCTCTCCTGCCTCTGAGTGAGTACACTAAGGTAAATCAGGGTTCTCAGAGCACCCCTTACATCAGAGTTCCCCTTTACACCAGAGGCCACAGTGTTCCCCCTTACATCAGGGTAACTAAAGCATCCGTTATGTTAGAGTTCAAAGAGTTCTCCCTTACATCAGAGTCTGCAGAGTCCCCCCTTATATTGAAAAGGAACTCTGCAAGTTCAAATGTAAATGAGGAGCTCTGCGGATCCAGATGTAAAAGGGGACTCTTGTTATTAACTTCATATGATTAGAAATGTTATTTAATAGCAAAATATATGTATAGTTTATACTTTAAAAAAAAATTGCTGTGTGCCGCTAAAGTGTTCGGGTTTGACTTGAAAGGTGGTAACCCTACCTATACTACAAGAAATATATTTTATAGGTAAGTCAAAAGTCCCTTTTTATATACTATTTATCCAAATTGTGCACACACAAGGATTGTAATGCCCCGTACACACGGTCTGACATTGATTGGACATTCCGACAACAAAATCCTAGGATTTTTTCCGACGGATATTGGCTCAAACTTGTCTTGCATACACACGGTGTCACACAAAGTTGTCGGAAAATCCGATCGTTCTGAACGCGGTGACGTAAAACACGTACTTCGGGACTATAAACGGGGCAGTAGCCAATAGCTTTCATCTCTTTATTTATTCTGAGCATGCGTGGCACTTTGTGCGTCGGATTTGTGTACACACAATTGGAATTTCCGACAACGGATTTTGTTGTCAGAAAATTTTATATCCTGCTCTCAAACTTTGTGTGTCGGAAAATCCGATGGAAAATGTGTGATGGAGCCTACACACGGTCGGAATTTCCGACAACAAGGTCCTATCACACATTTTCCGTTGGAAAATCCGACCGTGTGTACGGGGCATAACAGTTGCATTTCAAATGCATAAGCAACACAGCGGTCAGGCAAATCTCATTGCTTAGTACAGTAATAAAGGTTGCCAAATAGTGGACATATAAAATTCCTTGTAGTAAACTGGGTATAATATATCCAACATTGGCGTTGTCTGCGCTTAAACTTACTACAGTACTTAAAACAAATACATTTAAAAGAAGCAACAGCCCGTTCTGTGTAAAGAAACATTTTTTTTAGTGTTCTACTGAGCAAAGGATTGAGCGCACACCGATTGTACTGTTCTGTACAGAAGGTAGTTAACAATTTCCAGCAGTAGGTGGTGCTAATCTGACAACCATCGCATACTCCATGGACTATAATCAGGATCTCACACTGTACTGAAATACCATTTGTTTTATTTAAAGTGACACTAAACTCATTTTCTTTTTTCACATCATTTGTTCTAAAATATCAAGCAAACCGTTTATTTATTTTTTTTGTTTAAAAAGTCTGTTATGCCCTGTACACACGGTCGGACTTTCCGATGGAAAAAGTACGATCGGATTGTGTTGGGCTCCATCTGACTTTTTCTCAAAGTTTGAGAGCAGGATATAAAATTTTCCGACAACAAAATCAGGAAGTAACCATCGTCTCCTGTGTAGCGGCGCTGACATCTCATGGTGAAGTTTACACAATCTCACTACCTGCCTGCTTGAATGATTGCTCTTTTTTAAGCTTATTGATGTACGTATATTTATTGAAGGGGGGTTGCTGTTTTTACTTGTGGAAGGGTATACAGTCAATAAACGGGATTACGCTATTGTCACTTTTCTTTCCGTTTTTTGACTTATTATGAGCCCTGGAAATCCGTGACCCTTTATGAAGTGATGTTAACAACAAGCTGCTGGCAAAGATTTTTATTCTGAATGCTTTATTACTCCCCAATTTTGGTGAGTTTAACCCCCTAGGGGGAGAGTTCTTGCACCGGGTGGATTTCCTAGTGATCGGTGGAAGGTGCATGCTGAGGAATGTTTTCATGATCACCAGATTAATATTTGTGAACTACACCCTGAACTTTACATCACTGCCCTTTATAAGGGACTTTCTGTTATAGGATTTTCCTTTGCATGTGTTGTTGGCCACATGTTTTAGTTGCTCAACATTAGCGCTGTCTAGTGTGACGATTTAGTCTAATTTTGGATTATTTTCTAACACAGTGTTCATATTAACAAAATCCGATCGTTTAAATTTCCGATCGTGTGTACACAAATCCGACGCACAAAGTGCCACGCATGCCCAGAATAAATTAAGAGACGAAACTATTGCCTACTGCCCCGTTTATAGTCCTGACGTACGTGTTTTACGTCACCGCGTTAAGAACGATCGGATTTTCCGACAACTTTGTGCGACCGTGTGTGTGCAAGACAAGTTTGGCCCAAAATCCGTCGGAAAAAATCCCATGGATTTTGTTGTCGGAATGTCCGATCAATGTCCGATCGTGTGTACAGGGCATTTGTGTTAATTTCAGGCTTCTTTTTAAAGTAGTGTTCCGGCCGTTTTTTGTTTCTTTTTTTAAAAGTCAGCAGCTACAAACACTGTAGCTGCTGACTTTTAATAAGGACACTTACCTGTCCAGTGAGCCTGCGATGTCGGCCCCCCCGAGGCCGATCCGTCCATCGGATCGGCTGCCGGCGCCTCCATCCTAACTAAGGGAAACAGGCAGTGGAGCCTTGCGGCTTCACTGCCAGTTTCCTACTGCGCATGCGCGAGTCGCGCGGCACTTTGTGAATGGCCCCGTTGGTTTCTGGGACACACACATGTCCCAGAAGGCAACGGGGCTGCTCGCCGAAGAGGAGGAAACACCACGGAATAGGAAGAGGCAGATTAGGAAGACTGCCTAGCAACAGGGGTTTCAGGTAAGTTAATTTTTTTTTTTTTTCAAATTTTTTTTTTTTTTATTTCAAAGTATTGATGCACTTTTTTATTTTAGGGTGGCCCTCCACTTTAATGTCCTGTGCACACTCGATATCCTCCACTGATGCATCGCACCACTACGAGTGGAGCACAACCAGTGTGTACTATGTGCTCTACAATTCCCATAGAGTTCAATGTGTCTGCAGGTAGATGTGTAGTCCACTCCGGGGGGGCGAGCAGGAGAGGGTGGCTATGTTCACATACACAAGATGGGCACAGATGGGCCACCCTAGAATAGGAAATCTGAGAATAGCAGGAAAAGGCTTACATTTGAGAGCTGAAACAAAGGAAAAGAGATAGAAGATACATTCTACTTATGTAAACATATTGCATTTATTAAATTTTTATATAAAATGTGAGTTCAGAGTCACTTTAACCACTTAGCGACCACCCCACGTACATTTACTGCGGCAGGGTGGGCGCTCAGTGCCAGATCACATACACTTCCGGGTCCAGGGCACGTGCTGACAGTGACCCGCTCCTACTGTGATTGGACATCGAGTCTGCCGGGACCTTCCGATTGTTTGGGATACAAGCAGAATTGCAGTCTGCCTATGTAAACAAGGCAGACTGTCGTTCTGTCAGCAGGAAGGCTTTGATCCTGTGTTTCTGCAAAGCAGGAACACGGATCTTTGCCTTCCCCTAGTCAAAGCACCTCCCCCACAGTGAGTAGGCACAACCTAGGCATACATTTAAGGCTGGGTTCACATATAAGCCGCATGCGGCTCACAGCAGGGGTCCGGTGTCTCCTGGTTCATCGTTTCAGGTCCAATTTCAGCCCAAATTTTGGGCTAAATTCAGACCTGAAACGGACCAAAAGACGCGCAGCGTTTTTGTGCACAACACAGCGGACCTGCTGCGGAGATATGTGAACCGGCTCCATAGATAGCCGGTCAAAATCTCCTGCTATTGCAAATTGGATGCGTGAAACCAGCTTTCAATCGCAATGGTGTGAACCCAGCCTAACCCTTTGATTGCCCCTGATGTTAATCCCTTCCCTGCCAGTGTCATTAGTACAGTGACAGTGGATATTTTTTAGCACTGATCACTGTATTAGTGTCGCTGGTCCCCAAAAAGTGTCTGATTTGTCCGCCGCAATATCACAGTCCCGCTATAAAGCGCTGATCGCCGCCATTACTAATCAAAAACATAAATTAATAAAAATATCCCATAGTTTGAAAAATTTTGCCACGCTATAACTTCTGCGCAAACCAATCAATATACGCTTATTGGGATTTTTTATACCAAAAAACATGTAGCAGAATACATATTGGCCTAAATTGATGAAGACATTTTTTTTTATTGGATGTGTTTTATAGTAGAAAATAAAAAATTGATTGCGCTTTTTTTGTTTATAGCACAACAAAATACAAAAACCGCAGAGGTGATCAAATACCACCAAAAGAAAGCTCTATTTGTGAGAAAAAAAAGACAAAAATTTTATTTGGGTACAACATCGCACGACTGTGCAATTGTCAGTTAAAGTAACACAGTGCCGTATTGCAAAAAATGGCCCGGTCATGAAGGGGTGTAAAACTTTCCAGAGCTCAAGTGGTTAAGCATTTAAAGGAAACCTTAGACATTTCATAGGGTATCACTGCGGATCCTTTAGAAAATGCTGGTTGCTTGGCTGTTATACTAATCCAATTGCTGCAATGTTTTCTAAGGCAGTGGGTGTGAACAAGTACCCAGACTTCAGATTTACCCTGACCCACCCACTGGGTTTTTGTACATGCACACAACATCACACCTCCCAACTGTCTCTGATTTCGAGGGACTGTCCCTGATTTGGAGCAATGTCCCTCTGTCCCTCATTCCTCCTCATTTGCCCCTCATGTTGGTCTGATCCATATAGCTGTATATAAAATGCACTTTTTATCTTTCAAAAAGTGTTTTCCAGTGCTAAACCTTTCATCTGATTTCTAAATTGCTGCATTTGTAAATTTTAAAAGCCAATATAAAGGAATAGTAGTGGTAAAAACGCACTTGTGGGTTTAATTAACCTTTTTTTGGGGAGTTAATTCTCCTTTAAGGGGGTGTGACAGGGGGCGTGTCCTATGCCTACATACATTTGCTAGTAGGTGTCCCTCATTCCCATCTCAAAGTGTTGGGAGGTATGTGAACATATTAAAGAGGTCTGCTCACATAATTTGCAATAAAAACATCTTTGCCATTTTGAAGCTTCCCTCCGACCACTTTGCATATGATTTTATATATACTGCGATTCTGTACTTGCCAAATATGCTGCAGAAATCTCCCTCCACCGAGTCCGGCTGCATCCATTTTAACTGTGGGCAGCTGAAGCTGCTGCCTTTTCACTTCCTGGATATACACAGACACACAGAGGAACACCTCCAGCTCTGCAGCTCTCATTCGCCCTCTTATGACTTATCCCCCCTCCCTTCCTGGCAAACTCTCACCAGAGAGAGGTAGGAAATCCTGACAATTTATAACACAGTTTTTATAACATTTGTTTAGTTTACAGCATGCTTTTTCCAAGTCAGTCACTAAAAAGTGCTTAACGGGCACCTCCAATCACTAGCGTTTTCCGAAGGAGGTCAGTAATGGCACCCTCCTTACTTGACAAAAAATCACTTTTATAAAAGAACTGCAGTCTCCTTAACTGATTGCCGACCAGCTGCCGTCATTTTACTGTGGCAGGTCGGCACGATCCCGTGAACTGTCGTAGCTATACGCCACGATCGGGATAGCAGGCACCCGCTGCACTGCGTAGGTGCCGATGCTCGTGGCCGACAGTCGTGCGAGCACGAGAGAGAACATGGAAGTAAACACACAAATCCCTGTTCTGTTCTGAGAGGAGTGACAGATTGTGTGTTCCTATTAGCTAAGAACCACAATCCGTCACTTCCTGTAGTCAGTCCCCTCCCCCTTCAGTTAGAAACATGTAGCAGGGAACACAGTTAACCCCTCGATCGCCCCCTAGTGGTTTACCCCCTCCCTGCCAGTGACATTTTTACAGTAATCAATGCATTTTTATAGCACTGATCACTGTATAAATGACAATAGTCCCAAAAATGTGTCAAAAGTGTCTGATGTGTCCGCCATAATTTCACAGTCCCGATAAAAATCACAGATCGCCGCCATTACTAGTAAAAAAAAAAAAAAAAATGCTTTAAATCTATCCCCTATTTTGTAGACGATACAACTTTTGCGCAAACCAATCAATATACGCTTATTGCGATTTTTTTTTTTACCAAAAATATGTAGAACAATACATATCGGCCTAGACTGAGAAAAAAATTGCTTTTTATTTTTTTTAAATGGGGATATTTATTATAGCAAAAAGTACAAAATATTGTGTTCTTTTTCAAAATAGTCGCTCTTTTTTTGTTTATAGCGCAAAAAAATAAAAACCACAGAGACGATCAAATACCACCAAAAGAAAGCTCTATTTGTGGGAAAAAAAGGACGTCAATTTTGTTTGGGTGCAGCGCCGCATGACCGTGCAATTGTCAGTTAAAGCGACGCAATGCCGAATCGCAAAAAATGGCCTGGTCATTCAGCAGCCAAATCTTCCGGGGCTGAAGTGGTTAATCATAGCTCTGTTCCCCTCCACTGTTGCTGCCATTTGAGTTTGTCCAGGGCAGGTACAGATGGGCTAAAGGACTCCTGTGGCGTATCTGCGCATGTGCCATGTTTCACGGGCATGCACACAATATTGAGGCCCAGATCTCCTTGACTTCTGGATCTGGAAGATTGGAGAAAAATCCGAAGTCCTTATCTAAGGATGCAGCATGACTCCTACTGACTTCCTCTAATCATAAAGTACAGTGAATATAAAAGTCTACACACCCCTGTTTAAAATGTCAGGTTTCTGTGATGTAAAAAAATGAGACAAAGATAAATCCTTAAGGCCTCTTGCACACTGCAGCTTGAAAAAGCTCAGTACAGCTTTTTTTTTTTTTTTTTTTTACTGGGCTAAAATACAGCCCATTAATTGTAATGTGCCTATGCACACAGACACTTAAACAAGCGTCGTGCATTATTCAGTAAAAAAAATAAATAGAAAAATCTGCATTTTTAGTCAGTAATTTACGCCTCATGCACGCGATTGCGCTCAAGTGCGCTAATGCCCATTCACATATTGTGCAAAACAAAAACACGAGAAAAAGTTTTTGCGTGTGTGCACAAAATTGAGCGAACGCATATGCATGAGATCGCAAGAAAATACATACAAAAAAAAAAAAAAACGGTTGAAAAAGTAGATGCTCAAACAGGAATATCTCCTGCAAGAGGCCTTAATAAGACTTATAAAATGTACAACTCAGTTCAACAACAAACGGAATACTTTTAGGTGGAGGGAAGTAAAAATAAAAAAACTAAAATAATCTGGTTGCATAAGTGTGCACACCCTTAAACTAATACTTTGTTGAAGCACATTTTGATTTTATTACAGCACTCAGTCTTTTTGGGTATGAGTCTATCAGCATGGCACATCTTGACTTGGCAATATTTGCCCACTGTTCTGTGCAAAAACACTTCAAATCTGTCAGATTGCGAGGGCATCTCCTGTGCACAGCCCTCCTCAGATCACCCCACAGATTTTCAATCGGATTCAGGTCTGGGCTCTGGCTGGGCCACTCCAAAACTTTAATCTTCTTCTGGTGAAGCCATTCCTTTGTTGATTTGGATGTATGCTTTGGGTCGTTGTCATGCTGAAAGATGAAGTTCCTCTTCATGCTCAGCTTTCTAGCAAAAAGCCTGAAGGTTTTGTGCCAATATTGACTGGTATTTGGAACTGTTCATAATTCCCTTTACCTTGACTAAGGGTCCTGTTCCAGCTGAGGAAAAACAGCCCCAAAGCATGCTGCCACCACCATGCTTCACAGTGGGTATGGTGGTCTTTTAGTGATGTGCAGTGTTGTTTTCGCACCAAACATATCTATATCTAATATATTAGAATTATGGCCAAAAAAGTCAGCCTTGGTTTCATCAGACCATAATACATTTTCCCACATGCTTTTTGGGAGACTTCGGATGTGTTTTTGCAAAATTTAGCCGGGCTTGGATGTTTTTCTTTTTAAGAAAAGGCTTCCGTCTTGCCACTCTACCCCATAGCCTAGACATATGAAGAATACGGGAGATTGTTGTCACATGTACCACACAGCCAGTACTTGCCAGATATTCCTGCAGCTCCTTTAATGTTGCTGTAGGCCTCTTGGCAGCCTCCCTGACCAGTTTTCTTCTCGTCTTTTCTTTAAATTTGGAGGGACGTCCAGATCTTGGTAATGTCACTGTTGTGCCATATTTCCTCCACTTGATGACTGTCTTCACTGCGTTCTGTGGTATAGCTATTGCCTTGGAAATTCTTTTGTACCCTTCTCCTGACTGATACTTTTTAACAATGAGATCCCTCTGATGCTTTGGAAGCTCTCTGTGGACCATGCGACTAAGAAAATGTCAGGAAAGACCTACTAGCTTAGCTGAAGTTTATTTGGGGTTAATCAGAGGCACTTTAAAAGGGTTGCAAAGGTTTGTTTTTATTTAAATAACATGTCATACTTACCACCTCTGTGCAAGGGTTTTGCACAAAGTGGCCCAGATCCTCCTCTTCTGGGGCCCCTCAGCGGCGCTCCTGGCTCCTCCTCTTCTCCAGTGCCCCCCATGGTGAGCCGCTTTCCATGGGGGCACTCGTGCGGGCGCACTCCCGAGTCCTGCTGCTGCATCCATTGACACAGACAACAGGACTCGGCCCCGGCTCCCGTGTCACTGGATTTGATTGACAGCCAATGGCTCCTGCTACTCTTAATCTGTCCAATGAGGACCCGAGACAGCGGCTGGAGCTGCTGTGCTCATCCCGTCGTTGGAACGATCGGGTTCAGGTAAGTAAAAGGGGGGCTCTGGGGGGTTGCTGCACTACAGAAGGTTTTTCACCTTAATGCATAGAATGCATTAAGGTGAAAAACCTTGAGGGTTTACAACCCCTTTAAATGATGGCAGGTGTGAGATGACATGAGTTTGATTGTGATTGCTTAATTCTGAACACATCTACATCCCCAGTTATAAGAGGGTGTGCACACTTATGCAACCACATTATTTTAGTTTTTTATCCCCCCCCCCCCCAAAAAAAAAAGATTTCAGTTTGTTTTTCAACTGATATAATAAAAAAAACCCTCCAAATGGATCAGTATTTATAAAATATTAAGAGGTACCATCATCCAAATGAAAGTAGAGAATAATGGGGAGCAAGGAGAAAACTCCCCGGGAGAAGTCTCTTTCCCGCATTGGAGACTTCTCCCGGGGAGTTGTCTCCTTGCATCCCATTATTCTCTACTGTTTTTCAATGGAGTTGTACAGTTTATAGGTCACATTAAAGGTGGAAGTTCTGAAATGATTTATCTTTGTCTCATTCTGTTTTACATCACAGAAACCTGAAATTTTAACAGGGGTGTGTAGACTTTTTATATCCACTATATATCTGAGGCTCTATTCACACTTGTACAAATCCAAACTCACGCGATTTTGGAGTGCAACTTGGATGCAACTTAAACCTGAAACAATTTTTTTAGTTTTGGACTAAAAACTTAGAATTTGCATCAACGCGTTTCACCCCTCCCACAGGGCATCATCAAGGACAAACTCCCCTCTTGGACAGTTGTAAAAAAAATGTCAGAATGGTAGAATCCCTGGCAAGTTCTTTTGATTTTTAATTTGCTATCCCATTAGGGAGATTTTTTTCCCCTGGTCCCATTGGGGGAATTTCTCTTTACTTCCTGTTCTGTAGACCTAGCTAGAGGTTAACAAACTCCCCTCTTAAATTTAAATTTTTCATTATCAGTTTAAATCAGTGAAAAAATCCAGTATAACAAACATAATCCAACTAATATTGTGACAGATGCTTTATTTACTACAGTGATCCATAAAGTAAACATCCATCCTTCAGTAAAGTGCTCGGTGCTCCAAAGTTCATAATAAAAGTGCTGAAGTGCTCCAGGTAAACATGCCATGCAGTGTGGCACACGCCCCTTTACTCACCAGAAAAAATGGACCCTCAGCTTTTCAGCCTGGATGCCACAGATCTCCTGTCCTTTTAAATCTCCAACCTGCTGCTTATAGTATCATTAAAAACAGGCTTTTTTGTAATAGTAGGGCTCTTCCAGGTTCGCCGCAGCTCGGCATGCTTCCATGGATGGCGGAAGTGACGTTGTTGGTTAGGGAACCAGAAATTACGTCAACACGTTTCGCCCCTCCCAATGGGCATCATCAAGGACAAACTCATCTCTTTGACAGTTGTGAAACAAAATGTCAGAATATTAGAACAAGTGTCCTCATTGTAAAGTTTCCCTTCTATCCCTCATGTGAAAAGCCAGAATTTTAGATTTCCTTATCATGTATTCCATCTGATGCCTAATTAAAAAAAAAAGAATATTATGTGTAAAAGAGAGGTTTTTATGCTGCAGTAGTACTTTCTTCTTGCTAATGCATGGACATATAAATATGGAAGAGTACGCCTTGATTTTCCTTGTTGGCTCATTACAAGGCTACAGCGTATAATGTCTCCACTATAGATAATTTATAAAACATAAAAAGTTTAGCATACTGTAGGAGTGCAATGGCATGCAAAGAATTTCAGTCAAACAAAAACTTTAGGTATAACTGTACAAAATTGTGTTTATCCTTCAAAAATCTAAATATACATCAAATGCAAGCATGTACCTTTACATAACTTCTCAGCACTCCAGGATCCATGAAATAATGGTGCTCTGATATGCAAATAATGACTTTTCCAGAAAAAGTCGAGGACTATCCTGGCTCCTTTTGCCTTCTTCAACTGACTATTAGACTTTGAGGCTGCAGATCTTGAAGAAGAAGCCTTTCTCAACCAGGGTTCCATGAAACCCTAGGGTTTCTACAGAGGTTAATGGTTTCTTGAGCAATGAACTATTTATGGATCTTTTTAGATATCTGGAAGACCCCTTTCACACTGAGGCAGTTTTCAGGCGTTTTAGCGCTAAAAATAGCGCCTAAGAAGCGCCTGACAACTGCCTTCCATTCATTTAAATGGGTATTTTTACACTGGAGCGGTGCGCTTGTGGGACAGTAGAAAAAGTCCTGCAAGCAGCATCTTTGTGGCGTGTTTGGAGCACTGTAAAAAGCACTGCAAAAATGCCCCTGCCCATTGCAATGAATGGGCAGCGCTTTGAAAGCGCTGCAAAACTGGTCTTTTTTTTTTTTTTTTTTTTTAAAACCTTAAAAAAAAAAAAAAGACCTTAAGACCTTAAAAAAAAAAAGAGACCTGAAAATTCCTTAAGGCTGGGTTCACACTTATGCGAATTGGATGCTGCATGACAGGAGACTGTGACCGTCTCTCAATGGAGGGTCCTGTGTATCTTTGGCTCCATTTCAGGTCCTAATTTAGCCAAAAAACTGGTCCTGATTCGCCTCTGAAATGGTGCATGGGGACACACCGCCCCCCCTGCTGCGAGCCGCTCTGCACATAGTGTGAATCCAGCCTAAAGGGTTTCTCCATGTTAAGTAGGCTGAGAAAAGCTACATTGACGGATCAATACTAGGGGGTGACAGGAGGGAATAGATAAGTGCTTGGCTTTGTATCCCAGTATGTCCCTAAAACAAATTGTTCTTCTTTCTATGTACATTTGCCCAGAGAACAGCCACCTCTAGAATTGTGAAATTTAATTTTACATGGTATTCATACATTTTCTCCATGTGGGGTATACCATCATCTGTGTACATAAAAAAAAAAAAAATTGCAAACAAGGAAAAGAACTTTTGGGTACAGTAAGGCCCTTTCACACTGGGGCGGTTTGCAGGCGCTATTGCGCTAAAAATAGCGCCTGAAAACCGACCCGAAACAGCCGCTGCTGTGTCTCCAGTGTGAAAGCCCCGAGGGCTTTCATACTGGAGCGGTGCACTAGCAGGACGGGAAAAAAAGTCCTGCTAGCAGCATCTTCGGATCGGTGAAGGAGCGGAGTGTATACCGCTCCTTCACCACTCCTGCCCATTGAAATCAATGGGGCAGCGCAGCTATACCGCTGGCAAAGCGCCTCTGCAGAGGCCACTTTTGCGGTGTTTTTGAACCCTTTCTCGGCTGAATATCGCCGCTAAAACTACGGTAAAGCGCCGCTAATAGCGGCGCTTTAGCGCCGACGCACCTCCCACCCCAGTGTGAAAGGGGCCTAAGTATAAATATACATCCATATATTTCTATAAAATTAAGATTTTTATTTTTTTTACAAAATCCTTAAAACCATATTTGTAAAAGTGGAATAGAAATATTTAAATATAGATTTATAATTTTTGTACCAAAAAGTCCCAGGTTCTTTTGCTTCTTTAACCGCTTCAGCCCCCCGAAGATTTGGCTGCTGAATGACCGGGTCATTTTTTGCGATTCGGCACTGCGTCGCTTTAACTGACAAGTGCGCTGCACCCAAACAAAATTGAAGTCCTTTTTTTACCCACAAATAGAGCTTTCTTTTGGTGTGATTTGATCATCTCTGCGGTTTTTATTTTTTGCACTATAAACAAAAAAAAGAGTGACAATTTTGAAAAAAACACAATATTTTGTACTTTTCGCTATAATAAATATCCCCATTTTTTTAAAGGAATGTGAATTTTTGTCTCAGTTTAGGCCGATATGTATTTTTCTACATATGTTTTGGTAATAAAAATTGCAATAAGCGTATATTGATTGGTTTGCGCAAAAGTTGTAGCGTCTACAAAATAGGGAATAGATTTATAGCATTTTTATTATTATTTTTTTTTTACTAGTAATGGCGGCGATCTGCTATTTTTATCGGGACTGCGACACTATGGCAGACACATCGGACACTTTTGACACATTTTTGGGACCATTGGCATTTATACAGCGATCAGTGCTATAAAAATGCACTGATTACTGTAAAAATGTCACTGGCAGTGAAGGGGTTAAACACTAGGGGGCAATCAAGGGGTTATCTGTATTCCCTCTCTGTGTTCTAACTGAGGGGGGATGGGACTGTCTAGGGGAGATGACAGATCGCTGTTCATACTTTGTATGAACACACGGTCAGTCTTTTCTCCCCTCAGAGAACCGGGATCTGTGTGTGTCACGAGTTTACGGTTCTCGGTGTGTCACGAGCGATCGCGGGAGCGTGGCGGTCATTGAGCCCGCTGGGCACTCTCATCGGCTCGGGGGGCGAGCAGCGGCGAGCGCGCCCCTAGTGGCCACAGGGTGAAGCGACGTAACATAACATCGTTTCACCCAGCCGTGTCATTCTGCCACAGTAAAACTGCGGCGGCTGGTCGGCATGTGGTTAAAAAAAAATCCTCTACATGGTGCACTTACCTTTTATAGGGTCCAGGCACTCATCATTGCAGTCAAATCCACACAGCAATGCTATTCTGAAAAAGAACAAAGGCTCACCCAAAAAGGTCACAAGAGTCCACAACATGATAAATATCTAGAAATTATAGATGAACCCTGTGCACACTGCTATATAATCTTTCCAGCGAGCTTTGCAATAAAAAAAAAAAAAAAAAGATTTTTAGTTCACACATATTGCAATACATGTTTAAGCTGGCCAACTGCGTCAAAGTAATCTCTCTATGGCCAGTCCCTAACCTGCTCTGCAAAATGCAAATGCTACAGTTGACACAATTGAAATAGATGATTATAAGGTATCACCACAGGGTGGTGCTGTGGATACCAAAATAGTATAAACACGTGCCATGTCCCATTAATTGAAGATAATAGTGAGAGGATTGGTACTGGACTTTATAGGCACTGAGATGCACAAAAATTATAAATAAAATTATTTTATTAACAAATTGATTAAAACAAGCACAACCAGACAACGACTATTTTAAAAAAAACTTTGCAAAGTAAAGATCGCCTATATGCTTTTGCAACACATAACCCAAGCACCAAGTTGTATACTCCTGAATGATTAAGACGATGTCCTTGTTGATACAACAATTACTGTTTTATCAGGCTTGGTGTGAGTTGATCATAGTGTACAGTAGCTGGGCTCGCTAGAGTGATAGAACACTAATTGTTGTTTCAATAAGGACATCGTCTTAATTATTCAGGAGTATACTTCTTGGTGCTTGGGTTATGTGTTGCAAAAGCATATAGGCGATCTTTACTTTGCAAAGCTTTTGTCTGGAGGTGCTTGTTTTATTCAATTTCTTAATTATCATTTTTCTGTATCTCTGTGCCTATAAAGTCCAGTACCAATCCTCTCACACTTGACACAATGTCAACATGGGGCAAACAGACACAAATTGGGGGAGAGCCACTAGGTTCAGGTCTGGTCACTGACCTTCAATGTAACAGAAATAAGATATTCCCCAAATTTCCAAAACACTACTGGATGCTGGGTACATTCCCATAGTGGTCCCACCAGTAACCTGAGGTCATCATAACTTTTTCTATTTTCATTATGAACCTGTTGGAGTGAAATAGTTTTATTTCTACTGTCATGTCCCACTTGTAGTGATTTTGCCTGACTTCTTGTCCAAGTGTAAAAATTGTCATCAGGACAGGAAGTCAGGGGATGCCTCCCCAATGGAGCTACAGATCGCAATAAAAACCTAAACATAGAAAAAAAGCCACTACTCCAGTTGAACTTCCAAGATGACTGTTTATGGAAATCCTATATCAGTAGAAACACCAACCTTCTGAGGGTATGCAGACTCTCTTTTTCCATGGTGACAGACAAAGACGCTTTGAAAAAGAAGGTCTGCACAGCGATTCTGAATGACATTCATGAAAAATTCCTATGGGTTTGGCAACCCTGGCTTGACTACTTCCTTCTATCTCAAATGACCTCCCGTTTATTAACACTGTATCCACGTTTTTCTGGGTTGTATAAAAGCCCCTGGGGTACCCTAGTCCTCCCCCTCTTTTTACCCACCCCTTTTTTTTTTTGCTTCTGGATGTCCCCCCTCCATTTCTTCTTCTCCGTCTTTTTTTTTCTCTTCTTTTTATTCTCTCTTGTCTGTTCTCTTCCTGATCCCCCCACGTCTCAGACGCACCCTCCTGCCTACTTTTGACCGTGGCTGATCCCCCCCCCTTATGTTTTTTTTGCCTTGCCTTCCAGTGATGTATTTTCCTTGGCCCAAGTACAGTTGGTGCGGACAAAGCCTAATGGGTGTGATATTGTTCCGATTGCCCTGTGGGGAAGTGGGGGGGCTATTGTTGTCTGCAAGTACATGCTCATCTGCACAATTGTCAGTTAAATAATGGAAAAAATGGCCTGGTCATGAAGGGGGTGGTGTCAGAAACCATGAATCAGACCGAGACAGAAGTACAGTTAAATCACACATGTTTAATAATAAAAGTAAATAGGACAAATGTAGTCAAAACATAGCCAGAGTTCAGGAACGGGAACGAATAGTCAGACAAGCCAAACGTCAGGGAGCCAAAGATGAGCGTAGTAAAACAGCAAGCAGGATCTGGAGCCAGAAGGGATGTCAGCCAAGCAAGTCTTTTAACAGGAATGCAGGAGATAGTCTCTGTGATGTTGACCAAGGCGAAGGCAGAGATCCTCTCGGCTGGATGGCTTAAGTAGGCAGGATTGACGAGCAGGATATCATCAACAGATGAGTCACTGTGGAGAGATAGCAGCAGGCACTTAGCCGACAGCTGAGCGGCCAGCTCAGAGAAGGAAGGGCTGAGCCCAGCCCTGACAGGTGGTAAATCTTCTGGAGGTCAGTTGATTAAATGGAGTCACCGTTCAGCCAACCACCAACCCTGTAGATGGGATACATGCAGTTTATGTGGTGTGGTTTGGTGTATTACAAGCAATAAAAACCATAGAGAGGTTCTAACCCTTCCCCCGCACTATGAAAAAATATTATAAAAAAAAGAAGTTTTTGGTTAAAGTTTTACTTTAAGAACAAGAACAGTTCCGAGCAAGTTCTAGAAGTTAACTTTCCATCATCGAGACCTGCTTTAAAATATGGCCTGTGCTGAGAAATGCTTCTGCAGTATGGTTTTATATCTTTTCCAATATTTTTTAATGTACTGCACAATTTTGCTGCCTAACATTTTTTTTTTTTTTATATAACTACGTTCTCGTGTAAGTGTTGGAGACTATGCATCTCATTTGATTTTTGTTTTAAGAAGCATCGCTGAGATCAGCAGGAAAAGACTATAGCTCATAATTCGTAAAGTTAATATTAAAAAAAAAAAAAGTAAGTTTGGATATTCATTATTCAAGTGAGAGTTAATTGTGTGTGTAAAGATGTTCACATTTGTAATAGCTCATAAAGGGACCTGCGGTTTTATGTCGCCATTTATTTACGAAAACGCCACAGGCAAGACAAATCTTTTCGCATCACGGGCTATATTTTGAATTTTAAGAATAAGTATACGGAAATGTCTCACTTTAATATCTAGTCCTTTCATTCTTAAAGGAGATGTCAAATTTAGTGCCTTCATAAAATGAAGAATGGATCTTTGCTGACTAAAGCTACAGTAAAGTTACAGCAATCAAAACTTCTGGGGGAGAGAGACAAGTTTTTATAGAACACTTACGAAAGCTTTAAAGCACTTTCCTAAAGTGCGCTATGCATTTTCCCTCTTGGTTGTATGCAGCATCTAACTTATTACAGTAAAACCTTGCTTTGAGAGTAACTTGGTTTGAGAGCGTTTTGCAAGACAAGCAAAAATGTTTTACAAGCGATGTCTTGATATAAGAGTAGTGTCATGTCACAACTGAGTATAAAAGAGAAGAGAGGCGCCTCGAAGTGTAGCAATATGGTTACATTTAACCACTTCAATACAGGGCACTTATACACCTTCCCAGACCAATTTTCAGCTTTCAGTGCTGTCGCACCGAAATAAAAGACCGAAAATTTTGAAAAAAGAGTGTTTTTTTTTGTTTCTGTTACAAAACTTTGTAAATGAGTATGTTTTCTCCTTCACTGATGGGCACTGATGAGGCTAAACTGACGGGCACTGATAAGATGGCACTGATGATGGGCATTAATATGCGTCACTGATGGGACACTGATAGGCGGCACTGATATGCAGCACTGATAGGTACACATAGGTGGCACTGATGGGTACTCAAAGGCAGCACGGATGGGCACTGATAGGCGGCACAGATGGGCACTGATAGGCAGCACACATGGGCACTGATAGGTGGCATGGATAGGCATGGATGGGCACTGATAGTTGGCACTGATGTACACTAATAAATGGTACCGATGGATGCCAATCAGTGCCAAACAATGATGCCTGCCAATCAGTGATGCCCATTGTGGGCGCTGATTGGTATCCATTGTGGGCACTGATTGGCATCCCTGGTGGTCTAGGGTGGCATACCTGGTGGAGACTAGTGGTGGCATCTCTGGTGGTCCAATGTGGGCATACTTTGGGGGGGGCTGCGCTGATAATCGATCAGAGGAGCAGCCGATTAGCTCTCCTCTACACACGTCTGACAGACGCGAGTGAGGAAAAGCCGATCACCGGCTCTTCCTGTTTACATCGTGATCAGCCATGATTGGACACGGCTGATCACGTGGTAAAGAGTCTCCGTCAGAGACTCTTTACCTAGATTGGAGTTGCTGTGTGTTAGACTGACACACCGCAACAACGATCGCCACAATGCGCGCCCCCGGGGGCTTGATATCCTGGCAACGTCATGTGACGTCCGGTCAGGATATAGAAACCACTTTTCCGCCGTCATTTTGCTATATGGCGGGCGGCAAGTGGTTAATGAAGGTACAACATTTAGAAACATATTGCTACATTAGAGGCGCCTCTCTTCTCTTTTATACTCTGTAGCTCCTGCTGGATTTTGCTTCTAATCCCCTTGTGGAGGCCTCCATTTGTGGATGGACATTTTATGGTTACACAACACATTCGCATTACTATAATCTTTTTATATGGACTATAAAATGAAAGACCTATGAATAAATGGTTGTGGAAGCATTTGAGTTTTCATTATTTCTTATGGGGAAATTTGCTTTGATATACAAGTGCTTTGGATTACAAGCATGTTTTTGGAACGAATTATGCTCACAATCCAAGGTTTTACTATTATTTGATTGAGAAAGTAAAACCATAAGGTAGGTGCCAGTTAATGCACCCTTGTTATATAATGCCACCAGTGTGTCCCCGGAGATCCCAAACCTCAAATTTTTTTATCAGATGTTCATTGAGGGACATAGCACTGTAGATTCTTTACTGTGGGTTATGCTGCCCCCTACAGAAGAATTGGACACTATGCAAAGAAAAAAATAAATAGGGCAAAATTTTGCAGCTGTATAACGCCTGTTCACATCTTAGTGTCATGTTGCTCAAAGCTTGTCACTCAAGGCCTGAAAAAAGTACACAAGCTTCTTTGGGGCAGAGTTGCATGTTTTTGGTCCCTATAGACCAGTGTTTCTCAACCATCCTAAAATGGAAAAAACAATTTTAATAATTTTACATAATGCAGCAACATCCACACGTGGAACACCCAACGTTAGAGGTGATTTATTCTTACAAAGCAAATACACTTTTGCACACTGGTACTGACTAGTATTCCAATGTTTCTCTTTCCCCCCAAGTTTCTCTCTATCAGTCAGCTAATGTGACCCCAGTGCTGATGGAGATGGGCAGAGGAGGGTCAAACAAGGATGCTGTGGAGGCGACAGACATCCTCCTTATCAACTGAGGACATAATTGTTTGTTAGGATGCCGGTGTCTAGAAAGTCGTAAAGGTGCATAATGAAAACCCCAGGCTTCGTCCACCTGCTGTACAATTTTTAATACATTGCTAGGCATCTTGTCAAGGCACCCCTGAAGAAGCCTCAAGGCACCCCTGAAGAAGCATCAAGGCACCCCTGAAGAAGCATCAAGGCACCCCTGAAGAAGCATCAAGGCACCCCTGAAGAAGCCTCATGACACCCCTGAAGAAGCCTCATGACACCCCTGAAGAATCCTCAAAGCACCCCTGAAGAAGCCTCATGGCACCCGGGATGAAAAAGGCTGCTATAGACTTCGATGGAAGCGCTTGCAAAATGTGTAAAAATGTGCATAACACATAGAACAAGAACAGGTCCAGGATAGCTGAAAGGAGCTTCCATAATCCTCAGGAACTATTGTACTCTTAACCACTTGACCTCCGGAAGGATTTACCCCCCTTCATGACCAGCCCATTTTTTGTGATATGGCACTGCGTTACTTTAACTGACAATTGCGCGATCCTGCGACACTGTACCCAAATAAAATTGATGTCCCTTTTTCCCCCACAAATAAGAGTTTTATTTTGGTGGTATTTGATCACATCTGTGTTTTTTTTTTTTTTTTTTGTGCTATATATTTTTGGTAAAAAAAATCCCAATAAGTGTATATTGATTGGTTTGCACAAAGTTATAGCGTCTACAAACTATAGAATATTTTTATTTATTTTTATTAAATTTTTTTTTTTTTTTACTAGTAATGGAGGTGATCAGCGACTTATAGAGGGACTGCGATATTGCAGCGGACGTTCTGACACTAACCGACAGGGAAAGAAAATCTATTACTTCCCCACTGACAGGACATGGCTCTCTGCCTTGTTTACATAAGCAGAGCCCTGTCCTGTGTGTGTTCTGGACGATCAACGGGTGCTGGCGGTAATCTATTAACCGGCACCCACTGATCGACATTTGCACGCCCCCTACCCAGAAATGCCAAGTCACGTACTAGGTGCGTGATCTGGGGCAGGAGAGTCGCCTTGCCGCTGTATATCTATGTTATACGGTCGGCAAGCTGTTAAAGTTTCATAAGAATCTTTGATACCCATAGAAATTTCTATGAAAACTCTAATGCCCCGTACACACGATCGGACTTTCCGATGGGAAATGTTGGATGTGAGCTTGTTGTCGGAAAGTCCGACCGTGTGTATTGCTCCGTCGAACATTTGCTGTCGGAATTTCCGGCCACAAATGTTTGAGAGCAGGTTCTCAAATTTTCCGCCAACTTCACTTTGTTGTCGGAAAGTCCAATCGTGTGTACACAAGTCTGTCGCACAAAAGTTCACGCATGCTCGGAATCAAGCTGAAGGAGCCGCACTGGTTATTGAAATTCCTTTTTCTCGGCTCGTCGTACGTCTTGTATGTCACCGCGTTCTTACGTTAGGAATTTTGGGCCAACATTTGTGTGATCGTGTGTATGCAAGACAAGTTTGAGCCAACATCCTTCGGAAAAAAATCCACGGTTTTGTTGGAGGAAAGTCAGATCGTGTGTACGCGGCATTAATGTTGCTTCTCCTTAGTTGTTGGAGATGGTGCAGCTTTAGTCATTTTAAGAAATGTATTTTTTTAAGTGTTGTTCTGGGGCTAAAACTGTAGAGCATTGTGCAATAAAGAAGCAGCTGGCAGGTGTGATACTACTCGGTCTGGAGAGCAGAATATTCCATTTGCATGTTCATTTTCAAGGTTTTCAAGCTAATTCTAACTTCTTTATGCCCTTCACTTGTTGCTTCCTTGAAAAATTTGCCTAAAATAAAGCACATAATGTAGGACTAAAGCTAAACCCAATCACCAAAATCTCATATAAGCTTATGATGGCTTTTTTTGAATCTCATATAAACGTTTTGATGGCTTTGCATCCCCCTAATTGAAATGCAGGTCAGATAGCGGTCAACTGCAGCTCAAACGTCTGTCGTGAAATTCGAAACAATCTCAGAAGTATCTCAAACTGATGCCATTGACAGAAACCCAAAGCCCAGCAAGGCCAAACCCACAGGCCCTTAAAATGTCAATGTTATCATCAGGGGTCTCCAAACTTTTCAAACAAACGGCCAGTTTATTGTCCTTGAGACTTTATGAGGGCCGGATTGTGGACAGTGGGGGCAGAAAATGTCTCGGGCCCAGCACCAGTGGAAATATGGCCTCAAGGTTGGTGGTCAGTAGGAGAAGCAGTAGTGCCCCTATTAGTAGGAGGAATAGTATCCCATCATTGGTATCAGTGGAAGAAATAGTGCCCCCTTGTTGGTGTCAGTGGGAGGAATAGTGCCCCCAAGGGCCAGATAAAGGCTCGGGCCTCAGTTTGGAGACCCATGTTCTAAAACATTGATTTCAGTCTTTTAACCACTTCAATACCGGGCACTTTCACCCCTCTTCCTGCCCAGGCCAATTTTCAGCTTTCAGCGCTATCACACTTTAAATGACAGTTGTGTGGTCATACAACACTGTACCCGTATGAACATTGTATCATTTTTTTGAGACAGATAGAGCTTTCATTTGGTGGTATTTAAAGGAGAAGTCCAGCCTGAGCTCATTTGGCTGGACTTCTATGGGTCACAGGATTGCAATTAGTTTTGCACTCCTGTGACCCGTTTTCAGCAGAGAACGGTCTGAAGTCCGCTGTCTGCTGACATCACCAATATCAGTCTAGGCATCGCGTCATCCCTACAATAAAGTCTGGATCTGCCAGGTACCTGGACTGATTCCTGTCTCAACCTTTCAGCGAGCTGCTGAGAGACTGAGATAGCCGCTCCCCGCCCCTCCGCAGCTCAGCGCTCCAGTGAGCGAGGAGGAGCAGAGAGGAGAGCTGCTGATTGACAATCAGCAGCTCTCCTCTCGTGGATCTGTGAGAACCGTGTAGAGCCGGTGGGGGAAAGATGCAGCATCAGTCCCATGCTGCATCCGCCTAGGTAAGTATAAAAGGGGGAAACAAAAAACAACCCATACTTCTCTCTTAATCACCACTGCGTTTTTATTTTTTGATAAACACAAAAAGACCAAATATTTTGGAAAAAAAAAGGTTTTCTTTGTTTCTGTTATTAAATTTTGCAAATAAGTATTTTTCACTGATGTGTGCTGATGGGGCTGCACTGATGGGCACTGATGATGAAGCGGCACTGATAGGCACTGAAAGGCTGCACTGATAGGCACTGATGAGGTGGCACTGATGAGGGGGCACTAATGAACACTGATGAGGCTGCACTGATATTCAGCACTGATGATGGGCACTGATAGTTGGCCCTGATAAGTAGAACCAATGGGCACTGATGGGCACTAATTGGCAGCGCTAATGGGCACTGATTGGCACTGTTGAGGCTGCACTGATAATCAGGACACTTATCAGTGTAAATGTCCCCTGTCACACTTGCTGGTTACCGGCTCTCCTCTCTTCATGCTGTGACAGTGTGTGAGGAAAGGAATGCCGATAACCAGCAAGTTTGTTTACACGTGATCAGCTGTGATTGGCTGTTTACCCTGATCAGTGATCAGCTGCGTCTGAAGGGGGGAGGCATGGTGCTGGGAGGACATTCATAGACGCCCTCCCAGAACTGGATGACCACGCTGTAGCTGTCTTTTGGTTATAGAATGATTGGAAAGAGTTCAAACCTAAGGTTGCCATTTGTCCTTGGCCTCGTTCCCAGGAACCGAGAACCTTATGCCCTGTACACACGACCGGTTTTCCCATCGGAATAAACTCTGAAGGTTAATACGACGGAGTTCCGACGGAATTCTGCTCAAGCTGTCTTGCATACACACGGTCACACCAAATTCCGACCATCCAGAACGCGGTGACGTACAACACGTACGTCGGGACTAGAAAAAAGGAAGTTCAATAGCCAGTAGCCAATAGCTTCCGTCTCGTACTTGCTTCAGAGTATGCGTTTTTGGTACGTCGGAACAGCATACAGACGAGCGGTTTTAACGATAGGAATTGGTTCCGTCGGAAAAATTTAGAACATGTTCTCTTTCTAGGTCCGTCAGAATTTTCAACATAAAAAGTCCGATGGGGCATACACACGATCGGAATATACCATGAAAAGCTCCTGTCGGACTTTTTCTGTTGGACATTCCGCTCGTGTGTACGCGGCATTAGAGTAAACATTGCAGTGCGCAGGCTCCAATTCAAGCATCAATCCCAAATGGTGCCGCTGGAGCAGCCTGCCTATGCGGTTCTTAACCACTTGTTTACTGGGCACATACACCCTCTTCCTGCCCAGGCCAATTTTCAGCTTTCAACGCTGTCACACTTTGAATGACAATTGCGCGGTCATTCTACACTGAACCCATATGAAATTTTTATCATTTTTTTTCCCACACAAATAGAGCTTTCTTTTGGTGGTATTTAATCGCTGCTAAACAAACAAAAAAAAAAAGAAATTTTGAAAAAAAAAAAAACTTTTTTATAGTTTGTTATAAAATTTAGCAAACAGGTAATTTTTCTCCTTCATTGATGTTGCCTGATGAGGTGGCACTGGTGGGCACTGATAAGGCAGCACCGATGGGCACTGATGAGGTGGCACTGATCAGGAGGCACTGATGAGGCTGCACTGATGGGCGCTGATAGGTGGGACTGATGGGCGGCACTGAAGAGCACTGAGAGGTGGCACTGACAGGCAACACTAATAGGTGGCACCGATGGGCACTAAAAGTGTCGCACCGATGGGCACTGATGAGGTGGCACTGATCAGGAGGCACTGATGAGGCTGCACTGATGGGCACTGATAGGTGGCACTGAGAGGTGGCACTGATAGGCAACACTGATAGGTGGCACTGATGGGCACTGATAGGTGGCACTGTTGGGTACTGATAGGCACTGATAGGCACTGATAGGCAGCACTGATAGGTGGCCCTGTGGATGAGGCACTGATGGGCACTGATTAGCAGCACTGATGAACATTGATAGGTGACACTAGTGGACACTGGTTAGCAGTACTGATGGGCACTGGTAGGTGGCACTGGTTAGCAACACTTTTATTTACTGAGTGGGACCGATGTCCTTCTTACAGAAGCCAGCAACCAGCTTTATTTTTTTCTCCTCACACTTTCAGCGGCTGTGCAGAGGATTAGGTAAATAAAAGTGCTAGCTGCTTCCTAGAACTAAATGGGCATTTAACCCTTGAGGGACAGACCCACTGCAAGGAAGCATTTCTATTCTCCTCAATGAAGTACAAGGCCTGAACCTGAGCAAAGCTAGGAGGAGGGCCAGCATGATTGGGTTGAGCAGAGTTGTACGTTGGGTTGGATGTTTAATTTCTGAATAAAGAATACTACTTGCCTGGTTGCCTGCCAGGACTAGTCTGTGTACCACATGAGCACATACTGCCAGTATGGCTGGTGCTCAAAATTTTCTTTTTTTGGGGCGGGGGCAAATACATTTTGAAAAAAAATCATCAATTGCAGCCACTGTGCCCTCAAACACTGCCACTGTGCCATCAAACGCTGCCACTGTGCCATCAAACGCTGCCACTGTGCCATCAAACGCTGCCACTGTGCCATCAATTGCAGCCACTGTACCCATCAAACGCTGCCACTGTGCCCAAATGCTGCCACTGTGCCCATCAAATGCTGTCACTGTGCTCTCAAGTGCTGCCAATGTGCCATCAATTGCAGCCACTGTGCCAAACGCTGCTACTGTGCCCATTAAACGCTGCCAGTGTGCCCATCATTTGCTGCCAGTGTGCCCATCAAATGCTGCCAGTGTGCCCTTGAATGCCCCCAGTGTGACCCCCCCCGCCCGCTTGCCGTCTGCCCGGTACTTACCCTGTTTTGGTGGGGCAGAGGGTGACAGCGACAAGCGGGGTCCTTCGTGCACCTCCTGCCATCCTCATCTCCCGTCCTCTCTTCCTGATAGGCGTCCAATAGCGGCGCCTGTCGTTTCAGCCAATCAGGTGACAGGTAACATACCCGAGCACATGATTGGCGGAGAGGTGCATTAGTGTTAGAAAAGCGAATGATTATTTGCTTTCTTAACACAGCTGAGTGACCTGCGAGCACCCAGCATGGCGCTCGCAGGTCACTTTTTTTTTACGCTTATTTGATTCTATGGCTCTAGTCAGGTGCTTCAAAAACAACCCCCGCCGCTGTAATCCAGGCGCCCGACGCCCGAAAAGGATAGATTCAGTGCATGAATCTATCTATTGGTGATAGATAGGAGAGAGGGGGCGGCGCCCGTGCGCCCTTATGGACGCACCGCCACTGCATACCGCCACTGGTTCTCATCCAAGATTTTACAATAAGTGGCCCCGTCCATTGGCCCCTCAATGCGACAAAGTCGGCCTGTACCTTTAGCAGAGGAACACCTCTGTGTTCTTAAGGTCCAGTCTGTGGGAGACAGAATTATTGTTGGTTGGTAGGGGATCAAATACTTATTTTACTCACTGAACTGCAACTCAATTTATAACATTTGTATCATGTGTTTCTTTGGGATTTTTGGTTTATATTCTGTCTCTATCATTTGAAATACACCTATGATAACAAAATTATAGACCCTTCGTTTCTTTGTAAGTGGGAAAACATAAAAAATCTGCAGGGGATCAAATAATTATATTCCCCCCACTGTATTAAATGGACCTTTTCATTTTTTTTTCTGCAAGGTCCCGTTTAACTCAAGTTGGGGAAAGCGATACATTCGATTTAATTTGTGAATGCGGCATTTCACCCCATAGATGGGGGATCACATAAACAGTCCGTGTTTTTCACAGAAAGCCATGTCAGGTCTCTGAGACGTCCCTGCGGTTATTATATGCGTCCGGTGTAAATGCAAATAGCGCGCACCGGAATTCTTCTGCAACAATTGATCCAGTTACTACTCTTTCCGCTTTGTGTGTCCGGTCTGCGAGCCGCACAGAATACATTTGCAGATGGTGGGGAACTGGGTGATCCATATGTATGAGGCACATTGTCATTCAGACAGTGCCTCTCCTCTGTTTATGACAATCATCATGGATACTGTAGTTAACGATTCCGTACTGACAAAGAGAATGGCGCATGTTCTTTCTAAAAATAATTTCTGTTTGAACGTTGTTAATTAAATGCTTCCATGCTGCGCTGTTTATTAATCTTCTGGTACTTTGCCATTAAAAAAAAAAGAGGTCCCTTACCCTCCAAAGTATTTAACTCAAAGACTGGTGTGATCAACACTTACAAAGTATGCAGATTTGGAAATTTGAAAGCATGTGCGCACATACAAAAAAAAAAGAAAGATGATTGTCCTAATTTAAAGAGCTTAAAACTTCTGTAAATTTTCAATAAACTTTGATTGTGATTAAAAAAAAAACAAAACAAAAAACTTTGTTTTGAAAATATTGGAGTCATTGTTTAGCAGAGGAGGTGTAGCATCACGTATGGCGACCCGTCACATTTCGCTACCCGCTGGAGTGCACATGCGCAACGCCGCCATATGCGTTCCAACACTTTTACGACAAAACAGCACACTTAAACCGTCAGATAGTGTGACGGAACTGACGTTGAACTGCGCTTGCGCAGTTATTATGTGGCTCCACCCCTGAGTCCAGGTTCAAACCCCACCATCCAAGTGGACATAGAGTTAGACTACAATTATGCCGAGCGAAGCGAGGCCGTGCCCGGAGCGTGGCGAGCGAAGTGAGCCCGAGAGGGGTGTGGAGTTTTGTCGTAAAAGTGTTGGAACGCGTATGCACACTCCAGCGGGTAGCGAAATGTGATGGGTCGCCATATGTGACGCTACAGGGGCTGGAGAAGAAGCAGAGAGGTCCCAGTGGGTAAAATCTCGTACACGCTAGTATTTTTTTTTTTTTTTTTGAGCCCTCTGAAAAAAATCTGACAGCTCAGGAGGAGCCTTCGTTTTTTTTTTTTAATTTAAAATAACAAACATATCATACTTACCTCCACTGTGCAGCTCATTTTGCATAGAGTGGCCCCGAACATCCCCTTCTGGGGTCCCCCGGCGGCTCTTGCGGCTCCTCCCTGCATCAGATAACCCCCTAGAAGAAGCGCTCTCCTGGGGGGTTACCTTGCGGGCGCACTCCTGAGTCCAGCATTCGGCATCCATAGACACGAATGCAGGACACGGCAACGCCCCCCCCTCCCCCCGTCGCCCACATCATTGGATTTGATTGACAGCAGCGGGAGCCAATGGCTGCGCTGCTATCAATCTGTCCAATCAAGAGCCGGGAACCAGTGCAGAGAGGGAGAGCGCGTCTCGACTGAGGGAAATACGGGGCTCAGGTAAGTAAAATGGGGGGCCGGTCACTGCATAGGATGCATTAAGGTGAAAAAACATGAGGGTTTACAACCCCGTTATATCATAATTTTTAAAGAGCAACTGTCATCTCTGTCCTGCAGAGGCTCCTCCCCTGACCCGCTGTTGACTGACCGACAGTTCCATTCACTTTAATGGGACACTGGTGATGCAGCAGTGACACAACAAGGTGAAGGACGTGGCGGCAGCAGGTGAGTGGATGATGGATCCGAAATGACAGGTGCTCTTTAAATGTAAGGGCTTATTCTTGCTGGCAGTTAGAATCTTTAGTATTTGCAAAAAAAAAAAAAAAAGGTTTCCTATTTAGAATAACAAGCTGTTAAGATAGTAGAGCAGTGATATCAGAACCGATTTTAGGTAAATCACACATAGTTGGACAACTACTCAAATTCTTTTATTTAAAACAATAACATTATATTACATATTGATGGATTTGCTTAACCACTTCAATACCGAGCACTTATACACCTTCCTGTCCAGATCAATTTTCAGCTTTCACCGCTGTCGCAGTTTGAATGACAATTGCGCGGCCATCCATCACTGTACCCAAATTAAATTTTTATCATTTTGTTCCCACAAATAGAGCTTTCTTTTGGTGGTATTTGATCACCTCTGCGGTTTTTATTTTTTGCTAAACAAATAAAAAAAGACCGAAAATTTTGAAAAAAAATAAAAGTTTTGCTTTTGTTTCTGTTATAAAATTTTGTAAATAAGTAAGTTTTCTCTTTCAATGATGGGCACTGATATGGCGGCATTGACAGGCACTGATAAGGCAGCACCAATGAGCGGGCACTGACTATGAGCACTGGTAGTTAGCACTGATGGGTGGCACTGATATGCAGCACTGATGAGCACTGATAGGCGGCACTGATGGACACTCATGGGTGGCACTGGTGGGCACTCATGGGCACTGATAGGCGACACTGATGGGCACTGAAAGGCTGAAAAGATGGGTTCTTATGGGTGGCACTGATGGGCACTGATAGGCGGCACTGATGGGCACTGATATGAGGCACTGATAGGCATCCCTGGTGGCACTGGCAGTGGTAGGCATTGTGAGTGGGCACTGATTGGCAGCTGCCTGGGCATTGATTGGCAGCTGCCTGGGCACAGATTAGTATTTCCCTGGGGGTCTAGGGGGCATACCTGGTGGTCCAGTGTGGATGGCCATCCTGGTGGTCCAGTGTGGATGGCTTCCCTGGTGGTCCTGGGCGGCTTCCCTGGTGGTCCTGGGTGGGATCCGAGGGGGGGCTGTGCTGATAAACAATCAGCACAGACCCCCCCCTGTCAGGAGAGCAGCCGATCGGCTCTCCTCTACTCGCATCTGTCAGACGCGAGTGAGGAAAAGCCGATCACGACACTTCCTATTTACATCGTGATCAGCTGTGATTGGACACGGCTGATCACGTGGCAAAGAGTCTCCATCAGAGACTCTTTACCTAGATCGGAGTTGCAGTGAGTCAGACTGACACCCCGCAACAACGATTGTAGCGATGCGCGCCCCCGGGGGAGCGCAGCGGCTTAATATCCTGAGGACGTCATATGACGCCCAGTCAGGGTATTGAAACCACTTTGCCGCCGTCATTCTGCTATATGGCGGGCGGCAAGTGGTTAAACAATGTTTAGTAGCTGAAGTGCATAAACAAAATATGTTTGATAAAAACAAACAAACAAAAGAACTTAAAATGACTATATCAGCTGTGTCCACATAAAAAAAAAAAAAAACTTCAAACGCGGTCCTTTCATCACAGCACGTCTTTCTCATGATGTTGTTTCATTCGGACCACCAGGCCTTGCATCTCTTTTTTTGCATTGCTTGCATTTTGCACACATACCTGTTTTACCCATAGATAGAGGAACTTCATTCAAATATTCCCAAACTGGGTTTTTTTTTTTACAGCCTGCTGCCATTTTGCTCCTCAAGGGAGGAATAAAGCACTTCAAGCTATGTGCAGAAAGATCACAAGGTTTACAAGCTGCTTAGAATGTTTCACTTTCATTTTTACTGCTTGCCCTTCCACCTCACACTTAGAGCCTGGTACAGATGCATTTCTCTTCAAACAATCATACAGTTTGTAGTGTACATAGATTTGTAAAACAATGGTATAAAAGAATATTCCTGAACTTTGTTTTATCTCATGGTTACTGTAAATTCATCAATGCAGTGCATGTTAGAGCTGCACGATTAATCGTCAAGAATCGTTATCGCGATTTTTTCCCCGTTGCGATCTTGACAAAAGTATTTCCCGATTCTTTCTATGCAGAGAATTCTCTCTGCTCTGCTGAAGCCACAACCATCAAAAGAAAGGAAGAAAAGAAACGGGCAGTCTGCCAAGAATCACAACATTCTTTAGCAGTGGAACCAAGTTCAAACATTGTAACAATCTGTCAAAGGAATAGACTTCTGTGTGTAAATGAGGAAAGTTTAACCACTTAAACACTAAACCTTTTTCTGACATTTGTTGGTTTCAAGTTAAAATATTTTTTTTTTTGCTAGAAAATTTCTTAGAACCCCCAAACATTTTATATATATATATATATATATATATATATATATATATATATATATATATATATATATATATATATATATAAAATTAGTAGAGACCCTAGAGAATAAAATGGTGGTTGTTGCAATATTTTATGTCACACTGTATTTGCGCAGCGGTCTTTCAAATGCAATTTTTTGGGAAAAATTACTTTAATGAATAATAATAAAAAAAAAAACTAACCAGTAAAGTTAGCCCAATTTTTTTTTGTATAATGTGAAAGATTTTACGCCGCGAGAATTGTGAGAGAATCGTGATCTTTATCCTAAGCAAAAAAATAGTGATTCTTATTTTGGCCAGAATAGTGCAGCTCTAGTGCATGTTATCCCAGCTTGCAGAGCTTGCATTCATTGAATGAGTTTACCAAAAAATGTAAATATTTCAGAATATACAGCCTCATGCTACATAACTAAGCTCCATTTCATGCTGAATAAACTAAATCATTAATGTATCTTAAATAGAAAACTATCTTTTAGATAGATTTTTACTCCAAAAAAAAAAAAATCGATTTTTATCCAGCCTGGTCATCGCTCTCCTAACCTTTTGCGGTTATGCCCCTTCAACAGAAGTCGGCTTTGTCGGACTGCAGTACACACAGGACAAATGTCGGTCGGTTTCTATTGAATCGGCCGATGCCACCCAACATTTGGCCTGTGGGTACTAGGCTTAAGGCTGGGTTAAGACTTATGCGAATTGGATTTGTATTTCTCCGCATCCAATTTGCAAAACAGTTGAGTGTGACCGACTCTTAATGGAGACGGTTCATACAGCTCCAGGGTGGCCGCGGAGCGCACAGAAGAAGGGTCCTGTGCGTCTTTGGCTCAGTTTCAGGTCCGAATTCAGGAAAAAATTTGGACCTAATTTAGACCTGAAACAGTGAACGGGGTATGCACTGGACCCCCCGTTGTGCCCCGCGCTGCACATAGTGTGAACCCAGCCTAAAGTGTTACTAAACCCACAACAGTAAAATCAGTCTGTATATGCAGCAAAGCATGTTTGTTATACTCGCTGTGGAACCTAAGGGGTTAATCCTCTACATTGTGTAAAAACCTGTCTTCTCTGATCCTCCCCTTTCTTCTACAGTCCCCAATATATCTCCTGATGGTACAGAGGCTAGGAGACAAGCTGCACATGCTCAGTTTGGGATGTATTGCTAGAGAGTTTTTTTGTTTTTTTTCTTGGGAGAGTGCATGTGATTAGCACAGGGCCAATCAGCACTGTCCAGACAGAGGGTCAGGAGTTCTGCATCCTCATAGGACAGTTATGGGAGAATGAAAACTCCTCCTACAAGCTTTAACCAGACACTGATAAAAGTCACAAGACTGCTCTAACTGCTGATCAGAAAAAGTATTTAGCAGTTTATTTTTACTAAAACAAATGCATTTCCATGTTCTGTGTACTGGGGGAGAACAGATATAGTGAATGCAGAGTCCTGGGTTTAGAAACACTAGATGGAGGTGACAGCAGGGCAATGTATGTAAGTATAGATGAAAGATCCCCATAGATCAGGGATATGCAATTAGCGGACCTCCAGCTGTTGCAAAAAAAAAAGTCCCATCATGCATCTGCCTCTGGGTGTCATGCTTGTGGCTGTCAGAGTCTTGCTATGCCTCATGGGAGTTGTAGTTCTGCAACAGCTGGAGGTTCACTAATTGCATATCCCTGCCATAGATAAATCATTTTAGAGCCCGGTTGCTGTCTAAATTCTGTCCTGATTAGATCCTCTATTGTCCTATAGCAACTTTTTCCATCTTTTTCCTCCAGAGCAACCCCTAAAATAATTTTCAGCCCCCACTTAAACCAATTCATTGGGGTTCAGTAGTAAAAATGCCCCATTGGTAATAGTAGGAAGAACGCAACCTTTACAGTGGTGGTCAGAATGCCGTCTCATACAGATCATTAGTGTCATGCGTCTGGCTTTATAAATTAGTATAAAGAACTCCTGCACTCCCAAACCAAGATCGAACTCACAAATGAATATTGATAAACAATAACAAAATGAATAATAGCGCGGTGGCAGCAGGCGCTAAATTGCGTTCCCACAATTCCAAAAGTGTAATGAATTAATAAAGTACTGCGCTACTGATCTGTCAGAATATTAAACCTGTGCAATAAATCAATGCTTTAAATGTAATGATTATACATGCATGAAAATAACACACCAATATTACAAATACATAATGCTGTGACTAAAATCAGTCCATGCTTGTGTCCAAACTAATACAGAGGTTGTACAAAAATATGGAAACACCAGGTAAAAAGAATGAAATTGTTACCTGTGGACAGCACAATGGCTAAGTGGTTAGCGTCTCTCAGCACTAGGGTTGTCGGTTCAAATCCCAACCATGATACTACCTGCCTGGAGTTTGCATGTTCTCCCTGTGCCTGTGTGGGTTTCCTCCGGGTACTCCGGTTTCCTCCCACACTCCAAAGACATGCTGATAGGTTAATTGGCTCCTCTCTAAATTGGCCCTGGTATGTGTACTGTATGTATGGATGTGAGTTAGGTACCTTAGTAGACATGTGCAATTCATTTAGTTCCAAATTCGTTTTTTAACGAATTTTGACAAATTCGTTAATTTTAGAATTTACGAATTTTTCAATTTCTGAAATTTTGAATTTCCGAATTTTCGGAAATTTGGAATTTCGGAGATTCGGAAATTCAAAATTTCGGAATTTCAGAGATTCGGAAATTCAAAATTTCGTAAATTCAAAATTTCGGAAGTTCGGAAATTTGAAAATTCGAAATTAGGGAAATTCCAAAATTCTAAAATTTGTAAATGTGAAAATCCAAAAATAAGAATGAAAATCTGAACATTCAAAAGAATGAAAATCTGAAAATTTGAAAATCTGAAATAATAACTAACCAATAATAAATATTAAATTATAGGTATTGGAATTTCCTTTAAAATTTGGCTGTTTGTGAACAGATTTGAACGAATTATCTTAAAATAACGAATGCCGTATCTAAACGAATGGAACGTAACAATCTAATAATAATAAATAACAATAATAATAATAAAACCTTAATGCCTATGAGAACTAAAAATGCTTCAAAATCACGTAAAAAAAAAATACAAAAATCTTGATTAAATTACATATTAAAAGGACATGTAAACATCACATAGTATTGTATATAGTATAGTATAGTAGTATACATAGTATTGTATATAGTATAGTATATCATACAGCATTGAGTATAGGTGTAGAGCTGCTATATAGCTTGAATACGATTAGTCAATGATTTCCGTAAGTATTTGTATTCTACGCGTTTCGCATGAGTCCCGCTTCCTCAGGACCTCAGAAATCATAAGCAGTATGTAGCTCTAACTGTAAATGCAAATACCAAAAATCAGGAATGGTCTAAGTTCAATGTCAAATCAGCTTGTTCACCTGAGCCTTGACCAAAAAAACTGAAAGCTGATTGGTTTCTATGCACAGCTGCACCAGATTTAGCACTCTGCTGACTTAGCCCTGCTTCACATGGGTACGATTTGACATGTCAAATCGCATGTCAAATCGGCGGCAATTGTTGGCAATGGCACCGTCCCCATTTGCGGCGCCGGATCGATTTCAAAAAGTAGTTTCTGTACTACTTTTCGCGATTTCGGGCCTGCGATTTTAACCTGCACAGATGTCTCTGAAATTGCGGCCGAAATCGGGACTGACATGCGGGAGTGAAATTGTGCGAGTTCAGCTAATTTCGCACGGCTTCATTCCCGCAGCTCAGTGTGAACATAGGCTTAAAGTCAAAACTTTTTTTTTTTAGTTTTGGATAGAGTGGAGATGGATTACAATACCCCATTGGGGGGATTCACCCTCTATTTTTCCTGTTTACCTTTATCATCAAAAGTAAACGTAAAAGAAAACCCTAATTTTGTGTTGTTCCCAAAAAAGTAAGAGAGAGGAAATCTTCCCAATAGGGACACTAGTTCTGATGACCTGGGGGTCCCCAAGGAATTCCCTTAATTTCCAAGTATTTTATTTCACTTCCTGTTTTGGCTAAGCAACAGGAAGTGAAGGTCAAACTCCCCAATGGTAAGCAGATGGCAAAAAATAAACTGACAGGGGTTATAACCCTCCATTACTCTATGTAAAAAGAAAAAACAAGTTTTGCCTATAGCTCTACTTTAACCACTTGCCCACCACCCGCCGCAGATGTACTGTGGCAAGGTGGCTCAGCTGCACAAATCGCCATACTGGTATGACAACTCATGCACTAGCTTTCGTGGGCACGCGTTCTGATTGGCCAGCAGGGGAGCCAATCAGTGGGTCCGGCGGACTCTATGTCCACCGGCCGCCCGCGATCATTCCCTGCAGAGACAGAATGGGGATGTGTGGATGTAAACAAGGCAGATCTCCGCTCTGTCAGGGGATGACACTGAGATCTGTCTTCCTGCTAAGCAGGAAGACGGATCTGTGTGTTTCCCCAGTCACACCGACCCCCATACAGTTAGAAAACACAAACCGGGAACACCTTTAACTCCTTGATCGCCCCGATTAACCCCTTCCCTGCCAGTGTCATTAGTACAATGTCAGTGCATATTTTTAGCACTGATCTCAAAAAAGTGTCAAAAATGTCAGTTAGGTGTCCGATCTGTCCTTGCAATGTCGCAGTCCCGCTAAAAATCACAGATCGCCGCCATTACTAGTAAAAAAAAGTAAAAAAAATAAAAATGCCATAAATCTATCCCCTACTTTGTAGACGCTATAACTTTTGCGCAAACCAATCAATATATGCTTAATGGGATTTTTTTTACCAAAAATATGTAGATTACATATTGGACTAAACTGATGAATACATTTTATTTATTTTATTTGGATATGTATTATAGAAAGTAAAAAATATTGTTTTTTTTCAATATTGTTGGTCTTTTTTTGTTTATAGTGCAAAAAATAAAAACCGCAAAGGTGATTAAATACCACCAAAAGAAAGCTCTATTTGTGGGGGAAAAGGGATGTCAATTTTATTTGGGTACAGCGTCGCACGACCGCAAAACTGTCAGTTAAAGTAACTGCTGTATCGCAAAAAAGGTTAGGTTATTAAGGGGGCAAATCCTTCTGGGGCTGAAGTGGTTAAAGCGGTTAAAAAGTCACTAATCACAGATCTGGAATCCCCTTTGTTACAGGAAGATATACTGTGCAGTGTGTGTGTGTTTTTAAAAATTATTTGGCGAAATACCTTATTTTACAGCGCCGCCGTGCGGTCACGTGACCTCCCAGCGCTCTCCTTCCCCGATCCGAGGACTACAGTGGGAGGGTCTGAGATTCCCCTGTGACGTCAGCAGGAAGGAGAGGAGGAGAGCGGCGGGAGGTCACGTAAACGCACAGCGAAATCTGAAATAAGGTATTTCGCTGCATCATTTTTTTTAAACAGACACTGCACAGTATACTGTATCTTTCTGTAAGTGAGGGGATGGCAGGATTTGTTATTAATGATTTTACAGCCACAGTGGAATAGCAGTGGGGGGAGGAGATGGCTCACACACACAGACACCTGGTCTGACAAGCAGGGAGGGAGGGGGAGAGACTTCCGGCTGATGGAGGCACGTAAAACTGACCACGTTATCATGGGTCGGCAGCCATGATTATTGTGGTCAGCACCCTAAGGGGACACGGGAACAGGCAGGATGAACCAGGTATTTTACAGCATAGAGAGGGATAATTTACACAGCATAAGCACTATGCTGCATATCCCACTTGAAAGGAACAGGATCTTTTAAAAAAAAAATTTTATTAGGGTTACTACCACCTTAAAGCGGAGTTCCACCTAAAATGGAACTTCCGCTTTAAGGGAAGGTGACCCCCCTGACATGCCACAAAAATGTCATTTTTTTTGGGGGGGGCGGCGCTGGACGTAAGTTCACCTCTCCCACTTCCCTCTCGGCAATCATATGGGACACGTCGCAGGTCCCAGATGATTGCCCGGCCAGTCACAGCACGCAGCACGGCTCGCGCATGCACAGCGCGTGCCCGGCTGTGAAGCCAGAGCCGGGCGCCCACAGTGACAATGCCGGCACCGCAGAGAGGAGGAGGAGGAGACGAGCGGGGCTTCGTTCCCCCGCATCGCTGGACCCTGGGACAGGTGAGCATCTGATTATTAAAAGTCAGCAGCTGCAGTATTTGTAGCTGCTGACTTTTAATTTATTTTTTTGTTGGAACTCCGCTTTGTGGCCCGTACACTCGATCAGAAAATCTGACGAAAAATACCGCTTTGGAATCGATTGTACTATAATCTGATCGTTAGTACACAGCTTTCGAGAGCTGATCATCACAGTTTATCCGAAATTATCCAAAGGGACAAACAGAAACATTTGTCTCGTACCATACCAGATCGTACGATTTCCCTCTTAATCAGTTTTCATCCGAAAAAAATCAGAAGAGGAAGACCATGGATGCTCGCAAATGAAAGAATACATTGATATACAATACATTACATCAATTCCAAAGTTGTGTTCTGTCATATGAGAATTTTCGTAAAAAATTAAGAGTGAACTCTTAATTTTCGATATGAGACTAGCATGCAAAATAAAAACCTGATGATCATTCGTCCGATATTCTCATTGTGTGTATGGGGTTTTAGTGAATCAGCCCCATTGAGAATGAACATTAGGTGATTGAACTCTCTAGCATATCAGTTTTGGTTGGACTGACCCATTAGCAATTCACTTGTTAACCACTTGCCGCCCGCCATATAGCAAAATGACATTGGAAAAGTGGTTGCGATATCCTGACCAGACACCATATGACGTCACCAGGATATCAAGCCGCTGTGCGCCCCCGGGGGCGCGCATCACGGTGATCATTGTTGCGGTGTGTCAGTCTGACTCACCGCAACTTCAATCCCGTGTCCAATTATGGCTGATCACAGTGTAAACAGGAAGAGGCGTTGATCGGCTTTTCCTCACTTGCGTCTGTCAGACGCGAGTAGAGGAGAACCGATCGGCTGCTCCTCTGACAGGGGGGTCTGTGCTGATTGATTATCAGTGCAACCCCCCCCCAGGATGCCCACACTGGACCACCAGGGACGCCACCAGGACCACCAGGGATGCCCACCACTAGTCACCACCAGGTATGCCACCCATGGCCACCAGGGATGCCAATCAGTGCCCACAATGGATGCCAATCAGTGCCAAACAATAATGCCTGCCAATCAGTGATGCCCATCAGTACCATCCATTAGTGTACATCAGTGCCCATCCATGCCCATTGATGATACCTATCAGTGCCCATCAGTGCCGCATATCAGTGCCGCATATTAGTGCCCATAATCAGTGCCCATCAGTTCAGTGCCACCTCATCGGTGCCCTTCAGTGCCGCATTATCAGTGCCTGTCAGTTCAGCCCCATCAGTGCCCATCACTGAAGAAGAAAACTTACTTATTTACAAAGTCTTGTAACAGAAACAAAAAAAATGTTTTTTTTCAAAATGTTCGGTCTTTTTTTTTTGTTTAGCAGCAAAATAAAAACCCCAGAGGTGATCAAATACCACCAAAAGAAAGCTCTATTTGTGGGAGCAAAATGATAATGATTTAGTTTGGGTACAGTGTTGTATGATCGCGCAATTGTCATTCAAAATGCGACAGCGCTGAAAGCTGAAAATTGGTCTGGGCAGGAAGGTGTCTAAGTGCCCGGTATTGAAGTGGTTAAACAGTTTTCTGCAAGTCAGCAATAAAAATCCATATCGTACAGTACTAGAGTATCCAATCAAAGAACAAATTGCGGATTTTTTTCTTGAGTTGCTCTTTCAGCGAAGTAGAAAGTTTTCCTTTATTTGTAAAATTGCACAGGTGTCGCTTTTCTTAAGCAGTTTTCTTTCATTTCTTCCAGCTATTCATTGCAATCGGAACTCCAATAATATCGACCACACTGCCAGCGCGGACAACATCAACGTGAACCTCCAGGGGGAACACACTGACTCACCCTCCGCTAAGGACACTTCAAAAGTTCCGGAGCCCAAGGGGACACCCAAGAAAGTGCAGACAGAGCCAGACGCACCCAAGGTAATAAGAAAGCCGGAGCCCGAGAGTGATGTTAGAACAAATCATTTAATTAGAGAAGAGTATTTGTTCTGTAAACACGACAGGCTCCCATGATTACAATGCAAAGCAGAGAGAGGAGTCCTGAGGTGAAAATAATTAGGGAAGAAAAATGGAATGCTGTAGAGAATCAGCAATGAGAATGCAGAATGAATGTCTAATCGCTATTTATTCAGTGGTGCCTGCAGAAGTTAGTTTGCTGAATTCCTTTTCTCGCCGTTGCGTGGCATTTCGTTTTGTGGTGGGATTGTCTAAGTGGCCATACAACCATAGGGGGGCCCCTTGGTGATACCACATACATTATTCAATATGTATAATGCTACAGAAAACTGTCAGGGACTACAGACATAATACAGGAGATGGCGGGAGACTAGGTTTGCCACCTCATCCCTTTAAACCTGAACACATATGAATTACACAGGTTCTGAAGGCTAATTAAATGCAGATAAGGCAAGTGAGTTTAATTACCACCTTAATCAGCCACAGAACCTGTGTAATTAAGATGTGTTCGGGTTTAAAGGGATGAGGTGGCAACTCTACGGGGACTGTGGACATGCTACAGGTGTTTTTGGCAGGGCCGGGATTAGGGGTGGGCAGAAGGGGAGGCTGCCCTGGGCTCAGCGGTTTACTCTGTGGATGGGGGCGCCAGGGAGCTCATTCTGATACAAGGCATTTTCTCAAGCAGGTGACTGCTTTGGTAACATCCTCTAAGTTCGCACTCAATGAAGGGGGGGGGGCACTGTTTGGCTTCTACGCCTTGGGAGCTGGGTGATCTTGTCCCGGCACTGGTGGTTGGAATGTGGAGACATGCTACATGAGATAGATAAAGATTGGGGACATGCTACCAGGGACTGCTAGAGACCACCATCACAATTTTGTTACAGATCAGTTCTTTCACTAATGACTGTTGGGATTTGGGGGGGCAACACAACAGGTAACACTGGGCCACCTTAAAGAGGAACTGCAGTCTGCTCACATAATTTGTAATAAAAAGATCTTTGCCATTCTGAAGCTTCCCTCCAACCACTTTGCATATTACTTTATATATACTGTGATTCTGTACTTGCCAAATATACTGCAGAAATCTCCCTCCACTGAGTCTGACTGCATCCATTTTAACTGTGGGCAGCTAAAGCTGCTGCCTGTTCACTTCCTGGATTTACACAGAGGCACAGCTCCAGCTCCTCAGCTCTCATTGGCCCTCTTATGACTCATTCCCCCTCCCTTCCTGTCAAACTCTCACCAGTGAGAGTGAGAGAGAGCAGTGCATGATGTCATAAGTCTAGGCTTTTTACCAGACAAGAAACAGGAAGTGGGCTGTATAAGGTATTTAATAAATCACCCTTGTATCCACTTCCATTACTATGGATATTTTTGAATATGGGGCCTCTAGGGCCTCCAAAGTGGTCAATACGGATGGGATCTTTGAAATTTACAAAGAAGAGGAGGGAGACTTAAGTGGTCTTTTTACTAGATTGAAACCCATACCCAATGGGATATCGCCTACCTGGAAACTTATGTCAAAAATAATATGGTTCCCAGGAGCCTTAGATGGGCGGTCAGCCCACAAAAATGCCATATCCAATTGCAAGATTGGTTTAAGTATTTCAACGAGGCTGGGGTCAGTTTCCTTCGCTTCTTGATTGAAAGGAAGGGAACTAAACTTTCCCGTTTGGATGAGGAAATCAAGTCCATTAAAGAGAAACTGGTCCCATTACGAGATACGAATGAATATAAAGATAAATCACAGGTTTTACTTGAAGTTTTAGAAAAAGAGGATAGAGAACAAAAAGTTAAAAAAAAGAAGAAATATAATAGAGATCTGGCAGACTGTCAGGGTGGAGTTGTTTTTGAATGGCAAACATTTTTTTTAAATGACCAGGCTAATGTGGGTAATGTAGAGATGGAGGTTGCACCACTTGCTGACCCCAATAGGGGATCTCAGCTAGTTGGTGCACAACCCACCACTAGGAAGCCATTATCTCACCAACAGGAAATACCTAATAGAGCTAGAAGGGGGTCTTATCAATCCCCTTATAGAACACAGACTAATGGAAGAGGTTGGCCACCACCTACCTATTATCCGCCCCCTCCCCAACGCTCACAGAAGTCAAATCAGGGCACTAGGGGTGGTCGCGGTCGAGGTATACCATATTACATTCCTAAACAAAATCAGGGACGTGCTTTTCAAACACGGTCACAAGGGTGCACCAAGTTTGGAGGTGTGGGGGGGGGGCCACTGCCTCGTGATTTTAGTCCAGTAAGTCATAATGGCTCTGGATATAGCCATACGTATATGCCTGGCCCTAGCCACCTTGATCCATCTGGCACATCAGTTGCTGAAAACGAATATGGGTTTGGTGGTAATATGCAAAAGACGTTTTTTTCCCTAACGTGACATGGAGGGTCCGTCAGGTGAATATGAAGAGAGGGATATAATCCCTTACTCATCTGGGGCCCCTTTAGTGCCATATTATCCAACTAACAGTGGTGGTGCCACACAAGGTGGTCCAGGTTCCTTTGGCCAAGACCCACAACAGTGGGGTTTTCACAGGCCCGGCCAGGGCATCAAACGAGCCGTAGACCAAGGAGAGGAACCAGAGGGGTGAGTCGGGTACGAACTAAAGAGAAAAAGGCTGTAATAGGGACAGGCATTTTCAACCTTAGCACAGTGACTCTGAGTCAGTCAGAGAAACTAGTGCTGGTCCCCACTTATATTCTAGTTATTGGCCTTAAAATGGGTATGGGGGCCCAGGTCCCACCCTGAGGGACATATATCAATGTCACCAATTTGGACAACCCTAAAAACGAAACAAGGAGAAGTGCCTTTAAAAATGCAAAATTACTTAAAACCTAGCAACTTGGGGGGGCTTACGCTGCCTGTAAAGTGGTGCATCTGTAGCATGTATCCAAAATGCTGCTTCAAAGATGTACGGCTTTAGAGAAAACTTACAAATCTACATTGCAGCTGCAAGATTTTGACCCAAAACAAAAAATAGCCTGCCCCCCCAATACATACAAGGCCATTTGAGTCTGTTAAGGCTTAAAATGAGAACCCCCACGTGAAAAATACCACCCCAAACGAAAAAAATATTTGGCCCCCACACTAACAAACCCCTAGCCAAACACACAGCAAGCCAGCCCATGAAAGGGGGGTGGATGCTTGGGGGCAGGAGGGACTCTGGCACCCCAAAAGTCAACCACCCATATTCAGGGGGACAAGGGCCTCTTCCACACAACCTTAGGCTGGGGTTGTGGGGGGCTGCAGACGGGGCTTTACGTAATGTGGAAAACCCCTTTAAACTAGTGGGTACAAGTTGCTTTGTGGTTGGTTTTGGGCTGAGCCCAACATGCCCCAAATGCAGCCAGCTATGTTGAGTGCATGTGGCCTTGTATGGTTCAGGAGGGGGTTGGGCGATCGCTCTTCTCGCCCCTTTCCTAGCTGGCCCTGATGTATGCTCTGAAAAAGGATGTGGTTTGGATTGGTGAAGGCAGCTCACAGCCTTTGGAGAATAGAGTGGAGTGTAGAGTTCCCCTTTAATAGAAAAAGTTAGCCCATGGAAACCCAAGGGGGTAGAGGGGAGAGACAAGAGCATTGTAGAATGGAGTGTGGAGTTCCCTTTTAAAAGCAAAAGCTAGCCCAAGGAAATCATATGCATCAGAGGAGGGAGGTTAAATGCCATTTTAGGAGGAGCTAGAGGAGTGAGAGTCTTTTTACATAATTTAAACAAGGTGCATGTCACATGTTGGCAACTTAACATGCTAACATGTCCTGTGTGCAAATCTCCTTAAAAAAATACATACAGGTGAACCAGCGTAAAAAAAAAAATGTCAAGTTTAGAGGTGATCAAATACAGTGGAACCTTGGATTACGAGCATAAGTTGTTCCAGGAGAATGCTTGTAATCCAAAGCACTCGCATATCAAAGCGAGTTTCCCCATAGAAGTCAATGGAATTGAAGATAATTAGTTCCGCATTGACTTCTATTACATGCAATACCGCATGTGGCCAGAGGTGGGGGGCATCGGAGAGCCTCAGAAATACTCAGGGATAGCTCGGCTCAACTCGGAAAGCCTCAGAACGGCTCGAAAACACTTGGGAACGGAGTATTTTCGAGTATTTCCGAGTGCTTCCGAGTATTTCCGAACGGCTCCGAAGTGTTCCGAGTGTCCCCGGCGCTCCCGCACCTCTGGCCAAATGCGGTACTGCACACCCCATTAGCTTGAATTCTACTCGTTTTGAGAGACAACACTCGCAAACCGAGTCAGAATTTAAAAAAAAAAAGTTGCTGGTCTTTCAAAACGCTCGTTAACCGCATTACTCGTAAACCAAGGTTCCACTGTACCACCAAAAGAAAGCTCTATTTGTGGGAAAAAAAATATAAATTTTAGTTTTGGTTACAACATCGCACGACCGCCCGCCCAGTTTGAGACCCCTGGGGTACGCTGTACCCCTATCCATTCACCCAAAAAATGTGTCAAAAATTAAAATAGTACACAGGTTTTTGACAAAGTAATTTATTGAAGTAGATTCTTCTCCCTCCGGCAAAGTCTTCATCCTCCGGCTCTTCTCCCTCATCTGATGTCTTCTTCCGCTGCCTCCCATAGGCAGAGGATGAAGACATCGCTTAATTACTTCATTACTTAATTACTTTGTCAAAAACCTGTGTACTGTTTTTATTTTTCAGCACACCATGGAACAGCGTAGATAGCGTCCAGCTATCTATGCTATCTACGCTGTTCCATGGTGTGCTGGCAAATATTTCCATTTTGACTTGAACCAGTATCCAGCTGGTTGTTGCTGCAGCACCCATATTTCGTGAGCTCAACTAGGAAAGTGTGTGATGGGAATATGAAGTACTGTTTTTATTTTTGACACTTCTTTTTGGGTGAATGGATAGGGGTACAATGTATTGTACCCCATACTCATTCACATAGGGTGGGGGGGTCGGGATGTGGGGGCCCTCTTGTTGAGTCACTATGAGATTTCGGTATTCTGCAAAAAACCTTGTTGATCCTGCTGTTCTCTATCTCCACCTTCTGTCCATGTCCTCAATTCAGCTAGGGATTTTGCAGAGCGGTGTTGGCAGCTCTGCACATGCTCAGTTTTTAGTGAGTTTCTATCCTGAGAATTTCCTCCCTATTACATCAGCGCTCACTCGTCCCCCCCCCCCCCTCCTGACATGCTGGGCTGCGTGCTCGGATAAGGGTCTGGTATGAATTTTGGGGGGGACCCCATCGCCAATTTTTTGGGGCGTGGGGCCTCCTAATCTCCATACCAGACCAAAGGGTCTGGTATGCTTTTGGGGGTGGACCCCACGACAGTTCATTTTGGTGAGGGTTCAACTTCAAGATCCTCATTGAACAAGCCGCACCGCATGATCAGACTTGTGGTGCGACTTCTATTCAAATCAATGGGCTCTCATAGGGAACCATTGATTTTGACATGTAAAAAAAAAAAACACTTGACGAGGCTTATCGCGGCTGTATCCGGCATTAAAGCGCATTTAGCAGCTTTTACCAGCGTCGTTTTTACAGCTCTAACGCGGGTCCTCAGAACGCGCTGGCCCTGGGTTTTTTTTTTTGTTTTACAGCTTGAAAACGCCTATGCCACTTACAGCTCCTAAAAGCCTGTGTGTGCATGGACACATAGAATAACATGGAGAGGCGTTTTTCAGCTGCAAAAAAAAATGTCTGACACTGCTAAAAGCAGCTGCAAAAACGCCCTGTGTGCATTAGGCCTTAGGTTTTTCGAACTGTTTTTTTATTGGTGTGCACAGGAATATTTATTAGATTTTTCCTGTTAACTTCTAAATCTATCCTATAGTTTGTAGACGCTATAACTTTTGCGCAAACCAATCGATATACGCTTATTGGGATTCTTTTTAACCAAGAATATGTAGAAGAATACATATTGGCCTAAACTGATGAAGACATTTTTTTTTTTGGATAAGTATTATAGCAGAAAGTAAAAAATATTGTTTTCTTTTTCAAAATTGTTGCTCTTTTTTTGTTTATAGCGCAAAAAAATTTAAATCGCAGAGGTGATCAAATACCACGAAAAGAAAGCTCTATTTGTGGGAAAAAAAGGACATCAATTTTATTTGGGTACAACGTTGCACTACCGTGCAAATTACAGATAAAATAACGCAGTGCCGTATCGCAAAAAATGGCCTGGTCATTAAGGCGGTAAATCCTTCTGGGGCTGAAGTGGTTAATAAAGAAGCTGGCAATAGAGATTCCTCCATTCACACTGTTGAGCTTAAGCCCAGGTTCACACTGACTGCGGGAATTAAATTGTGCGAGTTCAGCTGAACTCGCACGATTTCATTCCCACACGTCAGTCACGACTTCAGGTGGGGGAGGGGCGATTTCGGAGACATCTGTGCGGGTTGCTGCACAGATGTCAATGGAAATCGCACCCCGAAATCGCCAAAAGTAGTACGGAAACTGCTTTTGGGAATCGGTGCGGCACCGCAAGTGCCATTGCCGCCGATTTGGCATAGGATTTGACATGCCAAATCGCATAAGTGTGAACCAGGGCTGAAAGGGGAATTGGTTGATTTTCCCTTGTTCAACCCCGATCTGAACAAGAGAACATTTATAAGTGTTTGGCTAGTCCAAAAATTTTAGACGTTTTGCCATTTTTCAGACAGAGAGCGTGAAAGCATAGGGTCATGTGACAAGACACTGCAGTCCTTTCTGCCTATCACACAGCTGGATCTCTGGCTGCAATTGAATAATAATAACTCCAGACTTTCTGACTTTAACAAGGCTGCAATGGTTGCTGGATGGTATTAACAGTTTAGTGATAGATTTCACTATTTGGCTGGATCTGATAAATGTATCTCGCTATGATTTCCATAAAACGGACAGACTGAGGTTAATACAACATCCGAGAGGCCATCAGATACAGTAAAAATGAAAGGCAATAGAGAGAATAGGAAAAGCTCTACCTTTGCAATAAAGATGTCAGATTCGTTTTCCTAATCTATGTTTGAATATTTTATCCTCCTAATCATAATTAAAACCAAACCTTATTTAAAACTTTAATGCCCACAGTCTAGTTGCTTCCCCGAATCAGTCGATGATTACTAGAAATGGCGTGCTAAGAGAAGGCATTAGCAAGGAGGAAAGTCTACAATTACCAGCAAGTCTTCCGTATTGTTCTACAGTAAGTGAGGTTCAATAAGAGATACAAAGGTTTTTGGCTGAGCCAGGCATCCATTAAGGACTTTCCATGTTCAATACGTCTCAACCTCATCCCATTCAGACGGCACATCCCAAAAATACTGTCTTCTTCAGACACCGAGATGGAGAAACTCTTGTCTGCATTACACTGGTCTCAACACAGCAAAGTGTTATTCCTCTATGAACATTAGAAAGTTAAAGTGACCCTGTTATAGCTGGATTTCAGGAATTCTGCTCCTTTGTAAAATGTGAGGGCACACTATGAGTCCAAGGAGGTGCATGACATCTCCTGGGCTTATCTCTGTTATTTACATCTGACGGTTTTATTGAACTCCCAGAGGAGGCTATCACTGTATTTCCAGGAGCCCAAGCTGATGCTTCAGGTCTAAGCATCTTCAACATTAGAGTCGGTACAGCTGTTATGCCTGCCCCTTCACTTCTCCTGCCCAATCACAGAAGCCTTTGTACTAGGGGTGCAACAGATAGTCACCGATCCGTGATCCTAACGGTTCAGCCTGTTCGGATCGGCACACACGCGATCCGCGGAGCACTCCGCCGCCTCGGCCTTAGGGAAGGTCGCGGCTTCGGCCTAGCTCCGGAGCAGCGGCCATCTTGGTACACCCGGCGGCAGCCTAGGTGAGCGGCGCGCTGACATTATCATCAGCCGCCTCAACTGCAAGCAAGTAAGCTCCAATCGTAGGGGAGATGTGGATATTACAGTGGGGGTAGATGTGGATATTACAGTGGGGGAGATGTGAATATTACAGTGGGGGAGATTGTGGATATTACAGTGGGGAAGATGTGGATATTATTACAGTGGGGGGAGATGTGGATATTACAGTGGGGGGAGATGTGGATATTACAGTGGGGGGAGATGTGGATATTATTACAGTGGGGGGAGATGTGGATATTATTACAGTGGGGGGAGATGTGGGTATTATTACAGTGGGGGGAGATGTGGATATTACAGTGGGGGGAGATGGGGATATTACAGTGGGGGAGATGTGGATATTACAGTGGGGGAGATGTGGATATTACAGTGGGGACTATATGGTGGTGGAATTTTCACAGGTTTTTGTAAATTCAATTAATTTTTTTTTTTTTTTGATCCGAAAATGATCCAAACCGTGACTCCTGATCCGAGGAACGATCCGAACCGTGAGTTTTTTGATCCGTTGCACCCCTACTTTGTACTATGTGAACTTATTCGCAAAATACAAAGGCTTCTCTAAATGGGGAGTGGCGGGCAAAGCTGCTCCGTGTTCATCTCTCTCCTCTCTCACATCCCCGGGTGTCACTGTATTCCTCTGGCAGAGCCATAACCCTGCCAGATATAAATATTAGAGATAAGTTCAGGAGATGTCATGCACCTCCTTGGACCTAAATCACAGTGCACCTGCACTTCTTGCAAAGTGGCTGACTTCCTGGAATTTAGCTTTATTAACCCAGACAAAGGCCCCTGCAACAGAGTCTCTAAATGCACCTCTTTTGTGACTGGTGTCTACCACTTCCTCTTTGTTTCAGAGTTGCAGCCTCTGTAAGGCTAGGTTCACACTCTGTGCATGCATGTGCGTTCCCACGTGTTTCAAGTGTTGCCTGTAGAGCAGCCAAGTTAAATCAATGAACTTCCCTACTCGCAGGAAACACGAGTCCCTGACCCTTTTGAGACATTGCGCTGCACAAAGGCACGTGGTACTTCAGCACCATGCATTTTGGCACACGCAAAAACGCGAATGTTCCCGGACGCATCGGGGTGCCTATAAGAATCGGAGCTCCATTCATACTTGCCGGTTTTGCACTACAAATGAGCATCGCACTTGCCATGGATTTCGAAAGTCACTCCAAACTTGGCTAGCAGTTGCGCATTTTGTCACGACAGATGCTTGGTAAAAAAAAACCGCAAGGCTCAACACCTGAAAAAGGTGCAAGAGCTTCTTTGGCATGTTTGGCAGGAGTAGGGCAGCCCATTAAGTGCATTGGCTGCCCTATGCATCTCTTGCAACAAGTGTGCAAAAAAACCCCACGCATTAGTGTGACATGCTGATGTGAATAGGCTCTTCATTGTACTGTCACGTGTCTGCAAAAGGACAGTATGTCTCTGCGGGTTGCAGAAAAGCTTGCGATGTTGCATGCATTTCCGCAGCACACAAATGTGAGCCTAGCCTAAGCGCTTGTTTGCACAAGCGTTACCCTCTGAAGAAACATCTGCGGTAGATTGCATTTCAGAGGACATTTGACAGGCAAGGAGGAGGCAATATGTTGCCTCCTGACCACCTGTTTTAACCACTAAGGCTAGGTTCACATTTGCATAGCTCCCAACTGTCCCTAATTTGGAGGGACTTTCCCTGATTTGGAGCAATGTCCCTCTGATGTTTTCCGTGTGGCGTGACTTCTCACAAGGGTCAGGGACTTCTTTTAGAGTTTTTAACATGCACAAGGCAGCCTATTAAAATGAATGAGCTGCCCTACACACGATGTGCGTAACCACATGGAACCACATGCACATGCACAATGTGTGAGCCTAGTCTAAACGCCTACAACACCATGCTGCAACTGTGTATATTTCACTTGTGGCCCAATTCACCTAAATGGGTCGCATTTTTGCAGGTGGTACTGTCCACCAAGTGTGACGGGTGGAATCATTTTTAATGCGCCGTAATGAAAATTGTCACTGCACTGTATATCCTCATATAGCTGCCTTTGCAGGGGAGGCCATTGGGGAAGGGCTAAAAACACGACTCAACCTTCTGTTTTTATTGCCCCACAAAGAGTTAATGTCATTAACCAGGAAATCAGTCCGAGACAGAAGTACAGTTAAATCACACTTGTTTAATAATAAAAGTAAAAAGAACAAACGTAGTCAAAACATAGCCAAAGTTCAGTAACCGGAACGGATAGCCAGCCAAGCCAGAAGTCAGGGATCAATGTAGTGGAACAGCAAGCAGGATCTGGAGCCAGAAGAGATGTCAGTAAAGCAAGTCATTAAACAGGAACACAGGAGAATGTCTCTGTGATGTTGACCAAGGTGAAGGCAGAGATCCACTGGGCTGCAGGGCTTAAGTAGGCAAGACTGACGAGCAGGATCATTAACAGCTGAGTAAGTGATGAGAGAGATAGGAGCTGGCAATTAGCCGACAGCTGAGCGGCCAGCTCAGAGAAGGAAGGGCTGAGCCCAGCCCTGTCAGTTAACTAAGAATAAGGCTGGATTCACACCTATGCATTTTTAGTGCTTTTTGCATTTTGCAGATTTACACTACAGTCCATTTTACAGGGTTTCCTATGGAACATGTTCTGTAGAGCAAATCTGCAAAATGCAAAAAGCACTAAAAATGCATAGGTGTGAATCCAGCCTTAGACTCATTTGGCACTTCCAAATGTCTGAAGCCTGTGTTGCCTTCATGCACCATAGTTTTATCCTCTGATTCCTACATCATTGCTGTGACCTCTAGTGACATATAGGGTCAGAGGCAGGGACCACGCTGATCTGCCAAAATCGTAACTTGTTCTGCACTGAAGTCCCAAGCAATGTTGTCAGTCCTGCCTGATTTCTCCCCTGCTGAACAACAGAACACCCCATCCGTATGTTATGGAGAGGACAAGCAGTAAGGTGTCCTGTAGTCCAGCAGGAGAGAATTAGGCAGGGCTAACAGCGCAGTTTAGGATTTTAGTGCAGGAAGTTAGGAGCTTACTGGATTTTTAAAGAGACAAAACATGGGGAAAAGTGTGAGAGGTACAGTATTAAATCGTCAGTTTTTATTTTATTTTGTGTATTATACTTTAAAGAGAATGAGCATTAGTATACTTATTTATTTTTTGAGTCAGAAACAAAAAATTGTAAATTAAATATGTGTGCTGCAAACAAATTATTCCATTAATATTTCTATCCTCCAATCCAGCCAGCAGGGGGAGTGTTAGTTAATTGTTGTAAATAGCCTGTTGTTTACAGAGCTCAGTAGCTCCAGCTGAAATAATTAATTGGTGTCACGCCCTCTGCAGGAAAGCTCCCTCTAAAGGAAGCAATGACAGATCGATTTCTCACTGGTCCAGCTTGTGAAGAAACAACAGACTAAGATAAGGGAAGTGGTCTCATAGTAATCCCATCACTGATGACTTGTTTTTAGTGACCATGACATGGCCCTAAAGGTATATGTGTAATTTACTTCTGGGGTTTGCGTTTACATTTTGCCAGCAGTTGTTGCAATCTAAGTCCAGGCATGTTATTAGGGTGCCATAATGCGCTGCTTTAATGCATGCCACACACTTTAGAGCAGCACACTGTATCTCAGTGTAAAGTATAAGCCACCATGCCTACCACAGCCTTTTTTGAATGGGTCCAAATGCTGGAAAATGGACACCTTGAGGGCTCATTTACACTTGTTTTGACTTTAACACACAATAAAACGTCTACCACCTCAGCATGCTTTTTTATGTGTTTTTTTGTTATGCTTCCGTGCTGATTTTTTGAAGCTTGGCAAATGCTAGACATGTGCAATTCGTTTCAGTCCGAATACAAATTCAGGCAAATTTTTGGTTATTCGGAGATTCAGATGTATCCGAATCACCAAATGAAATAGTAGCGAATAGTAACGAATTTATTTAAAATTAGTTTTGTTTATTCCTTTTCTAACGAATTCCAACTTTTCAGAACAATTAGAATTCGGATCAGTCGAAAAACGACCGATTCAGATTCTATGTGAAGAAATAGCTGGTTGTTAAGCAGCGGGGTGGGAAGCCGGCCGCCCGAGTCCTTAACAACCATGAGTCATCTTCTGTCAGCGGGCTTCCTCTCTGAAAGATGAATATAAAGATAAAGAATGCTGGGAATTGCCCAGAAAAAGAAAAATGTTTAAAAAAATGGTGTAGGATCCCCCCCCCCCCCCGTCCATACTAGGCCCTTCGGCTCTGATATGAATTTTAAGGGGAACCCCACTCCAAAATTAAAAAAAAAAAACAGCCTCCCCCTCAAAATCAATACCAGACCCTTATCTGAGCATGCAGCCTGGCAGGTCAGGAAAGGGGGGGGTGAGCGCCCCCCCCACCCAACCATACTAGGCCACATGCCCTCAACATGGGGGGTGCTTTGGGACAGGGGGCGCTGAACCTCCTCCACCCCAAAGCACCTTGTCCCCATGATGATGGGAGACAAGGGCCTCTTCCCGACAACCCTGGGCTGTGGTTGTTGGGTTCTACGGCTTCGGGGCTTATCAGAATCTGGAAGCCTCCGGATCCCCCCCCCCCCCCGTGTGAATGGGTATCGTGTACATCATACCTGTACCCATTCACCAAAAAAGTACCAAAAAGTAAGAAACACAAACATTTTTTTTGTTTTTGACAAATCCTTTATTAAAAGAAAAAAAAATAGTGTCCCTCGATGTCCATCACAACGCCCGTCAACCCGAAAAATAGAAAAATGTCAAAAAGAGCTTCGCCTCCTAAGAGGCTACCCACCATCTCTTTGGCTTTGACAGCTCTTATATAGGCAAGGGGCGGGGCCACCCACTTACGAATCTAATTATCTTTTTTATCTTTTTTTTTCCAACAAAAGTGGAGTTCTGCTTTAAGCCGTCTTTTGCTCACCTGCTTTATACAATATAATCTAATGCTGGACCCCGTGATTCCATGGCTGCTCTGGCCCAGGGTTCAATTTTTCCTTTGCTTGCGCCATTTCCTTATGGCTGCGCCTGCTATGGTCTCCCTGACCCTGGCAGCCAATCAACTTGAATTGTATTTCCTTACACACAATGAAGGATTCGGAACGCTTGTCAAAAGCCTGCTCTTTGAGTCTCAATGAAAGAAATACATTTGAGAATGTGCGATACGTTGGAGAACGCCAGCAGGTTACAATCAATCACGGCTCATACGGAGTGGACAACAAATTTTTTTTTTTTTTTTTTCCACCCTTCAGTCTCAATGCGCTTCCGAAAAAAAAAAAAATCATTACTTTGCTTTCTTGGAAGAAAAAAAACAACAGGTGTACCAATTAAATGTGTTGGCACAGCAGTAACAATAGGGATCCAAATGTTTCAGGCAGCCAGCCCCAGGTAATCAGCTGATTGGTGAGCGTTTTATATAAAACTAGGACTGTATGGGAAGAAATAATCTACATTTACATTGCAGCGCACAATGCAATCCAATATTGTAGAACTGTAGGAAGGGTACAATCTGTACACGAAGCCTTCATTACAAGTGAATGGACTGATGTAGACCTAAGCTACATGGGCGATATTGATTGCTGGCTACTGAGAGTTTTAGGCTTCATTTACACTAGACGACTGCGTTTGGTTTATAGAAAAGCAACAGAAAAAATATGGGAAGTTTATTCTTCCAAAATGAAGTTTTGTACTGCATTTAAAGCAGAACTCCAAGTTCCCCCCCCCCCCCAAACTAAAAGCTTTCATAAATACATACTGCTGACCACCCTATGCTACAGGGCAGCAGCTGTGCGCTGGATCACGTATATATATGCAATTCCGAGCTTCCGCCAGCAGGGGGTGCACCCACCACTTCTGCTGTGAATATTTAAGCTGTTCTGTAGGTGCTGGGGACTCGATGGCTTCCGGCACCCGGCTGATTGTCAGTAAACAACACAGAACTGGGATCTACCTATGTAAACAAGTCAGATCGCTGTTCTGACAGGGGGGAAAGGATGCATTCTGTGTTCCTGCATAGAATCCATTTCTTCCCCTAGCAAAAGCAGCACATACAGTACACAAAAACGCTAGCTAGGCACAAAGTTAAACCTTTGATCGCCCTAGATGTTTAACTCCTTCCCAGCCAGTGTCATTAGTACAGTGACGGTGCATGTTTATTTTTTGTTTCAATGTTTTTATTAACCACTTACGGACCGCCCGCCGTCGTTATACGGTGGCTGTTTGAAGGAGGATATCGTTGTTATGGCAGCAGCTAGCTGCCATAACCCCGGTATCCCCGTCTTCAGCGGGCGGTCCGCTACAAGATAAAAGTGGTCTCTGCGGCGGATTCGCAGCGAGACCACTTTTAACGGTGATGGGAGAGGGCCCCCCTGCCGCGATCCGGTGCCCTCCACCGCTTACCGGAGCTGTCGGCAGCGGCAGAGGCGATCGCGTCTGTTCTCCTGTCGGGTATGGAGACGAGTGAGGGGAAGATGGCCCCCATCTGTCTCCGTACAATTGCTGGGCGGAAGTGACGTTTTAACAGCTCTTAAAGTTCTTAAAATTATAGTGTAAATATGAGATCTGAGGTCTTTTTGACCCCAGATCTCATATTTAAGAGGTCCTGCCATGCTTTTTCTATTACAAGGGATGTTTAAATTCCTTGTAATAGGAATAAAATTGACATTAAAAAAAAAAAAAAAAACAGTGTAAAAATAAAAAATAAAAGGTAAAATGCAAAAAAAAAACTTTAAACGCGCCCCGTCCCGACGAGCTCGCGCGCAGTAGTGAACGCATACGTGAGTAGCGGCCGCATATAAAAACGGCGTTCAAACCACACATGTGAGGTATCGCCCCAATCGGTAGAGTGAGAGCAATAATTCTAGCCCTAGACCTCCTCTGTAACTTAAAACATGCAACCTGCAGAATTTTTCAAACGTCGCCTATGAAGATTTTTAAGGGTAAAAGTTTGTCGCCATTGCACGAGCGGGCGCGATTTTGAAGCGTGACATGTTGGGTATCAATTTACTCGGCGTATCATTATCTTTCGCAAAATATAAAAAAATTGGGCTAACTTTACTGTTGTCTCATTTTTTAATTAAAAAAAGTGTATTTTTTCCACAAATAAGTGCGCTTGTAAGACCGCTGTGCAAATACGGTGTGACAGAAAGTATTGCAACGACTGTCATTTTATTCTCTAGGGTGTTAGAAAAAAAATGTATAATGTTTGGGGGTTCTAAGTAATTTTCTAGCAAAAAAAAAAACTATAACTTGTAAACAACAAATCTCAGAAAGAGGCTCGGTCCTTAAGTGGTTAAAGTATCTGCATGGTACATGAAATTAGACATTGAGCCAAATGACATTACACACTTGAAATACAATGTTATCATTGAGGTACATTTAAAGTGCAAAATAAAATCACATTGTTAATCACATAAATCAACTAGAACACTTAAAACTGTAGTAGGTCTTGGAATTAGAAGGGCGCGTATGAATTTCCCAGTGAAATCTTTGTGGGATCGTACTGTAAATTCCACCGTGAGACAGTGCATATTTTTTAGTACTGATCTTAGTATTGGTGTTACTGGTTCCCAGAAAGTGTCAATTAGTGTCAGATTGTCCACCGCAATATCGCAGTCTCGCTATAAGTAGCTGATCGCCACCATTACTAGTATAAAAAATAAATAAATAAAAATTTCAGTATATATCCCATAGTTTGTAGATGCTATAACGTTTGCATAAACCAATCAATATACATTTATTGATATTTTTTAACCAAAAATATGTAGCAGAATACATTTTGGCCTTATGAAGAAATTTGATTTTTTTTCAATTTTTTTATTGGATATATTTTATAGCAGAAAGTAAAAACATCTTCTTTTTTTTTTTGCTAGAAAACTACTTAGAACCCCTTAACATATTTTTTTTTTTTTTTAAGCAGAGCCCCTAGATAATAAAATGGTGGGTGTTTCATACTTTTATGTCTCACAATATTTTTTCAAACTCACATTTTTTGGAAAAAATACATTTTAGTGAATTTAGATAATGCACACAAAAACAATATAATACCTAATTTTTGGGTAAAATATAAAAGATGATGTTACATCGGGTAAATAGATACCAAACATGTCACGTTTAAAATTGCGCATGCTCGTGGAATGGCGCAATTCCTCCTTAATAATAAGGAAATATGAAATTTCCCCATCAGCAGGTAAGTGAATTTTAGTGCAGAAGAGGTATTGCAGGGGTACATTTTCCATCAGGTCTTAAATACTATCTGGTAACTCAAGAATAAATCATTGTCCACTCTGGATCTGATAGAAAAGGTCATTTTTAATTTTTCAACTGAGCTACTGTTGCCACCAATTATGTTGACAATGATGCACCTCCTAGTGGGCTTTCCATAGGAATATATAGGTGAGTATGAAGGAGCGTTTAAAGCATCGCCTATGGAGACTTTTAGGTACCTTAGCGTGCACAATTTTAAAGCTTGACACATTAGGTATCATTTTACTCGGCATAACATCATCTTTCACATTATACAAAAAAATTGGGGTAATCTTTGCGTTTTATTTTTATTCATTAAATACAATTTTTTTCTAAAAAAATGCGTTTGCAAAACCAATGCGCAAATACCGTGTGACATAAAAAATTGCAATAAACGCCATTTTATTCCCTAGGGTCTCTGATAAAAAAACAAATGTATAATGTTTGCGGGTTATAAGTATTTTTCGAGCAAACAATACTGATTTAAACTCGTAAACAAAAAGTGCCAGTAAATGGTTATTTAATGTCAGCAGTTCTGCGGAGTACTGGCGTGCTGTGAATGAGCTGCATCTCATTCACAGGCTAGGTTCACACATATGCGGCTCTGAAAGCAGCGTTTTGCGTGGGCACGGCAGCCTATTTATTTGAATGGGCTGTCGTGCCTCTTGAAATGCAGGGAAAAGGTCCCTGCAGCATTTTAGAAAATTACAGCCTGCACAGGAACCGTAAGTGCAGTGTGGTTCCCAGTGTGTACGGCATGCCATTAGGATTTGAAAAACAACAGACTAGTTGGATGGATCACCAGATAAAATAAAGGAAAGAAAGCCTAAAAAAGGAAAACAAATGCAGCCATCACAGCTAAGAATTGGTAAGCTGCAATGAAATAAACGTTCTGCTTTTGGGTTTAATACCGCTATCAGAGCTTGACCACCCTTCAAAGTGTATTTTAACCACTTCAGCCCCAGAAGATTTGGCTGCTCAATGACCAGGCAATTTTTGGCCATAAAATGTTTGTAATTTTTTTCCCACAAATAGAGCTTTCTTTTGGTGGTATTTGATCATCTCTGCGGTTTCTATTTTTTGCGCTATAAACAAAAAAACAGCGACAATTTTGAAAAAAACACAATATCTTTTACTTTTTGCTATGATAAATATCCCCATTTTTTTTTATCAAAAAACAATTTTTTTCCTCAGTTTAGGCCGATATGTATTCTTCTACATATTATTGGTAAAAAAAATTGCAATAAGCGTATATTGATTGGTTTCTGCAAAAGTTATAGTGTCTACAAAAAAGCCACAAGGTGTCACAGCCGGGTGCCCACACTTGTGATGCCGGCGCCAGGGAGAGGTGAGAGAGAGAAGCGAGGGTTCGGGCGGCCACTTTGCTGGATCGTGGGACAGGTGAGTGTGTGTTTATTAAAAGTCAGCAGCTACACTTTTTGTAGCTGCTGACTTTTAATAAACACAAAAAAGAGTGGAACTCCGCTTTAACCGCTTACCGCCTGGCCGTCATATGACGGCCAGGCGGCACGACTCTTGTTCTGAGCAGGCGTCATCTGACGTCTGTCCATTTAAACAGGGCATGCGCGCAATTGTGTGCGTGCAGCCCTGTACCTTCGGTGGCGGCGTGTCACGGAGACATCACTCGCCACCGAGGGGGGTGAACAGCCATTGGCATGGCTGTTTACCACGTGATTGGCTATGATGAAGTCACGGCCGATCACAGATGGTACCGCCCCACTTTGCACGGCGCATGCAAGCGATCACGCAGGTGGCAGCATGTTCCCGGGAACACTGCTCGTCACCGACGCTGGTAGACAGCCATTGGCTGGCGGCTGTTTACCATGTGATCGGCTGTGATGCTTTCACAGCCGATCACTAAATGTAAACATAGAGCGGTAACAAGATGTTACCAGGTTCTCCTCCTCACACACCGATCGTGTGTGAGAAGGAGATTGTGGTAACATCTCGTTACCGCTTACAGTGTACACCAACACACACTGATTGCCGCCCCCCAATAAAGAGGACCTGTCACCACCCATCAAAGTACCTGTCACTGTCCAACTGAGTATCCGAGTACCTGTCACAGTCCATAAGAGTACCCGAGTACCTGTCACAGTCCATATGAGTACCCGAGTACCTGTCACAGACCATATGAGTACCCGAGTACCTGTCACAGTCCATATGAGTACCCGAGTACCTGTCACAGTCCATATGAGTACCTGTCACAGACCATATGAGTACCTGTCACAGACCATATGAGTACCCGAGTACCTTTTACAGTTCATCTGAGTATCTGAGTACCTGTCACTGACCATCTGAGTACCCAAGTACCTGTCACAGTTCATCTGAATACCCGAGTACCTTTCACAGTTCATCTGAGTACCCGAGTACCTTTCACAGTTCATCTGAGTACCTGAGTACCTGTCACAGTTCATATGAGTACCGAGTACCTGAGTATCTGTCACCGTGCTTCAGAGTACCCGAATACCAGTCACCAGCCCATCAGAGTACCCGAGTACCTATCTGTAGCCCATCAGAGTACCCGAGTACCTGTCACCAGGCCATCTGAGTACCCGAGTACCTGTCACCAGGCCATCTGAGTACCCGAGTACCTGTCACCAGGCCATCAGAGTACCCGAGTACCTGTCTGCAGCTCATCAAGTTACCCAGAGTACCTGTCACCAGCCCATCAGAGTACCCGAGTACCTATCTGCAGCCCATCTGAATACCCAAGTACCTGTCACAGTTCATCTGATTACCCGAGTACCTGCCACAGTCCATATGAGTACCTGATTACCTGTCACAGTCCATATGAGTACCTGAGTACCTGTCACAGTTCATCTGATTACCCGAGTACCTGCCACAGTCCATATGAGTACCTGATTACCTCTCACAGTCCATATGAGTACCTGAGTACCTGTCACAGTTCATCTGAGTACCCGAGTACCTGTCACAGTTCATGTGAGTACAAAAGTACCTGTCACAGTCCACCTGAGTACCCGAGTACCTGTCACAGTTCATCTGAGTATCCGAGTACCTGTCACAGTCCATATGCGTACCTGAGTACCTGTCACAGTACATATGAGTACCTGAGTACCTGTCACAGTACATATGAGTACCTGAGTACCTGTCACAGTCCATCTGAGTACCCGAGTACCTGTCACAGTTCATCTGAGTACCCGAGTACCTGTCACAGTCCATATGCGTACCTGAATACCTGTCACAGTACATATGAGTACCTGAGTACCTGTCACAGTCCATCTGAGTACCCGAGTACCTGTCACAGTCCATCTGAGTACCCAAGTACCTATCTGTAGCCCATCAGCGTACCTGAGTACCTGTCACCAGGCCATCAGAGTACCCGAGCACCTGTCACTAGGCCATCAGAGTACCTGAGTACCTGTCACCAGCCCATCAGAGTACCCGAGTACCTATCTACAGCCCATCAGAGTACCCGAGTACCTATCTGCAGCCCATGCCCCATAGAATCTAAGTTGGGGTGTTTGCTTTCCAAAATGGGGTCATTTTGTGGGTAATTCCACTGTCCTGGTGCTCAAGGACCTTCTAAAGTGTGATAGGTAGGAATGAAATGACATGTGTAATTTATGCTCCTAGAATGCTTGAAGGTACTACTTCAATGTTGGGCCTCTTTATGTGGCGATGCTGTGTAAAAGTCTCACACATGTGGTATCGCCGTACTCGGGAAGAGTAGCAGAATGTATTTTGGGGTGTAATTTGTTGTATGCATATGCTGTGTGTGAGAAATAACCTGATAATATGACAATTTTGTAACAAAAAAAAATCTTCATTTTGCAAAGAATTGCGGGAAAAAATTACAACTTAAAAAAACTCACCATGCTATTTACTTAAAGAGGAAGTAAACTCTGCATTTTTTGTTGCGTTTTTCAGGTCATATAATATGTAACATTATTTAAAATAATTGCCCTGTCTAATATCTGCAAAAACGCTTGTTACCTACTATATTTAGAAGTTTTTAGTAAAATCTTCTTCCGGGATTAGGCTGCACCATCTTGAGTATTGATTTCTGAGTCCCCTGTGGACTTCATTTCCGCCCTTCTTTATTTTCCTTTGCTGAAATCTCGCACGTACGCGAGCATGTGTTACCGAGCCTCATTCGACCTTCCTATGGCAACCAAGCAAGGAAGCTGGGAAACACTGCCCAGTCTCGCGTGTCTTCAAAGCGGTGCCGCACAGAGCGGAACTCTCAGACACGGCATGATGCTGGAGGGGGAACGTCACACAGAGTGTGCCGTAAATTGAAGCACGGACAGCGCATGCGCCGGGACATAAACAGACATTGCGGGACGAAATATAAGAAAAAAAAACAAGTAAGGAAGCTTTTACATACCGTGATCAGTAGCTTTATTATTAAGGATTATAATGAGCTGAAGTTGTGATAGAGGGTTTACAACCACTTTAATACCTTGGAATGTCTACTTTCTAAAAGGGGGTCATTTGGGGGGTATTTATACTTTCCTGACTTGTTAGTGTTTCAAGAAATGAGATACACCTGATGTACTGAAGGCCTGATCAGATGTGTTCAATTTTCAGTGATTGGCACCATAGCTTGTAGACTCTATAACTTTCACAAAGACCAAATAATATACACTAATTTGGGTTATTTTTACCAAAGATATATAGCAGTATAAATTTTGGCCAAAACTTATGAAGAAAAATTACTAATAAGCAAAATTTTATGACAGAAACAAAGAAAAAGGCATTTTTTCACAAAATTTACAGTCTTTTTTAATTTATAGCACAAAAAATAAAAAACCCAGTGATTAAATACCACCAAAAGAAAGCTCTATTTGTGTGAAAAAAGGACGCAAATTTCATATGGGTACAGTGTTGCATGACTGAGTAATTGTCATTCAAAGTGTGAGAGCGCTGAAGGCTGAAAATTGGTCTGTGCAGGAAGGGGGTGTAAGTGCCCAGTGGTTAAAGTGTTACTAAACCCAGGACCCTGCATTCACTATATCTAGTCCCGCACAATACACAGAACATGGAAATGCAATTATTTTAGTAAATATAAACTGCTAAATAACTTTTCTCACCAGCAGTATATAGAAGTCTTGTCAGGAGTTTTCATTCTCCTCTGACTGTCCTATGAGGCTGCAGGACCCCTGACCCTCTGCCTGGACAGTGCTGATTGGCCCTGTGCTGATCACATGCACCCTCCCAAGAAAAAAATAAAAACTCTCTATCAATGCACACCAAACTGAGCATGTGCAGAGTACCCCCAAGGCTCTGAACTATCAGGAAATGGATAGGGGACAGTGGAAGAAGGGGAGGAGCAGAGAAGACAGGATCAAACAGCCTTTTTGCACAAACTGTAGGATTAAAATAGGGCCTTAATACACGCAGATCTAAGTTTTCATTGAGCAGTTCATTATTCAGTTCCATAACCGAAAAGCAGTCTGTCACAAAGCTGATTTGTTTTGCTGGATACATGTCAGAGCTTCATTAAATCGGTTATTTAAAAGCCATTCTAGATAGTGTCAATTAGTCATGGAAATAGATTAATTTAATTATTGATTTGTTTGGCATTCGTTTGAGGGTGAAATAAGAATTGTGGAAAATAAAATGCGTATTGTTCACGGTGTGTTGGGTTTATTTTATAAATTAACCTCTGTGAGTTTAAAGATGAATTAACATGTGGAAAACAGCTATGTTTTCTGCCGCGGCACAGGCTTGGGACACCTCTATTAAAGCAAACTCCGGTCATGTCATTAAAAACCATACTGACCCCCTGCACCTCAGCAATCTGTAGCAGTACTTTTTTGTTTGTTTTTTCCAAACATCCGGTAATCCTTACCTTAAAGCAGCCTTTCTCAACCTTTTATACCCAAGAGGAACCCTTGAAATAAGCTTTAGGTCTCGGGGAACCCCTGCAATTCATTAGAAGTCAGTAGGAAAATGCTACTTACATTGGTGGTCGTAATGACACCCTTACAGACTGATTAAAACATCATTGATGGGAATTTTTTGAGGCACCGTCAGCTTTCTGACTTTGTTGCTTTGCAACATCATGAGTCGCAGATCAAGTCTACTCTTACAGAGTTTGGACGCTTGTGAGCTGTTCAAGATTCCTCTGCTTCACATGATCTCTGCCCTCTACAAACTGCTAGACACAGCTAAACCTAGTTCCAAACCGGTTTTCATTAGGTAAAAGGGAGCGTGACCTCCAGTGTGAGTTCACTAAGGAACAACTGCATCGTTTGTATCGCCTGGCACACTCTAGTTCTGTAGATCCCAAGACACAAAAGAATAACTATAAGCTGCTGTCAAGGTGGTATTGTGTCCCTATGACCCTGGCTAAAGACTACCCCTTGGCCTCTGCTCTGTGCTGGAGAGGATGTGGACAGAGAGGAACGTTCCTTTACATATGGTGGGACTGCCTTTTACTACAACCTTTTTCGTCAACGGTTCGTAAACATGTATCAGATGGTCTCGGTGTGGACCTCCCTGATTCACCAAAGCACTTTCTGCTCCACATCCCCCCCCTCATGCCTATTTCTCATTATAAACAAAGTGCTCACCTCCTCGATGCTGCTAAGCACTTCATACCAGTCCACTGGAAAAGCTTGTGCATTCTAAGCGAAACGGAGTGGGTCGAGAAGGTGAGGGAGATCATGGAGGCAGAATGGCTTGCCACCTGCAGGGGCACTCGGGAAAGATTTGACCCCACCTGGGCACTCTGGAGAGACCACATCTCTGGAACATACCGGTACTCAGTCTCTTCCAGCTTGGCCATTGCCTTGCTGGCCCTGGCTGATCCCACATTTAAACAACTAGCCCTGGCAGACCAAAATCCTGCAGTTAACAACCTTTCTGTCGCTGTATCTAACCAGCTAACAAACCGGGTGTGAACATCATGTTCTTGCTGTGTGAACAATAGTTACATTTCAAGATAGTTTAAGGTCATCAGTGTTCTGATGATATTGATATTGATTGCACTCAATGTTAGTAAGGTCCTCCTATCCTCTTCCTGAGCGGGGGAGGGGATATGTCCACAGGGACCGACTGTCCGGTACATAGGAGAACCTCCATATGTCTTACAGTGCTGATATAGCTAATCACCGTTACCAGTCTTCACCTGAACTGCGAATGATGACTTATTTTGGTTTATGGGCTCTGGCGCTGTGATTGGCCGGAGCTGCGGTGAGGTCACTCCTGCGCATGCGCACAGAAGCCATTATTCATGGCACGCGGCCCTGAAGAAACTGCATCGGGTGGCCATTCCTTCAAAAGCGAATGCGCTGATTACGTCATCAGCGGCGTATACAGTAAATATCTCCTAAACAGTGCCAGTTTAGGAGATACTGAGCTAAGCAGGGCAATAACTTCTCCGCAGGATGTGGAAACCTTGCAAAAAGATCTGAACAAATGAATGGGGTGGGCAACTCCATGGCAAATGAGGTTCAATGTAGAAAAATGTAAAATAATGCATTTGGGTGGCAAAAATATGAATGCAATCTATACACTGGGAGGAGAACCTCTGGGGGAATCTAGGATGGAAAAGGACCTGGGGGTCCTAGTAGATGATAGGCTCAGCAATGGCATGCAATGCCAAGCTGCTGCTAACGCAAACAGAATATTGGCATGCATTAAAAGGGGGATCAACTCCAGAGATAAAACGATAATTCTCCCACTCTACAAGACTCTGGTCTGGCCGCACCTGGAGTATGCTGTCCAGTTCTGGGCACCAGTCCTCAGGAAGGATGTACTGGAAATGGAGCGAGTACAAAGAAGGGCAACAAAGCTAATAAAGGGTCTGGAGGATATTAGTTATGAGGAAAGGTTGCGAGAACTGAACTTATTCTCTCTGGAGAAGAGACGCTTGAGAGGAGATATGATTTCAATGTACAAATACCGTACTGGTGACCCCACAATAGGGATAAAACTTTTTCTCAGAAGGGAATTTAACAAGACACGTGCCCACTCATTAAAATTAGAAGAAAAGAGGTTTAACCTTAAACTACGTAGAGGGTTCTTTAATGTAAGAGTGGCAAGGATGTGGAATTCCCTTCCACAGTCTGTGGTCTGAACGGGGGGCATCGATAGTTTCAAGAAACTATTAGATAAGCACCTGAACGACCACAACATACAGGGATATACAATGTAATACTGACATATAATCACACACATAGGTTGGACTTGATGGACTTGTGTCTTTTTTCAACCTCACCTACTATGTAACTATATATATTTACAGTACCTACAGGTTGGCCTTATTATAGGCTTACCTGTAGGTACAAGAAGAAGAAGAGTTTATTTCCTCTTTAAAAAAAAGGTTCTAAAATGTACACCATTACCCCAGTGGTGTAAATACGGTTGTGCCAAGGGGCAGACAGCGAGGATCAGTACTGCAGGTGGGAGAGGTGGATGTGTGCGGACGGACAATGCAGCAATGTCATGCAACAAAACGGATTGTTGTGCGGCTATTTATTCGACGCATAATCCGCTAAATAGTGTGCATATAGGCACTGACACATTTTTCTCCCCGTTTTGAAGCTGGTAAAAAAAAAAAACAATGACGGAATGACTCCAATAAGAAGGACCTAGAACACTCCTGAGCGTGAAATAGTTCTCGCCGTCGGCTGTTTTTTTCCTCCTTGAACTTCTTCCAGTGGTTATATATTATTAAACAGTTTTAAAAATCACAAACCACCCCCATTCGCCGTAATATATATTTTCTTCTACGCAGAGTGACTTCATGGCTCTACAAAGCTCATTAACATCATTGCTAATGTTTATTAAATGTATTCCATTAGTTTTATAGGTGATCCAGTTTCCTATATGCCTTGTAAGGCAATTAGGAGTGCGAAGCAGGATGCATTATGTGTTCATCATAGGACAGCCAATACATGGAGGAGCACTGAAGTGGAAGATGGTGTGATTTCCAGATGGAAGAATGTATCACATGACATCTCATCACTCGCTGACGGTGCAAAACACCCATCCATTCAATTAAAACCAATGACTAATGTACAAACATGATCCCTTTAATGGGATCTTCTAATTATTCGTCACCTTTTACACTCCGCGTGATAAACGTTTAAGGCTGAGCTGCATGACACCTCTCAAGGCTCGTTTTCATGGAAGTGTTTGTATCCATCATTTGTTTACTGCCCTTTGGCTATTGTTACTATTTATCACCCACCATTAATGTATTGTTTTCACAGCCTTCAAGGCTCTTCTTGTCCTCCAGACCTTCAATTTCTTCCACTTCTAAATATGTCATGCATTAAAAAAAAAGTGTCATGCATTGACTCAATTCTTTAAAGGATTTGTAAAGGTTCGTGTTTAAAAAAAAAAATAACTTAACTCCTCTGTGCAGTTGGTTTTGCAGAGAGTGGCCCCAATCCTCCTTTTCTGGTGTCCCTCAGTGGCACTCCTGGCTCCTCCTTCTCAAGTGCCCCATTGGAGAGCCGCTCTCCCTCGGGGCACTCGTGCGGGCGCGCTCCCGTGTCCTGCCGCTGCGTTCATTGACACAGACAGCAGGACTCGGCCCCGCCCCCCGGCTCCCACGTCATTGGACTTGATTGACAGCAGCGGGAGCCAACGGCTGTGCTGTTATCAGTCTATCCAATCAGGACCCGAGACACCGGCTGGAGCTGGTGTGCTCGTCCCCATCGCTGGAAAGACCGGGTTCAGGTATTAAGTAAAAGAGGGGCTCTGGGGGGCTGCTGTAGCACAACCTCGACAGTTTACACCCCCTTTAAACATTGCTCCTAACTGTCCCTGATTTGGAGCAATGTCCCTCTTTCCTCTCATTTGTCCCTTATTTTGGTCTGATCTATATATAAAATGCACTTTTTATCAAAAAGTGTTTTGCAGCGCTAAACCTTTCACTTTCATCTGATTTCTAAATTGCGCAATTTGTAATTTCCAAAATAGTAGTGGTAAAAAAAGCACTTAAATTGGTTTAACCAATTTTGTTTTTTTGTACAAATCTCCTTTTAAGGGGGTGTGGCAGGGGGTGTGTCCTATGCCTGCATACTTTTGCTGATAGGTGTCCCTCATTCCCATCTCAAAAAGTTAGGAGGTATGCTTTAAAGCGGAATTTCAATTATAAAATGTTAATAAAAAATAATGTTCTTTAGCTAGGAACAAACATCCTACATTAATAATTACTATACCAAAATGTGTGTGCGCTGTAAATTACCTCCAGCATTGTTCCCTTTTCTTGCTGGAGGCTGCCATTTTTCTGAAGCCATAGCCCCTAAGCAGCAGTAAATCTTGGGGGCTGTCAGCAGATTGGTTTCTAGTGGTTCTGATTTTCGCCACAATGCCAAAATTGGAGAGCAACTGAGCATGCGCAAAGCAGGGTAAAACAGTGTATTACTGGATTTTAAACAGTATTGGCACTTATTTTTACTTTTTTACATAGTTATTCCTGAAGGAGCCAGCATGAAGTGATCTAGCAGGACTTAATTTTCTTATTTCCACTTAGTTCCACTTTAAGGGTTGGTTCCCACTGGTGCGATGTCCAACATTGCTTGTGATTCGCACCTCACTGCAATGCGATTTCAGCCATACAGATTAGCATAGTATAAATGAATTTGCATCGCATTCGGACCAAACTCACACAGGACCTTTTTTTTGGTCCGCAGCAGAATCAGATCGCATGGGGGTGAACCCCCTAAGCGCTGTGAGCTTGCGCATGTGTAGTGGGATCTTGGCTGTGGTTCCACATAAAACCACATCCAGTTCCCACATCCAAGGTGACAGTGCCTGGGACCCACAGCGGTAAGAAGAACCAGCTGCGGGGAAAACAGAGGAGGACATTATGTAAAAGTAAGCGGCCACAGTATTTATAGCTGTTGACTTGTTAAAAAAAAGTTTCTTCTTTAGGCTAAGTTCAGGTCTTTGCGTGTCGGGAACACGTGCAAAACTACACACTTTCGCAACATGCCTTTTCTGCTTTTCATACGCGTAGGGCAGCCCATTGAAATAAATAGGCTGCCCTACATGTGACATGAAGGAACATGCTTTCCCTTGGTCCCACCTGTAGGTGTAAACCACGCCTAAAGCCTAGAACACACGGGCCGAATGTCAGGGGCTATCGACTGGTTCAATAGAAACCGTCCGACATTTGTCCTGTGTGTAATGGAGTCAATCCGACAGAAGCTGGCCGTTTGCCCGGCTTCTGTTGAAGGGGCATGACCAAAAAAGGTCTGCCGATCGGCTCCCAATCACGCTCTCAGCCATTGGCTGGAGTATTCTTTCGGGTCTTCGTTCTTTTGGATTTTTGTTCTTTCTGACAGTTCATTTTTGTATGCATTCGTCAAAAGAGTATTTCATTCATTTAGATGCTTCCAAATGAATGAATATGCCAAATTTCTTCCAAATACGAATTGGTAACAAAATGAATTACACATCTACACTACCTATCAGCGCTCTCAGCCAATGGCGCTCTCAGCCAATTCGTAACAAAATGAATTACACATGTCTACCTATAAGCGCTCTCAGCCAATGGCTGAGAGCACTGACCAGAGTGTTCTGGTGGGGTGGTGGTGGTGGTGGGGGGGGTGTATCCCTGTCAGAACACAATAGCACAGCGCAGGGTAGATCGCTGTACTAATGTCAGATAGTTAGTAAGGCAGCTCCTCCTGAGCTGCCAGTTTTTTTGTTTTTGTTCAGCCCTGCTGGTTTGAACGAAAAAGAAACTACTGGTGTGTACTGGTCTTAAAACAAAGTATGGGAGTGGATTTTTTTTAGAATCATGCTTACCTAGGTGGATCTGTCCCCCGCCGGCTCTAACACTGAGAACTGAGTGATTAAACACTGCCAATCACTCGTATCTCAGAGCTTCCTGAGCAGAGAGCTGGTGACTGTCAGTCACTGGCTCTCTGCTCCCCCCCCCCCACGCACACTGGAGTGCTGGGCTGTGGAGAGGGCAGGAGCGGCCCCACTCAGGCTTTCAGCTGCTCGCTGAGAGGCTGAGCTGGGTGCCGGTCCAGGCATGTGGGCTGATCCTGACCATATAGTTACGATCTTTCTCATGCCTGGACCAACTCTGTGGTGTCAGCCGACAGTGGGATTCAGCCCGCTGTCAGCTGAAAATGGGTCACAGGAGTGCAAAACGAACTGCACTCCTGTGATCCACAGGAGAAGTACAGCCAAATAAGCTTTGGTGAAGGGTTAGATGGAAGCACTCGAAATGCTTTGGCTATATCCTGTGACCTGATGTCAAGATAAAAACATTTTTATTAAATCTAGTACAAACCTGTAATGCTCCCTTCCTTTTATATACTGCAAGTCCCTTATGGTCAGCAAGGCTCGCCACTATAGCCATGGGCCAGTAGGAACATGGAAGGCTCTGTGGTTCCTGCATTGTCCTACTACAGTCAGTTCAGTACCTATAGTATTAATATGTCAGTTTTTTGTAGCTTCTATTGCATTGCAGTCATGTTTTTGAAGTGAGATGTAAGAGAAATACAACTCTAGATGACTTTGTGAACAGATGTACTCCATTTTGGGCCTCTTGAGTTTCATAGCGAATCTGTGACTGATACGTTAACGTGTGTGTAATAATCTGTCTCGTCTGTTATTACTCTCCCTGGTGGTGCCATCAGCCTGAGAGTGCAGGAACTTGAACTTGCTCAATTAAGGTTGCTCAAGGATAGAAGCTTTTTTGTGATGTTTATAGCTTTGCCAGAGTCATCTCTATGCTAATCCTTCTGCAATCATTTGCATTTGCTTCCTAATTCTCTGAGTGTGATTTTCTATAGAACATGGAATGCACACGGCCTTTCCGGAGAACCTGAACTTGTCTTGTTTACTTAATGGCACTTAAAGTGGAACGCCAGCCATTTTTTTTTTGTTTAGCTTTGTATATAATGGGTAAGGATTAGAACCTTTGTTGTACTTTTACATTTTGTCTTTTCGCCAAAGAAATTTCCCATTACTTCCTGTCTTGGACACAATGACACACAAAGTAATAATACTTGACACAGGTTCATACCTTTCCTACTCCCTCTTCAGGGTTTCAGCTGGATTTCCACCGAAAAATTAGGTACCGTATTTATCGGCGTATAACACGCGCCGCGTATAACACGCACCTTAACTTTAAGAGGGAAGTTTCAGAAAAAAAACTTACATTTTAAAATAAGGGTCAGTGCTCTGCAGCCTCACCAGTGCCCATCAATGCAGCCTGATCTATGCACATCTGCAGCCTCTAATATGCCCATTATTGCAGCCTGTTTGGTGCCCATCTGCAGCCTCTAACATGCCCATCTGCAGCCTCTAATGTGCCCATTATTGCAGCCTGTTTAGTGCCCATCTGCAGCCTATAACACGCCCATCTTCAGCCTCTAACGTTCCCATTATTGCAGCCTCTAACATGCTCATCTGCAGCCTCTAATGTGCCCATTATTGCAGCCTCTAAGATGCCCATCTGCAGCCTCTAAGATGCCCATCTGCAGCCTCTAAGATGCCCATCTGCAGCCTCTAACATGCCCATCTGCAGCCTCTAGCATGCCCACGATTGCAGCCTGTTTAGTACACATCTGCAGACTCGCCTTTGCAAATGATTGCAGTCCCGCCAGTGCTGGATGACACAGATCTGCGATCTCCTGCGTATCCAGCGCTCAGTCACTCACAGTCCCGCCTGGCTCATATGATGGACAGAACAGTGGTCCAATGCCGGGCCAGGGGGGCGGGACTGTGTGTGACAGTGCCGGATACACAGGAGATCGCGGCTGTGTGTCATCCAGCAGCGCTCGCCCCCTCCTTCCACTCAGAGTAGCAGGGATCGGCGTTTAACACGCAAACGCGATTTCCCCCTGATTTTCAGGGGGGAAAAGTGCATGTTATACGCCGATAAATACGGTATTTAAAATGATTGCTTGTAGAGTGTTTCTTTTCCATAATTGACTTTTATCTTTATTTGCAGCGTGCCTTTGAACTTGCTGGGAAATTTGACCACTCAAGGAGAATTCCAAAGCACAGCAACAGTTCTCCCTCCCTCTTTCCACATCATAGCCCTCTCTTTATGTAGATGCCTTGGGAGGAGTGAAAGGGGAATACTATAGAGCTTGGGTCTCCAAACTTTCTAAGCCAAGGGCCAGTTTACTGTCCTTCAGGCTTTAGGGGGGGCAGACTGTGGCCAGTGGGAGTGGAAAACACCCCAGGAAAAATAGTGCCCCATTTTTCGTAATAATGGGAAGAATAGTGCCCCATTGATGCTGCCAGTAGGGAGAATGGTGCCTCATCATTGCTGTCAGTTAATGGAATAGTGCCCCAAGGGCCAGATAAAGGCAAGTAAAGGGCTGCGTTCAGCCCTAGAGCCGTTGGAGACCACTGCCATAGAGCAGCCATTCTCAACCAGGGTTCAATGAAATTCTAGGGTTCCTCCAGAGATTGCTAGGAGTTCCTGGAGCTGTGGCTGATTTATTTCCCGTCTGATGGTGACTGCATAGTTTCAGGGCCATTGCCACTTGGTGGAGTCCGTGGCATGGCACCAACTATATTTTTTAGCTGTCTGTAAGGGTTGCATTCTGACCCTCATCGAAAGGAGGGCATGCCTCCCACTGACCACCAATGTAAGGAGCATGTTTCCTGTTGATTCGTTGAGTAAGGGTTCTCCAAGATCTGAAAATGTATTTCAAGGGTTCCTCATTGGGTAAAAGGTTAAAAGAGGCTGCTATGGAGCATCATTTGAGTGACAGCTCTGAGTCTGCGGGGGCTGCTATATCACATCCAAGATGGCAGCAACCAACAGCAGTCTCAAGCCTTTTCAGATGTCTACACAAGGGAGGGTTTTGCTGGTAAAAAAAATACACAAAATATGCTTATCGCACATACAATCTTATAGGAAGGTTGTTATAATGAATAGTCTGATGATAGGGTCTCTTTAAACATACACTATATTACCCGAAGTATTGGGACGCCTGCCTTTACACGCACATGAACTTTAATGGCATCCCAGTCTTATTCCTTAGGGTTCAATATTGAGTTGGCCCACCCTTTGCAACTATAACAGCTTCAACTCTTCTGGTAAGGCTGTTCACAAGGTTTAGGAGTGTCTTTGGGAATGTTTGATGTCCACTGATGTGGACAAGAAGACCTGGCTCACAGTCTCCGCTCTAATTTATTGCAAAGTATTCTTTCGGGTTGAGGTCAGGACTCTGTACAGGCCAGTCAAATTCCTCCACTCCAGACTCACTCATCCATGTCTTTATGGCCCTTGCTTTGTGCACTGGTGCGCAGTCAATTTGGAACAGAAAGGGGCCATCCCTAAAATGTTCCCACAAAGTTGGGAGCATGAAATTGTCCAAAATGTCTTGGTATGCTGACGCCTTAAGAGTTCCCCTCACTGCAACTAAGGGGCCAAGCCCAACCCCTGAAAAACAACACCACAATCCCCCCTCCACCAAATGATTTGGACCAGTGCACAAAGCAAGGTCCATAAAGACATGGATGAGCTATTTTTGGGTGGAGGAACTTGACTGGCCTGCACAGATTCCTAACCTCAACCCGATAGAACACCTTTGGGATGAATTGGAGCGGGGATTGCGATCCAGGCCTTCTCGTCCACATTAGTGCCTGACCTCACAAATGGGCTTCTGGAAGAATGGTCAAACATTCCTATAGACACACTCCTAAACCTTTTGGACAGCCTTCCCAGAAGAGTTGAAGCTGTTATAGCTGGAAAGGGTGGGCCAACTCAATATTGAACCCTACGGACTATGACTGGGATGCGATTAAAGTTCATGTGCATTTAAAGGCAGGCTTCCCAATACTTTTGGTAACATAGTGTATATTAATGTTGTGGCATGTATCAGCCAAATGAACCAACAAATAGTGATGTCTGAACCACTGCATTCTGTGTGTCATATAAATACCTGTAATAGAATAATAAAATATAAAATACCTGTAAAAAAAAAAAAGCGAAAAATAAACCCCCCACTGTGATGCATTGCAAAAATGCATTGCAGTGTGGATGTGAAACAAACACCAGAGCGTGCATTTCATACACCATAATGCATGCCTGCTGGTGTTAACAGACCCTCAAATATTTGCTCTGTTTAAGTTTATTTGCACGTCCTCTTATTTCTCATCGGTTACAGATGCGGTTTATCCCGTACAATGTGAAACAAATCCTCAATCTGTTTAGTGATAACTAGCCCTGCAGCAAACCTTCATCTTTTCATTCTTCTTCTGCAGTAAAAGTGTCAGGTTTTACTGGAGCCGTGTTTTTTGTACAGCTGGATATTATAATCTTGATTTTTGAAGGCAAGCGACTTGTCGTATCATGGTTTGCTGTTATGAGTACAAAGCTTTTATCATCTGGTTTATACAGTATAACAGAGGTTCACTGATAAATGTGCAAAAGTTTTATGGAATTTTCAGAGTAGAAGAGGCTTCATCTCTCAGAGACAAATCCAGTTTCATCTTATCTTCCTTGCATTTTTTTTATTTGCAAATTTTTTTTTCAATCTTTTTTTTAATATAAACTAGCAGTATGTGTCATATAGTAGATGTCAGTACTAGCAAGCAATCAGATTAAAACCTGCCGCCAAATTTACATGCTTGTGATTGTGGATTGATAGAGCTGGACCCTTGGGCGGTCATACTGGAATTGTTATTTAATGGTGGTGTTAGTCATGCCTCCCACAGCAGTCCCATATTGTGCGGGACTGTCCCGTTTTTTCACCATATATGCATGTGGTGTGCAAGTTTAAGGGGGAGGGGGGCTGTTATAGAGACGTGGCTGTGTGTGTGTGGGGTCTGAACTGAGGGGTTGGGCTGGAAGGGAGGGAATTTGAACTGTTAGGAGGGGGTCATTTTTGGTTTTCCTCTGTACACTAGCCTGTGCGTTATGTACTTCTGACCTCTGCACTGCGATAACCACTCCTGATGCTTGCATTAAGTGCAATAACCACCTCCACCCTCTGAATAGTGCACTCCGAACCCCTGCACTCTGTGCATTGTGCACTCCTGAGTCCTGACCCCTACAGTCTGTGTCATACGCACCGCTGACCCCTGTACTCTGTGTATTGCACACTCCTACCCCCTGCACTCTAGTGCGATAACCACTTCTGACCCCTGCGCTCTCTGTGATATGCACTCTTGAGACTCTGTACTCTATGCATTATGCAATCTTGTGCCCTGTACGCTGTGTTACTTACTCCAAGTCCTGGCCCCTGCACTCTCTGCATTACAAACTCCTTGATGCTGCACTCCCTGCGTTATATACTCCTGGCTCCTGCACATTCTGCATTAGGCACTCCTAGCCCCTGCACTCTCTAGTTGCCTGTCTCTGTATAGCACAGCCTCTGGTTGCCTCTCTATATGGTGTAATCTGCGTGGTAATAAAAGGCAGTACCTTAACTTAGTGTCTCTCTGTAGCACACTCTCTGGATGCCTATCTGTATATTACAGTCTCTGTCTCTCTGTCTGTCTGTATAGCACATTTCTTGGTTACCTTTCTACAAAGCATAGTCTCTGGTTGCCTGCCTCTATATAGTGCAGTCTCCAGTTACCTGTATCTGTATATTGCATTCTCTGGTTACCTACTTCTGTATAGCACAGGCACCGGTTGCCTCTCTATATAGCAAAGGCTCTGGTATCCTCTCTATATAGGACAGGCTCTGGTAGTCTCTCTGTATAGGACAGGCTCTGGTTTCCTCCCTATATAGGACAGGCTCTGGTAGCCTCTCTATATAGGACAGGCTCTGGTAGCCTCTCTATATAGGACAGGCTCTGGTAGCCTCTCAATATAGGACAGGCTCTGGTAGCCTCTCTATATAGGACAGGCTCTGGTTGCCTCTCTATATAGGACAGGCTCTGGTTGCCTCTCTATATAGGACAGGCTCTGGTTGCCTCTCTATATAGGACAGGCTCTGGTTGCCTCTCTATATAGGACAGGCTCTGGTTGCCTCTATATATAGGACAGGCTCTGGTAGCCTCTCTATATAGGACAGGCTCTGGTTGCCTCTCTATATAGGACAGGCTCTGGTTGCCTCTCTATATAGTACAGGCTCTGGTTGCCTCTCTATATAGGACAGGCTCTGGTTGCCTTTCTATATAGTACAGGCTCTGGTTGCCTCTATATATAGGACAGGCTCTGGTAGCCTCTCTATATAGGACAAGCTCTGGTTGCCTCTCTATATAGCTGGTTGCCTCTCTATATAGCACAGGCTCTGGTTGCCTCAGTATATAGCACAGGCTCTGGTTGCCTCAGTATATAGCACAGGCTCTGGTTGCCTCTCTATATAGCTGGTTGCCTCTCTATATAGCACAGGCTCTGGTTGCCTCTCTATATAGCACAGGCTCTGGTTGCCTCTCTATATAGCACAGGCTCTGGTTGCCTCTCTATATAGGACAGACTCTGGTTGCCTCAGTATATAGCACATGCTCTGGTTGCCTCTCTATATAGCACAGGCTCTTGGTGCCTCTCCATTATAGCACAGGCTCTGGTTGCCTCCTATATAGCACAGGCTCTGGTTGCCTCTCTACATAGGACAGGCTCTGGTTGCCTCTCTATATAGCACAGGCTCTTGGTGCCTCTCCATTATAGCACAGGCTCTGGTTGCCTCTCTATATAGCACAGGCTCTGGTTGCCTATCTATATATTACAGTCCCTGGTTGCCTCTCTATATAGCACAGGCTCTGGTTGCCTCTCTGTATAGCTGGTTGCCTCTCTATATAGCACAGGCTCTGGTTGCCTCTCTATATAGGACAGGCTCTGGTAGCCTCTCTATATAGCACAAGCTCTGGTTGCCTCTTTCTATATAGCGCAGTCCCTGGTTGCCTTTGTATATAGCACAGGCTCTGGTAGCCTCTCTATATAGCACAGTCCCTGGTAGCCTCTCGATATAGCACAGGCTCTGGTTGTCTCTCTTTATAGCATATGCTCTGGTTGCCTATCTATATAGCACAGGCTCTGGTTGTCTCGCTATATAACAGTCCCTGGTAACCTCTTTGTATAGCACAGGCTCTGGTTGCCTCTCTAAAGTGAGGAGAAAAAGTATTTAATCCCCTGCTGATTTTGTACATTTGCCCACTGACAAAGAAATGATCAGTCTATATTTTTAATGGTAGGTTTATTTAAACAGTGAGAGACAGAATAACAACAAAAATATCCAGAAAAACGCATTTCAAAAGAGTTATAAATTGATTTACATTGTAATGAGTGAAATAAGTATTTGACCCCTCCGCAAAACATGACTTAATACTTTGTGGCAAAACCCTTGTTGGCAATCACAGAGGTCAGATGTTTCTTGTAGTTGGCCACCAGGTTTGCACACATCTCAGGAGGGATTTTGTCCCACTCCTCTTTGCAGATCCTCTCCAAGTCATTAAGGTTTCGAGGCTGACGTTTGGTAACTCGAACCTTCAGCTCCCTCCACATATTTTCAATGGCATTAAGGTCTGAAGACTGGCTAGGCCACTCCAGGACCTTAATGTGCTTCTTCTTGAGCCACTCCTTTGTTGCCTTGGCCGTGTGTTTTGGATCATTGTCATGCTAGAATACCCATCCACGACCCATTTCCCATAACCTGGCTGAGGGAAAGAGGTTCTCACCCAAGATTTGAGTGTACATGGCCCTGTCCATTGTCCCTTTGATGCGGTGAAGTTGTCCTGTACCTTTAGCAGAAATGTTAGCATACGTTTTGACCTCCATGTTTGACGGTGGGAATGGTGTTCTTGGGGTCAAAGAAAGCATTCCTTCTCCTCCAAATGCGGAGTTGAGTTGAGTTGATGCCAAAGAGCTTGATTTTGGTTTCATCTGACCACAACACTTTCACCCAGTTCTCCTCTGAATCATTCAGATGTTTATTAGCAAACTTCAGACAGGCCTGTACATGGGCTTTCTTGAGCAGGGGGACCTTGCGGCCGCTGCAGGATTTCAGTCCTTCACGGCGTAGTGTGTTACCAATTAATTTCTTGGTGACTATGGTCCCAGTTGCCTTGAGATCATTGACAAGACTCTGGGCTGGGCTGTAGTTCTGGGCTGATTCCTCACCATTCTCATGATCATTGAAACTCCACGAGGTGAGATCTTGCATGGAACCCCAGACCGAGGGAGATTGACAGTTATTTAGTGTTTCTTCCATTTGTGAATAATTGCACCAACTGTTGTCACCCTCTCACCAAGCTGCTTGGCGATGGTCTTATAGCCCATTCCAGGCTTGTGTAGGTCTACAATCTTGTTCCTGACATCCTTGAACAGCTCTTTGGTCTTGGCCATGGTGGAGAGTTTGGAATCTGATCGATTGATTGATTGCTTCTGTGGACAGGTGTCTTTTATACAGGTAACAAGCTGAGATTAGGAGCACTCCCTTTAAGACTCCCTAAGCTCGTTACCTGTATAGAAAACAACAGGGAGCCAGAAATCTTGTTGATTGATAGGGGATCAAATACTTAAAATGCAAATCAATTTATAACTTTTTTGAAATGCATTTTTCTGGATATTTTTGTTGTTATTAAAATAAACCTACCATTAAAATGATAGACTGATCATTTTTTTGTCATTGGGCAAATGTACAAAATCAGCAGGGGATCAAATACTTTTTTACCTCACTGTATATAGCACAGGCTCTGGTTGCCTCTATTTATAGAAAATGCTCTGGTTGCCTATCTATATAGCACAGGTACTGGTTGCCTCTCTATATAGGGCAGGCTCTGGTTGCCTCTCTTTATAGCACATGCTCTGGTTGCCTATCTATATAGCACATGCTCCGGTTGCCTATCTATATAGCACATGCTCTGGTTGCCTGTCTCAATATAGTGCATTCCCTGGTTGCCTATCCACATAGAGCATTCCTTGGTTGCCTCTCTATATAGCAAGGCTCTGACTGCCTCCCTCTTTTTAGCGCACTTTCTGGTTTCTTTTCTGTATAGCGCAGTCTCTGGTTTCCTTTCTGTATGGGGTCATCTGTATGGTAATCAAGAGCAGTATCTTTGATTAGTTCAGTCTTTCTGTATGGAGTAGTCTCTCTGGTTGCCTGTCTCTATGGGGTAGTCTCTAGGGTCACAGTCTTTCCATATGGAACAGTGTCTCTGTATAGTGCAGTCCTTCTGTAATATTGGAGGTCTCCAACCTGGCAGCCTGGTACAATGTGGCACCTCTTTAAACCTGGGAAGGAGAAAAGAATGTTTTAATAGGCTTAACGTTGTAGGAGTTAAATGTTCAAGTTTCAGATAGATGTAGTGCTATGCTTGAAACAAAAGGATTATGGTCATGATTCTAAATTGTGAGGGAAAAAAGTAACAAAAATATAATCCAAAAAACTTTTCCTTTTATAGAGTGTGGATCCAATCATCTCCCATTATCATTGTGTACAGATTGTAATACACTGGATTCCTCTGAATGCCTTTGAGAGATATACCTGATAATTATGTAAAGTATGGAACCTGTTTCTTCTTTTGTTATCTAATGTTAATGAGAGCTGAATGTGTTATTCGGTTACTTAGTAACATTGTGTAATGTGCATTGTATTCCAGAGTCACAAATAGCTGAACCTGTTGCTTTTTTATTTGAATGAAAAGATAAAGATAAAGAAACTCTATTTGAATGAAAGATAAAGAAACACCAGCATACTTAAAAGAAAAAGAGAAAGAAAATAAATAAAAAAAAAAAAAAAAATATATATATATATATATATATTTATATATATATATATATATATATATACATATAAACCAAAAGAGAGAGCTGCACTCACGGATCTTGAAAGGTGAAAGCACAATAACAGTTTTACTCTTCTCCTCAATGTAGATGCCAACACCTCCACGGTGCCGGGCAGTGAGCACAGGGCCCGACGTCCTCTAGTGGGCCCTGTGCTCACTGCCCGGCAACGTGGAGTTTGATTGGCACTTGCCATTGAACAACAGAATTGGCAGATACGCCACTTTCACAGATGAGAGCAGGTTCACCCTGAGCTCATGTGACAGATGTGAAAGGTTCTGGAGAAGCCGTGGAGAACGTTATGCTGCCAGTAACATCGTTCAGCACGACCGGTTTGGTGGTGGGTCAGTGATAGTCTAGGGAGGCATATCCATGGAGGGAAGCACAGACCTCTGCAGGCTAGACAATAGCATCCCGACTGCCATTAGGTATCGGATGAAATCCTTGGACCCATTGTCAGACTCTATGCTGGTGCAGTGGGTCCTGGGTTCCTCCTGATGCACGACAATGCCCGGCCTCATGTCGCGAGAGAATGCAGCAAGTTCCTGGAGGGTGAAGGAATTGATACCATTGAATGGCCCCCATGTTCACCTGACTTAGATTCAATAGAACACCTCTGGGACATTATGTTTCAGTCTATCCAACGCCGCCAGGTTGCACCTCAGACTGTTCAGGAGCTCAGTGATGCCCTGGTCCAGATCTGGGAGTAAATACCCCAGGACATCATCTGTCGTCAGGCATGCATACAGGCACGTGGGGGCCATACAAACTACTTTTTCACTTAGATTTTTGGGGTGTCTTTGAATTCAGCTCTCTGTAGGTTGACAATCTTCATTTCCATCAAAGATGTGGCATCCTTTCGTTCCTAACACATTACCCAGTCCATATCAGTATAGATATCCAGCATGATATGAGCAGTATATATATATATATCTATATATATATATATATATATATAGATATATATATATATATCTATATATATATATATATATATCTATAGATATATATATCTATAGATATATATATATATATAGATATATATACACACACACATATATATATATATGTGTGTGTGTGTATATGTGTATATATATATATATATATATATATATATATATATATATATATATATATATATATATATCTATCTATATATATATATATATCAACACCAGTTTCAAGGTGTTGGCATCTACAGTACATGGGACAAACACTAGTTCACTCTGATATTAGCCTCAGTCTATAGGCTACAGCAACTATACAGCAGGGGGCAGGCTGGTAGTGTAGAACAGTTGTTCTCAACCTTTTTGAAACCAGGGCCAGGTACATTCTTCACTGTAGGAGACTGGAGGGCATTGGGGGGACACCGTCGAACACTTTGGAGTTTGGTGGCACTTTGGCGGGGCAGCGGCTCTACAGCAGCCTGTGGGGCACTGTATTGGGCTGGAGGACACTGTGAAAACCTAGAGAGTGGTGTGGGAGTTTGAGGCACTGTGGGGGCTGAGGTCTCTCAAGGGGCCTGAGGACACTGTGGTGTGGATTTTGGGGTGCACTGTGGGAGTTTTGGAGATCTGCAGTTGACTGGAGACCCAACAGGAGGAAGGTCATGGCTCAGTGGTTAAAAACCATTGGTGTAAAGTATAGAAAGACAACTATAACATTATATGTATTATGTGATATAGTTACTAATAATAATCTGTATTTTATTGGCCCTTTTTTGAAGTCGCAGCACAAAACACAACGTGCACATATTTCAGACGTGTGCTGATTTTTTTAATATATATTTTTTAAATTTCGCAAGTGTCGGTGCCTGCTACTTATGAGCAACTAACTTTTACAGTTTATTGTTGCAGAAAAATTTTGCAATTCTGCTCTTGGGCCAAAGAGTGCTCTGAAACAAATATATGACCAAATAAATATTAGTAAAGACTTTAGAACTTGTTCTGGATTACTGTCTGGATAAAGTCAGGTACTGAACCATTATTGGAAACAATTAGCTGATCTCTTCAGAGAAAGAGGGGGTTAGTCACGTTAACTGTAGGAAAGTGGGTGGTTGAAGCACAATCATTTAATGGTTACTGATAGGTATGCTTTATTAACAAATGGAGATAGCAGGCAGACATATAGCTATATCGGAGACATCCCTTCTTTCCGGAGAAGGTAATTAAAGCCTCTTTAAAAGGGCACGTCAGCCATTATTTCCAATGTGTTAAATTGCTCTTTTGAAAAGAGATGAACTTGAGAATCAGATGGGGAGAGAGTCGGCTGATTACAGAGGAGTTCTAGAAATAAAGGACATTGATAAGTAGTTAAAAAAGCAAGAGATTAGGACAGACTTTTTGCAGGGGAACTACCAGGAGGATTTACAACGCTGCTAAAACTTCACACCTTGGGAACTTTGTGGACCCATTATTCTCGAAAATTGAAAATGTTAATTCTTTTTTATATTTCTATATCTTTTAAGTGGAAGGAGATAGAAACTCATTTTAGGAGTGAGGTAGGTCCTGCTAATAAAAATCCATGTAAAGTCAGTGACGTACAAAAACCATAGTGTGGTGCCAGAAGAAAAGTCTGAGCTTGGATTTGGCTGATTAAATCCTGGCTGCTGCCACTGATGGCTTTTAAAAGTTAGGCTGGCCATATACGGAGCACATTTCCACAGGTTGCACACCATAATCCCCCCTCCACAAAATGATTTGGACCAGTGCACAAAGCAAGGTCCATAAAGACATGGATGAGCGAGTTTGGGGTGGAGGAACTAGACTGGCCTGCACAGAGTCCTGACCTCAACACCTTTGGGATGAATTATAGCAGAGACTGCGAGCCTGGCCTCCTCGTCCAACATCAGTGCCTGACCTTACAAATGTGCTTCTAGAAGAATGGTCAAACATTCCCATAGACACACTCCTAAACCTTGTGGACAGCCTTCCCAGAAGAGTTGAAGCTGGTAAAGTTGCATAGGGTGGGCCAACTCATTATTGAACCCTATGGACTAAGACTGGGATGCCATTAAAGTTCATGTGCATGTAAAGGAAGGCGTCACAATACTTTTGGTAATATAGTGTAGCATAACTTAAAAAATATATAAAATATTGATGCGTACCTTTTTTCTTGCTTAAAAATCCAGCCAAACTCTCTCCTGTTATGTCTTGTTAAGGCGGAACTAAACCACTGAATGAATGGCCTCCCTTGTCCCTATTCCATGCCGCTATTTTAAAAATGCCTGGTGTCCTCCAGGTATTTAGGACCTGGCAGAGACTGGCGGTGCATCTGCGCAAGCATTTCGGTATTTCTGCACATACACACAAACAATGCAGCCTCTAGTAGATTGCCACTGTATTGCCCAACGGCACTTGTACGCACATGCACATATCCACCTCCGTACAGTTTTGTCATAGTAACGCACCCAGGTTGCTTTACTAAAGGAAAATGGACTGTGCACTTTGCAAGTGCAGTTGCTCCAGAGCTTAGTAAATGAGGGGAAGCTTCACTTTTACAAAGAATACCCAATCGCATGAAAGGAAAATAAAAAAAAACAGCATTTATGCTTGCACATGATTGGATGATGGAAGTTAGCAGAGCCACATTTACTAAGCTCTGGAGCAACTGCACTTGCAAAGTTCACAACCTCTTTGCCTATAGTAACCCTATATAGTAAGTATAGTATAGTATAGTATAGTATAGTATAGTATAGTATAGTATAGTATAGTATAGTATAGTATATCAACCCCAACACCTCCTGGGATAGCTGTGACGTAGCTAGCCCAAAAGGCAGCGGGACTCGGCCTAGGCTGAAAACCTGGAAGTGCTGAGTTGCCACACAAAATGAAGTAAAATGGTGAAAAAAAGAATAACAATTTTAAACATTTAAAAGAGGGAGGATAAAATAAAAAAGGTTGTTACAGCGAGTTTAGTTCTACTTTAAGAAGGGGATTGTGAAGTTATATCTACCACAACATTCCTGTGTGTATTGTGCTGGCAGATCTCATTATCAATTGTAAACCAGATGTGCATGCTGCCTGTCCTAACAAGGGGTTAAAGATCTCAGGGCTTGGGTTCTGCATTGTATGTTATTGTACTTAAAAAAAGTTCCCAACTTCTATCCTTTATCTGTATATTGCCATCTTTTCAAACAATATAAGCTTCCCTCAGAGTCCTATGCATAAATCTGCTCTCAGGCCGGGTTCACACGTATGCGAATTGGATGGGGGTTTCTCTGCATTCCAATTCGCATAGCAGGAAAATGTGACTGGCTCTCTATGAAGCCGGTTCATATATCTCCATTGCGGCTGCGGAGCGCACTGCACAGAAACGTTATGCATCTTTGGTTCAGTTTCAGGGACAAATTTAGGCAAAGATTCGGCCCTGATTCCTCCCTGAATCGGAGAATAGGGACGCACAGCGTTCCTGTGCGATCCGCAGCCGGTTCCAGTGTGAAATGAGCCTAAAGGAACAACTAAAAATGTAAGAAATCTTTTAAAAAATATTTTTTAGGTAAGCTGAGTGAATGGGAACACATAACAAACATATAACGGGATAGTCAAATGTGACTGCAAAAGTGTAAATACACCTTTACCACTTGCCTACTGGGCACTTTTACCCCCTTTCTACCCAGGCCAATTTTCAGCGCTGTCACGTTTTGAATGACAATTGCGTGGTTCATGCAGCACTGTACCCAAATTGAATTTCTACAATTCTTTTTAACACAGATAGAGCCTTCTTTTGGTGGTATTTAATCACCATTGAGTTTTTTTTTTTTTTTTGCTAAACAAATGAAAAAAGACCAAAAATGTTGGGAAAAAAACTTTTTTCTTAGTTTCTGTTATAAAATTTTGCAAACAGGTAATTTTTCTCCTTCACTGATGTGCACTGATGGAGCTGCACTGATAGGCTGCACTGATGGTCACTGATAGGCTGTACTGATGGGCACTGAAAGGCGGCACTGATGGTCACTGATAGGCTGTACTCATGGTCACTGATAGGCAACACTGATGGGCACTGATAGGCAGCACTGATGGGCACTGATAGGCATTACTGATAGGCTGCACTGATGAGGCGGCGCTGGTGGGCACTGATGAGGTTGCACTGATAGGTGGCACTGATTGGCAGCACTGGGCACTCATAGTAAGCACTGATGGGCACTGATTGGCAGTACTGATGGGCACTGATGGGGCAGCACTGATCAGTGCCAGTGCCCAGTGCAGATGTCCCCTTTCACACTAGCCAGTTATCGTCTCTCTCCTCTCTTCACGCCATGACAAAGTGAGGAAAGGAATGCCGATAACCGGCAAGTGTGTTTACATTGTGATCAGCTGTGATTGGACACAGCTGATCCCATAGTAAAGAGTCGCTGTGATTGGCTCCTTACCCCGATCTGTGATCAGCTGCGCCCGAAGGACACAGCGTACACAGAGCGCGCCCAATTTGAGCAGCAGCTGGCGTGCAGGGGTGCGCGGTACTGGGAGGACAGCATATGACGCCCTCAGAGAATTGGATGACCGCGCTGTAGCTGTCATTCAGCTATAGCGCAGTCGGCAAATGGTTAAAGTGTAAGTAAAGTCCAATTTATTTTTTTAAATAGTTTTGGATGGAGTGGAGAGGGATTAAAACCCCTGTCAGGTTTTTATTGCTGCCTGTGCCCCCATTGAAGAGATTCATCCTCTCTATTTATCCTGTTTACCTTTATCATTGAAAGCGAACAATAAGAGAAAACCCAGATTTTGGGTTGTCCCCAGAAATCTAATGGAGGGGAAATCTTCCAATGGGGATTCTAGTTCTGGTGATCTGGGGGTTCCCAGGGAATTCCCTTAATTTGCAGCGATTTCCTCTTACATCCTGTTTGGCTATGGGACCGGAAGTGAAGGGAAATCTCTGCAATGGGACACTGATGTCGAAAAAAAAAAAAAATCTGTTATAACCCTCTATTTCTTTATCCAAAAAAAAAATGTGCCTATAGTTCTGCTTTAAGTAAAGGCAGCTGATTGCATACTGTAATCTACAGATGACCACTAGATGGTGCAATTATAGTTCTGTATATGAAATAAAATAATAAAGGCAATTATGAATTATCTGTGAAAATACGCTGAATTTTCAGTTTGTGCATTTTTATGCAGTTTTCACATTATTATCTATTGCAGACAGATCATTTAGGGCCATCAGAAGGCTTCTGAACATGACCAGCCACTGTACTATTCTGAGCTGTACCTCCCTGCCGGCAGCTCATTCATAGGACTGCAGTGCTGTAGACCAGTTTCTAAATGCATAATTAAAATGTGTGCGCAAATTAGACTATATAATGCACCTTTGTTTTTAATTTGGAGGCACTAGGGAGTCCCTAAATTCTATTTAACTGGCAAAGTTTAATTTATGAATTGAGCCTACCTTTAATATTGTATGCACATGCTTTGTGGCTCAGAGACCCCTCGGCTGTACTGAATTACAGCTGTGATGTTTAATGTCTAATATCAAAAGACGTGAATAAAATCTGGCAAACGCAAAACTCTCTAGAGAAATGCTAAATTGAGTCTTTCCAAACTCACAAGGGAGCATGCAACACTATATTTAATCATCTCCTATTGATTCTTCAACTATTTAATGTAAAGCCAGTGAATTAAATAAAATGCAACTCGTCTCGTTCAGAAACATGGGGCATTGGTTTAGCATGACTGGAGACTCAGGTATTTAGGTGAAACACCATAGTAAGGATGGGTTAGAATCTCAGTTTTTATTTTTTTTTTTGTGGCTCCATTGGGAAGATCTACTCCTTTTTATTCTAAGGATGGTAGGGTATAGGGGGCTCTAGGCAAATGGACCCTCATAACATCACAAGTTCACAGTCTGGTGCAGGAGGATAACAAGATGTCTTAAGGTGCACATCAGCAGCACTCCAATAGAGAGAAGCAAACTCTGGTAGAAGAATAGAGCAGAGAGAAGGCGCTTTTAAGTGCAATAAAACAAGACTTGAATTAGCCAAAATGCGGTTAAAAAACACTTACAAGAAGTAAGGCAAATACAGGCTTGTCAAATAAACATGGGACACCCAGCATGCACACTAGCTCCTTCTTTGTAAACTCAGTCATGAAGAAGAAACTAGTGTGCATGCTCCGAAACGCGTTGCAGCCCCCTTTGACATCACATTCCACGCTGCTTCCGGTAGCATGGCTGGCTGTTCCTGGTTACCTGACATGGAGCTCCTGACCGCTGGCTGGCTAGGAATACGCTGTGGCTGTGATATCCTAATGGCAACCCCCCCCCCCTGGGCATCCATGATGAGCCTGTATTTGCCTCACTTTTTGTTACTGTTTTTAACCGCATTTTGGCTAAATAAAGTCTTGTTTTATTGCACTTAGAAGTATCTTCACTCTGCTCTACTCATTTTATTTCTGATTCCCGTTGTCATCAGGACAGAAAGGGATCCATTTAAAAAAAACATTTGTTGTCAAACACATTGGTGAATGCTGTATGAGTTCTAGCTAAGTTCTCTAATAAAGTAATCCCTATGATTACTATAATTGGGCGACTATGTGGCAGATGAGGTTTAATGTTGATAAATGTAAAGTTATGCACTTGGGGGCTAAGAATATGCATGTATCATACATACTAGGGGGAGTACAACTGGGGGAATCCGTGGTGGAGAAGGATCTGTGGGGTTTTAGTAGATCATAAGGTCTATAATAGCATGCAATGCCAAGCTGCGGTTTCCAAAGCGAGCAAAGTCCTTTCTTGTATTAGGAGAGGTATGGACTCCAGAGAGAGAGATATAATTTTGCCCCTGTACAAATCATTAGTAAGACCTCATCTGGAATATGCAGTTAAGTTTTGGGCACCATTTTTCATAAAGGATATCGGGGAACTGGAGAAAGTGCAGAGAAGGGCAACCAAACTGACAAGAGGCATGAAGGAGCTCAGCTATGAGGAAAGATTAGAGGAACTGAATTTATTCACTCTTCAGAAGAGGAGAATAAGGGGGGATATGATCAACATGTTTAAATATATAAGGGGTCCATATAGTGAACTTGGTGTTGAGTTATTCACTTTACGGTCAACACAGTGGACAAGGGGGCACTCTTTACGTCTAGAGGAAAAGAGATTTAATCTCCAACTACGGAAAGGTTTCTTCACAGTAAGAGCTGTAAAATTGTGGAATAGACTCCCTTCAGAGGTGGTTCTGACCAGCTCAGTAGATTGCTTTAAGAAAGGCCTGGATACTTTCCTAAATGTACAGAATATAACTGGTACTAACATTTAAAGGGAAAGTTGATCCAGGGAATATCCGATTGCCTCCCTGGGATCAGGAAGGAGTTTTTTCCCCTGCTATAGCAAATTGGATCCTGCTTTTTTTTTGGGGGGGGGGGGGGGGGGGTTCGCCTTCATCTGGATCAACTGTGGTTATAGGATTGGGTATATGGGATTGTAATATATTTTTTATTTTATTTATTTATTTTTTATTGGTTGAACTAGATGGACTTGTGTCTTTTTTCAACCTGACTAACTATGTAACTATGAACTCTGTGTTCTGATTGACGTCTGAACTTTGCTTCAGTTACTCCTGATCCCTGAACTCTGCATCACTATTGGCCTCAGAGCTCTGTGTCACTTACTCCAAACCCTGAACTCTGTTTTACTTACCATTGACCTCTGAACTCTGCATCACTTGCTCCTGACCCCGAACTCTGTGTCCTTATTGATCTCTGAACCCTACATCATTTACTCCTGACCCCTGAACGCTGCATCACGATTGACCTCTGAACTCTGTGTCGCTTACGATTGACCTCTGAACTCTGTGTCGCTTACGATTGACCTCTGAACTCTGTGTCGCTTACGATTGACCTCTGAATTCTGTGTCGCTTACGATTGACCTCTGAACGCTGCGTCACTTACTCCAAACCCTGAACTCTGTTTTATTTACTGTTGACTATCAAAAGATTCTGAATTAAAATATACTGCTCAGTGTCAGAAAGCTCTGTCTCAGTCACAGGTTATGGGTCCCTCCAACAGAATAATGACCCAAAACACACCACTAGAAGTCCCCAAGAATGACTAAGAGCTAAACATTGGATTTTTCTGAGTAGTGATTTAATCCCTTGCCGGCCTCATCTTCTTCCTGGCTATTTATGGGTGTCAGGTTTTTAAGCCTTTTGGTTGGCTGATAGAGCAATGATGTCATCCTGCGCACGCACATGGAAGTCCATCATTTGCACGCAGCCTTGAGTGTGCAAAGAATGCATGCTGAACTGTGCATGTGCAGCTCAGTGTGCCATCAGTAGAAGACGGTGAGCAGGCTGATAAGTGTTTGGCATCCCAGTCTTAGTCTATAGGGTTCAATATTGAGTTGGCCCACCCTTTGCAGCTATAACAGCTTCAACTCTTCTGGGAAGGCTGTCCACAAGGTTTAGGAGATGTGTCTATGGGAACGTTTGACCATTCTTCCAGAAGAGCATTTGTGAGGTCAGGCACTGATGTTGGACGAGAAGGCCTGGCTCGCAGTCTCCGCTCTAATTCATCCCAAAGGTGTTCGGGTTGAGCTCAGGACTCTGTGCAGGCCAGTCAAGTTCCTCCACCCTAAATTTGCTCATCCATGTCTTTATGGTGCCTGGCCTCAAAAATGCACTTTTGGAAGAATGGTTGAACATTCCCATTGACACTCCTAAACCTTGTGGACAGCCTTCCCAGAAGAGTTGAAGCTGTTATAGCTGTAAAGGGTGGGCCAACTCAATATTGAACCCTATGGACTAAGACTGGGATGCCATTAAAGTTTATGAGCGTGTAAAGGCAGGTGTCACAATACTTTTGGTAACATAGTGTATGTCCTCTCCCTCCCCCCGCCTATATTGGGTTAACCAGACAGCACTCAGGGAAACAGACATGTGGTTGGTTTGCCACCCTGATTGACAAGCTCTGCACCGATCTCATTCTCCCTCCTGAAAACTGAGCATCCCAAATGTGTTTAATAACCCCAGAACAGAAGCAGCTGATGATCTGAAATTCATTTTGCTAAAATCCTTATAATGTACTGTATATCTTTAAATAAATTACATATTAAAATGATATTAATATTCATTACATTATATTAGGAAAGTTATCTTCCCTTCTGCTAATGCAGTTTTTCTTAGTCCCCTAGCCTGCAGTTTTCCTTAGTGGTAATAATGCCTATACGTATTCTTACCCATTAACATTATTAGGTGTAGTGTGGAGATGGAGCCACATGCACATTTTCTCAAAGAGAATTTTAAATGGCCATTACTTATAAGCAAATCTAAGTTACTATGGAAACCTATTTTGTAAAAGTCCGGGCATCATACTGCGCTATGAACGGCAAATGCCCACGATCTTTGTATGCGTTTCCTCCCTTGTAACCACGGGGATATTGTTTCATTGTCTGGTCCTAAAGCATTCATTTCCCCCGCGGTTTACCATTCAAAAGAGCCCAATTGTCCCACGTCCAAACCAGTGTCCCAGGTTTTAGCGTTCTCTTATTCTATTATATTTATTACTGAAATAAGCATTCACTAATCTAAACCTGTATATGCTAGATCAGTAAGTGTGGCGCTGAGCACCATTTGTATTTCAGATGGCCGTGTGATGCCGGCGCAGAATATTTATTGGAAAATTGAAACCATTTCTTCAAATATGAAGCCCCTGTGCCCGTAATTGTCCTCCACAAAGGACTGGTTTTGAAACAGAACCATTCTTGTCTGGACCCATTCATGAATGTGAATATTGTTTTAAATAGAGCAGAACTCCAGGTAAAATAGATTTATGAAGCAGCAGAATTGGAGTCTGTCAAAGTCACATCCAATGCAATACTCCCAACGCACACGTACCTGCACAAACGGCTGTATCTTCAGTTGGGTGCTGAAATGACCAACGTCTGGAACCGACTGCAATCATTGAGAAGGAAGTGTCACCAGCCCACCAGGATCTCCAAAATTGGGTCCAAAATTTTAATCACGTAGTATAAAAAAAATAAATAAATAGAAGCGACGTTTCGGAGCCACGCAGGACCCCTTCATCAGGCATGTGATACTATGTGATTCAAATTTTGGACCTAATTTTGGAGATCCTGGTGTGCCGGTGACACTTCCTTCTCATGTCAAAGTCACATGACTAGCGCTCTTCCAATCATAAGATTCTCTATGTTGCGTTAAAGTGGTTGCAAACCCTCACATATACCCAGTGTAGTGACTGGCCTCGGGTGATAATTTCCCTTTTGGGATTCAATAATTTTCCTTTGGGATATAAAGTATAAATAAATAAAATATAAATAATAAAGTATTCTGAATCTGAATTCTGAATCGGATACACGGAGATGAAACAAACCCTCCTACATAAGTTACACCTGTTTATCTGTGGTCTTCTCTTTTCTACATCTGTTCAAAATGCTGAATTTTAAAGCTTGCTTGAGAGTTCAGAAAAAAAGGCTTTGGAGAGATGAAATTAAACTCTGCGGAGCTCATTGAGGAGAGCTCTGAGAGCTGATTGGAGGTAAGAGACACACACTCCTCCACACAGCACACAGGAACAGAGCTGAGTCTTCATTGGCTTCAGACTCTTCCATAAGATCCGAACAGACTTCCACCCTTCTCTTCAAATCTGGTGTCAACTGCCTAGGTACCCATGGAAACAAAAACGCTGGATATCCGCACTCCAAATATTCACTTTTTTTGTGTAAAAGAACAAATCCAAAAGCATCCACAGATAGGTACAGATTAACGCGCACAGCTAACGCGTTTCACACCGGTTATGATGCTTACTCATAGCTAAAGTGCTACACACATACAGGCATATATATACACACCTGAACAATTAAACATCATTGAGAAAAACATGTGAGATGTTGATTGTCCATGAAAAACACCTGTGAATATCAAAACATAAATAGCCAATATCCAATAATCCATTAATCAATTAATCAATTAATCAATGAATGAGTCTTCACAATGAATTTCACTATAGAAATATATATATAAAAGAGAGCAAAAAAAACCCAAAAAACGTCCACACACAATATAAAACGTATGTACTAAAATATATGTGCACAGACATACACAATGAGGGAACAGAATATAGTACACCTCACCCTCTCCATGTGTATGAGTGTGCAAACACAAGCAGAACCCATATTAAAATACACAACATGATATACAGCATACGGAGTAACAAATTCCCCTTCCAAAACATCAAGGTATGCCACATTGCTAACCAACATCTAGGGAAATAAACATATATGCTACTCTTTCCTTCCTCCTTATATCTATTCTATTCAAAAACATATACGCAAATAAAGAATATATATATACTGTAAATCTAAAAAAATACAATATAAAGACAGAAGAGAGGAAAGAAGGAAAAAAACGGGGGGGGGGGGGGGGACAAAGAGGAGAATGCCCCAGCATCCAGTAGAGGTGATACTATGGTTTACTCATAGAAATGCGAAATATTCCACTCGAAATTTAGGCCAATGGGCTTTCTAGTATTAAGATGGAATATCCAATACACCTCTCTTCTGCACAATAATCTAAACGTGTCACCTTCCCTTCCTAGATAGCACCATATTTTCAACTCCCCGAATACACAGTCTGCTAACATATTTATCATGACATGGTTCCAATGTCTTGCTGTATTAGTTGAATGATTTTGGGCTATATCGTACAGGTGGTCACCCAACCGGTCTCTCAACCTACACGTCATGCGACCCTCCTATTGAACTGAACACTGTTCACAGGTAACCACATATACCAAAAACTTGGTAATTACCTCTGCATCGGTATGATCCTTTGAATTGCAACCAATGTGGACGATGAGGTCTACTAGTGTAGAGACTTGGGAACATAGTCCCCCCAATAGTGGGGGCTCTACGGGACACTGATCTGATACCCCTAGATAGCACCTCAACATAAATGGGATCATTGTACAACACTGGCAGATATTTCTCAATAGTGTTCTTAATTCTGTCAAATTCAAAACTAAAGGGAGTGGAAAAAACAGGAATACTAACAGACCCATACATGTGACGTCTAGTAATCTGTCTGCTCTTGCCTTTAGATCTGCCAGTGTTGTCGCGGAGAAGATCACCTCTCTCAGTATTGATAGCAATGTTAAAAGCCCTATGGAGGACAGACTCAGAATAACTGCTGTCCATAAAGCGTAATTTCATTTTAAGAGCCCCCGTCTGGAAGTCAGATTCATCACTACATGTACACTTTAACTTTAAAGGGGTTGTAAAGGTTCATGTTTTTTTCACCTTAATGCATCCTATGCATTAAGGTGAAAAAACATCTGATGATTACCAGCTCCCCGGTTTACTTACCTGAGCCCTTGAAAGTCCCGCGCTCGATCGTTGCCTGGGCTTCTCCGGTCTTCTCGGCTGTTCATTGGATAGATTGATAACAGTGCAGCCATGGGCTTGCACTGCTGTCAATCACATCCAATGAGGCAGCCCGCCCGGGGGGAGGGACCAAGTCATACACGCTGTGTCTATGGACGCAGCATGTATGACAGGGAGCGCGCCCGCAAGCTAAGCCCCTCGGGATAGAGCTTCCCAGAGGGAGGTTAGCTATTGTGGGGAGGAGCCGAGACAGCCGCCAAGGGAACCCCAGAACAGGAGGGCCACTCTATGCAAAACAAACTGCACAGTGGAGGTAAGTATGATATGTTTGTTATTTAAAAAAAAAAAATGAACCCATACAACCCCTTTAAGACCCACCGGAATACCTCTAATAGTGCGTTTAGAGTGACCGGAGTCTGCCCTTCACAGAGAGTTACCGATTGACGGTTTCCTATAAAGCTTAGATGAAACGCGAACCCCTTCGCCCACCAAAACAACATCAAGGAACTCTACCTGCCTTTGATCCATAGTACGTGTAAAGCTCAAATTGAGACTATTACTATTAGGATACAGGAGCCACTGACTGATGATGTTACCCACTTCCTTAGTGCAAACAAAGAAAAAACATTTAACCCTTGGACGATGGGGACAAGCAACACCAAAAATGCGGGACCTCTCCTCCCACCATCCCATATATAAATTCACAAGGGAGGGGGAAAACTTGGCACCCATACTTTTTGAGATAGAAGTCCCCATCGAACATAAAAAAGTTGTAGGTCAGTAAATACTCTAAATTACATAGATTGAACTCTTGATGGACTAAGGAATAATTGCTGGTATGTTTAAATAAACTTTGCACACACTTTCTGATACACTAAGGGCCCCTTTATACCTAACGCAGTGGGATGCATTTGGATCCAAAATCCAGGCTATCCTATGGACATAATTCACACCATTGCAGTGCACCGCAGAAAAGTACAGAATGCTGCTTTTTTTCGCTGATGATTCATATCAGTGGTCGCAGTTGATGGTCTTCCACTGTGTGGATTGTCTTCATTGCTGGTTTCCCCTTCCCCTAACTTTCTGTTAAAAAAAAACATATCTGAAAAAATACAATTTCTTCTTAAATTTAGGCCAAAATGTATTCTGCTACATGTCTTTGGTAAAAAAAAAAAAAAAAATTATATAAAAGTACTGGTATGTTAAGTTTGTATGAAAGTTATAGAGTCCACAAACTATGGTATATATTTGAAAATTGATCTATCCTGATGTACTGGACAGTACAAATAACCCCAAATGACCCCTTTTTGAAAAGTATACAGCTCGTGGAATTTAATAAGAGGCATTCCAAGTTTTTTGAAGTTGTCATTTTTGTAACAATTTTTGGAAAATTAAGAAATAAATAAAATTAGTTTTTTCAATTTTTTTTTTTTACCTACTATCACCAGTGCAGTAGAGCATCATCATATGACTGGTTTGGCGGTGATCAGAAATACTGACTGGTGACAGTATGTTAAAAAAAAAGTATTACATTTTTTAAAACTTTTTTTACTACCTTTTCTTTACTATTTTTTTTTTTTTTTTTTACATATTTTCATCACCATAGTAACACTGTACTACTCTGGGTGGTAATCAGGGATTTTTATTTTACACTTTGATTACTGTTAGGGCCCTTTCACACTGGGGCGGTTTGCAGGCGCTATTGCGCTAATAATAGCGCCTGCAAACCGACCCGAAAGTGCCGCTGCTTTGTCTCCAGTGTGAAAGCCCTGAGGGCTTTCACACTGGAGCAGTGCGCTAGCAGGACGGGAAAAAAAGTCCTGCTAGCAGCATCTTCGGAGCGGTGAAGGAGCAGAGTATACACCGCTCCTTCACCGCTCCTGCCCATTGAAATCAATGGGACAGCGCGGCTATACCGCCGGCAAAGCGCCTCTGCAGAGGCGCTTTGCGGTGGTTTTTAACCCTTTCTCGACCGCTAGCAGGGGTAAAACTGCCCCGCTAGCGGCCAAATACCGATGGTAAGGCGCCGCTTACAATAGCGGCACTTTACCGCCGACACCGCCCCTGCCCCAGTGTGAAAGGGCCCTTAGAGTGATGATCACCATAACAGCAATGTTTTGAACTGTCATGACTGGATTTCATTCATAACAGCTGTGATTACTAATGATCTGTAATCACATGGTACAGGGTGCTGTGATTGGCACAGGTACCATGTGAGAGCTGTGGGCCAATCACAGCATCACTCTATAGGAAGCACACCTGTTATGAATCAATTGAATTCATAACAGCTTTGTTGACAATGTGATTGCATAGCGATCACATGATACCCCAGCTGCTCGATATGACCAGGTACCAGGAGCGCAGTGGTAGATCGGCACGCTGGCCCTCAGCTGGATGACGTATATGTACATGATCCAGCCTGCCCGTGCCGCCCATTTTAAAAGTAGTTAAATTACTCCATTCATCTGTGTACATTCCTCTTGTCCGTGTTGTAAAACATTTTGTAGTATTCTTCTGTGGATGTTGGGCAACCTGCCTCCTCCTTCATCAAGAACTCGATAAAGGCATGTTGCTTCTGCTTGTAATCCATTATTTAACTGCAATAAAACAGAAGCGTTACTGTGGAGGAAAGATTCTGAACCAGAAAAAGCAACTTCAATCGTTTAATAAGAACATCCATTTTTCTGCTCATGGTAAACTGTGCCCTTTATGTCATTGGTTCCCAACGTGGGGTATGCACCAGGATATTTAGGGGTATGTGAAAAAATTGAATAATGGCAGAAAATGGTATATATGTCAACAGTGTAAGACAAGATACAAGACAAAAGTTTTGGGTGCTCTCTGCTTACAGTAATTTCTGTCATTGTTTTAAGTCATGTGACTAATTTTTCAATTTCATTATTGGTCCATCTATGCAGACACAGCCAGGAAAATTAGAAAATAAAAGTTTTTGGAAAAACAATTTATCACTATCATCCCTTTGGCCGCTTAGACTATGCCCAGATCTCCCTTGCTTGTAAAGAGGCTGCCTGTCACAGTTCCATGCATACCAACAGTACAGGCTCAGTCTTTTTGTGAATTTATTGCAGAAAACTTGAACGGGGTGAGGGAAGGGGAATAGGGTGCAGGATACTCCAAAATGTCAGGAGACATTAATAGGAGGACAAACTTCTTTGCACAAATCCCATAGCATTATCCTTGACTGGAGGTAATAGGAAACGGCCTGTAACTCTAGGTCTCTATGAGAGCAGACCCAGTTTATACAGTAACCCCTGCCACTCACTTTCCTCTACTATGAGGCACACCTGAGAGTCCAAAAACCAGGTCTTACAATGTCCTAGGAGCTGTCTGCCACCGAGCTTCCACAGGACACTCTTCAATGAGGGAGATAAAATATCTTTTTCCTAAAACACATTACAGCCAGACAGTTAGTATTTTTGAAGGGAAATGTCAGTGAGTTCAGGATTTGTTTCTCGATGACAAGTCTCCTTTGAAAACAGAATGGCAGGGCCGTCTTTTCGCATGGGCACACTGGGCAGTTGCCCAAGGACCCTACTTGCCTGAGAGGCCCCACCTGCCCAGCGACCAGGGGCGTCGGGAGGAAATGGGTCCCCAAAAAGCCCCGGGTCTCGTGTTTCTCATGTAGAATTATTAGCCCCGAGTGTAAACATCCAGTGATTGGTGGGCAAGCAGGGGGTGTGCGGCCGCAGTGAGAGTGGAGCTGTCAAATCTAAGCACTGATGCTTATATTCAACAGCTCCACTCTCACTGCGGCCGCAAGCCCCGAAACCGATATGCAGGGCCCCTTCGTCCAGTGCATAGAAAACTGCCTGTATACACTGTGACTGCTGGCTGGGGAGGAAGGTGGCGGGACCCATTGCAACTACTGCATGTGCACGGTTCCAGTGCATGGTGCAGAATATCGCTGCTGGAGGGGGTGCATGGCGGGTGGAGTGCATGTGCAGGGTGACAACAGTGAACCTGTTGAACATCCTGCCTGGCTGTCCTCTTCTCTCCCGTGTAACTCCTCCTTCCCCCACCCCCGCTTTCATCCTTACAATAAGCAGGTAGAAGATAGAATGTCTGAGCAGAAGGCGTGAGCTGTCCAACTTTTCAAGTTAAAAAGCCTGTGATTTGTTGCTAGGGGCGGTCCCAGCAACCAATCATCTGTTGTGTATGTGTCAGGAGAGGGATCAGTGTATTTGTCAGGGGGGGATCAGTGTATGTGTCAGGAGAGGGATCAGTGTATGTGTCAGAAGGGGGATCAGTGTATGTGTCAGGGGGGTCAGTGTATGTGTCAGGAGAGGGATCAGTGTATGTGTCAGGAGAGGGATCAGTGTATGTGTCAGGAGGGATCAGTGTATGTGTCAGGAGGGGGATCAGTGTATGTGTCAGGAGGGGGATCAGTGTATGTGTCAGGAGGGATCAGTGTATGTGTCAGGAGGGGGATCAGTGTATGTGTCGGGGAAGATCAGTGTATGTGTCGGGGAAGATCAGTGTATGTGTCAGGAGGGATCAGTGTATGTGTCAGGGGGGATCAGTGTATGTGTCAGGAGAGGGATCAGTGTATGTGTCAGGAGAGGGATCAGTGTATGTGTCAGGAGGGATCAGTGTATGTGTCAGGAGGGATCAGTGTATGTGTCAGGGGGATCAGTGTATGTGTCAGGGGGGATCAGTGTATGTGTCAGGAGGGTTATCAGTGTATGTGTCAGGAGGGATCAGTGTATGTGTCAGGAGGGGGATCAGTGTATGTGTCAGGAGGGGGATCAGTGTATGTGTCAGGAGGGGGATCAGTGTATGTGTCAGGAGGGGGATCAGTGCATGTGTCAGGAGAGGGATCAGTGTATGTGTCAGGAGAGGGATCAGTGTATGTGTCAGGAGGGATCAGTGTATGTGTCGGGGGATCAGTGTATGTGTCAGGAGAGTGATCAGTGTGTGTGTCAGGAGAGGGATCAGTGTGTGTGTCAGGAGAGGGATCAGTGTATGTGTCAGGGGTGATCAGTGTATGTGTCAGGAGAGGGATTAGTGTATGTGTCAGGAGAGGAATCAGTGTATGTGTCAGGAGGGTGATCAGTGTATGTGTCAGGAGGAGGATCAGTGTATGTGTCAGGGGGGATCAGTGTATGTGTCAGGAGGGATCAGTGTATGTGTCAGGGGGGATCAGTGTATGTGTCAGGGGGGATCAGTGTATGTGTCAGGGGGGATCAGTGTATGTGTCAGGAGAGGGATCAGTGTATGTGTCAGGGGGGATCAGTGTATGTGTCAGGAGAGGGATCAGTGTATGTGTCAGGAGAGGGATCAGTGTATGTGTCAGGGGGGATCAGTGTATGTGTCAGGGGGGATCAGTGTATGTGTCAGGGGGGATCAGTGTATGTGTCAGGAGAGGGATCAGTGTATGTGTCAGGTGGGATCAGTGTATGTGTCAGGGGGATCAGTGTATGTGTCAGGAGAGGGATCAGTGTATGTGTCAGGAGGGATCAGTGTATGTGTCAGGGGGATCAGTGTATGTGTCAGGGGGGATCAGTGTATGTGTTAGGAGAGGGATCAGTGTATTTGTCAGGGGGGGATCAGTGTATGTGTCAGGAGAGGGATCAGTGTATGTGTCAGGGAGGGGGATCAGTGTATGTGTCAGGGGGGATCAGTGTAGGTATCAGGAGGATCAGTGTAGGCATCAGGGGGGTCAATGTAGGCGTCAGGGGGGTTAGTGTAGGTGTCAGGGGGACCAGTGTAGGTGTCAGGGGGGTCAATGTAGGTGTCAGGGGGGTCAGTGTAGGTGTCAGGGGGGTCAGTGTAGGTGTCAGGGGGGATCAGTAGTGTAGGGGTCTGGTAGGTAAGTTTATTGGTCAGCATGGAAGGGCACCGGTGAGCCAGGCAGCAACCAGCAAGTGAGCCTAACACCCCCCATCGCCGCGCCGGCCTTGGACTTCGGGCTGAAGCCCCTGGTCTTTGTCACACCTAGCAATGCCCCTGCCAGCGACCCCAGCCAAGCATCATTCAGATGTCATAAAGTTCGCTGCCACATTGTGCCAGTGCTGTGCGGTGTGGCTCCCTCACACGCGCGATCAGTCCCGATATCAGTCAGCGTCTCAGCGGCGGGCAGTGTGCAGTGTGAGTCAGCTGTGAAGAACGGAGCCAATGCTTTCTTTCTGTGTAGTTCCAGCTCTCCACAGGCGGAGTGATATGAAATGCACTCCGCCTGTGACAGATACAGGAAGCATCGGCTCTGCTCTCTAATGCATCACACTTCCACGTCTCAGAGGAGCCAGGCAGCAGTACCCACGCCAGCATTAATACCCACCAGCACCAGCAGTATCCACGCCAGCATTAATACCCACCAGCACCAGCAGTACCCACGCCAGCATTAATACCCACCAGCACCAGCAGTACCCACGCCAGCATTAATACCCACCAGGCAGCACCAGAGTGTGAGTGTGTACATTTATATATATTTAGTTTTTTTTAGTTGTATAATTTAGTGGTGAAAGTTATTAGTGCCCCCCCCCCTCCAAGTTTCGACTGTAATATCTTATGTGTCCCTCTTATATATCAATCTTAGAGTTGCCACTAGTTCGAAGAAGTGTAAGAAAGGTGAGGAAAAAGAAACTTTATTACGTGTTGGTGAAAATAACCTTTAGAGGAAAATGAAATGTAATGAAATGCAGAAATGAAATGTAATGTTTTGAGTGAGTCAAAACCATTGACTTCAAGCCAATTATAAAGGAATTCTCTACAAAGAAGTATCACAAATTTAATAAATAATTAGTGCTTTTGTACTGTCCCATTTCAATCTGTAATTTCTTGTTTTTCAAGCTTGTGTTATATTGTCCAAACGTTGTGTTAATGTTTAAACACTGATTTTGTTGGAAGTACCAATAAATATAGCCTTATTGATAATTTGCATTTTTATTCTCGTGCGTGATTGTGTAGAAAAGGGCCCCAGTGCACTGTATTGCCCGGGGGCCTATAATGCTCTTAAGATGACACTGAGTATAGGTCCATTGAAACGTTGGCAACCAACCAGATAGTAGCTGTCATTTGTCTATTGCAACTCTCAGAGTCCAAGTACAGGAGCTGCATAATGAAACTGCAAAGGGAGGAGCCTCTGGGGGAATCCAGGATGGAAAAAAGATCTGGGGGTCCTAGTAGATCACAGGCTTAGTAATGGCATCTTGAGTATGCTGTCCAGTTCTGGTCACCAGTCCTCAGAAAGGATGTGCTGGAACTGGAGAAAGTTCAGAGAAGGGGAACAAAACTAATGAAGAGGACCTCAGTTACAAGGAATGACTACAAGCACTAAACTTATTCTCCTTGGAGAAGAAACGTTTAAGAGGAGATATGATAGAGATATACAAATCTCTCAATGGTGATTCGGGCATAGGGAGGAGACCATTCAGTCTTAGGGAGCTTAAGAAGACACGCGGCCACTCAATGAAATTGGAGAAAAGCGGTTTAACCTTAAACTGCGTAAGAGGTTCTTTACTGTCAGGACGGTAAGGAAGTGGAACTCCCTTCCACAATCAGTGGTATCAGTGGGAAGTGTTGATAATTAAAAAAAAAAAAAAAACTCTGCAATATACAGGGGAAGGGATATGGGATGGTTTTGACAAAAACACACACATCCAGGTTGAACTGGATGGACTGGTGTTTTTATTCAACCTTACCAACTATGTAACTAAACTCCAGTTAAAAGAAAGTTTTAGGTTTTATTATATCATAGTGACATGAGGGTGTTCTTTTTTTTCACACTCCCCTTGTGGTCATAAGCTTTGTTAAAGTGGAAGTAAAGTTCTACACATTACTTTTACCTATAGGTAAGCCTATATTAAGGCTTACCTATAGGTAGTATAAATATCTCCTAAACGGGCACTGTTTAGGAGATATTTACATTACATGCAGCCAGTGACGCCACTGGCGCATGCGATCTGAAGAAACAGCCAGCCGCGCCGTTCCTTCAGAGCCCTGCGCCGTAATCGGCGGCTCCTGCGCACATGCGTGGGAGTCATGTCATCACTGCTCCGGCCAGCAATGTGATTGACATCCAGGGTTCCTCGAATACAAAAAAAGGGAAGTGTGGTGGACAGGTGCACTTCAGCCATGCCTGAGGTGAGCAGGTAGGCTCTGCTCTCTGTGTGCATCTCAGGACTTAAAGTAGGACTTAACCCTCATATACTTTACAGCCAAGGAAGCTGCCATTTTAGCCTCTGTTTGATCTGCAGTTGCCATGGTACTGCATGTGATCAGTTATGACCCCAGCCAGCCATCTGATGGCTTAACAGCTCAGTTGAGGGCGCAAGCAACTGAAGCAGTTCGGCATACATTAAATTAACTTTTTTTTTTGGAGACATTTGGAGACAATGGGTTTCGTTCCGCTTTCATTTTTAGTTTTGACCGGACTGCGCCTTTAAATTCAGATGAGCTTATTCAAACTTTACCTATGTATCAGTAAATGTTGTTATATAAATCACGCTGTAATTTAGCATCCGTTCTGTAGTGAGTTGCTCTTGCACATTCCTGTAAATTGATTATCAAACACAGATAAAGGTAGACAACAGCTACCAGTAAATGCAAAGCTTTCAAAATTTCCCGTTTACTGCGAGAACGCGTCTCCATTCGCATGGCAGCTGTCTAAGTGATAAATAGTCAACTGTTTTTAATTTAGTGAGCACTCCATCAATATTCTGTTAACCAAGCAACACTGAATCATCTCCCCGGTAAAATATAATGTGATAAAGCAAATAAAATTGGTTTTAACTTAGTTAAGTCATGCTGAGCTTTTAAAGGAGATTTGGCAATTATATTTATACTGCATTTTATGCAGGCCTTACATGGTTAGATGTTGATGGGCAATATCAGATAGTACCATTAGCCGATCGTTAAGTTACATGATTGTGGTAAAAAATCTGATTCAGCTCACCAACTAAAACTAACGTAATTTCAGCCTTATGCCGCGTACACACAGCGGAATTTCGGCCCGCAAAAGACATGAGATTTTTTCGTCGGAAAATGTGACTGTGTGTATGCTCCATCTGACTTTTGCTGGCTGAATTCCAGCCAGCAAAAAATTGAGACGCGAAAAATTCCTACGCATGCTCGGAAACAATTCGACGCATGCTCAGAAGCATTAAACTTCATTTTCTCGGCTCGTCGTAGTGTTGTACGTCACCGCGTTCTTGACGGTCGTAAGTTCAACGAACTTTTGCGTGACCGTGTGTATGCAAGGCAAACTTGAGCGGAATCCCGTCGGAAAAGCTGTCATATCTTTTTCCGACGAGAAGTCCGACCGTGTGTACGCGGCATTAGAGTATGTTCACCTTTTTCTTGAAAAGTGAAAAGGTGAACTAACTCCAAATATCATGGCGAACCCTCTGGACCTGATGGAGGTGATGCCTTGGAGTGTGTATCCGTCATAATTCTCGCAATGAGGAGTGCTCATTAGTCAGTACAGCCACATGACCAGTAAAAAGCACATCTGATGCCGCGTACACAGGAGCGGACGTTTCGACCGGACTGGTCCGACAGACCGAGTCTGGCGGACAATTCGACCGTATGTGGGCTTCATCGGACCTGCAGCGGACTTTTTCGGTCAAAAATCTGACGGACTTTAGATTTGGAACATGTTTCAAATCTTTACGTCGGAACTTCGCTGGACCCAGTTCCTATCGAAAAGTCTTCTCGTCTGTATGCTAGTCCGAAGGACAAAAACCGACGCTAGGGCAGCTATTGGCTACTGGCTATCAACTTCCTTATTTTAGTCCGGTCGTACGTCATCACGTATGAATCCGTCGGACTTTGGTGTGATTGTGTGTAGGCAAGTCCGTTCATTCGGAAAGACCGTTGGAAGTCCATCGAAAGTCCGTCGGATAATCCGCTCGTGTGTACGCGGCATAAGGCTTCATCTTCCAGTAAGTTGTCCCTTAATGGAAGAAGAAGCCTCGGATGCACTTCTCATTGGTCAGCACAGTGACCTTCGGTCACACGGTCATGCTTCCTTCTTCTGGGATACCTTACTGGAAGAAGAAGCATCAGATGCTCTTCTCATTGGTCAGTGTTTTTCTTGTGGGACACCTTAATGGAAGAAGAAGCCTCAGATACGTTTCTCATTTGTCAGCACGGTTACCTTCAGTCACCACTGTCACACTTCCTTCTTCTGGGGACACCTTTCTGGAAGAAGAAGCCTCAAATGCTCTTCTCATTGGTCAGCATCCTTATTCTGGGACACCTTAATGTAAGAAGAAGCCTCAGATGCGCTTCTCATTAGTCAGCGTGGTTACCTTTAGTCACCACTGTCACGCTTCCTTCTTCTGGACACCTTACAGGAAGAAGCCTCAGATGCACTTCTCTTTGGTCAACATGCTTGCCATTGCAGGAATTATGATGGATACTCACACAAGGGCTGTGTATTATGGTGTACAGAGCACTACACCTCCAACATGGAACATGGCAGGTACTATGTGCAGCGGGGTCCAGAGGGATGGCCAGGATATTTGGAGTTAGTTCACCTTTTAACTTTTTGTAAAAAGGTGAGCTTGCCAAGAAAATGCATGTTTAATACAAAAAACTGTACTGGAAATCATGTTTGTAACGAACTCTCAGGATCATCTTTTCCCTCTGCCTGCTCTAAAACCATTGGATTTGGATTCATTCATAAGAGAAGCAGATGTGTGGGTGGTCTGCTACACCAGATTGACAAGCCCTGTTCTACAAGTTGTGATGAGACCACAAGCAGTGTAAATGATTACTTTGTTGCTATGGGCACTTAAGCTTTAGTGTTCATTTTCTCCAGCTTGTAGAAATCATCTTCACAGTCTAGCAGATAATATACCCGCCAGGGGCTTACCGTGTCATCTCACAGCAAGGATACTTATCGCAGCATCTAATATAAAGCCACTAGAGGGCACACTTACAAAACTATATACAGTATGAAAAAATAGCATAATGAAAATATAGCATTCAAATAAAAATGTTAAAATAATAAAAAATACTTTTAGCTAAACTTAAAACTCAAAACGGATACTGTTGAATTCCAGGCCGACATAAAAATATAACTTATAGCAGGGGTGTCAGACTAAATTTCATTGTGGGCTGCATCAGCATTATGGCTGCCCCTAAAGGGCCGGTTGTATCTTTAAGACTATATAAATGTATATACTCTTTATCATATTAGATAATTGCCCCTGCATTTGATTATTACTGTGCGCTATGTACAGAGTGTTGGTGTTCAGGAGTAAGCTACATACAGAGTGCAGAGTTCAGGAGTGTGCTGTATACAGAGTTCAGGAGTATGAGGCGTACAGAATGCAGAGTACAGGAGTAAGCGGTGTACAGAGTACTGAGTTCAGGGGTGGGCATTGTACAGAGTGCAGAGTTCAGGGGTGCGCTATATACAGAGTGCAGAGTTCAGGGGTGGGCTGTGTACAGAGTTCAGGGGTGCACTGTGTGCAGAGTTCAGGGGTGGGCTGTGTACAGAGTGCGGAGTTCAGGGGTGGGCTGTGTACAGGGTGCAGAGTTCAGGGGTGGGCTGTGTACAGGGTGCAGAGTTCAGGGGTGGGCTGTGTACAGGGTGCAGAGTTCAGGGGTGGGCTGTGTACAGGGTGCAGAGTTCAGGGGTGGGCTGTGTACAGGGTGCAGAGTTCAGGGGTGCGCTGTGTACATGGTGCAGAGTTCAGGGGTGGGCTGTGTACAGAGTGCAGAGTTCAGGGGTGGGCTGTGTACAGGGTGCAGAGTTCAGGGGTGGGCTGTGTACAGGGTGCAGAGTTCAGGGGTGGGCTGTGTACAGAGCGCAGAGTTCAGGGGTGGGCTGTGTACAGAGTGCAGAGTTCAGGGGTGTGCTATGTACAGAGTGCAGAGTTCAGGGGTGTGCTATGTACAGGGTGCATAGTTCAGGGGTGGGCTGTGTACAGAGTGCAGAGTTCAGGGGTGCACTGTGTACAGAGTTCAAGGGTGCGCTATGTACAGAGTGCTGAGTTCAGGGGTGGGCTGTGTACAGAGTCCAGAGTTCAGGGGTGGGCTGTGTACAGGGTGCAGAGTTCAGGGGTGGGCTGTGTGCAGGGTGCAGAGTTCAGGGGTGGGCTGTGTACAGGGTGCAGAGTTCAGGGGTGGGCTGTGTACAGAGTGCAGAGTTCAGGGGTGGGCTGTGTACAGGGTGCAGAGTTCAGGGGTGGGCTGTGTACAGGGTGCAGAGTTCAGGGGTGGGCTGTGTACAGGGTGCAGAGTTCAGGGGTGGGCTGTGTACAGAGTCCAGAGTTCAGGGGTGGGCTGTGTACAGGGTGCATAGTTCATGGTTGCACTGTGTACAGAGTGCAACAGGACAGGACAGGGACAGGAAGTGAATGGAAATCTCCCCAATGGGATATAGATGGCAAATGCAAGAAAAACAAACAGAAAACAGCTGATCAGGGTTATAGCCCTTTTCTACTCTATCTAAAAAGAAAAAAAGGTTTTGCTTTTTGTTCACCATTATTGCAGATATTTATTTTTAAAGAATTGTTTAATGGTAACAACTTGCATGGGTAGCTGAATCTATCTGAATGTGAACCTTCTGCAATCCCTTGCACGGCAGTACTGTGAGTGGCAGCAATTTTAATCAGCTTTAAACAGTCTTCATTTACAGTACATATGTAGCTTTTTGTCTGGAATTCTGTGAGGGTTAAACGGGTCTTGCTATGACCTCCTTTTCTGCTGTAATGAAAGCTGTTTGAAAAGCTTTGCAGGCTTTTGGCAATGTTAAATGTACAGTTGTTTCACCTCTACTTTTCGTCACCTTTCATTATCCTCCTTACCTACTTTTATAGCAGTTTGTCTTTTGTTTTTGCTATATAAAGAATAGTATACCATAGTGTACAAAGAACAACATTGCCCTAATTTTTTTTTTTTTTCTGCTGAACTTACACAGGATGGCCAGCAGGTGGAGACACAGGCTAATGTCTCCAATATCAGTTCCAGCTGGCTTGCTTTAATTTTTTTTTTTTTTCCTCATTTTAAGTCAGCAGGTGTGGGGAGAAAGATGGCCAAAAAATTGCTATTATTATCTTTCTTTATTGTTTTGTGTTGTTATTTCATAGCTTGTATAGGAAATGTTTACATTACCCGTTTTTACCTTATTTTCAGATTTGGCAGATGGAATTCGTTTTTGCAAACAGATGTTTTCGAGGCAATGTCATTGGAATATCTTATGTAGCAATGTTCGGGATTTGTAATGTGGGACGTGGAAAGAAAAATAGATGATCTATTGGAGGTTAAAGAGAACCTTTCCATAGCAAGTAACAAAGTAAAATATATTTCCAGGGATGCTTTGGCGCTGATTCGGTATTATTCAGCTGACGGCCCCCCATACAGTTATGGTGGAGGAGCCCCAAAGTCATCCTAAAAGAAATTTACAAAACTAAATTCTGAGATTCAAAGTCAGACTTCTGAGATTCAGGGCACACAGGGCTTAAAAAATTACCTCTTTTATAGGCATTTGGGTTTTATTTATTTTTCCAGCCTGTAAAAGCATCTCTATGTTAGCCTATGTGTCTATAGGCACACATACTGTAGGTGTTCAAGAGCGCTTACAGGCTGAAAAACCCATCACCAGCGCATTCAGGAGACGAGCTTTTGGGCAGGAAAAATACTTGACACACATAAGCACGTTTAACCTCTTGCTTACTGGGCACTTAAACCCCCCTCCTGCCCAGACCAATTTTTAGCTTTCAGCGCTGTCACACTTTGAATGACAATTGCGCGGTCATACAACACTGTACCCAAATGAAATCTTTAGCATTTTTGTCACACAAATGGAGCCTTTTTTTTGGTGGTATTTGATCACCACTTGGGTTTTTATTTTTTGCTAAACAAACAAAACAGACAGAAATTTTTGAAAAAAATATGAAACATGTTTCATAGTTTGTTATAAAATTTTGCAAACGGGTAATTTTTCTCCTTCATTGATATTCGCTGATGAGGCTGCACTGATGGGCACTGATAAGATGGCACTGATGGGCCCTGATGGGTGGCACTGATGAGTGGCACTGATGGGTGGCACTGATGGGCACTGATAGATGTCACTGATAAGCACTGATAGGTGGCACTGATGGACACTGGTGGGTGGCACTGATGGGCACTGGTAGGTGGCACTGATGGACACTGGTAGGTGGTATTAATAGGCAGCACTGGTGATGAGGCACTGATTGGTGACATTTTTAGGTGACACTGTGGGCACTGATGGGTGACACTGTGGGCACTGATAGGTGACACTGTGAGCACTGATGGGTGGTACTGTGGGCACTAGTAGGTGGCACTGATGGGCACTGGTAGGTGGTATTGATAGGCAGCACTGGTGATGAGACACCGATTGGTGACATTTATAGGTGGCACTGTGGGCACTGATGGGTGACACTGTGGGCACTGATGGGTGGTACTGTGGGCACTGGTAGGTGGCACTGATGGGCAATGGTAGGTGGTATTGATAGGCAGCACTGGTGATGAGACACCGATTGGTGACATTTATAGGTGGCACTGTGGGCACTGATGGGTGACACTGTGGGCACTGATGGGTGGTACTGTGAGCACTGGTAGGTGGCACTGATGGGCACTGGTAGGTGGTATTGATAGGCAGCACTGGTGATGAGACACTGATTGGTGACATTTATAGGTGGCACTGTGGGCACTGATGGGTGACACTGTGGGCACTGATGGGTGACACTGTGGGCACTGATGGGTGACACTGTGGGCACTGATGGGTGGTACTGTGGGCACTGGTAGGTGGCGCTGGTGGGCACTGGTAGGTGGCACAGGTGGGCACAGAAGCCTCTGCAGAGGCTCTCCACGATCGGGACTGATGTCCCTCTCACAGCCACCAGTGATCGGCTTTTCAGCGCGAATAGAAAAAATAGCCGATTACCAGCTCTGTTTACAGCACATGATCAGCTGTCATTGGCTGGCAGCTGATCACGTGGTAAGGAGTCGGGATCGACCCCTTACTCCGATCTGTGATCAGCCAAGTCTCATAGACTCGCTGATCACAGAGTGCGTTGCGCGCGCCCTGCAGGGGGTGCGCAGGCCGCTCGAGCACAGAAGGACATCTATGGACGCCCTCCCGGCAAAGTAGGTCTGCGCTGCAGCCGTCTTTCAGCTATAGTGCGGACGGGAAAAGGTTAAATGCACCTAAGCGTTGATGAGTTTAGGGCTTGAGCATTCATTCATTCATTCCAGTTGCCAGAAAAATGTATATTCTGGCCAATGGAATCCATAAACCCTCAAATACTTATGCCGCGTACACACGATCGAACATTACAACAACAACAAAATCCTCGATTCATTTCCGACGGATGTTGGGTCAAACTTGTCTTGCATACACACGGTCACACAAATGTTGTCAGAAATTCCGAACGTCAAGAACGGGGGGATGTACAACACGTACGACGAGCCGAGAAAAATGAAGTTCAATAGCCAGTGCGGCTCTTCTGCTTGATTCCGAGCATGCGTGAACTTTCGTGCATCGGAATTGTGTACACACGATCGGAATTTCCGACAACGGATTTTGTTGTCAGAAAATTTGAGAACCAGCTCTCAAATTGTTGTTGTCGGAAATTCTGACAAAAAATGTCCGATGGAGCCTACACATGGTCGGAATTTCAGACAACAAGCTCCCATCGAACATTTGTTGTCTGCAATTCCCATCGTATGTACGCAGCATAAGTGCGCCTAAATGCACTTGCGATATGCGGATTTAGGCGCGTTTTCTAAAGATGCGTTCAGAAAAGAAATTCAAACATCCTGTGTGCATGAGGTCTCAAAGTCAGAACTATTCCAAGATTACAAGTCAGAATTCTGCTTTTCTTTTTTTTAATCTTCCTTCTCTTATTAGCAAGAGAGCTTTTGCGGTAGACCTATTAACCACTTGCCTACTGGGCACTTTTACCCCCTTCCTGCCCAGGCCAATTTTCAGCTTTCAGCGCTGTCACACTCTGAATGACAATTGCGTGGTCATGCAACACTGTACACATATGACATTTTTATCAATTTATTTCACACAAATGGAGCTTTCTTTTGGTTTTATTTAATCACTGCTGGGTTTTTTATTTTTTGCTAAACAAACAAAAAAAGACCGAAAATTTTGAAAAAAAAATATATATTTTTCATAGTTTGTTATAAAATTTAGCAAACAGGTACTTTTTCTCCTTCACTGATGTGTGCTGATGAGGCATCACTGATGAGAGCTCATGAGGCTGAACTGATGGGCACTGATAGGTGGCACTGCTGGGCACTGATAGGTGACACAGGCACTGATGAGGCGGCACTGGTGTCCATTGATGAGGAGGCACTGATAGGTAGCACTGTTGGGCACTGATAGGTGACACTGACAGGCACTGATGAGGCAGCACTGGTGTCCATTGATGAGGAGGCACTAATAGGTGGCACTGATGGGCACTGATAGGTGACACTGACAGGCACTGATGAGGCGGCACTGGTGTCCACTGATGAGGAGGCACTGATGAAGCTGCACTGATAGGTGGCACTGATGGGCTCTGATAGGCAGCACTGATGGGCACTGATAGGTGGCACTATTGGGCTCTGATTGGTGGCGCTGACAGGCACTGATGAGGCGGCACTGGTGTCCACTGATAAGGAGGCACTGATGAAGCTGCACTGATAGGTAGCGCTGATGGGCTCTGATAGGTGGCACTGATGGGCTCTGATAGATGGCACTGGCACTGACAGGCACTGATGAGGAGGCACTGATAGGTAGCACGGATGGGCACTAATAGGTGGCACTGATGGGCACTGATAGTTGGCACTGACAGGCACTGATTAGGCGGCACTGGTGTCCACTGATAAGGAGGCACTGATGAAGCTGCACTGATAGGTGGCACTGATGGGCACTGATAGGTGGCACTGGCACTGACAGGCACTGATGAGGCGGCACTGGCGTGCACTGATGAGGAGGCACTGATAGGTAGCACTGATGGGCTCTGATTGGTGGTACTGAAGGGGACTGCGATGTGGCACAGATAGGCAGCACTGGTAGGTGGCACTGATAGTCACTGATAGATGACACTGATGATGAGACACTGATGGGCACTAATTGGAAGCACTGATGGGCACTGATAAGTGGCACTGGTGGGCACTGATTAGCAGCGCTGATTGGCAGCACTGGTGGGCTCTCATTAGCAGCACTGATTGGCAGCACTGGTGGGCTCTCATTAGCAGCACTGATTGGCAGCACTGGTGGGCACTGCTGCCAATGTCATTTTAACAGAGGCCGGTTATCGGCTCTCTTCTTCTCTCCTCACGTTATCAGTGTGAAGGAAGAAAAGCCAATAACTGGCTTGTGTTTACATCCTGTGATCAGCTGTCTATATATACAGTATATATGAAAATTGATCAATCCTGATGTGCTGATCGCCTATCTGATTTCATGAGCCCCAAAAATATCAGGACAGTACAAATACCCCCCAAATTACTCCTTTTTGGAAAGTAAACTTGTCCAAGGTATTTAGTAAGATGCAAGGCGAGTTTTTGTAATTTTGTCACAAAAAAATCAATTTTTTGTCACAATTTTTTTGAAAATTAAGAAATTAAAATGTGGATTTTTTTCACAATTTTTTCTTACGTACTGTCACCAGTGCATTACAGTGTCATCATATGGCAGTGATCAGAGACTGGTGACAGTATGTAAAAAAAAAAAAGAAAAAAATTTTTTTTTAAACATTTTTTTTTTTAAGATTTTTTTTTTAACATACTTTCATTAGAGTGGTTCAGTGTCATAGTGACACTGTATTACTCTGGGGGTGATCAGGGATTTTTTTTCACTGTTCTTGCTTAGGCATCATGTACACTGCTGCTCCTTTTTTTGCCAAAGCCCCTGAACTTGACTCAATAAAAGCCTATGTGTACATGCACACTAATGCCGCATACACAGTCGGACTTTCCGACAACAAATGTTCGATCTGAGCTTGTTGTCGGAAATTCCGACCTTGTGTATGCTCTATCGGACATTTGCTGTCGGAATTTCCGACAACAAATGTTTGAGAGCTGCTTCTCAAATTTTCCGACAACAAACTTTGTTTGTACTTAAGTCCGATGCACAAAAGTCCACGCATGCTCGGAATTAGGCAGAAGAGCCGCACCGGTTATTGAACATCATTTTTCTCGGCTCGTTGTATGTGTTGTACGTCACCGCCTTCATGGCGATCGTAATTTCCAACAACATTTGTGTGACCTTGTGTATGCAAGACAAGTTTGAGCCAACAGCCATTGGAAAAAAATCCACGGTTTTGTTGTCGTAATGTGCGATCGTGTGTACAGGGCAATAGGCTTTTATCAGAATTTAGGAGCAGCAGAGTTTAGGGGCAGTTCAACATCCCTATCCTGAACGCAGAAGAATCGCGCACAGGAGAGGAATGCTTTGGCCAAAAAAGGCCAAACATGTATACGTGCCTAAGTGCCAACCACGTTTAAGGCTTGGGCGTTTATTCATATTAATTGCGAGTACTCTGGCCAGTAAAATGAATAAACTCCAGGAGCTAAACACGGCAAAAACGTGGCACCGATGTTTTTCCGCATTTAGCCTTTTTCTGCTGACAGGAAAGTTACATTTATGCCGCGTACACATGATCGGAATTTCCGTCAGAAAAATCTTGGATGGTTTTTCCGACGGAATTCCGCTCAAGCTTGTCTTGCATACACACGGTCACTCAAAAGTTCTCTGAACTTTCGACCGTCAAGAACGTGGTGATGTATACTAAGTTCAATGCTTCCGAGCATGCGTCAGATTGTTTCCGAGCATGTGTGATTTTTTGCGCGTCCGAATTGCATACGGACAAACACATTTTCGGATAGGAACTTTTCCCGACCGAAAAATAGAGAACATGCTCTCAATCTTTTGCTGGCTGGAATTCCGCCAGCAAAAGACCGATGGAGCATACACACGGTCGCATTTTCCAACAAAAAGCTGGCGGCATTTCCGATCGTGTGTACGCGGCATTAGGGGTGGCCAGTGTACATGTAACCTTATAACAGTGATGATCACTGTTATAAGCAATAGTTTTAACTGTCATGAATGTCTTTAATTACACCACTACGTGGTGGCACCTGTGGCTGCCGCAAGGGTCTTGGACCTCTCCCAGTGAAGTACACAGTACTGCTGTTTAGTATACTACAAAAATCACAGTCTGCCTCATTTCCTGGCTGGAGAATGTCCACATTCATCTAGACCAGCCTTTTTCCTTGGTGGTGGCAAGTGGGAAGAATGCCCCCTTTCTGGGTTGATCAGAATGACACCCTTGCAGTCATACCGCTGGCTCTGTCAAGTGACACTAGACCTGGAACTATGCAGGCACTATTAGATGGGAGGTCCGTTTGCCACACAGCTCAGGGAACCCCTAATCACCTTTGGAGGAACCCTGGTTGAAAATGGATGAACTAGAACCAGGGGTCTCGAACTGGCTGTTGCGAAACTACAAGTCCCATCATGCTTGTAATTGTCAGCCTTGCAATGCCTCATGGGACAGCTGGAGGGCCGCCAGTTTGAGACTCATGAACTAGACCTTTTCTCCCCAGCCTGACTGTCTCTGGCCCATCTGTTTTATTAATTGGATTTCAGTTGTTGCAGTCATGGAGGGTCAGCGTCACATGTAGGACTTACCAAGGGTTGTCTGCATCCAAAAACAGCCTGTCTAGAATCACCCACTTCTTTCAACTGACAACAACCATAAAAGCATTTTGAAATTTGCATAACCCCTTCTAAGAGCCCACCCACTGCTTGTATCAAGACTAAGAGCTTTTGAGAAGATTACTGAGACCAAGTGCTGTGATGCTTTCAGGAACCTATGCACAGCACCCTGCCAGCCCCCCCAACAGCCATGATGTGTCTGCATTACATAGAGAGGCACAGAGACCCGTTGATGACATCACTGGGTAAAGCAAGGTACAGTGCCTTGAAAAAGTATTCATACCCCTTGAAATGTTCCATATTTTGTCATGTTACAACCAAAAACGTAAATTTATTTTATTGGGATTTTATGTAATAGACCAACACAAAGTGGCACATCATTGTGAAGTGGAAGGAAAATGATCATGCCTCTGCCTCTGGGTGTCATGCTTGTGGCTGTCATAGTCTTGCTATGCCTCATGGAACTTGTTGTTCTGCAACAGCTGATGGTCCGCTAATTTCATATCCCTGGTTTAGATCAAAGCATTTTCATGTGTTAGAATGGCCCAGTCAAAGTCCAGACCTAAATCCAATTGAGAATCTGTGATAAGACTTGAAAATTGCTGTTGACAGATGCTTTCCATCCAATCTGACAGAGTTTGAGCTGATTTGCAAAGAAGATTGGGCAAAAATGTTACTCTCTAGATGTGCAAAGCTGGTAGAGAAATCCCCAAAAAGATTTGCAGCTGTAATCGCAGCAAAAGGGGATTCTACAAATATTGACTCAGGGGGGCTCCATATAAATGCACGCCACACTTTTCACATTTAAAAAAAAAAAGAAAAATTGAAAAACATCATTTTCCTTCCACTTCAAAATTATGTGCCACTTTGTGTTGGTCTATCACATAAAATCCCAATAAAATACATTTACGTTTTTTGGTTCTAACATGACAACATGTGGAAAATATCAAGGAGTATGAATACTTTTTCAAGCCACTGTGTATAATGAAAATGGAACAGTTGTATTTTAAAAACCGAATTGGCATATTGATGAGGGTGGGGGAGAAACAGAAAAGGCAAAATGAAACATTAAAGTATAATGAAAGGCAAATCTTGTTTTTAGTTTTGGATAGAGTGGAGAGGTATTAGAAACCCTGTCAGGTTTCTATTCTTGTCTGTGCCCCCGTTAGGGAGATTCACTCTCTCTGTATGTGTCCTGTGTGGAGTTATTACCAAAAGGTGAAATCGAAAGAAATTCACTCATTTTGGTTTGAGGGGAAATCATCCAATGTATTTGGATGATATTGGATTAGAGAGATTTCCTCACTTTGGATGGATTTCCTCCCACTTCCTGCATTGGCTTTGGGACAGGAAGTGAAGGGAAAACAAAGGGACACAGATGGCAAAAAAAAAAAAAAAAAACTGACAAGGCTTATAATAACCCTACCTCACTCCAAAAAAGAAAAACAGTTTTGCATTTCATTCTACTTTAAACTTTAGAGATTTAGAGAGTGAGAGACAGCCTGCCTGAAAGGGAGTCGCTTCTGTGGGGCTGTCTCTTTAAATAACCCATTGTGCTCTGAGAGCAACGGATATGTCACGCACTAAGGGTTCAGTCAGTCCTGTGTATTGTGGTAATGTATAGTAAAAAATGCTTTTTATTTTTTGTTACCATAACGCACAGCCAGTGTCGCAGTGTGTTGTGGTGCCATTCATTTAGGATTACACCCAACACGCAATTAAAGCAGCAGGCAACACACCACAACACGCGATATGTGCAGGTAGGGTTGGCAAGCAGTCACTGTAGTCTCTGTAAGACTCTTTGGAGTGTGGGATGCCTGTGACCCTTGGCATGCCATGGGCACATTTACAGTAACTCTTCTCATACTCATAGACCTAAATCTCTATAGGCTCTACCCCCCTTCAGTCTATCATAAATGCTCCTGTCAGACTTTACTAACTTACCAAGTGCTCAGGTTCCTTCACCCCTCTCTGCCAACTCCACCACTGGCTTCCACTCACCCAGCAAATTAAATTAAAAATACTAATGACCAAAACTATCCACAACTCTTCCCCAGCTACATCACAATTCTTGTCTCAATATATCACCTAGACTGCCCTCTCTGCTCCTCCCGAGACCCCCCGATCTCTAGCTCTTTTGTCTGCTCCTCTCATTGTAACCACCACAACTTCTCCAGAGCCTCTCCCATCCTCAGGAATTCAATTTCATCACCTAATCTGTCCAGCTATCTCTTACTCTATCCACCTTCAGTCAACTCCTGAAAACTCATGCCTTCATGGAAGACTATCCCACCTCCACCCAACAACCAAACTTTTAATTGTTCCATCAGCTCATCCCTCACAGCTTTTACCTTTTGAACCAAAAGCCCTTCTAGTTTCCAACCCCCGCGTCACAGAGGATGGAACCATGGTACATGGTGGGGCACACAAGCATCTGACATTCCCGGGACTGTTAAATGCAGATGAGTCTTGTGGAGGCTGCAGCACTGGAAAAGAGGGGAGGTAGGAGACATGGAAAACCAGAGAAGTGAATATAAAGCTAACCATGCATGGCCTGAATTTTAAAGGACTCCAGCTGGCACACTGGAAATTCAAGGCTTGGGTGCCTGTCACTACAACCCGGCTTGAAAGACTTTGGTTTGAAAATCAAACATATTGACCAAACAGTCCAGTCAAATGCAGGTACTGTTCAGGTATTCTGGAGCAGCAGCTTTCAGAATACTATAACCAGCAGGTGATATCCCTCCATCCACCCTAAATCTATATGTAAGTGTGGCTAGCCCACTACCTCTTCTCTTGTAGGGACCACAAGGCTAGGTTCACATTCATGCTTGTTGAGAACACAGAATGGTGCGCTTCCCCGACATGCACAGAAACAGACTGCCCTTTATCAGACACATGGCAGTGCCATTAATTAATTAATGGCATCCCAATGCATCTGCAAACAGGTGCATGTTTGTGTGCGGCAAACCACATGGTACCCCAATACCATGCAGTTCTGTCAGAAACCATGAAATCAGGCCCAGACAGAAGTACAGTTAAATCACACTTGTTTATTAATAAAAGTAAAAAGAACAAACGTATTCAAAATATAGCCAAAGTTCAGTAACCGGAACAGATAGTCAGCCAAGCCAGAAGTCAGGGATCAAAGTAGTGGAACAGCAAGCAGGATCTGGAGCCAGAAGGGATGTCAGCAAAGCCAGGAACGCAGGAGATAGTTTCATGTGATGTGACCAAGGCGAAGGCAGAACTCCTCTGGACTACTTAAGTAGGCAGGACTGATGAGCAGGATATCATCAACAGCTGAGTAACTGTGGAGAGAGATGGGAGCTGGCAATAAGCCGACAGCTGAGCGGCCAGCTCAGAGAAGGAAGGGCTGAGTCCAGCCCTGACAAGTTCAGAGCAACACATTTTTGGAAAAGTCAGGGATCTCTTTTCCACATTGTTCGCACATAAGTCAGGCTATTGAAACGAATGGGCTGCCCTACATGTACTTGGACACACCTGTAGGTGTGAACCAAGCCTAAGGCCCGTCCACACGTGGGCAATTCCAAATCACTGCAAAACGCGTAACATGCGTTTGGGTGCCATTCATCTTTAATGGCACCCTAAACGCGGCACAATTTTGCAGCGATTGTTAAGTGACAAAACACATGAGAATCACGGCAAAACCGCTCCTGGCTCAGGGCCAAAATTTTGTCACTGAGCTTCTTTGGAGCGACAATTGCACATAAGGCAGCCCATTCATTTGCCTCTGTGCATCTCTACTCCTCCCACTTAGTCTAAGTTTATTGGTCAGGCCTGGACTGATTGTAAAAAAGAGATCTAGAATTAGGCCATGTTCACACTAAGTTTCATGCAAAAACACTTATGTGTGATACGCGTTTCCGCGTGAGAAGCGCGCTAACAAAATTGTGAGCGGGAAAGTAAGTTTGCACTACACGTAGTGTGAACGAGGTCTAATTCTAGATCTCCTTTTTACAATCAGCTCAGGCCCGACCAATAAACATTTAAGCCCCATACGCACTATTAGATTTTCTGCAGATTTTTGTCTTTTTGCCTGCCTCATTGCATACAAATTGAAACTTTTAAGGTTTGACCTCATATTATATGGTTTTGGTAAATCTACAGAAAATCTAATAGTGTGTATGGGGCGGAGCAGTGATGCACAATCATTGTGCAGTGCTACCAATAAGGAAGTAGAAACTGCATACATAATTATCAAATATGGCTGCCCCCATGTACATATTGTATTTATAAATTATGCAGTGAAACTAGGTTTCAAAATACCAATTATTGATCAGATCTTTAAAATGAAGATGATTCTTATTCACAAATACATGTAAAAAAAAAAAGTGGACTCAATGTCCGCTGGGACCCGCCGATCATTTCAGGACACAAGCAGAATGACAATCTGTCTATGTAAACAAGGCAGACTGTCCTTCTGTCAGAAGGGAAGGCACTGATCCTGTGTTTCTGCAAAGTAGGGGCACGGATCTTTGCTTTCCCCCAGTCAAAGCTCCTCCCCCACAGTTAGTAAGCACAACTTAGGCATACACTTATCCCTTTGATTGCCCCTGATGTTAACCCCTTCCCTCCCTGCCAGTGCCATTAGTACAGTGACAGTGCATATTTTTTTCTTAGCACTGATCACTGTATTAGTGTCACTGGTCCCCAAAAAGTGTCAGGTGTCCGATTTGTCCACCGCAATATCGCAGTCCTGCTATAAGTCACTGATTGGTGCCATTACTAGTAAAAAAAATAAAAATAAAAAATAAATAAAAATATCCAATAGTTTGTAGACGCTACAACTTATGCACAAATCAATCAATATATGCTTATTGGGATTTTTTTTTTAACCAAAAATGTGTAGCAGAATTTGTTTTTTTAAATTGTTTTATTATGTTTTATAGCACAAAGTAAAAAAATACTGCTTTTTTTTTCAAAATTGTCGGTCTTATTTATTTTTTTTTATTGCATTTTAGTGTAAATATGAGATCTGAGGTCTTTTTGACCCCAGATCTCATATTTAAGAGGTCCTGTCATGCTTTTTTTCTATTACAAGGGATGTTTACATTCCTTCTAATAGGAATAAAAGTGACACAATTTTTTTTTTAAAGAACAGTGTAAAAATAAAAGGTAAAATAAATAGTAATAAAATTTTTTTTTTTTAAATGCGCCCCGTCCCACCGAGCTTGCGTGCAGAAGCGAACGCACACGCGCATATGAAAACATGTATTAGATTGTAAGCTCTTCTGAGCAGGAACCTCTTAATCCTCTTGTATTTTATTGTATTGTAACTGTATTGTCTCCTTTTATATTGTAAAGCGCTGCTTAAACTGTTGGCGCTATATAAATCCTGTATAATAATAATAATAATGTTCAAACCACACATGTGAGGTATCGCCGCGATCGGTAGAGCGAGAGCAATAATTCTAGCTCCAGACCTCCTCTGTAACTCAAAACATCCAACATGTAGATTTTTTTTAAACGTCACCTATGGAGATTTTTCAGGGTAAAGGTTTGTCGCCATTCCACAAGCGGGCGCAATTTTGAAGCGTGATGTGTTGGGTATCAATTTACTCGGCGTAACATTATCTTTCACAATATAAAAAACAAATTGGGCTAACTTTACTGTTGCCTTATTTTTGAATTCAAAAAGTGTATATTTTTTCCAAAAAAAGTGAGCTTGTAAGACCGCTGCGCAAATACGGTGTGACAGAAAGTATTGCAACGACCGCCATTTTCTTCTCTAGGGTGTTAGAAAAAAAAATGTATAATGTTTGGGTTTTCCAAGTAATTTTCTAGCAAAGAAAACTGTTTTTAACTTGTAAACAGCAAATCTCAAAAAGAGTCTCGGTCCCTAAGTGGTTAAAGTAACACAGCGCCGTATCGGAAAAAATGGCCTGGTCATAAAGGGCGGTAAATCTTTCGGAGCTGAAGTGGTTAAACGCGTCTCCTGGAATAAAGGCTCTTCAGGCCTGCACTTCATGTCCCTCTCTACTCTAGTTATTGGGCTTCTGTAGCTTTTTGAAGTATTTGCATTTTATGGTTAATAAGCACACCTGCTGTTTTATATAACACTGAAAAAAAAAATCCCATCTGCCCCGCAGCACTTCTACAGCCATTTATGTCATGTCAAAAAGCGTATAGACAGCCTTAAGTGCCATCATCGCGTCTGACATTCCTGCATCGCCAGCAACTTTTGGTGACAAAGTGGTATATTCGTCCTTTTTGTGTCAGCTCTATCCATCTTGTGAGGAGTTTCGTAATCTCCTATTTAGTATATCGTCTGACAAAGCCAGCTAATGAAATGCTAATGAAGTCCAAATCTTGTGTTGGATTATAGAACGATGTGTCTATTTCGGGTAAGATTAAGTGCCCACGTCCAATAGCTTCTATCAGACTGGCATTAAACTGATCGAGGCCAAGTCTCCTACTCCTACTGCTATTAAAGAATAACTCTAGCCTGAAGATAGGGTTGCGTGGGGAGTTTTAACCTCTTTCTGCTGAGAGATTTAACTACTTGTTGGTTGTCACACTGAGATCAATGTGCAGCTAATCCGCTGATTGGCAACAAATATAATTCCTCTAGCAATAGATTAAATTCTCCCATGTAGTCCTAGCCTGTAGGAAAGAGAATTGTTTCAGAATAAAGTAGGGTTGATATATGAAATACGAGGGTTCTTCAAAAAGTTTCTGCACTTTTTTTTATATGATTCGTAGCCATCTTCACCACAGCGTGACAACTCTAAAGCCTCGTACACACGATCGGACTTTCCGACGGGAAATGTTCGATGACAGGCTGTTGGCGGAAAATCCGACCGCGTGTAGGCTCCATCGAACAATTGTCAGATTTTCCGCGGACAAATGTTGGATAGTAGATTTCAACATTTTTTTCAACATTGTTTCAAAATGTATATTATCAGATTTTCCGAGCGTGTGTACACAAGTACAAAGTACAAACACACATGGTCGGAAGCAAGGACGAGCCAGAAGCGGTCGGTCTTGTAAACTAGCATTCATAATGGCGAATTAACATTCGTGATGCAGAAAATTATAAAATCTCCAAATGCAGCGCACAATTCTCTTCTTCTTTAATGGGATAATAATGAAGCTGCTTTGCTGGTGATACTGATGGAGTTATTGCAAATTAATTTTCAAAGGCTTTTTTTTTCTAGTGATATCAATAATAATATTATTATGCTTTTTTGTTTTTTTTTTATTTGGGCAAGTTACCACAACACCATTATCTTGTAGTTTTTAAGATCAAAGATACAACTATGTTGGTGTCCCTTGTCAAATTTACATTGTATTTTTTAAAATGTAACTGCCTACTCCCAAACTGTCATTTGAAGTAAAACACATAGCCAAGTATTATTCTACACTATTTTTTTATTGTGCATTAAAAAAAGAAAACAAATAAAATTAGACATTCTATCTGCCAATAGAACTTAACCAAAAAGTGCATTCTATGCATCCAAAAAATATAGAAAAGATACCAAATCAAATCATTATTCAACCAAAAACATAATGTCAAAGCAATAACTACAAGGCCAATAATAAATAACACGTTATCTCCTCCAATTCCGCAACATGTCTGGTTGACGAACGGCCGTTCAGAAACAAACTGAAAAGTGCGAACTGAAAACACTCACCAAACTTCTACTATCACAAAACTAGCAGAAGGAGCCCAAAGGGTGGCGCTAAAGAGCTGAAAAACAACGTAGTATGTCACTACGTTCGTAATTGTTGACCAACAATGGTGTGGCCGCGTGTATGCAAGACAAGTTTGGGCCAACAACCTCCGGACAAAATTCCACGGTTTTGTTGGCCAACAATCTGATCGTGTGTACGAGGCTTTATACTAAACTGCAAGGTCAGCTGGCTTTCTAGACAGACTAGTCTTATGCCACTCTCAGACACGACCAATTACTACCCTTCCCGCCCTTACCATTTCCAGTTGAAATATAAAAGTGTGGAAACTTTTTGAAGACCCCTTGTATAATGCTAATACAATATGAAGCAGACCTATACTATGATCAGTGCTTTTTTTCAGCAGGAACATGGGGGAATGCCGTTCCGGCACCTCCAGCACCGAATGTATGTAATGGCAAGGGGTGCTGGGATGATCCATTAATACTGGCTGCTGGGAGATCTATTGTTCTTGAAGCAATTCTACTTTTGCATGGCAGTCTATTGTTGTTGGGGAGGTCTATTATTGTTGCTGGCAGGGGATCTATTGCTGGGGGTCAATTGTTGCTAAAAGAGATCTGCTGTTGAGGGAGAGGTCTATTGTTGCTGGCTCTTGGGGGATCTATTGTTGCTGGAGGGCATCTATTTTTGTGTGGCAGTCTAATGTTGCTAGAGAGGTCTATTGTTGCTAATGAGCAATCTATTGTTGCTTGTAGGGCTTATGTTACGGGGCGGGGGGGGGGGGGGGGTCAGTTGTTTCTGGAGGAGATATACTGTTGAGGGAGGGGTCTATTGTTGCTGGCTGCTGGAGAGTCTATTGATGCTGGGCTGGCTGCTGGGAAATATGTTGTTGCTGCCGCGGTCTGTAGTTGCTGGGGTCCATTGTTGCTGGGGGGTTTATTGCTGCTAGCTGCAAGGGATCTATTTTACTGTTTTTCTTGTTATTAACAAATTCCATACAAATTACTTATCACCACAAACTGATACTTGGTTCTGTATTCTCTAATAGGGGCGGTACTGGGAGGTGGGTAGAGGGTGGAACCAAGGCATGGTGCCCAGAGGTGACAAGAAGTGACTCAAGGGGGGAGTTCCTTCACCTAGCCCTGACTATGATACTCCAGTAGACTAAGAAAAAGCAAAAGAGGGATTTAAAAACAGTGCCTTGAAAAAGTATTAACACCCCTTGAAATTTTCCACATTTTTGTCATGTTACAACCACAAACGTAAATGTATTTTATTGGGATTTTACGTGATAGGCCAACACAAAGTGGAGTAGAAGTAATTGTGACGTAGAAGGAAAATGATAAATGGTTTTCAATGTTTTTTTTTACAAGTAAATATGTGAAAAGTGTGGCATGCATTTGTATTCAGCCCCCCCCCCCCCCGAGTCAATACTTTGTAGAACCACCTTTTGCTGCAATTACAGCTACAAGTCTTTTTTAGGATGTCTCAACAAGCTTTGCACATCTAGAGAGTGACATTTTTTGCCCATTCTTCTTTGCATAATAGCAATAGCAGATTGGATGGAGAGTGTCTGTAAACAGCAATTTTCAAGTCTTGCCACAGATTCTCAATTGGATTTAGGTCTGGACTTTGACTGGGCCATTCTAACACATGAATATGCTTTGATCTAAACCATTCCATTGTAGCTCTGACTGTATGTTTAGGGTCGTTGTTCTGCTGGAAGGTAAATCTCCTCCCCAGTCTCAAGTCTTTTGCAGACTAACAGGTTTTCTTCTAAGATTGCCCTGTATTTGGCTCCATCCATCTTCCCATCAACTCTGACCAGCTTCCCTGTCCCTGGTGAAGGCACTATTCCGCTCACTTGCATCAACCATCCACTGACAACCAATCATGGGGCACTATTCCTCCCACTAACACCAGTAATGGAGTACTGTTCCTTCCACTGACACCAGCAATGGGGCACAATTACTATTTTTTTTTACTCTCACTAACCAACAAGTCATTGTTTATCCCACTTTCTTCTCCCACTGGCCACAGTTCGGTCCCCCTAAAGTCTGAAGGACAGTAAACTAGCCCTTTGTTTAGAAAGTTTGGAAACTCCAGTTCTAAATGATTGTATTTGATATTTTGAATAGCCAGCATAGAGAAAAAGTAGTGGTGAATAAGAGCACTTATGGGTTTAACCAATTATGTTTTACCTAATTGTTCCCCATGGTCTCTCTAACTGGGGGCGTGGTGGTGTCATGTAATTTGCCTACATACATTGTGCTAAACAGGGTCCCTTATTCTTATCTCAGAAACGTGGTAGGTATTTTATATCTGATGCCTGGGGATGGCCTTTAACTATTATGCAGTACAGTAATAATACAAAACATATACTCTCTGAAAACAGACCATAGTTCTCTTTGAAATGTGTTTACTACTGATATGTTACATGGTATTTCCAGGTCCTCTTCATATGGATAGCGCTTGCGATTACATTGTGTGTGATGTTGGCTTAGCACTGCCATTTATTCCATGGCTCTCAATGCAGTGATGAGTTTAATCCTCTTTATACACCAGCCTTAGCAAGCTTTTAATATTATCCTAGCTATAAAATTCACCTAAAGAACAATTCAGTAAGTGGATGAAATAATTCCCTCTCAGCTGTGAATGGTGCAAATACATATTTCTCACTGCCCTGCTGACTAATCTCTTCTGCTTGGGCTAAAAAATATAGATCCGGAGGCTCCAAATTTCATATAAACCCAAGTAATAGAGGTTGTATTATGGAGTGTTTATGTCCCTGGAATACAGGAATACAATGTATAATACATGCATTTACTTTTACTCAGTTAAAGGAGTAGCATAGGCAAACCTTGATCCTGTCAGTAAATTGCGTGTGTGTGTGTGTGTATATATATATATACACAGTATCTCACAAAAGTGAGTACACCCCTCACATTTTTGTAAATATTTTAAAATATTTTATTATATCTTCTCATGTGACAACACTGAAGAAATGACACTTGTCTACAATGTAAAGTAGTGAGTGTACAGCTTGTATAACAGTGTAAATTTGCTGTCCCCTCAAAATAACTCAACACACAGCCATTCATGTCTAAACCGCTGGCAACAAAAGTGAGTACACTTCTAAGTGAAAATGTCCAAATTGGGCCCAGAGTGTCAATATTTTGTGTGGCCACCATTATCTTCCAGCACTGCCTTAACCCTCTTGGGCATGGAGTTCACCAGAGCTTCACAGGTTGCCACTGGAATCCTCTTCCACTCCTCCATGATGACATCACAGAGCTGGTGGATGTTAGAGACCTTGCGCTCCTCCACCTTCGGTTTGAGGATGCCCCACAGATGCTCAATAGGGTTTAGATCTGGAGACATGCTTGGCCAGTCCATCACCTTTACCCTCAGCTTCTTTAGCAAGGCAATGGTCATCTTGGAGGTGTGTTTGGGGTCGTTATCATGTTGGAATACTGCCCTGCGACCCAGTCTCCGAAGGGAGGGGATCATGTTCTGCTTCAGTATGTCACAGTACATGTTGGCGTTCATGGATCCCTCAATAAACTGTAGCTCCCCGGTGACGGCAGCACTCATGCAGCCCCAGACCATGACACTCCCACCACCATGCTTGACTGTAGGCAACACACACTTGTCTTTGTACTCCTCACTCCTCACTCCATGCTTGACACCATCTGAATCAAATACGTTTATCTTAGTCTCATCAGACCACAGGACATGATTCCAGTAATCCATGTCCTTAGTCTGCTTGTCTTCAGCAAACTGTTTGCAGGCTTTCTTGTGCATCATCTTTAGAAGAGGCTTCCTTCTGGGACGACAGCGATGCAGACCAATTTGATGCAGTGTGCAGTGTATGGTCTGAGCACTGACAGGCTGACCCCCCACCCCTTCAACCTTCAACCAAGCAATGATGCCAGCACTCATACGTCTTCTTATAGCCTAGGCCAACTTTATGTAGAGCAACAATTCTTTTTTTCAGATCCACAGAGAGTTCTTTGCCATGAGATGCCATGTTGAATTTCCAGTGACCAGTATGAGAGAGGGAGAGCGATAACACCAAATTTAACACACCTGCTCCCCATTCACACGTGTATGTGTATATATATATATATATATATATATATATATATATATACAGTGGAACCTCGGATTACGAGCATAATCCGTTCCAGGAGTATGCTCGTAATCCAAAGTACTCGCATATCAAAGCGAGTTTTCCCATTGAAGTCAATGGAAACAAAAATAATTTGTTCCGCATTGACTTCAATGGGATGCAATACCGCATGCGGCCAGAGGCGGGGGGGGTGCCGGAGAGCCTCGGAAACGGCCGAAAAGACCCGAGCACACTTTGGCTGACCTCGGCAAACCTCGGAAAGACTCCGTTCACGAGCCTTTCCAAGGTTTGCTGAGGTCAGCCGAACTGTCCTTGGGCCTTTCCATACATTTCCGAACGCCGACAATCGGCGCTGTTCGGCTTCGGCGCCCCCAACCACAGGCCAAAAGCGGTACTGCACACTGCTTTTGGCCTGACTCCTGCTCGTTTTGCGAGACAACACTCGCAAACCGAGTTAGGATTTTTAGAAATACAGTGCTCGTTTTGCAAAACGCTCGTTAACCGCGTTACTCGCAAACCGAGGTTCCACTGTATATATATATACACACACTATATTACCAAAAGTATTGGGACACCTGCCTTTACACGCACATGAACTTTAATGGCATCCCAGTCTTTGTCCGTAAGGTTCAATATTGAGTTGGCCCACCCTTTGCAGCTATAACAGCTTCAACTCTTCTGGGAGGGCTGTCCACAAGGTTTAGGAGTGTGTCTATGGGTATGTTTGACTATTCTTCCAGAAGCGCATTTGTGAGGTCAGGCACTGATGTTGGACGAGAAGGCCTCGTCGCAGTCTCCGTTCTGATTCAACCCAAAGGTGTTTTATCGGGTTGAGGCTAGGACTCTGTGCAGGCTAGTCAAGTTCCTCCACCCCAAACTCACTCATCCATGTCTTTATAGACATTACTTTGTGCATTGGTCCAAATCATTTGGTGGAGTGGGTATTATGGTGTGGGGTTGCTTTTCAGGGGTTGGGCTTGGCCCCTCAGTTCCAGTGAAGGGAACTCTTAAGGCGTCAGCATACCAAGATATTTTGGGCGATTTCATGCTCCCAACTTTGTGGGAACAGTTTGGGGATGGCAGCTTCCTGTTCCAACATGACTGTGCACCAATGCACAAGGCAAGGTCCATAAAGAGATATGATGAGTGAGTTTGGGGTGGAGGAACTTGACTGGCCTGCAAAGAGTCCTGACCTCAACCTGATAGAACATCTTTGGTATGACTTACTAGCCAGACCTTCTTGTCCACATCAGTGCCCGACCTCACAAATGCGCTTCTGGAAGAATGGTCAAACATTCCCATAGACACTCCTAAACCTTGTGAACAGCCTTCCCAGAAGGTTTTTAGCTTTTTGACACAGTGCATTGTCCTGTTGGAAGTAGCCATCAGAAGATGGGTACACTGTATTCATAAAGGGATAGATACTCAGGTATGCCATGGCATTTAGACAATGCTCAATTGGTACTAATGGACCCAAAGTGTGCCAAAAAAATATCCCCCACACCATTACACCACCACCAGCCTGAACCATTGATACAAGGCAGGATGGATCCATGCTTTCATGTTGCCAAATTCTGAACCTACCATCTGAATGTCGCAGCTGAAATCAAAAGAACAAAATATTACAGTGCACACATGCAAAAAAGACATTTACCTCCTGCAAGGCTTATTTAAAACCCCTAGACATTTTTAAAAAACATTATCAAAAAATATGGGGATTTGGTCACACCATATTGCTATATGGTGCTTAAGCCCACTTACTGTGACAAAGTACCCCATGATTAGTGGGTCCTACACTATCCATAGATTGGGAGATCCTGCTTCTCTGAACCATGGGAGCCATACACTCCTCTATATGGGAGAACTTGAGGTCTCCACCCATGACAAAGGTGGACACTAATGAGAGGCACTGATGAGGGAGTGGGGTGCTCCTCACCCAAAAGGATTTGGTCAGAATCCATATAATAGACAAACAAAATATTTGGGGGGCACACCCTAAAATATGCATTAAAGATGGTACATCCATAAGACCATACAACAGAAGAAAATATTACAGCGCACACATGCAAAAAAGACATTTACCTCCTGCAAGGCTATTTAAAACACCTAGACATTTTCAAAAAACATTATCAAAAAATATGGGGATTTGGTCACACCATATTGCTATATGGTACTTAAGCCCACTTACTGCGACAAAGTGGCTGAAATCAAGACTCATCAGACCAGGTAACATTTTTCCAATCTTCTCTTGTCTAACTTTAGTGAGCCTGTTCGAATTGTAGCCTCAGTTTCCTGTTCTTAGCAGACAGTAGTGGCACCCGGTGTGGTCTTCTTCTGCTGTAGCCCAGCTGCTTCAAGGTTCGATGTGGTGTTAAGCAAGTCGTCTTCACCATGCCTAGATTCCAAAAAATGCATTGAGTTGCTGCCATGGGATTTGCTGATTAGCAATTTGTGTTTCAAGCAAGTGGCCGGTGAGTGTATATATTTATGTAAAAAAGTACCCCCCCACCCCACCCCCCATGGAAATTGTTGACTTTTTCAACATATTTGAACAGGCAAACAATAGATCTTCAATAGATCTTCATTTAGACAGTGTCTACAGATAAAGGCGATATACTTGAACATTATCTTGATCATTCCCATAATCTAAATTAAATACGGTAAATTCTGATTTATCATATGGAAAAAATAAGTGCACCCTACATTGGCCACTTCTTCAAATCCATGAAATGTGCTTAGAATCTGGGTTTTTGAGATTAGGTGCCAATCTTTTCAACCTCCCTAGGGAGTATGCAGTTAAAATGTAGCTTAATTTAGCATCATATATCTAGGAGTTGTTGTTCTCTTTGTCATTGACATGTGTGGTGTCATGCCAAGATCAACAGAGAACACTGGGGCTCTCAGAGGGAAGGCTATGGTTGTCCATGAGTCTGACGAGGGATGTTAAAAATCACCATATGCTTTGAAATTAAGCATTCCACTGTAATGGCCCGTACACACGATCCGAATATCGTACAAGAGATCGTACGACTTTTTCGCTTAATAGTCGCAAGTAGAAATTGATAAGGTAACTAAAGTCACGAAAATTCTCATACGACAGTAAAAAAAAACGGAAGTGATGTCATGTGTTGTAATGTATTTGTATTGTATATTTGGATGACAGCTTTACTGACTAAACGAAAATTGTACGATCTGGTATCGTTTGAGGAAAATTTTCGTGCTTGTCCAATCGAATAATATCGGATGAACTGTCGTGATCGGCTCTCGAAAGTAGTGTACATACAATCCGAAAATCATACGATTTTTCCTCGGACGACAGTTTTTGTACGATATTCAGATCGTGTGTATGGGCCTTAGGGTAAATAATCCACAAGTGGCATAGATTTCAAATGACTGCTAATTTGTCTGGGACTGGATGCCCCAAAAAACACCACCTATAAGCCTAAGTCTAATTTGCCTGCCCTGTGTGTGTATATATATATATATATATATATATATATATATATATATATATATATATATATATATATATATGGGTTTGGAAAAGCATGAGACTCACTACATGTGGTAGGGTTTGGCCGGTCAGCACTTTCACAGAGGAATCCTTAGTCCTGTATGAGCTACAATCCCATCAACTTTCTTATGCCGCGTACACTCGAGTGGAATGTCCGACAGAAAAAGTCAGACGGAAGCTTTTCATCGTATATTCTGATCGTGTGTATGCCCCATCTGACTTTTTTTTAGAAAATTCTGACAGACCTAGAAATAGAACATGTTCTAAATGTTTCCGACGGAACCAATTCCGTCGGAAAACCGCTCGTCTGTATGCTGTTCTGATGGACCAAAAACGACGCATGCTCTGAAGCAAGTACGAGACGGAAGCTATTGGCTACTGGCTATTGAACTTCCTTTTTCTAGTCCCGTCATACGTGTTGTACGTCACCATGTTCTTGACGGTCGGACTTTGGTTTGACTGTGTCTAGGCAAGACCGCTTGAATTTAATTCCATCGGAGTTCCGTCAGAGAAACCTTTGGAGTTTATTCCGAAGGCAAAACCGGTCGTGTGTACAGGGCATTAGTCTTCACAGGGATCACTTTACCTGCAAAAAAATATGCATTTATTATTTTTTGTTAAAGGTGAACTTATCCTTTTAACTCCTGTTGGCTGAAGAAAGCAGCGAGAGAGAGCATTCAGAAGGTAGGTATATGCATCAGTGGAGATCTACACTAAAGCAGACCTTTCATGAAAATCTTGGAGCCCTCCATCCACTTAAAAAAAAAACAGTTCAGTAAAAGCAATAAACAAAATGTAGAAAATACTCACCGTACAACCCAGCTTCTTCCTGCAGTGCCTAAGTGAGGGTGGCCCTCTCACTGTATCCTGCATCGGTCAGGATCCAGTGAGAATTTTCTGCTGCACTATTGGAGTTTCTTTTCTCGATTTGGGATCCTCAGCCTTCCCAGGGTTCCACGGTGAGGCCCTATGACATCACTGGCAGCCACAGGAAAAGGTCTGGAGCTGGGGTGTAATGTGAGTATTTTTTACATTTTTCTTCAAATTTTGTTTAATGGTTTTGGCTTTGCATGTAGGTGGGGTGCAGTGTGGTGCGGCAGCAATAACACACACAGTCCAAGTGTGATGAAAGAATTTGTATTCAAATAAAGCAGAGAAAGCTCACAATAAACCCAGTGGGGCAACAGCCCAAGCAGGAACACTCACAGGTCCAACAGCTTGAAGAGAACAGGTTTCAGCCGAACTAACAACGCCTGTTGAGATGAGCACAATGCGGCCTGGCCTTCTCGTGTCAAAGCAGGAAGATGTTTCAGAGAAGTTGTGAGCCCTATACTTTCCCTCCTCATCAGGAACCTTTCCCTGATGCTAGTTCTGTCCCTATCAGGCAGGGTACCTGTCCCTACGCTATGCTCTCACAAGCCAAACCTGGGAGCCAGGGCCTTAAACAGGCTCTGCCTGACCCAAGATGGCTACAGGAGTCACATGGGGTGGCAGCATCCAATTGGAGAGCTTCTCCAGTGACCCAGTAAACCATAGAGAATCCTCTCCAACTGAAGTGGTGCTGTAGAAGAGCACCACCTGCAGTGGAGAAAGTAGACTGCTCCTGCCTACATGGTTTTTTTTTTAATCAGTGAGTGGGGGCTCTAAGATTTTTATGGAAGGTTTTATCTTTTCCAAAAATAATCCATACACATCCACTACTTGTTCAAGTAATCTATTTTCAATGAAGTCGTTTCCTCTTGTGTTTTCCTGTCTTGTAAAGTCCTCCATGAACTCCTGAACCTCTCCTTTTCTCCATCGCTTCCATTTGGAATGAGCAGTACAGTTTAGTTGCGGTCATGCCCACGCTGTATGCACAGTTCACATCCCATAGTCCATCGCAGGAGTGAGCATAAGAGGGTGCCTGCGTTCCTACATACAGTGGGACCATGGAGAATGACCGTGGCCACTCTCTAACAGGAAGTCAGATCACATCAGCAAAAAAGAAAAAAAAAGAATTTAGAGATTTGGAATAGAGCAACAGAAGGGACTTTTTGAGTTAAGAATACATACATGAACAGAATATTTTCTTTTAAACCAGAGTTTAGTGCCACTTTGGGGACTTTAGTTTTTCTATAACTTTTCTGATGTGCATAGTTGTCAGTGGTCAGTGATGTGGACAAAACTGAAGCCAAAGGGTTCGCATAACAGTATTAGTATTTCTAGAAGGAGATCTGCAACAACTTCCTCTGTATTTTGCTCATGACAGGTTTAATCTAAGGTTGTGTTCAGAGCTTTGGAACCGCCCTGCCATTAGTAACCATTCTGCCATCAGTACAGATTGTGTGCTTTTTAATTCTTCACTGTGATTTAGGGAAACAAACACAATTTGGACTCCACTCATTGCAGACTGTAATAGCACAAGCACTTGTCTTTGTGCCTCTGTATAAAGAACTGCCGAAATCGAAAGTCATTTGTAAACCAATTTTTAATGAACCCTGGATTCCTTAGACGGCAAAAGCTTGCATGTATCATCATTTAACTGACAGTTAATGACACATGATGACAAAGAATTGCACCTATCTTCCTAGCAGCAACGTACATCTCAAGCACTCTAACTGCTTTTTGCAGCCATTATTTACACACAAATGTCTGATTTTTGTCTCTGATCTTTTCACTGATGGTTGCAAAGTTATGCAACTTACAATATGTGGCCAAAAATTTGTGGACACCTGACTATCTGGATCGTCCTCCAAATTATTGAAATCAGGTGTTTCCAGTGAAGGGTACTGTTAGTGCTCCAACTTACAAAGACACTTTAGACAATTGTGCTTTTCCAACCTTGTGGTAACAGTCTGGGGAAGACCCTTTTCTCTTCCAGCATCACCGTGTCCCTGTATACAAAGCCAACTCCATAAAGACATAGCAAACACACAATTACAAATACCATACTGGTGACCCCACAATAGGGATAAAACTTTTTCGCGGAATGGAGTTTAACAAGACACGTGGCCACTCATAAAAATTAGAAGAAAAGAGGTTTAACCTTAAACTACGTAGAGGGTTCTTTACTGTAAGAGCGGCAAGGATGTGGAATTCCCTTCCACAGGCGGTGGTCTCAGCGGGGGGCATCGATTCAAGAAACTATTAGATAAGCACCTGAACGACCACAACATACAGGGATATAGAATGTAATACTGACATATAATCACACACATAGGTTGGACTTGATGGACTTGCGTCTTTTTTCAACCTCACCTACTATGTAACTATATAATTAGTTTGGTGTGGAGGAACTTGAGTGTGCACCTTCAACTTTGGCCAAAAGTTCTCTTTTCCAGCATGACTGTCCCTGTGTACTAAGACAACTCCATAAAGATATGGATTGATGAGTTTGGTGTGGAGGAACTTCAATGTACACCTCCTTGCTTGGCCAACAGTTCTTTGTTCCAGCATAACTGTGTCCCTATGTAAGAAGCCAGCTCCATAAATACACAGATTTATAAGTTTGAAGTAGAGGAACTCAAGTGTGCACCTCCAGTCTCTGCCCAAAGTTCTTTGTTCCAGCATGACTATGTCCCTGTGTACTAAGCCAACTCCATAAAGACATGGATTTATGAGTTTGGTGTGGAGGAATTTGAGTTCGCCCTTCCAACCTTGGCCAAAAGTTCTTTGTTCTACATGACTGTGACCCTATGTACAAAGCCATAAAGACATAGATTGATGAGTTTGAAGTAGAGGAACTCAAGTGTGCAACTCCAACCTTGGACAAAAGTTCCTTGCTCCAGCATTACTGTACCCCTGTGTACCAAGCCAACTTCATAAAGACATGGTCTGATGAGTTTGGTGTGGAGGAACTTGAGCATGCACCTCCAGTTATTTGCTCCAGCATTACTGTGTCCCTGTGTACAAAGCCAACTCCAAAACGACATGGATTGATGAGTTTGATATGGAGGAACTTGAGTTTGTACAACCTAGGCCAAAAGTTCTTTGTTCCAGCATGACTGTGTCCCAGTGTACAAAACCAGCTCCATAAAGGCATGGATTAATGAGTTAGGGGTTGAGGAACTGAAGTGTGCGCTTCCAACCTTGGCCAACAGTTTTTTGTCCCAGCATGACTGTGTCTCTGTGTACAAAGTCAGCTCCATAAAGACATTGTCTGATGAGTTTGGTGTGGAGGAACTTGAGTGGCCTTCACAAAGCCCAAGGCCTAACACTACTGAACACCTTTAAGATGAATTAGAAAACCAATTGTGAGTCAGGTCTTCTCCATCAATATAAATACCTGACCTCACAAATGCTTATTTGGCTAAATGGAAAAATTCCTACAGACCCTCGCAAAGCCTTCCCAAAAGAATAAAGACTGTAGTAGCAAATGTGATGTTAATTGATTATTAAAGCCATGGTTTTGAAATGGCATGCATTAGGGCCGAAACAACTAATCGACAACTAATTGATTATGAAAATAGTTGTCAACTATTTTCATAATCAATTAATCGGCCAGCCGATTAGTTGACCTGCATACAGAATGCATTATTTGTTTACATATCAGGAAATACAGTGCAGCACACAGTACACCATCCATACATGTCAGTAAGTGCCTGAGAACTTGTGAATGTGTGAGGAGCAATGCCTCATGGGACATGTAGTCCTGGGCAGGAAGTGAGTGGTTCTAAAGGCAGAAGTTTTTTTTTTCCCCTTGCTATAGGGGCACTCTATACTATAATTTGCAGCTTGCTATTGGGGCACTCTGAAGGCAGGAGAAGGCCCCAGAAAAGGAGAATCAGGTCTGATCTGTGCAAACCATTGCACAGAGCAGGTAAGTATAACATGTTTGTTGTTTTAAAAAAAATCACTTTAAAGATTGTGTGCAGGGAAAATCAGTATCTGAACCCAGAGAAGGTGGAGGCTGATAAACTGGAGGTAATAGAAGGCATTAGACTTACATTTAAAGTGGAGTTCCACCCAAAAATGGAACTTCCGCTTTAAGGGAAGGTGACCCCCTGACATGCCACATTTGGCAGATAGATCTACATGATTGGTAAGTATATGGTGCATCCAAGCACCTTTTCATGATATGCTGGTTATTTTAATAATTGCTTGTTTTATTAAAGTGACACTATTTATTAAAGGTACACATCTATTACCTAAAAGCCCTGTAATCTATGTTTCATGAAACAGTTTTGTTAACCCCAAAAAAATATATATATAGAGATCCTGGTCCCTTAAACCAGATTACACAGCGCAGTGCTTGTGCTGTGTAATCTGCCCCCTCTAAACTGTAAAAAAACCTCCCTGAGCTTGCCACTTCCTGTATATCCTCTCTATACTGACCACGAAAATCAGGGCTGCTGAGCCATGACCACTGTGGTCAGAGTGCGTCCCTCCATCATACGCTGCCCTGCGCTTTGCTCTCTCCCCCCTCACCCCCTCCTTCCTGCCTGTCATCTCCCTCTCTGTCTGTCTCCGGCCCGGCCCCCCCCCCCCCCAGCCGCTATTATTGGAAAACTATAAACTTAAATTTGTCACTGCCATCCCCTCTATTAGGGGCTGACATAGCACACTGTGTAAGTTGTTTTGAAAAACGAATGTTCTAAATACCGAATTTCAGCTGTCTTCACAGACAGCTGAAATTCGGTATTTAGAACACTCGTTTTTCAAAACAACTTACACAGTGTGCTATGCCAGCCTCTAATAGAAGGGCTGGCATAGTCTTATATAAGTTCCATAACAATCACTTTAAGCCTAGTACACACCACTGTTTTTTTTTGCTGGGTTGAATGAAAAATAAAACTGACAGCTCCGGTCGAAGCAGCTGTACTAACAATCTGATGTTAGTACAGTGATCTCCCCTGCTGTGCTATTTTGTTCTGAACACTCCAGAACACTCCGGTCAGCGCTCTCAAGCTTATAGGTAGACATGTGCAATTCATTTTGTTACGAATTTGTTTTCGGATGATATTCGACATATTCGTTCATTCAGAAGCATCCCAATGAATGAAAGATTCTTTTGACGAATGCATACGAAAAAGAACTGTCAGAAAGAACAAAAATCAGAAAATACAAAAATCCAAAAGAATGAAGAACGATTCAACCTACGAGTTGAACCGCTTGCCGACCAGCCGCCGTCATACAGCGGCAGGTCGGCACGATCCTGCGAGCCGTCGTAGCTGTACGTCGGCTCCTTTAAGAGGGATAGCAGGCACGCGCACCCACCAACGCCCATGAGTGATTGCGGGCACGAGAGGCAGAACAGAGACATATGTGTGTGTAAACACATGAATCCCTGTTCTGTTCTGTGAGGATTGACAGATTGTGTGTTCCTAATAGCTAGGAATCACGATCTGTCATTTCCTCTAGGTCAGTCCCCTCCCCCTACAGTTAGAAACACACACAGGGAACACAGATAACCCCTTGATCGCCCCCTAGTGTTAACCCCTTCCCTGCCAGTGACATTTTTACAGTAATCAGTGCATTTTTATAGCACTGATCGCTGTATAAATGCCAATGGTCCCAAAAATGTGTCAAAAGTGTCGGATGTGTCCGCCATAATGTCGCAGTCCAAAAAAAAATCGCAGACCGCCGCCATTACTAGTAAAAAAAAAAAAAATAATAAAAATGCTATAAATCCATCCCCTATTTTGTAGACACTATAACTTTTGTGCAAACCAATCAATATACGCTTATTGCGATTTTTATTACCAAAAATATGTAGAAGAATACATATCGGCCTAAACTGAGAAAAAATTTACTTTTTTTTTTTTTTTTTAAATTGGGGATTTTTATTATAGCAAAAAGTACAAAACATTGTGTTATTGTCAAAATTGTCGCTCTTTTTTTTGTTTATAGCGCAAAAAATAAAAACCGCAGAGATGATCAAATACCACCAAAAGAAAGCTCTATATGTGGGAAAAAAGGACGTCAATTTTGTTTGGGTACAGCGTCGCACGATCCCGCAATTGTCAGTTAAAGCAACACAGTGCCGTATCGCAAAAAACGACCTGGTCATTGAGCAGCCAAATCTTCCGAAGCTGAAATGGTTAATGCATTCTATGATTAAGATAAAAAGCCTTCTGTGTGCAGGCAGCCCCTCTCAGCCCCCCTAATACTTACCTGAGGTCCATCTCTGTCCAACAATATCCACGAGTATCTCAGCCGTCTGAGATTCTCTCTCCTTATTGGCTGAGACACAGCAGCAGCGCCATTGGCTGCCACTGCTGTCAATCAAAGTCATCTAGCCAATCAGGGGAGAGAGGGGGCGGGGCCTGGGTCAAAGCTCCGTGTCTGAATGGACACAGGGAGCTTTTACTCAGCTCGGGTGCCCCCATAGGAAGCTGCTTGCTGTGGGGGCACTGAACAGAAGGGAGGGGCCAGGAGCACAAAAGAAGTACCCGAGAAGAGGAGGATCAGGGCTGCTCTGTGCAAATCCACTGCAACAGAGCAGGTAAGTAGGTAGAGCAGGGGTATGTTTGTTATTTTTATAGGGGGAAAAAAAAAACGAGACTTTAGTGTGACTTTAATACTATATTTGGGCTTTGAGGCTTAAGTAGCTCTCCAACCCAACTATGCAAAAATACAGAAGTTAAAGCAGTAGTAAACCGCAGCTTAAAGAAAAAATAAATCCCCTGTAAGACAATGTTATAATGTGCTAGTATGCATCACATACTAGCACATTATGAGAGAGACCTACCTTAAAATGAAGCCCTCTAGTGGCGCGCTGTCACTACTGACAGGGCTTCCATCTTTCCCCGGTCTTCCTTCCGGGTTTGCGGCCTCCAGCTACATGAGTGGCCGGGGCCGCGATGACGTCACTCCCTCGGCTACAGCATGGAGCTCTGAAGGTCCGGCATGGTATGCTGGACCTTCAGAGCGCATGCGCCGGTAAGGTCACCGGCTGCTTGCAGTGTGAATATCTCCTAAACAGTGCAAGTTTAGGAGATACTCACTGTACTTACAGGTACGCCTTATTATAACCTTACCTGTAGGCACAACATTAAAAACCTGGGTTTACTACCACTTTAAGTGGGTCAAGTGAACCTGATCTGTCTTCATTTTGGATGTCCCCCTGATAGAGGTTGATTGTTATTTCTGTCTGGCTGGGTACTAGAGCCTTTGTCATCCAGCTGTTTGCCATCTGTTCTTCTGAGTCATATGCTATACTTCTCTTTCAAGTTCGTACAAAGTGTCATGGTCTCGTGACTTTACCTTTTCTCAACATGTCACCTCGCATTCCTCACTCAAACTTCTGATCTGTTCTTCATTTCTTCTTAAACTTTCCATTTCCTCTTTTTTTTTTTTCCTCCTCTGATCTCTAAGCACAATTTCCATCGTTTCATCTGCGCCTCGCCGGCTCTTGACCTCGGTGATCCTCATGCGTTATTCACCTGTGTAATATTGATTTAATTTATCCTCTTGCTGGTTAGATCTCTCCAGTATGTCTTTATTAAACATGAATTTCCATCCTAACGGGATTCTTACATCACAACTCCCCATTGTTGCCTCGGGATAATGAATATTAATGTTTTGTGGAAGGAGAGACATGAGCGGGATAAATAGGCCTGCGGAAGGTGCCAGACAATGATCAGGACACGGCCTTGGTACTTGGACGAAACAGAGAATGTTACTTTTCCTGGCGCCTTCACAAATAATGGTGTGGTATTTATGATAGCAGTAAGGCCAAGGTAACATTATACAAGTGAGACGAAAAGGATTTGTTGAATAAAATTGGAGAAAAACAGTTTTTAATGCATTTTTCTTTGTGTTTTTGTCTGCCTCCCTGAAAAGCCAAGTTCAGTTTAGGATAGATGTTGTATACTTGAATCACTAATTAGAGAGGATTATACTGGCAAGATGCACCCAGAGCTCCATTCACCAGTCAAGGCCATTGGGGGGGAGTTTCAGTCTGGGAGTTTCTTTTATAAGGAATAATATACAGTGGGGACGGAAAGTATTCAGACCTCCTTAAATTTTTCACTCTTTGTTATATTGCAGCCATTTGCTAAAATCATTTCAGTTCATTTTTTTCCTCATTAATGTACACACAGCACCCCATATTGACAGAAAAACACAGAATTGTTGACATTTTTGCAGATTTATTAAAAAAGAAAAACTGAAATATCACATGGTCCTAATTATTCAGACCCTTTGCTCAGTATTTAGTAGAAGCCCCTTTTGATCTAATACAGCTATGAGTCTTTTTGGGAACGATGCAACAAGTTTTTCACACCTGGATTTGGGGATCCTCTGCCATTCCTCCTTGCAGATCCTCTCCAGGAACCTTAAGTGCAGCAGAATGTTTTTGTAACCTTGGCCAGATCTGTTCCTTGCCACAATTCTATCTCTGAGCTCTTCAGGCAGTTCCTTTGACCTCATGATTCTCATTTGCTCTGACATGCACTGTGAGCTGTAAGGTCTTATATAGACAGGTGTGTGTCTTTCCTAATCAAGTCCAATCAGTATAATCAAACACAGCTGGACTCAAATGAAGGTGTAGAACCATCTCAAGGATGATCAGAAGAAATGGACAGCACCTGAGTTAAATATAGGAGTGTCAGAGCAAAGGGTCTGAATACTTAGGACCATGTGACACAGCACACAGCTAAAATAACGAAGGAGTGGCTTCACAACAACTCCGTGACTGTTCTTGAATGGCCCAGCCAGAACCCTGACTTAAACCCAAATGAGCATCTCTGGAGAGACCTAAAAATGGCTGTCCACCAACGTTTACCATCCAACTTGACAGAACTGGAGAGGATCTGCAAGGAGGAATGGCAGAGGATCCCCAAATCCAGGTGTGAAAAACTTGTTGCATCTTTCCCAAAAAGACTCATGGCTGTATTAGATCAAAAGGGGCTTCTACTAAATACTGAGCAAAGGGTCTGAATACTTAGGACCATGTGATATTTCAGTTTTTCTTTTTTAATAAATCTGCAAAAATGTCAACAATTCTGTGTTTTTCTGTCAATATGGGGTGCTGTGTGTATATTAATGAGGAAAAAAATGAACTTAAATGATTTTAGCAAATGGCTGCAATATAACAAAGAGTGAAAAATTTAAGGGGGTCTGAATACTTTCCATCCCCACTGTATATTCATATCATATATTCATCATATATTAAGTGCACATATATACCATTTTTTGCATTTAAGTGTTTACAACTTCTGTCGAAAATAAACATTTTTTTTAGTATTGTGTATTTTCAGTAACCAGCTATTTCACATTATTATTGTCTTATTATTGAAACTAAACTCTGGTTTTAAAAAAATAATTTTGTTCAGGTATGTATTCTTAACTCAACCTTCTATTGATCTCAGTCTCTTCCAAATTTCTAAATTCCTTTTTTTTCATGGCTGTGATCTGACTTCCTGTTAGAAGGTGGCTACTTTCGTTCTTCATGGTCCCACTGTATGTAGGAACATAGCCAACCTCTCTTTGTAGTTACCTAGTTACATAGTAGGTGAGGTTGAAAAAAGACACAAGTCCATCAAGTCCAACCTATGTGTGTGATTATATGTCAGTATTACGTTGTATATCCCTGTATGTTGCGGTCGTTCAGGAACTTATCTAATAGTTTTTTGAAACTATTGATGCCCCCCCGCTGAGATCACCGCCTGTGGAAGGGAATTCCACATTCTTGCCGCTCGTACATAGGGACACAGTTATGCTGGAACAAAGAACTGTTGGCCAAGCATGGAGGTGTTGGTTACTGGTTGTTAAAGTGATTGTAACTGATCACCTTGTCAAACAACCCAATCAGTTTAAAATAGAAATGAAAGGCAAAACATTTTTGTATAGTTATAAAAAATTATAAATAGTTATAAATACCTTTTTTTACCCTTTTTTATAAGTGATCACATTCCCTCTGTTCTCAGCTGCATATTAGCTGGAGGGGAGGAGAAGCAACAGCAGACTGAGCTTCCCAGTGAATGGCTGTGCGGGGGGGGGGGAGTCAGGACAAGTCTGATCATTGGAGGAGAACACACTGAGTTCCCAGCACAGCTAGAGAACTGACCACGGCGTGCTCTCCTGCTTAGTGTGGTCAGTTTTTAATAGGAAAGCAGGGGGAATTCCAGGACCACCAGGGATTTTACACCAAGGAAGCAATACAAAGAGAACAGGACACTTTCTCATTCAAGTACATGGTACAGCAGACACATATCAGGAATATGAAGTTTTGGGGTAACAACTGCTTTAAGGACACCAATTTACATTAACAAGTTATAGATTATATAGTATGAGATTTTAGTGATTGGGTTTAACATCTTGTGGACGCCCGCCTTGTGCATCGCTGCCTGGTTCCTCATTTAGGGCACGCCCCCCACCGCTGACACCCGCTGTGATTGTACAGCGGGAGTTTGTCAGCAAGTCCCAGCCAATTCTTCATGGCCAGGACCTGCTGATCAGCTGTGTGCAATCACTGACCAGAGCCCTGTGTTAACAATCAACACAGGGCTCTGTACAGAGGGAACAATCTCTCTGTTTTTTTATCTCTGAAAAGCAGGGATAAGAAACAAAAAGACATTTAGAAAAAGCAGCACACATTACACATTGCTGGGCACACATTTAACCCTTTGATTGCCCTAGATGTCAACCCCTTCTCAGCCAGTGTCATTAGTACAGTGACAGTGTATATTATTAGCACTGATCACTGTGTTAGTTTCACTGGTGATGTCAGTGTCAGATTGCCCGCTGCACTATCGTAGTCCCGTTATAAGTCTCGCTGATCACTGCAATTACTAGTATTAAAAAAATAAATAAAAAATCCAATATAAATACCATACTTTTTGAACACTATAACTTTCTCACAAACCAATCAATATACACTTATTAGGATTTTTTTTTACCAAACACATGTAGCAGGATACATTTTGGCTAAAATTTATGAAGAAATTACATTTTTTTTATTGGATATGTTTTATAGCAGAAAGAAAAAAATATTTTTTTTCCAAATTTTCGGTCTTTTTTCATTTATATTGCAAAAAATAAAAAACCCAGTGGTGATCAAATACCACCAGAAGAAAGCTCTATTTGTGAAAAAAAAAAAAAATGTATATATACACACACACACATTTCATTTGGGTACAAAGTTGCATGACCGCGTAACTACCAGTTAAAGTAGCGCAGTGCTATATAGCGAAAAATGGCCTGGTCATAAAGGGGGTAAAACCTTCCGGAGATGGAGTGGTTAAAGGAAAATTCTCAGGTTTGTAAAAAACTAACAAACATACTCAGCTCTAAACCCAAATACTGAGTGTTCACAAAACCACTGATTACTCAGTTCTCAGCCTGCTTAGAGCAGAGAGCGGTGACTGCCTGTCATTGCTCTCAGCTCTGCCCCTCCAGCGCTCACTGGAGCACCGAGGTCAGGAATGAGGTGGGCTCAGCTGGCTCCGGCTCTCAGGCTTGTGCTAAGAGGAGAAGCCAAGTGTTAGTCGGACAGCTGGGTGGATCCTGGCATTTTTGTCCGGATCCTTCCAAAGCCTTGAGGTCCTCCTCCATGGAAGCTAGTGGGCAATAGCCCATTGTCAGTCAAAATCAGCAAAAAAAAAGTTTTGCCCATACTTCTCTTGTAACGTTGAAGCAAACATGTGCTTTTGGTCATTATTATTTTTTTTTTTTTTTTAGCTCAAGAAACAAAACCAGTATTATTCAGTTTCTTGGATCCTGGAAACATGCTTTGAGATGTTTTCTATTAAAAGGGGAGAAAAGGAACAGTTTTGTTAATCACCTGTGAAATGGAATTCTCGTAGTTCTCCTTGTGTCATGGAGCCTCTCCAGGAGCGCTGCCTGAGAGCTGATGGTTTAATTGATGTTGTTTGCTTATCCAGTGTGGCAGATGAATGATGATGGAACAGAAAGCTGAAGAAGACGTGTCTCTGTGTACTGAACCGTTCTTAGTTCCTTTGAAGTGGGGGGTCTCAAATCATTTTGCACTGAAGCCTCCCTGGCCTCACCTGCTTGAAATATCAACTCTGAAAATAAAATCATTTAGCTCAAGTTGGTCGTAAATGAAATCAAACTTGTGCATTTCCCATGCAAGTTGAAGAAATCGGTTCACTTTAGTGACACCCCCCCCTCAAAACACATAACCTTTCCTTTACTCTACCACTGTCATGTTGTTATTATTATACAGGATATACTGTAAATATATACTGTGTGTGTTTGTTTAGATATATATAATCACACACACACACACACACGGTTTTACCAAAAGTATTGGGACACCTGCCTTTACACGCACATGGCATCCCAGTCTTGCAAGAAAAAGAGGGTTTGGGACTTTAAATGAGGTAGATACCATTTAAAGTCCCAAACCCTCTTTTTCTTGCATATAGATAGGGATGGAGCTGTGTGATCCCACACACCTCATTTAAAGCCCCAAAATCCCCTCTTTCCCAGTCTTAGTCCGTAGGGTTCAATATTGAGTTGGCCCACTCTTTGCAGCTTTAACAGCTTCAGCTCTTCTGGGAAGGCCGTCCACAAGGTTTAGGAGTGTGTCTATGGGAACGTTTGACCATTCTTCCAGAAGCGCATCTGTGAGGTCAGACAGTGATGTTGGGCGAGACGGTCTGGCTCGCAGTCTCCGCTCTAATTCCCAAAGGTGTTCTATCGGTTTGAGGTCAAGACTCTGTGCAGGCCAGTCAAGTTTCTCCACCCCAAACTCACTCATCCATGTCTTTATGGACCTTGCTTTGTGCACCAGTCCAAATCATTTGGTGGAGGGGGGATTGAGGTTGGGATTGGCCCCTTAGTTCCAGTGAAGGGGACTCTTAAGGTGTCAGCATACCAAGACATTTTGGACAATTTCATGCTCCCAACTTTGTGGGAACAGTTTGGGGATGGACCCTTCCTGTTCCAACATGACTGCACATCAGTGCACAAAGCAAGGTTCTTAAAGACATGGATGAGTGAGTTTGGGGTGGAGGAGCTTGACTGGCCTACACAGAGTCCAGAGAATTAGCGGGGGGTAAAAAACCCTGAACCCTACGAAGGCGGAACTATAATGGCTATAAAGTGGAGTATATTTACTAAAATATCTGTATTTCCATGTTCTGTGACTGTATAGTGAATACAGGGTCCTGGCTTTAGTAACAATTTAAGGCTTGGCTTACACCATACAAATGTAAGTGAGCACGCGTGTGTTTTCACATGTCGCGTGTAGGGCAGCCCATTAATTTCAATGTGTCAAGCTGCAAGGGGCAGTTCTAGCTCTGAAACGCATAGCCACACCCCTTCCATTGGATGTAGTGATGTCACAACCAAATAATGCCGAGTACAGCCGAAGTGGAGCCAAGCCCAGCGCAGCTGACCAAAACATCCCAGAAGCCTCGCAGAGACATGGCAGCTTGCTTGCGTCCCAGACTGGATCACTACATCTGCCTACACCAACAGCGTCCCAGTGCAGCTCTGCAGACTCCAGCTGCATCCCTGATGACCTCTGCATAACCTGATCGCTACACAAATGGCGTGTCTCTGTTTTGGTGTTATGCTCATCATCCTTCTGATGCAGTGAGTGCATTTTAACCTTTTAGTCTTTATTTTATGAAATCTTCTACACTTAGATGTTGGTGCCCATTTCTGTTTATTCCCTATTTTAATGGGCTGCCCTACATGTGAGAAATGCAGAAAAGAATTCCCTTAAAGGGGTTGTAAACCTTCGTGTTTTTTCACCTTAATGCATCCTATGCATTAAGGTGAAAAAACACCTGGCAGTGACCAGCCCCCAGCCCCCCCCCCCCCCCCTGTTTTACTTACCTGAGCCCTGGAACTTGACCCGACCCGGAAGCACTGTCTCTCTGCCGGGGGTTCTCGGCTTTTGATTGGATAGATTCATAGCAGCGCAGCCATTGGCTGCTTAAGGGAAGCTTAAGTGAATGCAAAAACAACCCCCCGAGTGCAGCGGCGCGCGGTGTCATCTCAAGGGCACGCCCACAGCTGGAGGGAAGAGCGTTATCCAATCAGGGCGCTCGTGGGACCACTGCACTCGGGGGGCACACAACCAATCGGTGCACGTCCATCCTCCTACCGCCCATTCAGTGAGACGAACCAATTATAGGTTTGCCGCTCCCTAAGACAGCGTTATTTAAACAACCTAATCTTTACTACCCACACTTGCTCACAGCGTTCCCACATATCACGCTGAGGATTGACAGTTTGCTTGGTAAGCATCTTTTGCATTTGTGGCGGAGACGCATTATTGCCTAATACCTTGGGATCATGAGTTGTTTATGCATTCACTTAAGCTTCCCTTCCTTACTTTTGTGCTTCCAGATGACCTATATTGGACACTTCTCAGGGAAGTTATACTCCCCCCAGTAACACTCCTGGATCAACAACACTGTTTTGTCCTTCCTTTCTTTGCTTAACGGCTCTGGAAGTTGTGGTCCCATATATTACAAGTCAAGTCTTATGTTTTATTCTGAGATTTTCACACTGATTAGTTAATATTTGGTCTCCCCCACATAGAACAAGCTTCTGATCAATTTTATTTTATTTTATTCATTCTATTTACATTCTAGTGGCCGCTTATGACGACCAGCCAGCTCACTATAGCTGACTTTGGTCTGACCCCCCTGTGAGTGGTGGATGCGCTTTTGTTTGGAGGTGCCCTTTGTGGAGTTGCTGCACCTACCGGGGCCCTTTAGCCTACTTTGGGGATCTAGCACCTGGTCCAGGTGTTTCCTCTCCACCTTACGTCTCCTCCTCTCTCCTTCCGCCTCCCTGTTCTCGGCCTCTGTGGAGCTGTGGCTGATCGGTCTCTTCCTATTGGATACTGGGGATGTTCTGGACAATGTATTGTCAACATAAGTGGTCAGTATTTATATACATGTTAGTTCAATTCAATGTTGTATCATATTACACTACTTAGGCTTTGGTATGCACAAGTTCTTACTTAGTATATTTGCCTATGAATATGTCTCGGGTTATTTATTCCTGTTCTGTCTGATAATCTTCTAGATGCAAAAATCCATTGTGACCATAGCTGTTACCCCTGAAGAAGAGGTCCACCTGCTATACCTGAAAACGTTGGGTCATCTATTGTTGCAATCAATTTTCTCAATAGAATTGGTCATTGTCCTGTGTTCACAATCTCCCTGTATTTAATTATGTGTATCCATTTTATTTTGCATAAATATTAGGTCATGGTGACTCTTTTTAATTAGTTTTTTTCAATACAATTAATTTAAATATTCTTCCTACTTTTGTACTTCTATTTTGAGTTACCCTCCTTAAAGTCCCATTAGAGGAATTACACTCCTTGTGAGTGTTGCTGTTTTTTTGTCACGCCTTAGCTTAGGGTGTTAGGTGCTATCAAGGACTCTGAACTATCCTTTTAGCCCCACATCCGATCACTTTTGAAAACTTGCAGCCTCAACCTCCGCAACATCTCCAAAATCCATCCCTTCCTAAGCAATGGCACCACAAAGCTTCTAATTCACTCCCTGGTTATCTCTCACCTTCTTCAGCAACTCCCTCTTTATTGGCTTACCTTTAAATAGGTTATTCCCCCCTTCAGTCCATCATTAGAACTGCTGCTAGACTCATCCACCTTACAAACCGCTCAACATCTGCTACTTCTCTCTGCCAATCCCTCCATTGGCTTTCACTCACCCAACAAATTAAATTCCAAATACTAACAACAACTTACAGAGGCATCCACAACTCTGCCCCCATCTACATCACTAACCTAGTCTCTAAATACCAACCTACTCGTTCTCTTCATTCCTCCCAAGACCTCCTGCTCTCTAGCTCCCTCATTGCCTCCTCCCATGCTCGCCTCCATGACTTCTCCCGAGTCTCTCCCATCCTTTGGAATTCCCTACCCCAATCTGTCTGACTAGCTCCAACTCTATCTAATTTTAGGCAATCCCTGAAAACGTTTCTCTTCAGTGAAGCCTATCCTTCCTCCACCTAACAACTGTACTTTTATTTTCTTCTTCAGCTCATCCCTCACAGTTATTACCATAGGAGAGCGAACAGGGTGTGCTGGGTGTGCCTGGGCATGCCCTAATCACCCTGTGCGATGCAGATTTCCCCTGCTGAACGCCCCTACCCCGTGGCAGCTGAGGCTACAGAGAAAGGGACTGAGGAATCTCTGTCCTCAGTCCCTCTTGCTGCTATTTCACCAAAGCCCCTCAATGGGGCTCCTAAAAAATTATATAAAAATAATAAAAACTACTGACACCAATCTCATCCCTACTGACACCATCCACTGCTCTACTAAAAACATCCACTGCGCATGTGTGTTTGAGCTTTTGGGTGCACACCATAATGCAATAGGCTGCACACACCTATTGTTATTAACTTTTTGTATCACTTGACCCTCCCTTCTAGATTGTAAGCTCTAACAAGCACAGCCCTCTGATCCCCCCTGTATCGAATTGTATTGTAACTGTAATATCTGCCCTAACATTGTAAAGTGCTGCTCAAACTGTTGGTGCTATATAAATCCTATATAATAATAATAATAATAATAATAATCTTAATAATGTTTCCCTATGAGACTATGAGGCTTATGATTGATTACTCCCCCCCCCCCACTGCTGCCAATTGAGAGGCAGGTGCCTAGCGTAATCAGCCTGCAACAAGAAGTGCTGTTACTGTACAGGCATTTGATAAAGAGGGCCTTGTCCCTTGAAACGCGTTATGCTTATCCCTTCCTGACATCACCATAAGATTAAAGAGTTACATAGTTGGTGAGGTTGAAAAAAGACACAAGTCCGTCCAGTCCGACCTGTTTGTGCTTTTATGCTAATAGTACATCATATATCCCTGTATGTTGTGGTCCTTAAGGTACCCATCTAATAGTTTTTTGAAATTATCGATGCTCCCCGCTGATACCACTGTTTGTGGAAGAGAATTCCACATCCTCACGGCTCTGACAGTAAAGAACCCTCTACACAGTTTAAGGTTAAACCGCTTCTCTTCTAATTTTAGTGATTGGCCACGTGTCTTTTTATATCCCCTTACACTAAAAAGTTTTATCCCTATTGTGGGGTCACCAGTATGGTATTTATACATTGATATTATATCCCCTCTCAAGGGTCTCTTCTCCAGAGAGAATAAGTTCAGTGCTTGTAGTCTTTCCCCATAGCTGAGATCCTCCAGTCCATTTGTTAGTTTTGTTGCCCTGCTCTGGACTCTCTCCAGTTCCAGCACATCCTTCCTGAGGACTGGTGCCCAGAACTGGACAGCATACTCAAGATGCAGCTGGACCAGAGTCTTGTAGAGTGGGAGAATTATCGTTTTATTCTACCAGCTGTCAAGGGTGGACTTGATTTGAATCAAGTCTATTTTAATCAAGATTTTAATCACTAGTAAAATAACTTGATTTTACTTGATTTAAATCATCATTTTTAAAGAGCAACTGTCATCTCTGTCCCGCAGCAGCTCCTCCTCTGACCTGCTGTTGACTCACCGACAATCCCATTCACTTTAATGGGACGGCTGGTGATGCGGCAGTGACACGACAAGGTGAGGGACGTGGCTGCAGCAGGTGAGTGGATGCCCGCTAACAGGCGCTGCCATGATGGATCTGAAATGACAGGTGCTCTTTAAATATAAGGACTCATTATTGCTGGTAGTTAGAATCTTTAATATTTGCAAACAAAATTAAGGTTTCCTGTTTAGACTAATAAGCTGTCAGGTTAGTAAAACATCGATATCAGAACCGATACAGTTTGTAGTGTACATAGATTTGCAAAACAATGGGATAAAGGAATATTCTTGAACTTTGTTTTATCTCATGGTTACTGTGAAATTGTGTGAATGCATCAATGCAGTGCATGTTATCTCAGCTTGCAGAGCTTGGATTCATTGAATGAGTTTACCAAAAATATAAATATTGCAGAATATACAGCCTCATGCTACATAACTAAGCTCCATTTCATGCTGAATAAATTAAATGATTAATGTATCTTAACTAGAAAACTATCTTTAGATAGATTTTTACTCCAAAAGCACTTTATTAAAATAAATTTGATAAAAAATAAAAAAATAAATAGTTTAAAATAAAAAAAAATCTGATTGTTTTGATTTTTTTTTTTTTGATTAAAAAAAAAAAAATCATAGATTTATATCCACCCTGCAGCTGTCATCTTCACAGTGCAGCTGGAGACACAGCCAGTCCACACTACCTGCTGGGGCTTTGGAGCCTCTGCTGCTGCTTGGCACCCATCCATTGCATCTGTGTACCTTCAGCTGGTCAACTCTGGTGTCTCAACCTGCTTTGTTACTATCCACTGGTGGACTGGTGACATGTAAGTGTGCTGCTTTCAATAAAGATGTTTTTGTGCTTGGTATTAACCTCAGCGCCCTGCTTTTTGCTATTTCCTACTGGCAGTTCAGAAATTTTGCAACAGATTTACAAAAAAAAAGATTTGCTTAAAAAAAATAAAGTGTACAGTGAGGCATAATGACCGACATACATAAAATTAGATATCAGGTTTTACATACACTTTAAATGAGAATCCACTTTTTTCAAATTGTTAGACTTAACTAATGGATTGAATGTTTTCCTTGGAAGTGGACTGTTTTTCTTCACCTACGTACAGTGCTAATGAGTTTGATTAATAACTAGACCTTATACGGCAGGTCCCTAAGCAGCGCCAAAATAAAGCCCAAAGAGTAAAAGCACGCTTTACCTGTTCATACATTAACTGATCTAACTTGGAGCTGGGCACATTCTGCAGGACTCGATATAGACAGACAGAAAATAATTAGCTGCTGTACAGAATTTATTTTTGGCACGTGTGATTGTATATTGTACAATGTACAGGTCTTGGGGAATTATTCCGTGTCTTCAGGCAGCGCCTATTTAAATTCAGTACAACGCATTTCTTCAACTTGGACGTTTCCAGTTAAGAATAAATATCTACTGATTTGATTCTCCAGCCTTGTATAAATACCAGATCAGAGGCAATTAACAAGTTGTACAGATGTATTGTGAGCTTTTTATAGAGACATGATTTATTGTGTGTGGCAGAATGCATAGGCTGGAAATAGACTTGTCAACTTCACTCTTCCAGGAAATTTAAAGGGAACTAGTAGTACATATTCTCTATTTGTCCTGTTTACCATTATCATTGAAATTGTAAGTAAAAGAAAACCCATTTGGGTTGTCCCCAGGAAAGTAATAGAGGGGAAATCTTCCAATGGGGACACTAGTTTTGATGGCTTGGGGGTCCCCAATAGATTCCCTTAATTTGCAGGGATTTTCCCTCACCCCTGTTTGGCTATGGGACAGGAAGTTAAAGTAAATCTCCCCAATGGGACAAAGATGGCAAAAATAAAGCTTACAGGGTTTATAATCTTCCCTTACTCTATCCAAATAAAAACATAAAAAGGTTTTGCCTATTGTTCTACTTTAAGTTTTTCAATAAAAGTTGCCTGACAAGCCCTTAACCACAGTTCGGACTGATGTGGACTCACCTAAACACATCTACCACTGAGCTAAACATTCCCCCATATCATATAATATATATAAATATACACACATATGCACATATACAGTGGGGAAAATAATTATTTGATCCCCTGCAGATTTTGTAAGGTTGCCCACTTTCAAAGATATGAAGGGTCTATAATTTTTATCATAGATGTATTTGATAGAGACAGAATATCAACCAAAAATCCAGAAAAAACACATGATACAAATGTTATAAATTTTGTTGCAGTTCAGTAAAATAAGTATTTGATCCCCTACCAACCAACAATAATTCTGGCTCCCACAGACTATCTACAGTATGTGCTCATGGTGTACAACGATAAGTCCTGTCAATTTAAGAAGGTGCTCCTAACGACAACTCGTTATGTGTATAAAAGACACCTGTCCACAGAATCTCTTCCATTCAAACCTCACCATCATGGACAAGACCAAAGAGCTGTCAAAGGACGTCAGGGACAAGATTGTAGACCTGCACAAGGCTGGAATGGGCTACAAGACCATGCGCAAGAAGCTTGGTGAGAAGGAGACAACTGTTGGAACGATTATTCACAAATGGAAGAAATACAAAATAGCCATCAATCATCCTCGGTCTGGAGCTTCATGCAAGATTTTGCCTCATGCCGCAGTTGGGACCACAGTCCCCAAACAAACCATTGGTAACACAATAGTCCACCATGGATTGGAATCCTGCAGCAACCGCAAGGCCCCCTCCTCAAGGCACATGTACAGGCCTGTCTGAAATTTGCCAATGAACATCTAAATGATTCAGAGAAGGATTGAGAGATAGTGCTGTGGTCAGATGAGACCAAAATTGAGCTCTTTGGCATTAACTCGACTCGCCGTGTTTGGAGGAAGAAAAATGCTGACTATGACCCTAAGAACACCATCCCTACAAACAAGCACGGAGGTGGAAACATTATGCTTTGGGGCTGTTTCTCTGCTAAAGGTACAGGCCGACTTTGCCGCATTGAGGGGCCAATGGACGGGGACAAGTATTGTAAAATCTTGAATGAGAACCTTCTTCCCTCAGCCAGAACACTGAAGATGGGTCGTGGATGGGTCTTCCAGCATGACAATGACCCAAAACATCACCACCACCATGGCAACAAAGGAGTGGCTCAAGAAGAAGCACATTAAGGTCATGGAGTGGCCTAGCCAGTCTTCAGACCTTAAACCTATAGAAAATTTATGGAGGGAGCTGAAACTTCGACAGCCAAGAAACCGTAAGGATTTAGAGAAGATCTGTAAAGAAGAGTGGACCAAAATCTCTATTGAGTGCAAACCTGGTAACCAACTACAAGAAACGTCTTACCTCTGTGCCTGCCAACAAGGTTTTCTCCACCAAGTACTAAGTCATGGTTTGCTTGGGGTTCAAATACTTATTTTACTCACTGAACTGCAACTTAATTTATAACATTTGTATCATTTTTTTTTCTGGATTTTTGGTTGATATTATGTCCCTATCATTTAAAATACACCTATGATAAAAATTATAGACCCTTCATTTCTTTGTAAGTGGGCAAACTAACAAAATCTGCAGGTGGTCAGATAATTATTTTTCCACTGTACACATATGGAAATATAATTTTATGGTACCTTTAATTGCTATCATAATAATCCAAAGATATTTAATTGTTATGAAATGTGTCAAGGCAGATGTTGATTCTTCAAGAACATGACCGTAGAAGTGAAAATTTGTGAAAACACCTTGCTCTAATTAACATAATCCAATCACCATAGTGCTATAACAGATGTTATTGATAAAGGTATAAAGGCATAAGGTGTGAATTGTTGTCAGATCACCAGGGAAGAGATGTTAAAACATGTGGAAGAGATGTTAACATATGTGGGTGATAGTTGATGTAGAAGACACCTACCCCTGTTTAGGGATTGTTTTTTCCAGTTCGAAGTAAATGGCCCGCTTCATGCCTCTTATGAACCAGTTGTTTTTTCTGTTAAACATGTGGACCTTGCTAAACTTGAAAGAATGTCCCCTTGTCCATTAAGGGAAATTAATGGCCTGAACAGTTCCCCTTCCTATGTTGTGTCATCCTTTTTCTTAGTGGTTTGTGGGCTAGATGCAGCATTGTGCGGCAGGCAGTGAGTCCAAGTTTAGCAATGTATTGTAGAAAAGTTCAGCAAGTATAAACAGTCATCGGTGGGGAGGCACACCCATCTTGCCACTTAAAAACTGTAACAGTGGCGGAACAGTGGTCTGAAGACTAGAAGATGCCGACAGCATCTATCACAAGGAGCAGAATTTGGCCTGGCCAGTGCACACCCAAAGGGGAGGTTTTCTAGAAGAGGTAGACATGGTACCTGCACTCTCACTACTCTGGAACCTTACCCTATCTCTAAGCAGACGGGGAATCTGTCCCTACCCTAGCCACTCGCATAAAGTATGCCAAGCCTAGGAATCTGAGTCTTACATAGACTCTGTCTGACCCAAGAAGGCCACCAAAGTCACATGGGGCACCAGCATCCAATCGGAAAGCTGCTCTCTTGTGACCAAAGAAATCATAGAGGAACCACATTCCCCTCAACTTCCTCCCTCATCTGCATTGCCACTGTGGTCGAGCATCAACTGCAGTGGAGAATACAGACTGCGCCTGCCAGGTTGGTTTGTCTCCCCAGTGTACAGGTCTTCCCCTTCCTCACTACAATGGACTGAACATTCCAGATTACTTTATCTACAGTTGGGTGTCCAGTCTTATAGATGTACAAGCTTCTGTCTCAGTTTATTGTTAAAACCCTTTTCCGCCGCTGCCTCCCGGCCCTTTAGGAGCTTATAAAGGCCAGGAGGTGGGCATTCGTGTCATTTGACTGCTGTGATTGGCTCTCACAGTGGTCACATGATCAGAAAGCTCCTGTTTGAAAGCATGCATCGGGACCTTTTCAGTCTCCACCGGTGACTGTTGTCAGGGCGCGCACTGTCAGCACAGAAAACTGTTTACACAAGGCTGCATATATGCCCTCCCCCGGCAAGAGGCCGCATGTATACGCCATGTTGGCAGGAAGTGGTTAAGCTTGAAAGACACAGGGATGATATATTTTTTTAAAATCTTTCTTAGTTTTCATGACATTTTCAACCACTAATGGGATGACTATATTACTTCATATGTGCTGCCTCTTCTGTCTGGGTGATTGACCATAACAATTAAAATTATCAATATGTCATCACATTTTCTGCTAGCAGCATCTCTGTGATTCTACACACATTTCAGGCTGTTCACAAACCAAATCATATCTGATTATATCTTGCCATATATTTGTCACAGTAACCATAGCAGTGCAGTATATATCAGCATTGTCACCAAATAAGGTAAATGATATATAGTATCATGCAGCCTTTTTATTTTACACTGGGAGAAATATGTAAGTAACCTAGGAAAATTATCGAGCAGTGCTACGCTATCAGTACAATTCATTCGAAAAAATGTACCAACAGAGAAAAGTTAATGAGCCACTAAACTCCAATTCAGACAGTAGCAAGTCCACGGACATCTTGTGAGCAATGCCTCTGCAAAGGTCAAGAGACCAGACACCAGAGAGATATTTTTTTTTCTTTTTTTAAAAAAGGTTAAACTTTTTACTTAGACATGTATTCACACCTTTGGGGAATTATTTTTCTATATCGCTTTCTTAACATTTTAAGGAAAATTAAGTTACACCAACATTTCGTATATCAAACACATGCCTGTTTTACCATTTACTTGTATTAAAAAGTGTCCAATACTCTTTAAATTTCCTCCCTTTGTGTGAAATACCTGGTGATCCTGCCAGTCCCTCTGCTTTCCTATTTCAAACTGACCACACTTAGCATAAGACCACATCCTTCCCAGCATGTTTGGTATTCTGGCAGTGCTAGGAGAACAGTCTGCTTGTCCTCCAATGATCAGACTTGTGCTGACACGCCCAGCTCTCTAAGCCTTTTATGTAGCTGATAACAGAAGGTATAATATATACACAAATGGTTTGCCTTTCATTTCCATTTTACTCTGAATAGGTTGTTTTATAAGGTAAGGGCTCACATATACTTTAACCTCCTTGTTTGGAAAGGGTTCTGTAAAATCAAAGAATAATCTTCCAGAAGAAATGGTTCTTTGTGATAGACTTGTTCCATGTGATAGACCAGCCTTTCTCAACCTTTTCAACACAGAGGAACCTTTGAATTAACTTTCCGGTTTCAGGGAACCCCTGCTAAAATGACTATATCTACAACTCATGATACATTAGTGTGATGGTCAGTGGGAAGAATGCTCCTTACACGTGTGGTCATTGGAAAGAATTAACCCCCTTACAGATAGCTAAAAAGATCAATGGTGTCAGTGGGAACTTATCTCAGAGGCAGACATTTCTCATTATTCAAGGAACCCCTATCAACCTCTGGAGGAACTCTGGTTGAGAAACCCTGTGGCAGACTATTTAAAATGGGTTTGATTGTGGTTTCTTGTTTTAGCCCAGGAGCTATTTTGTTGTTGTTGGGGATCAAGAAGAATTTTTTCCCTGTGAGAGCAAATTGGACCAAGTATTGTTAAGATTTTTATCCCTTCCTCTGGATCAACTTTAGGTTTAGTGTTCTAAGAGTCCAAGGTGTTTTCTTTTCTTATTGTGGGGGCCAAATTAGATGGATATGTGTTTTTTTAAGTCCCAACTCTGTGAAATCTAAAAATTATCCCTTGTATGGCGGCGTCCTCACTGGAAGGGTTAACTGCCCGTTTAGTCTAGGGGAGAGTCAGGTCAGCACCATTGGAATGTAGGGGAAAAGATGTTGCATTCATGAGGTCAGGCCATTGGAGTGTAGGGGAAAAGATGTTGCATTCATGAGGTCAGACCATTATGCCGCGTACACACGACCAGACTTTCTGGCAGAAAAGGTCTGACGGAATAATTCCGTCGGACATTCCGATTACACGTGAGCTTCATCGGACTTTTTCTTTCTAAAATTCTGATGGACCTAGAAAAAAATCACTCGTCTGTATGCTATTCCAACGGACCAAAAACGACGCAAGGGCAGCTATAGGCTACTGGCTATTGAACTTCCTTTTTCTAGCACCGTTGTAGGTCATCGCGTTCTAAACGATCGGACTTTGGTGTGATCGTGTGTGGGCAAGTCCGTTTCAGCGGAACTCCGTCAGAACTCCGTCGGAAAGACCGTCGGAGTCTATTCTGATGGAAAGTCCGGTCGTGTGTACGCAGCATAATGCCGCGTACACACGGTCGGACTTTTCGTCTACAAAAGTCCGACAGCCTGTCCGACAGACTTCCGGCGGACTTTCAGCGGACTTGCAGCAGACTTTCTAACGAACGGACTTGCCTACACACGACCACACAAAAGTCCGACGGATTCGTACGTGATGACGTACACCGGACTAAAATAAGGAAGTTCATAGCCGGTAGCCAATAGCTGCCCTAGCATGGGTTTTTGTCCGTCGGACTAGCATACAGACGAGCGGACTTCGGGGTCCGTCGTACTTACGACGTAAAGATTTGAAGCATGCTTCAAATCTAAAGTCCGTCGGATTTTAGGCTAAAAAAGTCCGTTGAAAGTCCGGAGAAGCCCACACACGATCGGATTACCAGCCAGCTTTAGTCCGTCAGCGTCCGTTGGACTTTTGTAGACGAAAAGTCCGACCGTGTGTACGCGGCATAAGAGTGTAGGGGAAAAGATGTTGCATTCATGAGGTCAGACCATTGGAGTGTAGGGGAAAAGATGTTGCATTCATGAGGTCAGACCATTGGAGTGTAGGGGAAAAGATGTTGCATTCATGAGGTCAGACCATTGAAGTGTAGGGGAAAAGATGTTGCATTCATGAGGTCATACCATTGGAGTGTAGGGGAAATGATTTTGCATTCATGAGGTCAGACCATTGGAGTGTAGGGGAAAAGATGTTGCATTCATGAGATCAGACCATTGGAGTGTAGGGGAAATGATGTTGCATTCATGAGGTCAGACCATTGGAGTGTAGGAGAAAAGATGTTGCATTCATGAGGTCATACCATTGGAGTGTAGGGGAAAAGATGTTGCATTCATGAGGTCAGACCATTGGAGTGTAGGGGAAAAGATGTTGCATTCATGAGGTCAGACCATTGGAGTATAGGGGAAAAGATGTTGCATTCATGAGGTCAGGCCATTGGAGTGTAGGGGAAAAGATGTTGCATTCATGAGGTCAGGCCATTGGAGTGTAGGGGAAAAGATGTTGCATTCATGAGGTCAGACCATTGGAGTATAGGGGAAAAGATGTTGCATTCGTGAGGTCAGGCCATTGGAGTGTAGGGGAAAAGATGTTGCATTCATGAGGTCAGGCCATTGGAGTGTAGGGGAAAAGATGTTGCATTCATGAGGTCAGACCATTGGAGTGTAGGGGAAAAGATGTTGCATTCATGAGGTCAGACCATTGGAGTGTAGGGGAAAAGATGTTGCATTCATGAGGTCAGACCATTGGAGTGTAGGGGAAAAGATGTTGCATTCATGAGGTCAGACCATTGGAGTGTAGGGGAAAAGATGTTGCATTCATGAGGTCAGACCATTGGAGTATAGGGGAAAAGATGTTGCATTCATGAGGTCAGGCCATTGGAGTGTAGGGGAAAAGATGTTGCATTCATGAGGTCAGGCCATTGGAGTGTAGGGGAAAAGATGTTGCATTCATGAGGTCAGACCATTGGAGTATAGGGGAAAAGATGTTGCATTCATGAGGTCAGGCCATTGGAGTGTAGGGGAAAAGATGTTGCATTCATGAGGTCAGACCATTGGAGTGTAGGGGAAAAGATGTTGCATTCATGAGGTCAGACCATTGGAGTGTAGGGGAAAAGATGTTGCATTCATGAGGTCAGACCATTGGAGTGTAGGGGAAAAGATGTTGCATTCATGAGGTCAGACCATTGGAGTGTAGGGGAAAAGATGTTGCATTCATGAGGTCAGACCATTGGAGTATAGGGGAAAAGATGTTGCATTCATGAGGTCAGGCCATTGGAGTGTAGGGGAAAAGATGTTGCATTCATGAGGTCAGGCCATTGGAGTGTAGGGGAAAAGATGTTGCATTCATGAGGTCAGACCATTGGAGTATAGGGGAAAAGATGTTGCATTCATGAGGTCAGACCATTGGAGTATAGGGGAAAAGATGTTGCATTCATGAGGTCAGACCATTGGAGTGTAGGGGAAAAGATGTTGCATTCATGAGGTCAGACCATTGGAGTGTAGGGGAAATGATGTTGCATGGACTAGCAGCATGGAGGATCTTTTTTTCAGCCCTGCTGCTTGCATCATTTTTTAGAGTCCCGGAGGGGGGCTTTAATTTGTGTATCTATGTCTGTTTAGGATTCTTTAGGCGAGAGAGCTGAGCTTGGATTCCTTTATGTGCACACCTGCTGATAATAGAATTAAATAGAGGTAGGTTCATTGGTTTCCACCCACACAGGACCTGTTTTGTGTCTGTATAGCATTACATGTCTAGATTGTAAGCTCCTTTGGGGTAGGGGCAGCTGGGGAAGGCCTATATATAGCGTTGTGGAGTATGTCAGTACTGTATAAATAAAGAAGATAATGTTTTATTCCTTCAGTAAACAAACATAAAAATAAGGCTATTTTCTAAACTATACATTGTGCACTACTGTCCCTTCTCCCAGACCCGGATCAGATGTACGAAACCAGATAACGTGTTCTTCCCTGGCTGCCGAATCAGTGGAGGACATTACAGCTTCGCCGTGCGCTGTTAATACCCTCGGTGTGATACACGGCTCCCGTAATGAAATTGTGTTGATTCACCCCGCTTGGTGAGGCTTGTTATCTACTGTGCTTTACTTATTCTGGATTACATCCACTAAAAGTTCATGTCCCAGAATAAAAAGTGAGTGTTTTGTTATATGGCATTTATTTTGATGCACGAGCTGGAAAGTACCAGATAAAATTTTTTAATGAAACTTTGGGGGAGGAAATAAATAAACTCTTAAGTGTATATTTTTCTTCGTTATGAGAGATTGTAAAGTTAAGCGCTGATGGGTCTCTTGGTCTGTAATGAACACAATTTTTTAGTGCGGAACCTCATCTGCGTTTTTACAAGAAAGTTGTATCTAAAAGAGTGTATTATAACATTTTTGGTTTATTTATAGCCGTTGTGTTACTGGCAAACAAAAACACAATAAATGGGTTTCCGCTTCTCTTAATAAAGAATAAAGGTGTTGAGCTTTAAAGCTGAACCCCCAACATACAGCTAAATAAAGATATAGATATATACTGTATATATGAGCTGCTTTACCTGCCAGAGGATTTGTATTTTTATTCCAACCAGACCTAACATTTTCATACCCCTGTCATACTGCACAGCCAGACTGGTGACCTGACTTGTCTCTGCTGCAATTAAGCAGTACAGCTGGGTCACCCTCCTTCCCCAGTCTGTGATTGGACATTGAAGCAAACTATGGATGAAGTCGTCTCTCTCCTCTCCTTGACAGAACATATGCATGCAGCATCCTCTTCCTCCAACTGATTTCTGCTGTGCAAGGAATGCTAGGAGGGTAATACCAAGTCGTATTCAGATACGCATGCTAGTTTCATTTTATGACTTTTCAATTAACTACAGTAAATGCATACATTTAGACTATAAGGCCTTGTTCACACAGGCATACTTAAAGGGATAGTTCACCTTTACTACAAAACTGCTTATGCAATGCAGATAAGGGACATCTGTAAATAAAAACAAACTGTGCAGCTCTGACTAAAGTTGAATAAAGCCCTTCTATAGGTGTAGGCCATTTGCATATCTTATGAAGCCTGACTGGAATACTCCCAGGACGTTACTAAGTACTCCCAGGATGTTGCTAAGTGAGGCCTAGTCATCACTGCTCACCTCCACCATCACAGCAGTGAGCTCTCAAATGCTGAGCTCAGAGCTACTGCATCAGGGGAGAGAGAGTATGTGAGGAGGTTTAAATCGGAGAGAGAGCTCATTTCTGTTATGGTGGAGGTGAGCAGTGATGACTAGGCCTCACTTAGCAACATCCTGGGAGTACTTAGCAATGTCCTGGGAGTATTCCAGTCAGGCTTCATAAGGTATGCTACATAGTTAGTCAGGTTGAAAAAAGAAAAAAAGTCCATCTAGTTCAATCAATAACAAAATATCAAAAAAAAATTAAACACAATTTACACAATCCTATACTCACAGTTCATCCAGAGGAAGGCGAAAAAAACCCAGCAAGTCATAATCCAATTTGCTCACAAAAATCCTTCCTGATCTCCCGAGAGGCAAACGGATATTCCCTGGATCAACTTTGCCTATAAATGTTAGTACCCAGTTATATTCTGTACATTAAGAAAAGAATCCGGGCCTTTTTTAAAGCAATCTCCTGAACTGTCCAGAACCAGCTCTGGAGGGAGTCTATTCCACATTTTCACAGCTCTTACTGTTCCGTCTCTACCTAAGTCGGGGGGTCTTATTACAGCCAGGATCGGCACAAGTACTAGTAGAGTGCATTACACACAAGCAGACATATGATATTTGGAGATTTCTTATCCATAAAGGATGGCATCATAATACTCTAAATAAACATCTTACATCTCTCCAAGTCCTGCTTTATTGGACATGCTCTCTTGGACAAACTTTTTGCATGAGGTATGCTTTTACCTTTTGGCAAGCTCCCTTTTTTTGGCTGAAACGCACTTGATGCACTCTTGCACTGGGGCTGCCCGTGCATTGTTCCTCTGTATCACCCTGTGATATCGAGCTGGGCATTCCTTGTTTCTCTATTGCAATCTGGTACCAATAGGCTCTCCTGAGGAAGCTGTAAAGCGAAACGGGTAGCGATCCCTCGGTACCCTGATTTCCTGTGGGGCCCTCAAATGAAAGACCTTCTCTATAGACCAGATACAGAGTCCACCATATCTATGGGCATACCTACAGGTTTCCCTGTATTCATATAGGTTATACCTATTTGGGACAATATTATGTATATACTGGTTTCCAATTTTGATTTTATAAAATGGTTTTTACTGTGATCTTATAATAAATATGAGTTTTTATCCAATTGGGTGCTCTCTCTTCCATTTGGGTCTACTTGGTGGCTACCAATTTAAAGTCCATACTCATCTTTTGGTTTTCTCTCTCTATATCTATATTTGGATGTGGTGCCACATTCAGAGTCATGTCTCAGCAATTTTTCACTACTTACTGTAAAGAACCTTTCCGTCTTCGGAGGTGAAATCTCTTTTCCTTAAATGTAAAGAGTGCCCCCTTGTCCTCTGTGATGACCTTAAAGTGAATAACTCAACACCAAGTTCACTATATGGACCCCTTATGTATTTGTACATGTTAATCATATCCCCCTAATCTCCTCTTCCCAAGAGTGAATAAATTCAGTTCCTCTAATCTTTCCTCATAGCTGAACTCCTCCATGCCTCTTATCAGTTTGGTTGCCCTTCCCTGCACTTTCTCCAGTTCCCCGATATCCTTTTTGAGAACTGGTGGCCAAAACTGACCTGCTTATTCCAATGATAGTGTTCCTTCATTTTTATATTTTTTAAAAGTTCTTTTCTTATTATTTAGCACTTTTTAAACTTTGGCTGTGAGCCACATAAGTTTTATTCTTAGCCTTTTAAACTTATTGCCAATGAGAATTTGCTTTGCCGTGAGTTTGCATACAGTCTTTTTGAAGAATTCCCATTTCTGTTCTGTGTTCATGGATGTCAATACACCCCCCCCCCCCCCCCCCCGTCTAAGTCTTGGAGAACAGAAGGAACTTCTGTTTATAAAAAAAACAAAATATTAAAAGTCAGCATCTACAAATGCTGTAGCTTCTGAGCTTTTACATAAGTGTGACTTGAACAGTTAGTATGGCTTATTGATTTGCTGTTTTGCAGTTCTGGCATATGTCATAGCTGCTATGGCAATAACATGGAGAAGGCCTTTGCAGTCAATGGGCCCTTTGCTTTAAAAACCGTTAAAGCCTAAATGCAGCCCCAAAAAAAAGAAAAATCAGCACAATTGCAGTGAGTAGGATGTGTCCCTTGTGCTGATGCCTCTTATTGTAGTTGGACTCCCCCTTCTGTAAATCACCCCACCACTTAACTTCCGCCTCTGTAATGTTCCAGTTCGGCTGGGTTTAATAGAACTAAGGGGCTGTCATCAAAAGAGTCCAACTATGCCTGCCCTTTCTATCCAGCTGCTCCATTCATACAATCTGTACAGTAACTTCCCAGGATAAAGCACAATCTCTAAAAGGAGGGAGCAGACCAATCAATCATCCGCTCATCCTCCATTTTTAGGTCCTGTTCCATAAGAACTGTCAAAGGATTTGTAATTCTGTTTAATCTGTCTTGTGGCCCAGGGCCATCATGCAGACCTTACTACGGTCTGGTCTTGAACCCTCTCCAGCCTGCAACTGGATAGTGAAGAAGCACCATCAACTGATAAGTTTATCGCTCTGCTCTCCCTCTAGTGTGCATGTTCACATTTTAATGCTTCGTGTACATTTGAACTACACTTGAACTACTTTGACCATGGCCGTGGGAAAACACAAAGACTGGCACTGAGTCTATCCAGGGTTCTGCTGTGGGCCTCTGTTCTGTTCGGAGCTTCTTGATGAGGCATGTTTGAATGTGAACGCGTAGAGCCTTCTGGGTAATTCCGAATGTCACTTCCGGTCACTAACCCGAACCAAAACGAGGCTTGGAGTGCAAGCCGGGGACGAGGAACTTAACAACAGAACAGAGCCCCACAGCGGAACGCTGGATAGACTCATTGCCGGTCTAAGGCACTGGGAAATGTGAGTGTGCACTCTTTTTGTTTTTAATGATTATAAATAAATTCCCTTTTTTAAAAACATACTGTGCAATGATAATCTTTAAATCTTTACGAGATATCTACATTGGGCATTGAGAAACGTCTAGTGATAAACTGACTAGAGAGACGCCAGGTTAGTGGAGTGGTTATCCCTATATGAACCAAAAGCAATACTTTTTCTAGGCTCTGGTGAGTGACCAATCTAGAAGGTGGTGGTGGCACAAGAAGTGGTGAAAAGTCATGGCTATGCAGCACGAATGAAATTTGAAGCACAAGAGCACTTTTTATATATTGGAGATTTAAAACATATGGATATGGTTTTCAATCGTGATTCCTGTTTCACTATATAAACTTTGTCATTTTTTCTATTATATTACACAATTTATTTTATATATTTTATTTTATATATTTTATTTTTTCAATGTTGGCACATGGCATTTTAAAGGTAGTAGGTTGAAACAATATACCCTAAAAATCTTTTGATTTTAACGCATCAGTGGTAATGATATACATATATGCATTTATGGATTAGCGCAGTCACACTAATTTTGCATATTTTTTTCCTATACATGTTATAGGACATTTTTTGTCTGCAGCAGATCTACTTTGTAAACATTTTGTTGACACACACACGTATGGTGATTTTTGCGCCGGTGGCACTATTTCACACACCACCTGAGAATGCCCACTTCTCCAGACTGACATTTACCATGTGATCAGCTGTGTCCAATGACAGCTGATCATGATGTAAACAGAAGTTGGTTATCGGCACCCCTTTCCTCACGCTGTCAGCGTGAGGAGAGGAGAGCCGATAACTGGCTTCTGTTAAGGGAACATCTACACTGATAATCAAGGCACTGATTATCAGTATCCTGATTATCAGTGCAGTCCCAACAGTGCCCACCAGTGCTGCCAATCAGTGCCCACCAGTGCTGTCCATCAGTGCCTTCTCATCAGTGTCACCTATCAGTACTCATCAGTTTCGCCTACCAGTGCCACCTATCAGTGCAGCTCCATCAGTGCCGCCTCATCAGTGCCACCTATCATTGCCCATCAGTGCCATCTCATCAGTGCCCATCAGTGCAGCCTAATCAGTGCACATCAGTGAAGGAGAAAAATTACCTGTTTGTAAAATTTTATGATAAACTATAAAAAATGTTCGTCTTTTTTAGTTTCTTTTTTTAAAAAATAAAAACCCCAGTGGTGATTAAATACCACCAAAAGAAAGCTCTATTTGTGTGAAAAAAAAGACAAAACTTTCATTTGGGTACAGTGTTGCATGACCGTACAATTGTCATTCAAAATGTGACAGCGCTGAAAGCTGAAAATCGGCCTAGGCAGGAAGGGGGTAAAAGTGCCCGGTAGGCAAGTGGTTAAAAATGTCATTGACATGAATGAAGCCCCTTCATTTTAAATAAAACCTTTCCTTTTTCATTACATACCATAAGGATGGAGATACCGGGTAAGGCAAAATATGAGCAGATTAAAATTTGGCTTCAAGCACACCCGCTTTCCTCCAGCAGGGGGCAGATGTCTACTTTTCAATGTCCTGCCTCATAAGTTTCGTCAAAGGTGCTCTGTCACCTTATAAACTTCTTGAGCAAATTTTATGCACTGTACAGTTCCTGTGCATGTCAGCCGTGATTACAGGGCATAGAAATTTTTATATATCTCTGCTTTAGAAGTGTGTATGTTGGTGTAGAGAGATGTTTGTCACAGCATGGGCACCAGAGATCTCAATACTGTTTGCTCCAAACAATGGGGGACAAACAGAGCATGAAATTAGGTTGTACGTCTGATCTACTGCGTTTTAATTTTTTTTTTTAAAGGCTCTCAAAATACGAGCCATATAACAATGAGTACATTTAGAGAGCGCAAGAAGCGAATTCCATGCAGTCAGTCTGAATAAAGGGAAACTATTTGATTATTTAGACGGAACTGAAAGCATCCGTAAAAAGGTTGAAACCCATTGTTAAGCTGAGAAACGCCAGCGTTATGTTCAAATCAATACGAACAAATGCAGCCGCAGAGCGGGTTTTGCTGTTTTATGAAATATTAACAGCGCGGTGTGCAAAATAAAATGCCAGCGGACACAAATTTCTTGCATTAAAAGGAGCGAACAAAGATTGGAGCATACTTCATTCCTGAGCTTCACCTCTTCGCCAGCCGCTATCGCAAGCTGTCAGGAACTGTATAGATTGTCAGAGGTGAACAGAGAAAAAGTCACCTCTGCGGATTTAAGTGTTTGCTGCCAGAGGTTAAACGTCTGATAAAAGATGACGGTGGAAAGAGAAGGAAATAGCCACGAATAGGAACAATCTATAGGAAATGTTTAACGGAGGGGTTACTCTAACTAGGCTTTTCACTGTAGGTAAAGAATACAGCACCTGAGCTCTTTTAATATAACTAGACAAATCAAGTAAGTTTACAAATGTCAGCTTTCACCTTTTCCCTACTATCCACTGGAGTGGGGGTGAGTTGGGATAATCAGAGATGAGTTGGGATAATCAAGCAATGCAACCCACCAGAGCTGAGATGGATCTTAATAACATGTACAGTCAGTACCGGGACAGGGTCATCCAACTCCCAGGGCAAGGATCCAGAACTGCGCCCCTTCCACACTGTTAAAGTGGTTGTAAACCCTGTTACACCACTTGTACCTACAGGTAAGCCTAAAATAAGGTGTGTTACCTACCTGACGTACACTGACCATTACACTCGCCTACCTGACATACACTGACCTACCTGACCCACATTGACCTACCTGACATACATTGACCATTACACTCCCCTACCTGACATACACTGACCCACACACTCCCCTACCTGACATACACTGACCCACACACTCACCTACCTGACATACACTGACCATTACACTCACCTACCTGAAATACACTGACCTACCTGACCCACACTCACCTGACATACACTGACCATTACACTCACCTACCTGACATACACTGACCTACCTGACCCACATTGACCTACCTGACATACACTGACCATTACACTCACCTACCTGACATACACTGACCTACCTGACCCACACTGACCTACCTGACATACACTGACCATTACACTCCCCTGCCTGACATACACTGACCTACACACTCACCTCCCTGACATACACTGACCATTACACTCACCTACCTGAAATACACTAACCTACCTGACATACACTGACCATTACACTCACCTACCTGACATACACTGACCTACCTGACTCACACTGACCTACCTGACATACATTGACCATTACACTCCCCTACCTGACATACACTGACCCACACACTCACCTACCTGACATACACTGACCATTACACTCACCTACCTGACATACACTGACCATTACACTCACCTACCTGAAATACACTGACCTACCTGACCCACACTCACCTGACATACACTGACCATTACACTCACCTACCTGACATACACTGACCTACCTGACCCACATTGACCTACCTGACATACACTGACCATTACACTCCCCTACCTGACATACACTGACCTACACACTTACCTACCTGACATACACCGACCTACACACTCACCTACCTGACATACACTGACCATTACACTCACCTCCCTGACATACACTGACCTACCTGACATACACTGACCTACCTGACCCACACTGACCTACCTGACATACACTGACCATTACACTCCCCTGCCTGACATACACTGACCCACACACTCACCTACCTGACATACACTGACCATTACACTCACCTACCTGACATACACTGACCATTACACTCACCTACCTGAAATACACTGACCTAACTGACCCACACTCACCTACCTGACATACACTGACCATTACACTCACCTACCTGACATACACTGACCTACCTGACCCACACTGGCCTACCTGACATACACTGACCATTACACTCCCCTGCCTGACATACACTGACCCACACACTCACCTACCTGACATACACTGACCATTACACTCACCTACCTGACATACACTGACCATTACACTCACCTACCTGAAATACACTGACCTACCTGACCCACACTCACCTACCTGACATACACTGACCATTACACTCACCTACCTGACATACACTGACCTACCTGACCCACACTGACTTACCTGACATACACTGACCATTACACTCCCCTGCCTGACATACACTTACCTACCTGACATACACTGACCATTACACTCACCTACCTGAAATACACTGACCTACCTGACCCACACTCACCTACATGACATACACTGACCATTACACTCACCTACCTGACATACACTGACCTACCTGACCCACACTGACCTACCTGACATACACTGACCATTACACTCCCCTGCCTGACATACACTGACCCACACACTCACCTACCTGACATACACTGACCAATACACTCACCTACCTGACATACACTGACCATTACACTCACCTACCTGAAATACACTGACCTACCTGACCCACACTCACCTACCTAACATACACTGACCATTACACTCACCTACCTGACATACACTGACCTACCTGACCCACACTGACCTACCTGACATACACTGACCATTACACTCCCCTGCCTGACATACACTGACCTACCTGACATACACTGACCCACACACTCACCTACCTGACATACACTGACCATTACACTCACCTACCTGACATACACTGACCATTACACTCACCTACCTGATATACACTGACCTACCTGACATACACTCACCTACCTGACATACACTGACCTACCTGACATACACTGACCTACCTGACCCACACTGACCTACCTGACATACACTGACCTACCTGACCCATACTGACCTACCTGACCCACACTGACCTACCTGACATACATTGACCCACACTGACATGATACACTGACCTACCTGACTTCAGGTGACGTGACCTCCTCCTGCAACTCAGCTGTAGTGTGCAGCGAGCCCGTAGAGTAGACAGCAGGCACTCCAGGCAGCCAGAGCCATGACACACGAGAGGAGAGGAGAGTCGTCCGCCCAAGTGCCCAGTGGGGATCTTCTCACAGTGACGCGACGGCTGAATTGTAATTCCCACCTTCTGGAGCCTTCAGCGCCTATGATGGACGTCACACGTTCCGCGGTCCCCGCATTGGACCAGTGGGAAGTCCATCATAGGCGCTGCAGGCTCCAGAAGGCGGGACCTGCTATGTCACTTGGCCGCGCTCGGGTCAGATTGGTCCCCGCTTGGCGGCGGCTCTCGGGCTCGGGGCTAATAATAGAACTGTGCTTGCCCGAAACCCAGGGCTTTTCGGGGACCCACTCGGGGGTCCAGCCACCGTCAGCCCCCCTGCCGACGCCATTGCCTGTAGGTATTGGAAATATATATATATTTACCATATACGCTTGCACCAACGTCATTGGCACATGTGCACTGAAGAAATGGCTCGCTCATGCCGTTTCTTCAGCAGCGTGCCGTGACGTCATTGCGGCTCCGGCCCATTACAGCGCCGGAGCCTGCAAACCTGGAAATAACTCAGAGAGACATGTCGCCGGTCACAGTGATGTGTGGGGCCACTGCAACAGCTTCAATCTACGGTAAGTATTTCATAATGAGCTAGTATGTAATGCATACTAGCTCATTATGCCTTTGTCTTACAGGGTTTGTTTTTTTTATTTTTCTTATTTTCGGGTTTACAACCACTTTAAAGAGGTTGTAAAGCCTCAAGGTTTTTCACCTTAATGCATTGTATGTTTCGTGTTTTTTTTTTTTTCTTTTACAATAACAAACATGTTATACTTACCTGCTCTGTTGCAGTGGATTTGCACAGAGCAGCCCAGTTCCTCCTTTTCTTGGGTCCCTCTTCTGTGCTCCTGGCCCCTCCCTCCTGTCGAGTGCCCCTACAGCAAGCAGCTTGCTATGGGCGCCCCCGAGCCGAGTCACAGCTCCCTGTGTCCGTTCAGGCATGGAGCCAAGACTCGGCCCTGCCCCCCCTCTCTCCTGATTGTCTCAGCCAATCAAGAGGGAGAGTCCTGGATGGTTGAGACACTTGTGGACATCACTGGACAGAGATGGGGCTCAGGTAAGTGTTAGGGGGGCTTCTACACACAGAAGGCTTTTTATCTTAATGCTTAGAATGCATTAAGATAAAAAAAACCTTCTGACTGTACAACCCCTTTAGGGTAAAAAACCTTCTGTGCTGCAGCTCCCTCCCAGCCCCCCCCCCTTTTTTCTTACCTGAGCCCGATCTGATCCAGCAATGTGCATGAGTGCAGCAGCTCCAGCTGCTGTCTCTCTTCTCATTGGACAGACTGATAGCAGCAGGAGCCATTGGCAGGGGGTGGAGGGGAGTCCCACTGTCTGTGTTAATGTACACAGCAGTGGGACTCGGGAGCGAGCCCGCACGCGTGCCCCCAGGGAAAGTGGCTTTCTGTGGGGGCAACCGATGAAGAGGAGAAGCCTGGAGCGCCAGTGGGCACCCCAGAAGAAGAGGATCGGGGCTGCTCTGTGCAAAACGAACAGGTAAATAAAGGCATGTTTGTTATTTTTATAAAAAAAAACAAAAAACGAGGGTTTACAACCCTTTTAATAGATGCCGTAGAATATGGTAGAATGGGTGTACCACCCTGCATCTATTCTTTACCCCCTTGCTTCCCTGTACCCGGTGCAGCGTCCCCTCCTGCCAACCATTTGTACCGGTCCTGTGTACACTGGACGGGCTGGTAAATGACAGTGGCTGGCCCTGTGGTTGTCAGAGTTCATAGAGGACTGAATGGGATTGGGGGGAGCGGGTTTGGATGCAGCAAGCTTCTAGTATCTGCTCTACAAATTGGCAATTTTGTGGATATTTGGGTATTCATGTATCCACCCAATCTGGGCCAGGCCTTCTTCAGGCAGGTCACTCATCTGTAAATATCTCTGGACTGAAAATAGAATATAGTGAAGACAGTGAAGTATAACGAAGATTGTTTTTGGAGAATAAATTGACAGGCTCTCTTGTAAAGGGCACAGAATAATGCAACTCTGTTATCATTAATACATTGTGAATTTATTTTTTCAATGCAAGCAGTGTAAGCAAATGCATTTGATTTGGTACCTGTCTTTTGCAGTCTACTGTGCGATCTGTATGGCAGAGCTCTGACTGGGGGAAGGAGAAGCAGTGCATAGAGCCCAGGGCCGGTACAGGGGGGGCGGAAGGGACGGATGCCCTGGGCGGGACCATTTAATGGAGGAAGAGGGGCGCAACAGAAGCGCCAGTGAACCGATGTTGTAAAAATTCCTGCTAACTATGCAGAGTTTACAACACAATTGATCATTTTTAACATGTACCAAGTGCGCTCCTGCACCCGACACAAGCCTGAGACCAGCCCCGCCCCGCCTCTCACTTCCCTATCAGGGTTTCTATCCCGCATTGGAGGATCTACCCATCAATCGCCGACAGCTGGCGCCTGACGGGTAGATCGAGATGCATGCAGAGCAGCGCAGGAAGCATCTGTAATAAGTTTTCTCTCATGTCACGCTGCTCCCCGGCAGCCCCTCCTCTCTTCTCGTCCTTCCCTATTTGCTTGTGACATCATCTGGGATGGACGAAAAGAGAGGAGGGGCCACCGGGGAGCAGCGTGACATGAGAGAGAGAACTTATCACAGATGCTTCCAGCGCTGCTCTGCATGCAGGCTAGTAAACAATGTGCCACACTTAATGTGCTATGTGCCCTATGATGTGCCCCATGATGTGCCCTGATGTGCCCCGTGATGTGCCCTGATGTGTCCCATAATGTGCCCTGACATGCCCCATAATGTGCCCTGACGTGCCCCATGATGTGCCCTGATGTGCCCTATGATGTGCCCTGACGTGCCCCATCATGTGCCATTATGTGCCCTGATGTGCCATATGCCCCGTGCCCTGATGTGCTCCGTGCCCTGATGTGCCCTGTGCCCTGATGTGCCATGTGCCCTGATGTGCCCCATGCCCTGATGTGCCCTGATGTGCTCCTTACCCTGATGTGCCCCGTGCCCTGATGTGCTCCGTGCCCTGATGTGCTTTGTGCCCCGTGCCCTGATGTTCTATGTGCCCTGATGTGCCCTGTACCCTGATGTGCTGTGCCCTGTACCATGATGTGTTGTGCCCTGATGTGCTCTGTGCCCTGATGTGTCCCGTGCCCTGATGTGCTATGTGCCCCGTGCCCTGATGCGCTATGTGCCCGCATGTGCCCAATGTGCTATGTGCCCTGATGTCCTATGTGCCCCGATGTGCCTTGTGCCCCAATGTGCTGTGCCTTAATGTCGTGTGCCCCGATGTACTGTGACCTGATGCGCTGGGCTCTGTACCCTGATGTGCTGTGCTCTGATGTGCTGTACCCTGATGTGGCCTGGTGTGCTGTACCCTGATGTGTTGGGGTCTGTACCCTGATGTACTGTGACCTGTGCCCTGATGTGCTGTGCCCTGATATGCCCTGATGTGCAGTGCCCTGATGTGCTGTGCCCTGATGTACTGTGACCTGTGCCCTGATGTGCTGTGCCCTGATGTGCAGTGCCCTGATGTGCAGTGCCCTGATGTACTGTGACCTGTGCCCTGATGTGCTGTGTCCTGTCACTCCAATTAGAACGGTGTCATTGTACTGAATGGGGCGTGACAAGTTTCCCCAGTGTGAACCGCGCCTAAGTCACTGATCGCCGCCAATACTAGTATTTAACAAATTCCCAGTATAGATCCCATCGTCTGTAGGCGTTGTAGCTTTCACGGGGGGGGGGGGGGGGGGGGGGGGGCGCAGTTTTCCATCTTTGCCCTGGGCACCAGATGACCTTGTCCCGGCACTGATAGAGCCAATCAGGTGCACTGCAATACAAGGAGCTATGCAGATAGGAGGAAAGAGTAGAGAGACAAGCTCATCAGTCTGCTGCTTCTCCTTTTACTTTATACTCCCAGCTGTCAGTGCTCACCCCCACCATCACAGGAGTGTTCTCTCAAACCCTCGCACATGTGCGGTCCACTGTCAGCTCTGTCGCAGTAATCCTGAGCTCAGAGCTACTGCAACAGGGGACAGAGAGCATGCATTCGATCGGGTTTGTATCGGCTGAGAGCGTCTTAGCAATGTCCTAGCAACAAGGCAGGATGGGATGATGCAATCTTTGGGAGTTTTTGACCAGGCTTTGGGAGGTATATAAATGGCCTATAGCTATAGCAAGGGCATTATTTTGTTTTGGTCAACGATGCACATGTTGTTTTTATCTACAGGTGCCCCTTATCTGCATAGGCAATTTTTTGGTAAAAGTGAACTAACCCTTTAACCACTTCAATACTGGGCACTTTCCCACCTTCCTGCACAGGCCAATCTTCAGATTTCAGCAATGTCGCATTTTAAACGATGGGCACTGAAAAGCTGCACTGACGGGCACTGATAAGGTGGCACTGATGGGCACTGATAGGTGGCACTAATAGGTGGCACTGATATGCAACACTTATGGGTATTGATAGGCGGCACTGATGGGCACTCTAGGTGGCACTTATAGATGGCTCTGATAGATGGCTCTGATAGGCAGCACTGATGAGGAGGCACTGGCAGGCATTACTGATGGGCACTGATTGGCACCTCTATTGGGCACTGATTGGCATACCTGGTGGTCCTGGGCTGTCACAGTCACATTGGCTGCTCAGATGTGATAGGGAGAAAATGCTCAGCATAGAAACTCACTGAAAACTGAGCATGTGCAGAGTTGCCATCACAGCTGCAAAATCCCTAGCTGAATTGGGGATATGAACAGAAGGGGGAGATAGGGAGCAGCAGGATCAACCAGGTTTATTGCAGAACACAGAGAACAAATTTCATAGTGACTGAGCGAGTTTGAATAGCATGGAATACACCATTTATAGATAGTTTTTAATGATGTGCATTTAGTGACATTTTAAATTTAGTATATATTTTTACAAATAACGAATGCTCCCCATTCAGTTTCCTAAAAAACTGTTTTAAAGCATTCTGAATATTAGATCTAATATCTTCATTTCAAGCAGAAAACAGTACATTGAAGAATTATTGTGAAAATGTAGCAGTAGGAATCCTGAATAAAACAAGGTAGATTTCAATGCTGTACAATGGCCCCAGGCATAATGGTATTTTTGTTAGCTATTAGCTAAGGAGACATTACACCTGGGCTCATGGTCAGCACTCACAGCTGCAGATTTGACCACATTTGCTGGCTGTTAAAGAAGTAACAGGTTCAGCACAAAAATACAGAGTTTAGCAAAGCGGCATCGGAAAGCCTACCGTAAATAATGCTACCTGTTTAAAGCTGATTTGCAGCATAAAATTACACCTGCATTTCATTGGGAATGTTGGCTGGTAAAAGAATGGTCTACTTTTTATGGACTTTTATTACTTTAACAAGCTTTGACTATTGCTGTAGAGCCTACCTAAATGGTGACATTAGCCATGGCACTGCCCAGCTGGCATAATGCCTGCTTCTTCCACCACAAAAAGAGGACGGGCCCCTGTAACATCAGGTGACAGTTTTGAGGTGGCTTGGCATGTGATCAATCTGTATTGTCGATATCACTGCACCCTGCCCCTTGTAGTGCAAGAAGACATTGCAGAGATCACAATAGTTGGAAGCATTTAGCAGTACCCTACAGTAGGGTCCTTGTATGTAAAAATTCTGCCCTGAAAGTAGGAAAAGTCCTTTAATTCCTCCAGTTTTTTACTGTATGTGTCGCACTAACTCACAGTGGAGCTGCTGATTTTTAGCGGGCTGTTACCATTACCTTTTTTCCTGTAATTTCACCAGTAGAGGGTCTAGGGTACCGTTGAGCTTACTGTCAGACAATGTAGACAGCAGTCACTTGAGTACGTTTCCAATGCTTTAATGGGAGATAACTGGAATAAGTAGCAGTAAAGAGGTAGAAGAAGAGTTGCAGGGAAGTTCAAATACCTTTTCTTGGTGTAACATCAAGGAATTTAAATCTTTAGGATGGATGTATCCTCAGTTTAGGATTAAATCTTTGCCCGCCGGGATAGGTCTCTCTCACTAACCTAGCAGCCGGTACACAGCACGAACAAAAAGTCTCTGCCACAGACTTGGGTGAAACAAAACTGTGCAATCCTCTGCCACAGGATGTAGTAGTTTTCGATGAACAGTAAACACAGTACCAGAACCTTTAAGCCGACCCGGCAGTACTTGTGCGGTAGTGTAGTTTAGGATATGTCCTCCAACTGAGTCACCAGGCCCTTCTTAAGACCAGCCTTGCATGGTCTCTTCCAAGACGGGTCCTCCCCTGGATCTTCCCGATTGTCTGGCTTCTTCCCACAGGACAGACAGCGCAGGACCATCCCAGCTATAGCAGGCCCCAGACAGACTTCTGGGTCTACCTGCACGGCTGCAGCAACGCAACCCTCCAAGCCAGAGGGCTATGAGGTAGAACTCACTGACACATACTTCTAGGCCAGGAGGGCCACGAGGCAAGAAGACTCCCCGAAATATGGCATCTGTCCCATAAATACCCTCTCCCAGAATGCAACTCGGAGGACCACCTCCGCCGAGTTATCTCCGGGACAGAAGAGCACTCATACATTTCAGCTTGTTGCTTTTCCAACACCGGCTTATGATAACAACGACACCCACAGGCACAATGTGGAACTGCACACAACACAGCCAAGCTGGAACAGAGGCTAAATTAACACTAGATTGAATCTGAACTATGTACAGAACAAACAACCCACTAAATTTACCTACAAGCGGTAGATTGAAAAATCTACCAGCTCTACATATGTAATTGCCATGGGGCTGCTATACTAAACTTTAAAACTGTCAGCACTCCTGGTATAGTGAGGCTTGCTTTGAGATCATAAAGGACCTGTTTACCATGGTGCAAACAAACGTCACAGCTTTAGTGGTATGTTGCTTTAAGGCTTGCCATGAAGGGGAAGCTGTCTCCAATATTATCTGTAGCCATGCCCCCCGTAGGGGTTGCTGATTATTGTGGCAAGGCCTCTGTAAAATTTGCCCTTTGCAGGCAGGGACCGTGGGCCCCTATAGTGTAGAAAGTTCTTGGTGCTAACTGTCCTCTTCCCAGCTACTGATCCCAGATCCTCTTCAGGCCCTGCCAGCCAGCCGGGCTGCAATTACATCTCTCCTCTGCCCTTCCCACAGTCCCCTTTTCTGGTTCTGCACCAATCTCAAACTGCAAACTCCCAGTTCTCTCAGGCATGCCTCCCCAGTCCTCCCTACTGTGCTTTACTTACCAGCCCTCCAGGCTGCGACCAGTTGTCCTCCCTGGAGTCTCCTAGCAGTGTTCTCTCCCGCTGTCCTCTCCTTGCTCTCTCATGTGCCTTTCTCCCAGGATCTCTTCTCTCCTCCTGGTGCACCCGAGCCCCGGCCCAAGGCCCCCGCCCCCCGACTAGGGAGCTGCCGACAGCCTCCACACTCTCTTACTTTAGCATTTCCATCCGACAACTCCTCCCCAGCTGGGCTAACCCTAGGTATTTAAGGAGGCCTGCTCCCTGCCAATCCAAGTTGGGGATTATAATACAATAACAAAGCTCCACACTTAGGAGAGAAAAGAAGGTGTGCAGCCTCCCCTAATAAGCCCCCTAGAGGGCTAATTAATATAATGTGAACGAAAAATGGGGTGAAATGGCGCTCCCTATTTATGTGAACTAAATGTGTAAACAGGGTGCAAAACATCCTTTGTGATGCACTATAAGTGATACCTTAAACAGATAAAAATTAAAATACTACAACATAACATATAAAGTTCAGTGATACCACTCAATTGTAGTATTAGACATAAAAGCATTAAGTTGGGGATTAGTAAGGGTTCCTTAGAATACCCCAGGCAGCTCCACCTCTTCTCTCCTTATCTCTTTCTAGCACCTTCTAGAAAGAAGAGGGAGGTGACATGCTACCTGTGAGTCACAAGCTGCTAACCTGAGCCACTCCCAGCCCAGAATGAAAACAAACAGGCCTAGCAACCAGCTAGGCCTGCCTAAATTTTCCTACTTTACAGAAAAATCCTCACTTTAGCACCTACCTAACTAGAGGGTGCTACACATCTATAAATCCCCTGTAACAATTGGGGGGTTGATTTACTAAAACTGGAGAGTGCAAAATCTGGTGCAGCTGTGCATGGTATCCAATCAGCTTCTAACTTCAGCTTATTCAATCAAGCTTTGACTAAAACAAAAAAAAAAGTGGAAGCTGATTGGTTTCTATGCAGAGCTGCACCAGATTGTGCACTCTCCAGCTTTAGTAAATCAACCCCTTGGACTTCTCTCACGACTAGCATGACAACCTGAAATGGTGCTGTTTATTGCCTTCCTTCCCACTTAGGCCACATACACTCTTTTGAATGGGGCTGTTTGTGATTACCACAGGAGACTCAGTGGGGATCCATGCTATTCGCTGCATTTCCATTGAATGCAATGGGAGCCAGACAGCGCCCGCAGCTATTTGTGGCTGTTCACATGTAATCACTCATGCAGCTGCGTCCAGGGCCGATCTTGAACGACCAGGAGTAGCTGCCCGAGCTCCCATTTCTTTCAATAGGGCTTTCCGCCTGCACCTTATAGCATGGATCCCCGCTGAGTCTGGAGTGGGTAATCACAACAATCGCTATTCGCAAATGTGAATGGGGCCTTACTGAGAAGAGGTAATGATCAGCCAGGTAACACAGAGATTTTCTTGAAGAGGTATTGGGCATTAAATTGGGGTGACTCTTAAGGGCTTGTGCACATGGGTATATAATATGCTACATACAAATCCATATTGCATACAGTTAAATACAGATCTGTAGGCAACAACATTGTATGCTGCATTTTGGTCACAGGTAGCATGGAGCTTTTAAGTATCTAAAGTAGAAAATGTGTTTTTGCGGTTCGATTTCGACCATATTTTACATGGTATGTATGTGAATGTTTGTGCGAACATTAACACGTGTAAAACGTAGGGGAAAATAACAAAGTCTGAATGCTGAGGGTATGAGATTTTAACTGCACCACATCCCTTGTTATATTCAAGAGGTCAAGTATTTTAGAATGGGATTTTTAAGGTACATTACCAAAAACCACAATTATATTAAATAAAAAACAAATATTTTATTTTAACAAGGTTAAAAGGTTGTAAGTGCATACATATACATATAGTCATTACAACATTAACGACAAGTACAGGCAATTTTTGATATATGTTTGTTGGTAATTCTAGTTGCACTTAATTTCTTCTACATGTTTCGCCAATATGGCTTCTTCAGGAATTATATAAATGCCAACAACATAAACTAAATAAAGAAAAAGCAATTAATAAACTCACAAAAGGAAATTAACTACAAATATTTATACATTGTTTCATGTAGTTCAAGCCACTGATTCCACTGATCCGATTGGCTACACGGTACCCAGATGAAGATGAGGTTGATTTACATAGAGTGGGGGAGAGAGTACCCCCCAGATGGAATAAGGGGGCGGAGCCACCCACCTCGGGCTCCAGTTGGATCTCCCAAACGTCGCTCACAGTGCCCAAATTTGGCGTCATTCGCAGAAGAGGTACAGATGTCACAGGATAGAAAGGTCTAAAGAAGGGAAAAAGGGGAAGACATATATGTATGTATAGCTATAGCTAATAAAATAACATATATTGGCCTTGACTCTTAAGCCTTGTATACACGATCGGATTGTTGGGCAACAAAACTGTGGACTTTTGTCTGAAGGGCGCTGGCCCAAGCTTGTCTTGCATACACATGGCCACACAATTGTTGGCCGACAAATACGAACATAGTGACGTACTACGTTGTTTTTCAGCTCTTTAGCGCCACCCTTTGGGCTCCTTCTGCTAATTTCGTGTTAGTAGTAGTTTGGTGAGTCTTGATTCGCACTTTTCATTTCACGCTTTTCAGTTTGCGCTTTTCAGTTCCTTTCTGAACGGCCGTTCGTCAACCAGACATGTTGTGGAATCGGAGGAGATAACGTGTTATTTATTATTGGCCTTGGAGTTATTGCTTTGACGTTATTTTTTTGGTTGAATAATGATTTGATATGGTATATTTTCTATACTTTTGGATGCATAGAATGCACTTTTTGGTTAAGTTCTATTGGCAGATAGCATGTCTAATTTTATTTGTTTTCTTTTTTTAATGCACAATAAAAAAATTGTGGAGAATAATACTTGGCTATGTGTTTTACTTCAAATGACACTTTGGGAGTAGGCAGTTATATTTTAAAAAATATACAATGTAAAATTGACAAGGGACACCAACATAGTTGTATCTTTGATATGAAAAACTACGGGATAATGGTGTTGTGATAACTTGCCCAAATGAAAAAAAAAAAGAAAAAAGCAAAATAATATTATTCTTGATATCACTAGAAAAAAAAAGCCTTTGAAAATTTGTTTGCCATAACTCCATCAGTATTACAACGGTCACTATTATCCAATGAATCCATGTGCAAGCAAAAATGCTGTGTTTTCTATTTTCCTTGCACGTGATTGGATATTCTTTGCAAATCGAAGCTTTACCTCATTTACTAAGCTCTGGAGCAACTGCACTTTGCAAAGTGCACAGACTATTTGCCTTTAGTATATCAACCCCTCTGTGTCTGCGCTTATTCGGCCGCATAGTGAATGGCTCATTCAGGGCCAGGGGGCAGTGGTGGCAGCACAGACACAGAATGACCTATGACTTCAGTCATTCTGAATAAATGGCTTTGTACATAGTACTATGGACCAGTTTTTACATAGAATCTTGCCGCCAGCTTTATGCCTACAAGATCTTGCATACAACTCTACACCCATGCATGAGCCTCAATAAGGCACCAACTTGAATTTCATTTTATTTTTATTTTGAATGGGCATCAGTGCAATACAACTGAAGTTTTAGTGGTTTTGTAGCATTGTTTCACCAACGTACAGATGCTTCACCTTTGTGCATTATTGTTCATTACAACACAAGTGCAATGTGATGTGCTTTCTAGGTTTGTTGGGCTGAAGTGTTGCATGCATGGCTGACATGGGTTGTGGTTGTCACCATGATTTATAAGGACAGGTACACTTTAAAAGTCCCTTTCTACTTGTCAGTACCACTGACTGGAATTCTACTTCTCTGTACCCTTGCTATATGTCACACATTTATCAGACATGCTTGCAGTCTGTATTTAACACATCATCTGCTGCTGGAACAAAAAAAACTGAAAAACACTTCTAATAATTTGCAAAAGTATTTTACCCCATGTGCGAAAACATCATTTACTGCGAGGCGATATTGATTTATTTCATATTGCTTTTAAGAACTGTGCAAATACACAATTACAATTTATTTATTTCTATTACCTTAAGTCACGGCTGCTCATATCACCTATTGATTTTTATTTTTCTCTCAATGCACAAAATTTGCCGAACGCCAAGTCTAATGCCGCATACGCTTGTCTGGGCTGAATGGAAAATTGCCCACTTTTCTTTTTCACTGTTCGGTTGAATTGTGGATCATTTTTGAGGCTCCAAACACAGGTTCACCACTCTGTCTTTAATGACCTGCATTTTCATAATTGCTATTTATTTGTAAAAATGCCAACATTTTGCGCTATATGATGTGTTTATCCTCTTTCTTCCAGAACTGAGCTGTGTATTTGAGCCTTGTGTCAGAAAGAAACTTTAAATGGGGTGGTAAATGTATCACGGTATCAAAGAACTCTAAGCAAATGTACAAAATATACTTTAGTGGGGCTCTAAGCAACCCTTAGAGCCGGTTCACACAGGGACGACTTGTCAGGCTACCTAGCCGCCTGACAAGTCGCCTCCTGTTCTGTACAATGGAACCGTTCTAATAGGAGCGACGCGAGTCGCTCCGACTTAGAAAAAGGTTCCTGTACTACTTCGGGGCGACTTGCATAGTCCTTTTGCAAGTCGCCGCGGAAGTCGTTTGCAGGTCGCCTCGCTGAGGTGACCTGCAAGTCGTGCCTCCCCTGTGTGAACCGGGGCTTACAAAGTCAGAATGAATACATTCTTGACAAAATACGGCAACAATATCATTGAATATATATATATATATATATATATATATATATATATATATATATATATATATACACACAGTATCTCACAAAAGTGAGTACACCCCTCATATTTTTGTAAATATTTTATTATATCTTTTCATGTGACAACACTGAAGAAATTACATTAAAATGTAAAGTAGTGTAAACTAATGAGTGTACATCTTGTATAACAGTGCAAATTTGCTGTCCCCTCAAATAACTCAACACACAGCCATTAATGTCTAAACCGCTGGCAACAAAAGTGAGTACACCCTTAAGTGAAAATGTCCAAATTGGGCCCAACGTGTCTTGTGTGGCCACCATTATTTTCCAGCACTACCTTAACCCTCTTGGGCATGGAGCTCACCAGAGCTTCACAGGTTGCCACTGGAGTCCTCTTCCACTCCTCCATGATGACATCGCAGAGCTGTTGGATGTTAGAGACCTTGCTCTCCTCCACCTTCCGTTTTAGGATGCCCCACAAATGCTCAAAAGGGTTTAGGTCTGGAGACATGCTTGGCCAGTCCATCACCTTTACCCTCAGCTTCTTTAGCAAGGCAGTGGTCGTCTTGGAGGTGTGTATGGGGTCGTTATCATGTTGGAATACTGCCCTGCGGCCCAGTCTCCGAAGGGAGGGGATCATGCTTGGCTTCAGTACATGTTGGTATTCATTGTTCCTTCAATGACTGAAGGCAAGACACACTTGTCTTTGTACTCCCCACCTGGTTGGCGCCACACACGCTTGACACCATCTGAACCAAATACGTTTATCTTGTTCTCATCAGACCACAGGACATGGTTCCAGTAATCCATGTCCTTAGTCTGCTTGTCTTCAGCAAACTGTTTGTGGGCTTTCTTGTGCATCATCTTTAGAAGAGGCTTCCTTCTGGGACGACAGCCATGAAGACCAATTTGATGCAGTGTGCAGCGTATGGTATGAGCACTGACAGGCTGACCCCCCCACCCCTTCAACCTCTGCAGCAATGCTGGCAGTACTCATACATCTATTTCCCAAAGACAACCTCTGGATATGACGCTGAGTACGTGCACTCAACTTGGCAAGGCGAGGCTTGTTCTGAGTGGAACCTGTCCTGTTAAACCGCTGTATGGTCTTGGTCACCGTGCTGCAGCTCAGTTTCAAGGTCTTGGCAATCTTCTTATAGCCTAGGCCATCTTTATGTAGAGCAACAATTCTTTTTTTAGATCCTCAGAGAGTTCTTTGCCATGAGGTGCCATGTTGAACTTCCAGTGACCAGTATGAGAGAGTGAGATCGATAACACCAAATTTAACACACCTGCTTCCCATTCACACCTGAGACCTTGTAACACTAACGAGTCACATGACACCGGGGAGGCAAAATGGCTAATTGGGCCCAATTTGGACATTTTCACTTGGGGTGTACTCACTTTTGTTGCCAGCGGTTTAGACTTTAATGGCTTTGAGACAGACTTTAATGTGTGTTGAGTTATTTTGAGGGGACAGCAAATTTACAATTTTATACAAGCTGTACACTCAAGTTCCTCCACCCCAAACTCGCTCATCTATGTCTTTATACACCTTGCTTTGTACACTGGTCCAAATCATTTGGTGGAGGGGATTAGTTCCATTGAAGGGAACTCTTAAGGCGTCAGCATACCAAGACATTTTAGACAAATTCATTCTCCCAACTTTGTGGGAATAGTTCGGGGATGGCCCCTTCCTGTTCCAACATGACTGCGCACCAGCGCACAAACCAGGTCCATAAAGACATGGATGAGCAGGTTTGGGGTGGAGGTACTTGACTGGCCTGCACAGAGTCCTGACCTCAACCCGATAGAAAACCTTTGGGATAAATTAGAGCGGAGAGTGCGAGCCAGGCCTTCTCGTCCAACATCAGTGCCCGATCTCACAAATGCACTTCTGGAAGAATGGTCAAACATTCCCATTTACACACTCCTAAACCTTGTGGACAGCCTTCCCAGAAGAATTGAAGCTGTTAGAGCTGCAAAGGGTGGTCCAACTCAATATTGAACCCTATGGACTAAGACTGGGATGCGATTAAAGTTCATGTGCGTGTAAAGGCAGCCATCCCAATACTTTTGGAAATTTAGTGTGTGTATGTATGTGTGTGTGTGTATATATATATATATATATATATATATATATATATATATATATACACATACACAGTTAGGTCCATATATATTTGGACACAGGCATGATTTTCATACTTTTGGCTCTGTATACCACCAGAATAAAATTAAAATGAAACAATCCAAATGAATTTGAAGTACAGACTTTGAGCTTTAGTTTAAGGGGTTGATCAAAAATATCAAGTACAAATTTTAGGAACTGCAACCATTTTTATACACAGTCCCCCTATTTTCATGGGCTCAAATGCAATTGAACAAATGAATATAATCATTAAATAAAATGTTCATTTTTAATATTTTGTTGAGAATCCTTTACTGGCAATGACTGCCTGGAGTGAGAGAATTATCGTTTTATCTCTGCAGTTGATCCCCCTTTTAATGCATGCCAATATTCTGTTTGCTTTATTAGCAGCAGCTTGGCATTGCATGCCATTGCTGAGCCTATCATCTACTAGGAACCCCAGGTCCTTTTCCATCCTAGATTCCCCCAGAGGTTCTCCCCTCCCCCCAGTGTATAGATTGCATTCATATTTTTGCCACCCAAATGCATTATTTTACATTTTTCTACATTGAACCTCATTTGCCATGTAGTCGCCCACCCCATTAATTTGTTCAGGTCTTTTTGCAAGGTTTCCACATCCTGCGGAGAAGTTATTGCCCTGCTTAGCTTAGTATCGTCTGCAAATACAGAGATTGAACTGTTTATCCCATCCTCCAGGTCGTTTATGAACAAATTAAATAGGATTGGTCCCAGCACAGAACCCTGGGGAACCCCACTACTCACCCCTGACCATTCCGAGTACTCCCCATTTATCACCACCCTCTGAACTCACCATGGTAGCCAGTTTTCAATCCGTGTACTCACCCTATGGTCCATGCCAACGGACCTTATTTTGTACAGTAAACGTTTATGGGGAACTGTGTCAAATGCTTTTGCAAAATCCAGATACACCACGTCTACGAGCCTTCCTTTATCTAGATGGCAACTCACCTCCTCATAGAAGGTTAATAGATTGGTTTGGCAAGAACGATTCTTCATGAATCCATGCTGATTACTGCTAATGATATCGTTCTTATTACTAAAATCTTGTATATAGTCCCTTATCATCCCCTCCAAGAGTTTACATACTATTGATGTTAGGCTAACTGGTCTGTAATTCCCAGGGATGTTTTTTGGGCCCTTTTTAAATATTGGTGCTACATTGGCTTTTCTCCAATCAGCTGGTACCATTCCAGTCAATAGACTGTCTGTAAAAATTAGGAACAACGGTCTGGCAATCACCTGACTGAGTTCCCTAAGTACCCTCGGATGCAAGCCATCTGGTCCCGGTGATTTATTAATGTTAAGTTTCTCAAGTCTAATTTTGTGAATAGGTTTTTCTTTATCATAGAGAGGATCCTGCGATCATCCACCATTGCTGTCTTCTGTGGACATCCAGGCCGATTTGGCCACTCCTAATGTTGCTGCTATCTCTCTGATGGATTTCTTTTGTTTTTTAAGCTTTACAATGGCCTGTTTCACTTGCATGGACAGCTCCTTTGAACGCATGATGTAGGCTCACAGCAAGAGATTCCAAATGCTAATACCACACTTAGAATCAACTCCAGACCTTTTACCTGCTTAATTGATAAAGAAATAACCTGGCCATGAAACAGCTTTTGATTCAATTGTCCAATTACTTTTGGTCCCTTGAAAAAGGAGGGATGGCTATTCTTAAGAGCTGTAATTCCTAAACCCTTCCTCTGATTTGATTGTACATACCCTCAAATTAAACATGAGAGTGTGCACTTTCAGCCCATATCCATTATATAACTATAGCTTGAATATGTGTTCTGGTAAATACTTGAAAACACTAAAATTGTGCCTGTGTTCAAATATGTATGGACCTAACTGTGTATATATATATATATATATATATATATATATATATTTATATATAACTCTACTGTCTGCTTCAAGCCAGTGACTTTGATTGTGTTGTCAGCCTGGAGGAGGTACTTCCTCTGTCTCCTCTCCCCTGAATAGATTGCAACATTGACAGGCTAGGAGGAGGTTAAAAGCCCATTGGTAATCTGAACAGCAGAGGTGCCCAGTGTGGTGTGTCTATGGATGGGTTGAAGTCATCATATGTGACAAACATTAGGGAACTTTATGTGTTTCTTGGTTTTAAAGTGATACTGAACACACACTGTTTAATTTACATTTTCCCTTCTATTTCTCTATGTGGATTCTGGCACTTTAATTATTTTAATAAAATAAAACATCCAAGTACTTTTTTCCAAATCGATATACAACTGTTACATGATCCAGCTCTTTCCCAGCCTGTCTGCAGGGAAAAATAAGCAGGAGGAGCTTATAGTCCTCTGCTGCTGGTCACATTTAAAAAAAAAAAAAAAAAACAGCCTTTGGAATACGAAAATGAATAATTAATACATATATATATATATAAAATATATCTTTATTATTTTTGGCAATAACATGGTGTGAATATAATAAAAGTGTACACTGCGCTAAATTGAAAAAATATATAGTGTGGAGCAGCTACTTACAAGGTGACAACAACCAAAGAAACATGTGAAACATGCGCTACTTTTTATTTTTATAATAACATGGTGTGGGCGGATTTCTGCCAGTCACAGGCTGTGTCACGCCTCTCCAGCCTATGTCTTAGAATAAGAGGGAGGCAAAGCCTCCATTAATCTACACGTAATATACTGCCCCCATGGTGTTTAACTGGCTAGTGGGCATAGACGAGGAGGAGGAAGGGAGTTGGCTGTCCTATACCACTGTGTATTCGCCCACATGTGTGACTCTATAGTCACATGAAGTGCTTAGATGTGTTGGGAAGGAAATTTTTAGCATAGAAACCCATTGAAAACTGAGCATGAGCAGAGCTGCCAACACTGCTCTGCAAAATCCCTAGCTGAATTGGGGACATGGACAGAAGGTGGAGATAGAGAACAGCAGGATCAACCAGTTTTTTTTTGCAGAATACAGAAAACAAATCTCATAGTGTGTGAACGGCATGTAATACACCATTTATTGATATTTTTGTATGATTTAGGTTTAGTGACACTTCAAATTGACATAAACTAACACAAACACAATAACCCAGAAGGAGACAAAAATGTATGTATCATCTTTAACTGAGGAGTGGAAATTTAAAGCACCAAAACATGTTTTTTTGTGAAATAAAGCTATTTGATATTCTTCAAATGACTTTGACCCATCCTTAGACAAACCACACTAGGTGCATCTGCCATTAAGATTGTCGACGGGATTTTAACTCCTCCTATCCTACCATTACAACACCTGACTGAGTACCATTTAGAGAATCCAGGATTGGGATCCTGGGTCACCGCAACCCCATCAGATGTAAGTTATTTTTTGCTGTTCTTTTCCCATTTTTTTTTTGTTTAAGTATTTACTGTAGTTTAGTACTTCTGCCTCTCCTCTCTTTTTTCCGGAGGAGACTTCGGACCTTTCTACGGGTCTTCAATCTGCTTTTACGGTCAGACCTCTCAGACTTTTGTGGCCCACCACCACCTAAACCCCAGATTGCAAAATTGTAATTCTGCAGCAAGTCACACAGTGGAAGGGTGCAGTAGAGGCCTGTAAGTGTCAGACATTTGTAAACACAGTTGAGAACCACATTGACGCCTGGATTTACATGATTGTGTTATCGCTGAGCTGGCAACTCAGTCCTGGAAGTAGATGGTGGCCCTTAATGATGCCTGAACAAAGATGGAGACTTGACGCCATTGGCTCCTGTTCCTGTCAATCAAAGTCAGCCAATGAGAAAAGAAAGGGGGTGGGGCCAGGGAGCAGCTCCGTGTCTGAATGGACACAGGGAGCTGCAGCTTGGGTCGGGTGCCCCCATAGCAAGCTGCTTGCCGTGGGGGCACTCAGCAGGAGGGAGAGGCCAGGAGAGCCGAAGAGTGACCCGAGAAGAGGAGGATCCGGGCTGCTCTGTGCAGATCCACTGCACAGTGCAGGTGAGTATAACATATTTGTTATTTTTAACTAAAAAAACACGACTTTAGTATCACTTTAACCTGACCAGCAGCCATGTAAAACTCTAATTTTGATTTTGGATGGAGCTAGCCATGAAAGTATATCTGGGGCCAAAGTTTGTTTTTTGTTTTTTAGACAAAATTTTGTTTTTTAGTTTTGGGGAATTATCAGTATGCTTGTCAGGTTTTTATTGATGTATGTTCACTCTCTCTATTTGTCTGGATGACAGTTTTTTTTCTCTACTAGAGGTGAAATCCCCAAATTTTTGGTTGTTTCTGGAACACGAAAAGAGTGAAAATCTTCCAGTCAGACAGCTGTTTCAGGGGGGATTTGCCGTACTTTGGAGAGGTTCTTGTTGTGATTTCAGGACAGTAAAGCCTAGTACACACAATGAGATTATCAGACGAATGATCATCAGTATTTTTTTTTTTTGCATGCTAGTCTCAAGATCGAAAAGTCTCGCATGACCAAATAAAAATTCGGAAGTGATGTCATGTGTTGTATTGTATCTGTATTGTATTTTTGGACGAAAGCTGTACTACTTAATCACTTGACTACCGGGCACTTAACTCCCCTTCCTAACCAGACCAATTTTCAGCTTTCAGTGCTCTCACACTTTGAATGAAAATTACCCAGTCATGCAACATTGTACCCATTTGAAATGTTTGTCCTTCTTTTTGCACAAATAGAGCTTTATTTTGGTGGTATTGAATCATTGCTGGGTTTTTTATTTTTGGCGCTATAAATCAAAAAAGACTGAAAATTCGGTAAAAAAAAAAAAAAAATTCTTTGTTTCTGTTCAAATTTTTTGCAGAGTATTGGCGAGTATTGGCAGAGTACTGGTGAGCATTGGCAGAGTATTGGAGAGTATTGGCAGAGTATTGGCGAGTATTGGGGAGTATTGGCAGAGTATTGGTGAGCATTGGCAGAGTATTGGAGAGTATTGGGGAGTATTGGCAGAGTATTGGCAGAGTACTACATAGTATTGCAGAGTATTGGCAGAGTATTGCATGGTATTGCATAGTATTGCTGAGTATGGCAGAATATGGGCACTGAGCAGCGCTGTGGGCTGGATCTGTAGTGCCCACAGCGCTGCAAACGATCTCTCCCTCTCTCCCTCTCTCCTCTCACACTGCACAGAGAGGGAAGGGAGGAACCGGCGTCATGACATGACGCTGGTTTGTTTACAACTGATGCTCCATCATTTGACGGAGCGATCATGTGGTAAACGGCTGCTATCAGTGGCCGTTTACCGTGATCCGTGATGCGCCGGGTCCCCGGGACCCGGCGGTCATGGATGTTCCCGGGTACACGCCCCAGGGGGCGCGCGGGAGTGTGGTTCTGTGAGGACGTCTCACGGACGCCCACCCAGTATAAGGCGACCGCGCTGTAGCCGTCTTTCGGCTATGGCCCGGTCGGCATGTGGTTAAACAAAAATCGTTTAATCAGGTATCGTAAGAGATACATTTTTGCGTTTGTCCCTTCAGAAAATTTTAGACAAAAGCTGTATACTAACGATCAGATTATCGTATGATCATTGTGAAAGCGTTATTTTTTTTGTACGATTTTTTGATAATGTTTACGGGCCTTAAATTAAAGGAAATTTCCCCGATAGGACACAGACCAGAAAAAAAAAATGACAGGGACTCCTTCCAAAAAAAAAAAAGTTATGACTTTGGATATTCTTTTAGATATTTAATTTTACTGGAATTTGAAATACAAAAAACCCATAAAATAAATATATAAATAGCCATATTTTTCTGTCCAAAAGCAGGGCCAGAATTTTAGGGCTTTAATTTTTAATTTTAGGATTCTAATTTTCAATTTCAAGACTCTAAATTCCCAATCTTTCTTTCCAGCTGTCACAGCGGGAGAAAAAGATGATCTGTTCATAATCTCACGGTATTTTCCACACTTTTAATTGCTGAGAGTGACTGACTGGCTTACTGTTGGAATTTTTTTTTTTTTTTTTGTCTTCTTGTTGTTCTCCAGCTTCACGCTGATGCCTGTTTTGTTTGAATTCTTTAACTATGAACATCTCTCTTTCTCTCTCTATCCCTCTGTGGCTCTGAGCCCAAAATAGAAGCGGTTTCTACCATGGAAGTTGAGAATTTCTGAATATATTTAAATAGAGTTCACTAATGAATCTCACCAAGGCAAAACAGTGAATAGGTTTCCAAAAAAATGTCTTTTCTGCTGAAATCATATTTTACTCCTATTTAACACTGTTTACACTTTTAGAATATGATTACATTTAATGTATTAAGATTGCTCATTTTTATCCTGAAATTAGCCTCATGTGATAATTGTGTGGGATCGAATGCCAAACTGATGATAATTTGCTCACATTTGTTATTAGGAAACAACACAAAGACACCTGTACCAACTCTTAAAAATGATTACCAGTTCCAATCCAAACTGCATATGTGGCCTCTAAAGTATGTTTGGGAATATTGCCTCGTAGTAGGAGCCATTTTCAGTGTCAGCTTTTTGGCTGACTTTTTCATATTGGTATGCAGAATTTGCTATTATTTAGGGAAATCTACCATTTCCTTTAAACATTTAATATTTTCCGTGCCACTGGACTGGATGCCACACTACACCTGAGTCTAAAAGATCCACCCCAAACAGTTGGCAAGGTGGTTTTTTTTTTTTTTTTTTCAGATGCCGCTCTTTTTTTTTCTTTTTTGTTCTCTAAACAAACCTTTGCTGATTGTGGCCAAAGAGTGAAAGTCGAGTTCCAGCAAATCCTAACCACTCTTTGACCACTTACTTAATGGGCACTTAAACCCCCCTTCCTGCCCAGACCAAGTTTCAGCTTTCAGCGCTGTCACTCTTTGAATAATAATTGCGCGGTCATGCTACAGTTTACCCAAATGAAATTTTTATCATTTTTTTCACACAGATAGGGCTTTCTTTTGGTGGTATTTAATTGCTGCTGGGTTTTTTATTTTTTGCTAAATAAAACAAAAAGAGACCAAAATTTTGGGAAAAAAACCCAAAACTGTTTCATAGTTTGAAAAATTTTGAAAACAGGTAATTTTTCTCCTTCACTGATGTGCGCTGATAAGGCTGCACTTATAGCCTGCGCTGATGGGCACTGATAGGCTGCGCTGATGGGCACTGATAGATGGCACTTATGGGCACTGATAGGCGGCATTGATGGGCACTGATAGGCGGCATTGATGGGCACTGATAGGCACTGATAAGGCGGCACTAATGGGCACTGATAGGTGGCACTGGTGAGGCGGAAGTAAGGGAGGATGGTGGTTGTGCTGTGATGAAGGGGGGAGGTAGGGGGAAAGTGGCAATGCTGACTAAAAGTGGCGAAGTAAGCTATAAAACGAAAATGTAGAAGGATCCTACATGCTACAAAGACATGGTAAGGATAAAGTGCAGTGCAAAATAGCTGATCAGCGTAACTGATAAGTTACGAGCGGACAAAGCCTGATGTATGAATGGTATATGTGAAACAGTGACTGCTTAATTAAAACAAAGCAAAATTACATATACAAATTAAGATAAAGTAGTGACACAATGCAAACATATATACTACAAAAATGTATATGATGAATCCAAAAAATACATGTGGGCTAGTGCCCCATCAGTGAAAAAAAAGAAAACGTGCCAAATCCTGGTGGACTACAAGTGACAAATCCCCAGGGAAAACAGTTCTATCATCCAGTCCAAAAAACAAAACACGTGATAAAAAATACAAAACGAATCCAATAGTGGGGGGAGGGGGAATCTTCAGTGAGGACACCTCTGTGTTTGCAAGCCGCTTACCTTACAGCTGTAAGGTATACAGCCTGTGTTGCAAAAGACCCGCAGGTGTAGACGTTCCGTGTATACAGGTGGTAGTAATGATGAACATGCCAAGCAAAATATATATAAAATAGAAAAAATATACAGCATGTAAAATAACTCTGCGACGATCACAGTGGAGGGGAGGATGTAAAATACACAGGGAGGGGGAGGTTGCACTCACTTTCATAAAGTGAGCGTAGACATATATCTACGAGCGCCGAGCTCGTATACCTCCTGGGGTGAAATCAATCTAGCATCTGTCCCCGTGCCTGGAAACTGGAGTATGTCCCCATGCCTCTCTCCTCAGTGTTCGTCGGATAGAGTAGTGATGTACAATGTAAGGGGGAAAGAGACGCACATAGCGTGATCCCATATAAAAATATATTTATTAGGTAAAACAAGTCCAATCAACTTACATTTAAAAACGTTCTGCAGTATATAGTAACCACGAGCGCCGAGCTCGTCTCCTGTTGACTGTCTGTGGCAGCGTCCCATGCTCCAATCCTAAGGCGTATCGTCACGTCACGTGACTTCTTCAGAGGAGGCGGAACTGATAGGTGGCACTGATGGGTGGCACTGATGATTGGCACTGAAGGGCACTGATGGGTGGCACTGATGATTGGCACTGAAGGGCACTGATAGGTGGCACTGATAAGCGGCACTGATAGGTGGCACTGATGGGTGGCACTGATGGGCACTGGTAGGTAACACTGATAGGCAGCACTGATCTGCGGCACTGATTATTAGACAATGATGGGCATTGATTGGCAGCACTGGTGGGCATTGATGGGTGGCACTGGGCACTGGTAGGTGGCACTGTGGGCACTGATAGGTGGCACTGGTAGGTGACACAGTGGGCAATGACAGGTGACACTGGTGGGCACAGCCACGGCTTTCTGAGTGAGGACCGATGTCCCTCTGACAGAAGCCGGTGATCAGCTTTTTTTTACCCTCACGCTGATAGCGTGAGGAAAAAAAAATATCAATTACCGAGCTTCTGTTTACATCACGTGATCAGCCGTCATTGGCTGACAGCTGATCACATGGTAAGGGGTCGTGATTGTCTCCTTACTCGGATCTGTGATCAGCCGAGTCTCATAGACTCGGTGATCACAGAGAGCGCCACACGGGAGGACGTCCATGGACGCCCTCCCGGCAATTAAGTCCCGCGCTGCAGCCGTCTTTCGGCTATAGCGTGGGCGCCAAGTAGTTAAAATGCTAACCCCCCCTCCCCATCAACTATTATTACTAACATTTGCAGGAAAGATGTGTATACTTACCTATTTTCAGGCTGCTTGGGCCAACAGCTGGTAATGCTGGGTAGCGGTGACATCACCCATAGCTTCCAATGGCCCATCCATTGTTGGCACTCCTGCCTCTCCCCTGCAGCTGGTGCTGTCTTACACAGGGTAGCCGGATCACGTGACTGCCTGGACCGGTGCAGCCAGAAAATAGGTAAGTATACAGATCTTTCTTACACATCTTAGTCATATTAAGGGATATTTCTATGAGTAGTTGGGTTTTTGCTCAGAATCCTATTTTAAATTTTACTTCATCAGTTTATACCACACCCTTTCACCCTTTTTACTCCAACCTTTTAAATAATTTTAAGGTCTCCTAACATCCTCCAATTTATTGGAGATCAGTAGCAAAAATGCCCACATTATACAAAGCTAAAAAGATCATTAATGTCATGCAGCTGGCTGTCAAGTGGCATTGGCTCCAGAAACATGCAGGCACCATGGAATGGGTGGCCAATCAGCCATAGCAAAACCCCTTCACGCCGACCGTAAGCAAATATGCATTCATGGCTTGAAGGTGTTATACCGGGGTGATGCCTGCAGCTGCCTGCAACTGCAGGCATCACCCCCGTACCAGTTTTTAGAGCTTTTTAGTGATAACAACCAATGTGGCTAAAAGCTAAAAGCCTGTTATCCTAGTGGGAGGAGACGCCCCCCCTCCCGCCACTCTTCACAGGCCTCCCGAGCCACCATTAGGCGCATCTGCCGCCTAGGCTGAGACCCATACAAAGCCGAATTCGGCCCCGGTCAGGTCTCTGATGTAAAATTCCGGAAGCAACGTCAAAAGGTCACTTCTGGTTTACTCGGCTGCCAATGGCGCCAATTTAAAAAAAAATATAGTATTCAGGAACGCAAAGGAGGGATTTGGGGTCTTTTAGACCCCCGATCCCTTCATAAAGAGCACCTGTCACCACCTATTACTGTCACAAGGGATGTAAACATCTATGTTTACATCCCTTGTGACAGCAATAAAAGTGTTTAGATTTTTTTTTTTAAATGTTAAAAAAAATAAATAAAAAAGTCACGCCTGCAAATTTAAACAGTGTGCAAATCACACATGTGAGTTATCGCCGTGATCATCAAAGTGAGAGCAATAATTCTAGCAAAAGATTTCCTCTGTAACTCTAACCTGGTAACCGTTACATTTTTTTAAAGCGTTGCCTATGAAGATTTTTAAGTACCGGCGTTTGTCGCCATTCCACGAGTGTGCGCAATTTCAAAGCATAACATGTTAGGTATCTCTTTACTCTGCGTAACATCATCTTTCACATTATACAAAAAAATTGGGCTAACTTTACTGTTTTGGTTTTTTTTTTATATTCATGAAAGTGTCTTTTTTTTCCCAAGAAATTGCGTTTGAAAGACTGCTGTGCAAATACCGTGTGACATAAAGAGTTTGCAACGATCACCATTTTATTCTCTAGGGTCTCTGCTAAAAAATATATATAATGTTTGGGGGTTCTAAGTAATTTTTTAGCAAAAAATACGGATTTTAACTTGTAAGCAACAAATGACAGAAATAGGCTTAGGAGGCATGAAAGGGTAAAGGAACATCTGGAACGGGGGTCAGCAACCTGTAGATCATGAACAGGTGACTGGTAGATCTCAGTCTGGTCTTGCTGACCCGCCATTCCAGAGCATCAAACAGAGTGCAATGCAGAGGGACAACTTGTAAAGTTGGAGCTGTAGTAGGGAGCAAGAGCCGCATAAGCCGATGCATCCTCTGTAGTTCTTGCTCCTGTCTCATGTAGAATGATACCAACTGCACTCCACCCCTTATCCTGGCTAGTGGTCTCCAGAGTGGTGCCAGTAGCAGGAAAGAAAAGATTTTCAGGACAGTGTGAAGCAATAAACTGGGCATAATAGTATAGGGCTGCTTTCACACTGATGTGCTTTGGTTTACTCACACCTGTAGCTGTAGTGTACCTGCAGATTTCCTGCATGTTTGCTGTACTTAGCCATAGATTTCTTTTATATCCTGCTTTTACCACCCCCCAACTTTAGGTGTGAACAAGCCCTAAGGGTGCAATTGCCGAATGCAACTAAGGGCTTAAGACCTTGACATTTGTGATGGGATTGCCGGTGAAGCTTCTGCCTGATCATTCGTTCATGGAGATTATGTTCATGCAAATAACACTGCATTGTGGAACTGTGCAAAATGATTGATTTGTCAGCCAAACCTTTCTAGAGGTCCTTTGCAGTCGTCGGAGGCTTTGTCTTTGCCAGTGTTGAAACAGTTTTTTTGGTTTTCAAGTTCTTGCTTTGACTTCCACAACAGTTCCGATTACTGGCCTTCCTTTATGGCAGTGGTTCTCAACCTGGGGGTCGAATGATGATTTGCCAGGGGTCACCGAATCCTGGGCTATTCCCAAAGTCAGCTCCGCTCTCCCTGCCTCTTTGCGGCCGCTCAGCAGGGCTGTCCCTGAAGCCTGTGGCTGCCCAGCTTGGCTGTTCTTGGAGCAGGTGGCTGCCCACTCACTCTCTTCGCAGCCACACATTCAGTTCACGGCGTGGCTGGGGGACAGAGACTAGAGGTCAGCTGACTGGTGAGGAATGTGAAGTGGGAAGGGCTGGAGGAGACCCTATCTCCTGATTTCGGCATAGGTGTCACTGCTACGAGACACCACAAAGTCGAAGACACAGTGAGTAACGCTACCTGTGATTATAGTTGCCATTAAAAGTCCCCACTACAGTTCTCAGATCAGCAGATGAGCTTGATCAAGAGCACCTAAGTTGGCTGATCAGAACTCCCCCCAGCATTGCCATGCATCCGAACTCCCCGCCAGCATTGCCACTTATCCCAACTACCCGCCAGCAATGCCACTCATCCCATTCCCACCAAGTAGTAAGAGAAGGAATAAAAATAGAGAATACATGGAAGGGAGAGGAAAAGAGGGGGAGGAACAAAGAAAAAGGGAGAGAAAAAATAATAAAAAGAACAAGAAAGATGGGTAGAGAGAGGGATGGGGAAGAAACAAGAAATTAGGATAAAGAAAGAAAGGAGAACAAAGAGAGTGGTACATCCTAAAATGTACCGCAAGGGGTTTCAATATTGTACGAGTGGAAGGGACTCAGGGAGCGCTAAACGCCCATTAGGGGCGCAAATGGCTCGTCTTGCCTTGGGTGCTGACAACCCACGCTACGAAAATAATTACACTGTTAGGGGTCCCCACAACTTGGGAAATTTTATCAAGTGGTCACGGCACTAGTAAGGTTGAGAACCACTGCTTTATGGCATTATGTACAGTGGAATTTGTGAGCTTGAAAGTATTTTGCAATCTTTTTATAGCTTTCTCCTGCTTTGTAAGCATCAGTTTGCTTTATTTTCAGATCCTGTTGAGTAACACCCAACCAATGGAGTGTCAAAGATTTTACTAAGCTCTGCAGCTATCAACCGGTGACAACTCCTAATAGCTATTTAAGCCTAATGTGGTAATTGGGGCCAGGGACCTTTAAAACCATGTTAGAAGCATTGTGGAAGGGCAAACATTTTCATGTCACGATTATCATGTTCTTTGTTCCGGTGCTATAAACCATAAAAAAATAAAAATGTAACTGTGTATTAATGTTTGCAAATATGTTTTTTATCTTTTTAACCTAGTGTTCCATGCCGTAGCTGTTTGCTACATTTCACAAAAATAAACAATAATTTTGCCATGGTGCTCAAAGTTTACCAAGCAACTGTGTTTATATATACAGCGCCTTGGAAAAGTATTCACCCCCCCCCCCTTGGCTTTTTAACTATTTTGTTACATTACAGTCTTTAGTTCAATGTTTTTTTAATCTGAATTATATGTGATGGATCAGAACACAATAGTCTAAATTGGTAAAGTAAAATTAGAAAAATATATACATATATAAAAAAATATAAATATATATAAAACTATTTTTAAGAAAAATATAAAAAAATATAAATATATATAAAACTATTTTTCAGAAATAAAAAACTGATAATTGGCATGTGCATATGTATTCACCCCCTTTGTTATGAAGCCCATAAAAAGCTCTGGTGCAACCAATTGCCTTCAGAAGTCACATAATTTGTGAAATGATGTCCACCTGTGTGCAATCTAAGTGTCACATGATCTGTCATTACATAGACACACCTTTTTTTTTTGAAAGGCCCCAGAGGCTGCAACACCTAAGCATGAGGCACCACTAACCAAACACTGCCATGAAGACCAAGGAACTCAACAAACAAGTAAGGGACAATGAGAAGTACAAGTCAGGGTTAGGTTATAAAAAAATATCCAAATCTTTGATGATCCCTAGGAGCACCATCAAATCTAGCATAACCAAATGGAAAGAACGTGGCACAACAGCAAACCTGCCAAGAGACAGCTGCACACCAAAACTCACGGACCAGGCAAGGAGGGCAATAATCAGAGACCTATGGTAACCCTGGAGGAGCTGCAGAGTTCCACAGCAGAGACTGGAGTATCTGTACATAGGACGACAATAAGTCGTATGCTCCATAGAGTTGGACTTTATGGCAGAGTGGCCAGAAGAAAGCCATTACTTTTAGCTAAAAATAAAATGGCACGTTTTGAGTTTGCAAAAAGGCATGTGGGAGACTCCCAAAATGTATGGAGGAAGGTGCTCTGGTCTGATGAGACTAAAATTGAACTTTTTGACCATCAAAGAAAACACTATGTCTGGCGCAAACCCAACACTTCACATCACCCAAAGAACACCATCCCCACAGTGAAACATGGTGGTGGCAGCATCATGCTGTGGGGATGTTTTTCAGCAGTCAGGACTGGGAAACTGGTCAGGGTTGATGGAAAGATGTATGGTGCTAAATACAGGGATATTCTTGAGCAAAACCTGTACCACTCTGTGTGATTTGAGGCTAGAACGGAGGTTCACCTTCCAGCAGGACAATGACCCCAAACACACTGCTAAAGCAACACTTGAGTGGTTTAAGGGGAAACACGTAAATGTGTTGGAATGGCCTAGTCAAAGCCCAGACCTCAATCCAATAGAAAATCTGTGGTCAGACTTAAAGATTGCTGTTCACAAGCGCAAACCATCCAACTTGAAGGAGCTGGAGCAGTTTTGCAAGGAGGAATGGGCAAAAATTCCAGTGGTAAGATGTGGCAAGCTCATAGAGACTTATCCAAAGCGACTTTGGAGCTGTGATAGCCGCAAAAGGTTGCTCTACAAAGTATTGACTTTAGGGGGGTGAATAGTTATGCACATTGACTTTTCCTGTTATTTTGTCCATTTGTTGTTTGCTTCACAATAAAAAAAACAAAACATCTTCAAGGTTGTGGGCATGTTCTGTAAATTAAATGATGCAAATCCTCAAACAATCCATGTTAATTCCAGGTTGTGAGGCAACAAAACACGAAAAATGCCAAGGGGGGGAAGGGGGGGGTGAATACTTTTGCAAGGCACTGTATGTATATATATATATATATATATATATATATATATATATATATATATATATTACAGTATATACTGTATGATATTACTGCTTGCCTTCAACAAATAAACCTCTATGAAGAATAAACAGCTAGGGGCTGAAGTCTTACAGCTATTTGTCTGAATGAGTCAGGAAATACTGCCCTACCTCAATGCTGGGCTTGCTTGCAGGAAAGCCCAGTAAGCTTTGCGATTTATTATAGCTCCAGCCTGTAATGAATATTTGTGCTCACCTATACTGTATTCTTGCTGTGATCAGGCCGTTATTTACAGTCATGGCCACCAAGGTGAAGGAATTGGAAGCTAAACACATGGTCAGTCTCCTAGTAACAACTGTTTTTTGACATTGGTGCTTGACAAACTCAAAATGCAAGAATGCTGCTTTGTTTTAAAATATCCATTTTCTACTCCCCGTATGTTAAAGAAAGAGGTGGCCTAAGAAACTGTAAGCTTTTTGCAGCAGTTGAAGCCTTCGTATTTAAATAGGAGAAAAATACAATAGTTATATTAAAGCACTTATAAAAAGCCCTTTGGTAAAGCCTTTTAAGGTGGCACTCAACTTTAGATTGGCAACTGTTTGTTTCCTGTAAGTCTGGGATGTTCCTGGAGGGCTATATATAAGTAAGTTGGAAGGTTAGTGTAGAGAGCCTTCAGTTTGTGCTAAGAATCATGCAGTATTCTCATCTTAGACCTGTCTGCAGGCATAGGGGGTTATTTACTAAAGGAAAATCCACTTTGCAATGCAAGTGCACTTGGAAGTAAAGTCGCTGTAGATCCGAGGGGGACATGCAAGGAAAGTAAAAAACAGCATTTTAGCTTGCACATGATTGGATGTTAAAATCAGCAGAGCTTCCACTCATTTCAGATCTACCACTTAGATTTAGAGCAACTGCACTTCCAAGTACACTTTCAGTGCAAAGTGGATTTGCCTTTCGTAAATAATCCCCATAATGTATCTAGGAAGACTTTCTATGTGAAATTCACTGCATAGTGTAGAAATCTTCTCCCCATTGCTGCTGTGTCCTCCCCACAGCACTGATCTTCCAGTGCTACAGGAGTTAACATTACTGGCTACAAGTGTGAAGGAGTTGCGTCGCTTACCCATCACTTATACTCTTGGTTCCTGTCATTCCTTTGCTTGTCCTCTATTCGCAGAATGCATTGCCTTCTGGGAAAGAATACTACACCCCATTATGAGTGGAGCAGGCAGAAGGGGCAAATGAAGGGGCAAATAGGCAGCACAAATCTTTTATACTCTCAGCTGTTTATGGTAAGCCCAGCAGCATCAGGAGATCAGCAATGTAGGGAGGACCTGGTGGCAGTCTACACTATGCAGCATCCAGCTGGATATAGGACACATTAGCGGTAGGTTGTGCTGCATAGATAAATAAAACATATCCAAACTTTAGCTTTAAATATGGTACCGCCATTACCCTGCATGGCTGATTGTTCGCCTAATGTTCTCCAGTAAGGTTAAACATCCTTTTAGTAGCCCGGTTTTTATTTTGTACCAATGGCGCAATACTCTTTGACAAGGGCTTGGGGAAGGTGCTGGGGGAATTAGTGGGACCAAGACCACCAGGAATAGTAGACTTGATGGAGGACTTCAGATTTAGTTTAGGTCAGGCTGGTTTGCTCCCCAGGGATTACCCTAAAGGGTGATGTCTGAAAAGTTCTGCCCTGTCTATGGTGGTAATCCTGGGGAGTCACATACTACGAAACCATAGCATTCTCATGGATTACCTGAGCCGGCAAGGAAAGAGTTAATGGACACTATATGTGGTCCCCTTACATTATGGTTTAAAGCTTGCACTGCCATGTCCCCCTACCTTTGATTGGAAATGTTCTAAACACCTTGGGAGACTTGGTGGTGGTGCCGGGAGAGAGACCAACTTTATTTCCCTACATCACACACACCAAGACTACTGCCTACACAGAGATAAGAAGGTGACCCCAGTAGGGACTCCACTACATTACCCCTATAGAGGTAAGAGGCGTATAAGAATAAACATATTAGTAAAAAGTTGGTGCCCAGAGTTCACCTCTAATCACCCATACTTTAAGTCTGTAGTGAGTCAGTCCATAAAGTGGTTCTTCTCGCATCCAGTGACATAGGGTCAAGTATCAACAAAACACTGGTTAATCACCCTATTAAGTAATTAGAGAAAAATACTTCATCTAAAACAGCATGGGGAGAAAATCATGTAGCTTACATTTCGATAAACAGAACAAATCATGAGCCTAATACGCAAAGTTTTAGAATTTCTGAGAGCTACTTATCCAAATATAAACAAGCTGAATTATTAAATGTTGTTGTCGTGGGCCCAGATGCTTCAGTTATAAAATATTTGAAGATAAAAGAAATGGCACAAATGGGGCTCAAACGAAGTAGACGACACTGCAATGCAATGTTTTACTTTTATTAATTCACACAAAAAAAAGTTTCAAGAAACATATATATATATTCCCATATCTTTAGCGTTGTCTTATATTCCCTTTAAATATTGATGGACAACATTTCATTTAATTGGCTCACCTATTAGAGTTACATAATATTCTACAGGAATCTATCCTCTATCTTAAAGTCATATTTATACACTGAAAAATGCTGAGGTGCACTAAATTTCATACAAGATTGTGCCCTGGTATAGTGTATAATAGCAACCATTATGATAATAATCAAAACTCAATCCCTCCTGAGTCTGGAGCCATGAGTAAATTGATTATATTTGTGCGTATGATCGTCCCATCTCTTCCAGACCAGCATGTTAGGGAATTATTAAACCTGAACCCAAGGCAGATATGGAAGACACAAATAAATATAGCGCATTCATTTAGTTCACCTTTACAAAGGTAAGGGGCGTCTGTAGATAAAGACAAACTGTGCAGCTTTTATTACCTACTTGACCTTCAGAAGATTCACCCCCTTAATAACCAGACCATTTTTTGTGATACGGCACTGCGTTATTTTAACTGACAATTGAGCGGTCGTGTGACGTTGTACCCAAACAAAATGTACGTCCTTTTTTTCCCACAAATAAAGCTTTCTTTTGGTGGTATTTGATCACCACTGTTATTCTATTTTTTGCGCTATAAACAAAAAAAAAAACCCCAAATTTTGAAAAAAAAAACTATTTTTCACTTTCTGCTATAAAACACATCCAATAAAAAATGTAAAAAATCGAATATCTTCATCAGTTTAGGCCAATGTGTATTATGCTACATGTTTTAAAATTAAAAAAAAAATCCCATTAAGTGCATGTTGATTGGTTTGGTCAAAAGTTACAGTGTCTACAATCTTTGGTGTATATATATTGGAATTTTTATTAACTTATTTTTACTAGTAATGGCGGCAATCAACGACTTATAGCGCAACGGAAATGTGGACGTTAACTGACAATTTTGACACTTTTTGGAACCAATGACACTAATACAGTGATCAATGCTAAAACAATATGCACTGCCACTGTTCTAATGACACTGGTTTGGAAGGGGTTAAACATCAAGGGCAATCAAAGGGTTAAATATGTGCCTAACCAATGTTTGTGTTCTTTGTGTTGTGCTTTTACTAGGGGAACTAATAGATTTTCTTCCCAGCTTAGCAGGTGAAGAAAATCTATTACTTCCCCACTGACAGGACAGGGCTCTGCCTTGTTTACACAGGCAGGGCTCTGTCCTGTGTGAATTATTGATGATTCCAGGGTGCTGGCGGTAATCCATTGGTCGGCACCCAGTGATCCACATCATCTTCGATGTTTAATCACGGCCGGTTCATGCATGTGCCCCCTACCTGGAAGTGTCAGATCACATACTAGGTACGTGGTATGGTATGCAAGTTATACAGTCGACAAGCGGTTAAAGTTGAATAATACCTTAGGTGTAGAACAATTATGTACCAATCGTGAAACCTGACAGGAAAACTCCCATAAATCAAAGTCTTAAGACAAGAAAAAACAGCTCCCATATATGTATTTCATCTGTCTTTCGCTGCTTGCCTGATGATCAGTTTTAAAGGCTAAATATATCTTTCTAATAAAATTTACAATTTAGAGTTTAATTTAGGTGCCCTACCTGTAGGGCCATCGCAACTTTCCCACTGCCTAGATAAAAAAACATTAATGAGAGAGATCTGTGTTTTCCTGCCTAGGATCTGGAATGCCCTGTACATTGGGCGGGCTTCCAGCAGCACTGAATTGGGCGCTCTCCTTCTTTTAAGATCCATGCATGCCAATGCTTGTCTTGTCACAGAGAAGGGAAGGTGCATTGCATGTACGTAAAGCTTGAAAATTGGAGAGTGCTTATTCCTATGATGCTTAGAGAATGCCCAATGTAAGGGGTGTCCTACATCACAAGCAAGACGACACATATCTCTCCCAGTAATAGTTTTTTTAGCCAGGCTGTGGGTAAGCTGTGATAGTCTCACATATGGAATTCACATTAATCTCCAAGTTTTAATTGGAATGAGGTTTGCTTTCCCATCTCATACGGACTGTAGAACTGGGATAGGGAGTATAATCTTCTGTACAGACAGTAGCAATAGCTCAGCACATGGGAGCTTCCTCTGAGGGTACAGCCCTGGCAGCAGGTCTGGAACAGTCCCTCTAGCAAAAGGGGTGTAAAGGCAAAAGTCTCTCTCCTGAGAATTCTCTAATGCTGCGTACACACGACCGGACTCTCGGTCAGAATAGACTCCGACGGTCTTTCTGACGGTGTTCAGACGGAGTTCCACTGAAACGAACTTGCCTACACACGATCACACCAAAGTCCGTTCATTTAGAATGCGGTGATGTATGACAGGACTAGAAAAACAAAGTTCAATAGCCAGTAGCCAATAGCTGCCCTTGCGTCGTTTTTGGTCCGTCGGAATAGCATACAGACAAATGGTTTTCCCGATAGGAATTGAGTCCGTCGGAAAGATTTGAAATATGTTCTATTTCTAGGTCCGTCAGAATTTTAGAAATAAAAAGTCAGATGAAGCCCACACACGATCGGAATGTCCAACGGAATGATTCAGTCGGACCTTTTCTGCCGGAAAGTCCAGTCGTGTGTACATGGCATAAGGCCTATTGACTGTGATCTAGGCAATCTGAAGGCTTTCCTCCAGCTTCGGCTAGCACTGGCACAAAGTCTCCCAGGAGGGTCCTTTTTGGGTGTTGCCTTTGGTGTTCCTGCGACCTTGGGGCGATCCTTCAGCTCCTTGAGTAAGCTAGAATCATCCAGAACTTCATAAAGCTTCTCCTAAGCCTTGGAAGGTTTAACAACATTTCCAAGCTGGGTCACTCTCCAGCAGGCAAAGGACCCTTCTACTCTCTGTTCTAGCCCTTATATACAACTCTCAGCCCCCTGCTGGCCATTTTTCCAACCAGGGATTAGCTGGGTCTGTATCCAGGGCCTGCTCAGACTCTAGCCTCTCCACCTGCTATGTTCCAGAGACTTCTGGAAAGACAGGACTGAGACAGGCAAGCCTGCAGCTGCAGAACCAGAGTAGGTAAATGGCAATCCTCAAGCTCCATTGGCTACAACAGATCCTAAACAACTAAGCTTTATCTCCTAATACCCTAATTAGCACCTGACTACACACTACCTACATATTAGCGCTCCTCTGTTATGCTTGTACTTCATGGGTATGTTACGCCTTTTGTTCATGTGTTTTGTCATATTTGAAAACTCAGTAAAGGAGATTAAATATTTTTTTAAAAGCTCCAAATTACAGTCCCTTGACTGCAAAGTGCATTTGATTACAATCTGATCCCTCCTGTATTGATTTGTATTGTAACCGTACTGTCTGCCTTCATGTTGTAAAGCGCTGCACAAAATGTTGGCATTGTATAAATCCTGTATAATAATAATAATAATGGTGAACCTAGCCTTTAATCCATTAAAACTAGGTAACAGTTGCTGTCCAGTAGTACAGATACGCAAAACACTTTTCCCACAGGTTGAAGCCCATACAACTTTGTTTCCCACACATTTGCCATATTCTGCCCTCCTCAATACTTTTTCTTCTTCATCTTGATTCTCTAAAAACTCTTCAACACTCCATTTTGCTTACCAACAATTCTTCAAAGCAAGGTCCACTGGGTTCATTATTCAAAAAGCACACAGGGCAGAGGAAACTAGACACCAAGATGGATTTAGGAGTCATCTATTATGAATCATGCTGTTATCATTAGAGAGTGTTTTCTAGCTCTTTAAAGAATAGTTCCAGGCAATGCAGCATGGCTTGCAGCTTGGACCAATGTAGCCATGCATATACCATACCTATGGGATCTCTCTTGAAGCTGGAAATCACTCCACTAGGTTCTGGATCTTGAGCCGAGCGGCTGCCCTGCTGCATTCTAAACATGGGAGGTGTTTTCTCAATGAATGCACAGTGTTCTCTGATTAGATGAGATGGAGAGCATGACATCACCACCCCACCTCTCCACTGTGTCCAATCAGAGAATGCCTTGCATTCATTTGGAAAAACATTCTGAATGCAGTAGGGCAGCCGCTCGGCACAAGACCCAAAAGCTAGTGGAGATCACTGAAGTGTAACCATATGTAAAATGCCATACCTGGAACTCCTCTTTGAAGTTTTTTTGTCGTTGTTTTTTTATTTATTTTTTAAACAGTGTTCTATGAAAAATTGTAACAAATATATGTTTGTTTTTTTTTCTTTTTTTAGCCCACTATACTTAAAGCAACCAAACCCGTAGCATTTTGGACGCAGCACGATGTGTGTAAGTGGTTGAAGAAGCATTGTCCAAACCAGTATCAACTCTATCATCCTTCTTTTAAGGAGCACGATATAACAGGTAAATTATACAGTGATTCATTTGTGTTTTACTTTCTGCATACTTGATGTGATTGTAGCCGTATTAGTGCAATTGTGACAGAGAAAATTGAGTACTGTCCGTGATACTTTTTTTATTTGCACTAACATACAATTTTTCAGGACAAGCTTTCGGGGTATGTCCCCTTCTTCAAGGTCCAAGCAGACATACCATCAGGGAACATAAAGAAGACAGTTTATGCACACCTGTGGGACATCACTTCTCACAACCGGACCACACTATAGAAGACCTCAATGTTTTAGTTCTTATAGGGCATTTCAGAACTATCCAGGAAAGGAAAACGTTTGAAAAAAAAATTGATAATTCTTTTTGACACAAAAAATAATGGCCTGAATTTAGATATTGGTTTCCTTACTCATTATACTAAAGTTTTACGACCCCCTCTGACTATCACCCACCCCCTCCATTCTATAGCTCTCCCTCTGTCCTATCTTACTATTTCTGCTGCTATCTTTATTACCATTGATTTGTATGTGTTTGTTTTTCTCTTTTTTTTCTCTCTCTCCTTTCCCTCGGAGGTTTTTTTTACATTCTGCTAAAAAATTTGTGAATCAGTACTGCTTGGACCTTGAAGAAGGGGACATACCCCGAAAGCTTGTCCTGAAAAATTGTATGTTAGTGCAAATAAAAAAAGTATTACGGACAGTACTCAATTTTCACTTTCTGCATAGAATGTCAAGAATTTATGTAAGGTTTTACTGACCAACAATTAGATAAAGGAAATAGAAAATACTAATAGCATGTAAGCATATATCATGTAGTTGTTCTAACCAACCAATTTCAATATGTAATTGGGGCCGGACCATCTATATAGAGTGTTCAAATTTATCCAATCACCATTTTTATAATTAAAAGGTAAGGTAAAGTATCTTGCAGGATAAAGGGTTTTTGAGACATCATTCCTCTGTGTTCTCACTTCTCATGTGTTGACAGCAGCATTATTTAAAGGCTGAGTTCACTTGTGGAATAAAACAGGCTATGCAGTGAAATTTTTGCTTAATTCAAATGCCATACCAGTAGGCCATACAAACACCTATTTTATTTTAGCCCCATCCTGCCTAGCTGCAAGGAGGCAACGTACAGTACGTTTGAAGCTTGCACCCAGAATCAGAGAAGTGAGGCCTTAACCTCATTCAAAACCCATGTATGAGCAGCTTCCTCTTTTTGTAGCAGCAGCACTGAATATAGCCACTGCCACTATGGGGAGGGGCTCATCGCTTGGAAAAGGAGTTTTTTTGGTCAGGCTTTGGGAGTGCTGCTGATGGCCTATAGGTATGGTATTTAAACTAAGTAACATTTTCTAAGCTGCACAGTGTTGGTTAGCTTATTGGCACCTCTTGACTGCATAGTCAACTTTATTAAATAATAATAAATAATAAATAAATAAATAATAAATAATTGAAAATAGTTCCTACCTGTGGAACTACCTGTGAGAGAATGATTACATCACTCCTGCAGATGGTAGCACCTGTTTATTACCTCCCATCACTAATGCCAAAGAACAGACTATGCAAGATGGCATATGGATAATAGCAAATATGAGTAATGCAAATAATAACACAGATTTGCAAGTACATGCACTTTTGTGAACTTGCAATTTCAGAGTTTTTGCATTAAAAAAGATACAGTTCTTTAGTTCCACTTAAAGGAAAGTTAGCTTGTTTTTTTTATTTCGAGCTCCGGAACAGCCATTGTCAACCAGGGTCCTATGGAACCCTATGGTTCCTCTAGAGGTTGTTAGAGGTTCTTTGAGCTAATCGCCTATTTCATGGTTTCTGCATAGTTCAAGGGCCAACACCACTTGAAAAATTCCGTAGCATGACACTATTTATCTGTCTGTAAGGCTGGCATCATGACTACTACAGTAAAGGGGGCATTCTTTCCAGTGTCCACCAAGGGGCATCTTTCCTGTTGACCCCCCGATGAAATGGTTTTAGTATGGGTTCCCAGTGGCTGGAAAATTATTTTAGGAGTTCCTCTGGGATAGTAAGGTTGAGAATAGCTCCTCTAGAATGATGAAGATAAGTAACATATGATTGCTTACTGCTTTAAGAAGACAATGCTGTATTTTACTGGAAGACTTTTTGATTTGTGTTGATGCCAAAAATCCCAACTGATTGGTTATCCTGTCTTGCTGTTCCCAAACTCTACTTCATAGATGCTGTGGGGTAGATTTACTAAAACTGGAAAGTGCAAAATCTGGTGCAGCTGTGCAGGGTAGCCAACCAGCTTCTAGCTTCCGCTTGTTCAATTAAAGTGATTGTAAAGGCAGAAGGTTTTTTATCTTAATGCTTTCTATGCTTTAAGATAAAAAGCCTTCTGTGTCCAGCAGCCCCCCTCCCCCCCTTCAGCCCCCCTAATGCTTACCTGAGGTCCATCTAGATCCAGCGATGTTGGAGGAGTATCTCGGTTGCCCGGGACTCCCCTCCTCATTGGCTGAGATAGTAGTGCGACACCACTGGCTCCCGCTGCTGTCAATCAAAGTCAGCCAGCCATTGAGGAGAAAAAGGAGGTGGGACCAGGTCACAGCTCTGTGTCTGAATGGACGGAGGAAGCTGCGGCTCAGCTCAGGTGCCCCCATAGCAAGCTGCTTGCTGTGGGGGAACTCAACAGGAGGGAGGGGCCAGGAGCACCAAAGAGGGACCAGAGAAGAAGAGGATCTGGGCTGCTCTCTGCAAATCCACTACACAGAACAGGTAAGTATGACATGTTTGTTATTTTTAACTAAAAAAAACCCAGAGACTTTACAATAACTTTAAGTTTTGACAAAAACCCTGGAAGCTGATTGATTTCTATGCAAAGTTGCATCAGATTTTGCACTCTCCAGTTTTAGTAAATCAACCTCTATAGTTTATTTAAATTGTACTGACCAGGGCTAGGAAACACATAACATTGGCAGTTTGATAAAGGGGCTAATGCCTTGGGTCCTTTATTACAGATGGGAAATCCAGAAGGACAATAATAAATATATATCACATACATTTACAAATCTGAAACAGAATACTCATAGATTATATAAAACATAGATCTGTAACTAGATATTCCAAGAATGCATGAAATTATATTAATGAAAAGCATAGTCATGCCTTTCAAAGCAAGCTTTGCAGATTCAGCTTTTTCTACATGGGCTCCTTGGTTCCTTCCCAAATTTTTGATATATATACCGTGAAATGTAATGAGAACTATAAATATAGAATAGAAATAGGCTCTTTTTTTCTCTATAAGACTAGGAGATAAAAGTAAAAAAGTGAGTGGAGCAAAAAAGAAAGATATATTGGGAAAATAGAAAGGGGGGGTGTCTTGTGTAGTTGTGAATGGGTGATTTATAAATAAAGAACCAGCTCATAAGACAATATCAAACCATACCAAATCATTCCCGCAGCTGGAATCACCCTATCTCCCTCCAAAAATTTCCAAAATCACAAATTATATATTCCCAACGCTTTGAGTTATAACCTACTAGCTCCCCACACAACCAGTGTCCTTCGACAATTTAAGGTGTCCATTTAAACGTAGTGAAAGTTATAAAATCTTCAATGTATCCTCCGTGTAATATTCAGAAGGAATAAATGCTCACTAGATGATCAGACCCTCATAAATAAATGGGTTATATCAGGCATGTGATTAAATGCATTTATGGCCACCAGGTGTCCCTCTTCCTCTTCTCATTCTATACATCCGATGTTCTTTTGCTTTTTATTTTCTCTCATCAATATATAAAAAAACAAAAAGAACAATCATAGTGTAGTATTTCAAAACAATCAAACAAAAAGTGAAATTAAATATGAGAGTGCAACACCCAAGTATCCTTAAATAAACCATGTGTGCACCCAATCTTCCTGTCAATCCTACCACTGGTGTGTCATGTGTCACACCCACATGCGATGGAATCTCACCAAAAAGAGAGACCCATAATATATACATATGTAGCATATCATCACTCTTGGTCACCATTCTCTCCCTACTTGGGCCACCTCATATACCCCTAAGATACATTACAAAATAAACTGCCCCATAATGTAATATAATTCAGAATCAACCGCTTTATTTAAAACTATGTTTACATAGGAACAAATTACAGATAATGCGCTCAATAAAAACAACGGTGGCAAAATCACTACTTCCAGTTCTGGCCAGATGTGCTGACATCACTGGCTCGACGCGTTTCATGGTATATACTTTTTCAAGAAGGATCCTCGTGACAGTCAGACAGAGACAGCAGGGCCTTATATCTCACATTGCTGACATACAGATATGAGGCGGTAGGCACACCCCATACCAGGATGGGCTTTGCTATTTTTTAGGAAGTGTTCAGCACAAAGGTAGATGTTTCAGAATACTGCTTAGGCACAAGTAATGTTTGTAGATGTTCATTTTAACATAGCAAATCTCCACTTTTTGAGTTCAAATCCACTTTAAGATAGAAGTCAACTCCTTCTGGTGGACTTCCTCCACCTTACAGAGGTAAGAGGGACTCTGATGGGGACCTTGATGTAAGGAAGGACAGGTGCAGACTGAATTTGTTTTTGTTCGACCTTCATCAATGGCTCAAACTTATTTGGAGTTGACTTGCTTTACTGAAGTTCCTTCTCTGTGTAGCGCTACCCCTGCAGGGGTTACTGGTAAAGACAGGTTTTGATGTTCTACTGACACACCAGGTTTTTTTTTTTCTTTATAGCGGGATGAACAAATACAAACTCCTTAACACTCTATACTCAGTTGGTCTAAGGGAGACAAGAGACATGAAAAGGGTAAACTGGTTGATTATTGATTGGCAAGATGGGTTTTTTGAACAAATGCAATCAAATTCAGTTAACCTTTCACAATTCAGCACTGTCAGGGCTGGGCTCAGCCCTTCCTTCTCAGAGCTCTGTGCTCAGCTGTCGGTTAATTGCCAAAGACTCTTCATTCCACAGTGACTAACCTGGTCTTCATTTCCTGCTCATCAGCTAGAGCTGCTGGTTATATAAACTCCCTGGATCAGATCGTCTGTGCCTTTGCCTTGGTTAACATATCCGGACTCTCTCTGCTGTGTTTTCCTGTAATAGACTTTTGCTTCCCTTCTGGTTCCTGATCCTGTTTGCTGCACCCAACTACGCTGATCTCTGGACCCCTGTTTCTCTGGACCCCTGTTTGTTCTGACTACCCGTCCTGGTTACTGAACTCTGGCTATGTTTTGACTACGTTTGCTCTGTTTATACCATTCTGCCATTTAATGAAATAGTGTGATTTTTACTGCACTTCTGTTTCAGTCTGATTCATGGTTCCTGACAGTAGGCAAAGGCCATGATTTCAGAAGTTGCAGGCAATCCACTTGTTGGTAATATTTTTTCCAGTTTGGGTGAGCAGGATCACCGCATGGATCAGTTTGCCATAGCATTACAGATGCTCCTGAATCGCACTGCTTACCTGGAATCTCTAACTGTGGAAGCTCCAGGACAACCTGTGTTATACTTTGAGATGCTGCCCCAGGCATTTCCCACGGACAGAAGCAAAGTAGGCTTCGTGATATCTTTGCTTTCTGAGAGAGCCTTGGCCTGGGCAAACCCTCTATGGGAGACGCAAAAACCTATCCTCCTGAGTTACCCAGAGTTTGTGGCTTCCTTTAAAAGGGTATTTGATGTTCCTGCATGCTCCACTTATGTCCATCAAACAGGGTACGAGAACTGTTGCCGATTACGCTATTGACTTACGTACTCTGGCAGCAGAGGTTGCTTGGAACAATGAGGCCCCATGGTCTCTCGGATAACATCAAAGATGAGATAGCAGCCCGAGACATACCCACTGATCTGGAGAAGTTGATCACGTTTGCCATTCTTATTGACTCCAGACTCCGAGAGAGACCTTCCTTTAAGGAGCGCTTGCGGAAGCCTCCTGTACGTTAGGCTCCGAGCATTGTAGTCCCTACCTTGCCTCCCTCACCTCCCATACCTCCTAGTACCGAGTCTGCCAGTGAGGTAGAACCCATGCAGTTGAGCTTCACACGTCTCTGCAGATGAGAGGGCCTTTAAGAGGAGGGAGAGATTTTGCCTTTATTGTGGCCAGGCAGGTCACTTTTTGAAGTCTTGTCCTACCCAGTGTTTCCTCCAGGAAATGCTTGCACCTGAGGTAATGTAGGGGACAGGCCTTAGGTGCCGTTGTTACGTCCCCAGTTATCCAGAAGGATAAGCCCCTGGTTCGGGATACCCTTTCTTGGTCTGAGTCGTTCATTGAGATACAGGCTCTAATCGACTCTGGGGCTGCAGGCCTGTTCATAGATTGTACCTTTGTGTCTAAGCACTCGATTCCGCTGCAGCTTCATGCCACTCCACTTGCCATTGAGGCTATTGATGGGAAACCTCTACAGCCTGCCCATGTGACTCATGAGACTGTTCCGTTGACCATGGCCATAGGGGCTCTTCACCAGGAGATAATCCAATTCCAAGTAATTTCCTCACCTCATTTTCTGGTGGTTATTGGTTATCCTTGGTTACAGAAGCACAACCCCTCTTTTGATTGGCTTTGTGCTGAGGTTCTATCCTGGTTGCCACAATGCAGAGAGACATGTTATCTAGCTAAGGTCTTGTGCACCCTTCACTCTCCGCCCTGCCGGAGGAGTACTGCAAATTTTGCAAAGTCTTTGACAAAGGTCAAGCCGGTAGTTTGCCTCCGCACCGGTCGTATGATTGTGCAATTGACCTTCAACCTGGTGCAATACCCCTCGTGGTCAGGTCTATCCTTTGTCTGTCTCGGAGGACAAAGCCATGGAGGAGTATGGGGCAGACGCACTTTCTCGAGGATTCATCCGTAAAGCCTCATCTCCTGCTGGTACTGGAGTTGGTGCCATGCTGTCTGAACGTCCTAACTCTGAGAGCGCTATGCATCCTTGTGGCTTCTTTTCCAAGAAATTATCTCCTGCGTGAATGCAATTATGAGATGGGGACAGAGGCATCTCCTCAAAGGTAGCACTGTGCCGCTTCTTATTCTGACTGACCATGAGAATCTTACATTCTTTTCTGAGGCTAAATGCCTCTCTCCCAGATAGGCATGATGGTCTCTTTTCCTGTCAAGTTTCAATTACATAGTCTCATTCTTACCCGGTACTAAGAATGTAAGGGCTGATGCATTGTCATGACAGTTTTCCTCCACTTCCAAGATAGAGTCGGTTTCTGTGATTCCTTCCGATCGTATTCTGGCTACGGTTCACACCAGTCTCACTTCTCCTTTGGGGGACAAAATTCTTGCCGCTCAGATCCATTCTCCTCCTTGTGAAACCTTGTGACCGCTGATTTGACCCTGAGAGTCCCCAAACTGCCGTGCTCCAGACTTACCATTCTCCCAAGTCTGATGGCCACCCAGGGAAGAATCAACTCTTTTGGGCCATTTCCCAACAATTCTGGTGGCCTAGTCTACGTGCTGATGTAACCGCCTTCATAGCTGCTTGTTCCATGTGTTATCAGAGTAAGATACCACAACAACTTCCAGTGGGTCTCTTACAACCCATACCCAATGGAGAGAGGCCTTGGAACCACCTGTCTATGGATTTCATTGTGGAGTTACCCAACTCTCAGGGCAACACAGTTATCCTTATGGTTGTTGACCAGTTCTTGAAAAAATGTCTCATTGTATTCCACTTAAGAAGTTGCCCACATCTAAAGCACTGGCTTCCATTTTTGCCTGCTTTCGCTTACATGGGATACCCAAGATGATAGTCTTGGACAGGGGTAGCCAGTTTGTGTCCAGGTTCTGGCAAGCCTTTGGAGCACAGTTGGGAATTCAGCTTTCCTTCTCTTCTGCATATCACCCGCAGTCCAATGGGGCAGCAGAACGAGCCAATCAGTCCTTGGAACAGTTTTTACGTTGCTACATTTCTGACCACCATAACAACTGGTCAGACCTCTTACCTTTGGCGGAGTTTGCTCAGTAGTGCTGTCAATACCGCTTCCCAATTGTCTCCATTCATGGCGAATTATGGTTTCCAACCATCCATGTTGCCTGACTCATTTGTTCCTCAGAGCATTCCTGCATTGGAGGAGCCTCTCCGTGGTCTTCGTTCCACTTGGGTACAGGTCCAAGAGTCCTTGCGACGTGCCAATGATAGGTACAGACTCCATTCTGACCGCAGACGCCTACCTGCACCTTCCTACCAAGTTGGGGACAGGGTTTAGCTGTTATCTATCAACCTCTGACTCCCTGTCCTTGGACCTCTACTATTCTTGATCTACACGTCCTCTCTGGGTCAGCTGATAGCCTCCCATGGCTTCCACTACCATTTATATGCTGATGACACCCAAATCTATCTCTCTACTCCTCAGCTCACCCCATCAGTCTCCTCATGCATCACTGATTTACTAACAGACATATCAGCCTGGATGTCAAACCACTTCCTCAAACTGAATCTATCTAAAACCGAGCTCTTAATATTTCCTCCCCCACGTGCAATGGCACATCTATCAGTCCGTCCCCACATGCCAGGGTGCTAGGGGTAACCTTAGACTCTGAACTGTCCTTTCAGGTCCACATCCAATCCCTGTCCAAATCATGCCATCTTAGCCATATTGTGCCCATTTTTAATCCCCTCCCAACCAGCCGCAGTTGTACTGCGGCAGGTTGGCTCCCCTGGGCGAACCAACGTAGCTGTACGTCGGTTCGCCTTTTGACCACTAGGGGGCGCGGGCACGCCAATGGAGGAGCGACACCGGAGCCGCACTCCCAGGTATAAAGCAGTGATGATTACTTTATTTAAGATAAAACTCCATCAAGATACATCATGAGACCTCTATGTAGGCATGGCAAGATTAACGCGTTTCACTAATCAAGGTTCGCTTAGTCATAATCACATCTCCCAGTACCCCAAGCACTTGCTATCCAAGTCTGTAGGCTTAAGGTAGCTTGGTTTTCCCCTTGCTGGTGGGGAGGGGATGTGATACCAGCATAACGACTTACAGGGGAATAGCAACCAGATGCATTCTAAACCTTGCTTTTGTCCGGCATCAGGCTATACCTGTAGGACCAAATCATATCATGCTGTTTACAGAAAAATCAGCCTGTGATTTTTTTTTTTTTTTGTAAAATATGAGATGTGCGCCTTATACCGAAAAATTTGAAGAGCCCTGTCCTGGAGAAACAATGCTGTTCCTCCATAAATACTGTACAGTATACAGGGAGTGAGCACTGTCACCCTCAGACAGGAAGTCTGTTACTGGCAGGACCACCAGGTGAAAATAATGGAAGAAAAGCCTGAAACAAAAGAAACCTTATGCAGTTACCGTGTCTAAGGACTTATAAGCTGCAATATACTGTAGTATAGAGTTTTGGTAAGGTTTAGATACACTTTTATTAGGACAATGTTTAAAGTTCTGATTTTTATTAAAATATACATGCAGTAAAAGTTGAAAAATGTATTTTTGTTTTTTTCTGTCACATGTATATAAATATCTTCAGTATTTAGTCTGACTTTTTTTTCCAGTGAATGGAATATAAAGGTATTTCCCTGACCGAAAACCCCATCTGTTTTCTTAAGTAGGACTTTGTGATTCAGAGGATGTTGCTTTTCTCAATGGGATAAAATATCAGAAGTAGCATAAGGTCTAGCCTTTGCTAGACACATCCTTTAAAACTGTGTTGTGTTGGAAAGCCATAGCTTAAAAAAAAAAAAAAAAATAGAAAATATTTTTCCCCAGGAACAATATGGCACCTGACCTTGAATATGACACCTTTGAATTATAGTTATATTATTTTTTTAATAGCGGCAGTCACCTTTTCAGTATGTTACGGTGAAAAAGTGCAGGCTGTGGAAGACACAGGAGTTTGTTTTTCTTGCAAAAAATTGAATTATTTTAAAGGTAAAAATAAACCAAAGGCAGCTCTGTTTTAGAGCAAACTATAGAGGTATGTAGACTGTAGAGTCTTCAAAATACAAAACAAATAAAAATGGGACTTTTGGGTCAGGTCAGACAGTTCAGATTAGGCAAGTTCGAGAAATTCTACTGTTTCTAAATATGTAGAAGAGATTGTTGGCCATTTTATACAGATTAGATATGTGCAAAAAAACTTTTCCTTTTTGGATAGATTCCTTATGTTACTAATTTCATTTAGTTTCTGAATTCTTTTAGTTTTGTTTCACTTATTAATTTTTGAATGAATTCCAAATTTTTAGAACGATTCGAATTCGGATCGGTCTCAAAATGATCGGCCGATTCGAAATCTGTGGGAAAAAATAGCTGGTTGTTAAGGAGCGGGGCCAGGAAACTGGCCTGCCGCGTCCTTGACAACCAATGTCTTTTCAATTTTTAGCTGACGTCCCCGCTGACAGCTCAAATGTCAACAAAAGAATACCGACAATGAAAATTTTGAAAAAAACAGCGTTGGGGTCCCCCATCAGGCCAGGAAAGGGGGGTGGCGGTGACGAGCGAGCGCCCCCCCCCCTCCCCCGGAACCATACCAGGCCACATTCCATTATCGTTGGCTTTAACAAGGGGCCCCCAGATCCTGCCCCCCCAATGTGGGTGAGTATGGGGTACATAGTACCCCATCCATTCACCAACAAAGTGTAAAAAAAAGAGTAATGACACAACATTTCGATCATTTTTCGACTGATCAGAATTCTAATCATTCCAAAAATTTGAAATTCGTTGCAAAACGAATATATATAATGAAATGCAATTAAATTAATTTCAACAAAATTCGTTACTATTTCATTCAAATACATCTAAATCTCCAAATATCCAAAAATGTGTCTGAATTTATATTCGGACCAAAATGAATTGCACATGTCTAATACAGCTATCAGGTGAATTATGGAGCTCTTCAAAGCCACAGCTATCTAAGGGTTTATGTTGATGGACACTACTTTTGAAATGCATTTGATTTGTTTGTCCAATACAGGTCAGCAAAATCCTATTGACTTTAATGGAGCAGTACACATGACTGAGCTTGACCTGCTTTTCGTTAAAGTGGTGTTCCGGCCGAAATTATAATTTTTAAATAAAAATACCCCTATAATACACAAGCTTAATGTATTCTAGTAAAGTTAATCTGTAAACTAAGGTCTGTTTTGTTAGTTTATAGCAGTCGTTTGTTATTTGTTAAACTTACAGCAGGCCGTGGCCATCTTAAGTGTGGGCATCTGAAGCCAGACTGTATTTCTTCCTGGATCTCATCCTTGCAGATCTCGCACATGCTCAGCAGTGTAATAGGTTTTAGGTCAGGTTTCCATAGCAACGGCAGTGTCAGAGGAAGTTGCCGCCCCTTCCCAGAAGGCATTGCAAACAGGAAATGATGCGATGGGCCACGGCCAGGGAGGAGGAAGTGAAAAATGAATACAGCAGATATACAGTAGGTGCTGAGAAAAAAAAAATATCCAATTCGTTTACAGTGCACAGTTTAGTGAGGGATGCTGAAGAGTTGTAAAAGTGGGTGGAACTCCACTTTAAGTTGCACTTGTTTATTTGAATGCAAACTGTCCTATTGAGTTGAAGTTGATCTTCAGGCAAACACTTGAGTCCCAGCACTGTTTTAGAATAGAGCTGGGATCAGGAGCTTTTAAACATACTTCTAGCTGCTATAGCGGCTGGGAGTGTGTGTACATTTGTTAGGCCAACTGTCAGTTTTCTGGTGGAATTGATGCAGGCAGCTTTGAACTGCCACAACATGCTGCCCCCGCCATGTTTCCTGGGATCTGCGCACTCATTGGTGGTCCCAGTACTGGTATGGCGCATGCTGCCGAGTAGAGGGTAGAGAGATCAATAAATGTCCATTCTCTGATCTTCCCTTCCTGCTACCAACACAGAGGTGACTCCATTGAATTCAATCGAGGACAGGTGAGACATCAGGGGTCTTTTAGACCCCTGATGTCTCATTAAAAAGAGCCTGTCACCAAAAAATGATTAGTTACACCGAAGCACCTAAGGTATTTAGGGTACAGAAGTTTGTTGCTGTTTCGCGGGTACACGTAATAGGAAGACTTGACATGTTGGGTGTCTATTTACTTGCGGCAACCTTATCTTTCATATTTTACCAAAAGATCCCAAAAAATTGGTTAATATATTGCGATAATGTGTTTGCATAAACCGCTGCATTGATATTGTATAACGTAAAAAAATTGGAACTGTCACTATTTTATTATCCAGGGAGTCTGCTTACAGAAAATATGTAATGTTTTTGGGGTTTAGGTACTCTTCAGACCTAAATAGATTTTTTAACCTCTTGCCAACCATATAACTTACATATACGGCAGCAAGGCAGCTCTGCTGCACCAGATCATGTACCTAGTACATGATCCTGCACTTCTTGGTTCCACCGGCGACCCGCTCCCGCTGAGAGTATACGCAGCGGGAGCTGATTTGCGGGTACCACAGACTTGATGTCTGCCGGCACTGCTGATTAATTAGGCATGGAGCCAGAACGGCGATCTGCCAATGTAAACAAGGCCGATCCCCGTTCTGTCAGTAGGGAAGGCATTGATCCTGTATTCCTGCAAAATTCCCTGGTAAAAGCACCACACAGTACACAAACACTGGCTAGGCACAGTGTTAACCCTTTGATCGTCCCTGATGTTAACCCCTTCACAGCCAGTGTCATTAGTACAGTGACAGTGCATTTTTTTTTAGCACTGATCACTGTATTAGTGGTAACTGGTCCCCCAAAGGTGTCAAAAGTGTCAGTGTCCGATTTTGTCTGTCGCAATTTTGCCGTCCCGCTATGAGTCGATGATCGCTGCCATTACTGGTAAAAAATAAAAATAAATACAAATTCCATAATATATCCCATAGTTTGTAGACGCTATAACTTTTGCGCAAACCAATCAATAAACGCTTATTGGGATTTTTTTTACCAAAACTATGTAGCAGAATACATATTGACCTAAATTGATGAAGAAATTTGTTTTTTTTTTACATTTTTTTACTGAATATGTTCTATAGCAGAAAATTAAAAAAAAAATTTTTTTTTTCAAAATATTTGGCCTTTTTTAGTTTATAGTGCACAAAAATAAAAAAACCACAGAGGTGATCAAATACCACCAAAAGAAACAAAAGAAAGCTCTATTTGGGGGGGAAAAAATGACAAAAATTGTATTTGGGTACAGCGTTACACGACCGCGCAATTGTCAGTTAAAATAACGCAGTGCCGTATTGCAAAAAACGGCCTGATTATTTTTTGATAGCAGCTAAAGTCCTAATACCACAATATTGGAAATTGAACTGCATTCTATCATTTAACCACTTCAGCCCCGAAAGATTTGGCTGCTGAATGACCAGGCCATTTTTTGCGATTCAGCACTGCGTTGCTTTAACTGACAATTGCGCGGTCGTGCGACGCTGCACCTAAACAAAATTTACATCCTTTTTATCCACAAATAGAGCTTTCTTTTGGTGGTATTTGATCACCTCTGCGTTTTTTTTATTTTTTGCGCTATTAAAAAAAGACCGCCAATTTTGAAAATAAATAAAATAAATATCCCCATTTTTTTTAAAAAAGAGCAAATTTTTTCTCAGTTTAGGCCGATATGTATTCTTCTACATATTTTTGGTATAAAAAAAATCGCAATAAGCGTATATTGATTGGTTTGCGCAAAAGTTATAGCTTCTACAAAATAGGGGCTAGAGGCCATGAGCATCGGCACCCCTGCAGTGCAGCAGTCGCATGCGCACGCCTGCTATACCGGTCCTGCGAGCCGACGTATAGCTACGATGGTTCGCGCCGACCTGCCGCAGTAAAATGAATGGATTAATACAATTCAGGAGCTTTACAACATGGAGGAATTGGTAGCAACAGCTAATGGATCAATAGAGAAATTTCATAAGACATGGTCACCGTGGGTTATTTTCAGATATTCACCAGACTTCTCTCAGGTTACAACTTAGAGATGCAGTCAATTAGATAAGTCTGGACCCTTATTTAAATCTTCATTTATGAATTTACACTAAACCGCTCATTGTTATCTTTATTATTTTAACTCAGATGTTTCTTTTTTCAAATTTCTTTCTTTTTTTTACTTCTATATCCTAAATGATTAATAATAGTATACTTTCCTATTATTAATATTCATATTAATATACTTTGATTACTAAATGTTAATTTGGCATTGAATTAATATAACAATGTTGTTTATGTTCAATCCGATGTATACATGTTGTAAAACATTTGCGAATACAAAACCTCATGTATGTTTAATGAACGTGAATAAAAATGTATTGTACCATGAAGGGGGGGTAAATCTTATGGAGGTCAAGTGGTTAAACATGTAAAAAAAAAAAAAAAAAAAAAAGGGGGGGGGGGGGATGGATCCAGGACTAAAGTGGTTAAGTTCAGCCTTTTCTTGTTAAAAGCTGCATTTTCATACAAACACATCTGTATAAGACACAGTTTGACAAGAATACGTGTCGACATGACTCTTAAAGCAGTTATTTATACAAACCATTTGGTCCAGGATCCCCCCTAAGAAGCAACAGTCCACATTTTGGCAGAAGAGAGTTTGGATTAGCCTTTATCAGGATGAAGCCTAGACTGCATATCTGTCATATTAAGACTCTCTGGGTTTTCCGAGGCCTCAGAACTAGATTTAGACAGTATACATTTCTTAAAACATTGCAGGGGGGCCAACCTGCTGGGTCAGAATCCCTGACGTGCTTCTGTAGAAGATTTTTGTAATCCTCAGATTGTTGGAACTGGCATACATTCAGTAGCTATTACTTGACATATAAAAAAAAAAACTGAAAAAAATGATCTGACTTTTCTCCAACTTACATTTTCTACATGCTTGTGCTGGTTGAGTAAAAGTCAGGAAGCTTGCATTTACAGAAGGAGGCCAGGCTTGACAGATTTATTCAGTTATTGTGTGACGTACGAGCGCCATTGTCTACAGCAGGGTTGTCAAACTCAGTTTCATTGCAGGCCGCATCAGTATTATGGTTGCCTTCAAAGGGGCGGTTTGTATCTGCAAGACTATATAAATGTATCATACTCTTTATCATATCAAAAAAATTGCCTCTGCGTTCCATTCAAGCACCCCATCCCCCCTACAACAGATATAGTTACATAGTTAGTCAGGTTGAAAAAAGACACAAGTCCATCTAGTTCAACCATAAAAAAAAAAAAAAAAAAAATATCATACAATCCCATATACCCAATCCTATACCCACAGTTGATCCAGAGGAAGGCAAAAAAACCCCAGAAAAGCATGATCCAATTTGCTACAGCATGTCAGAGAACTCACATCAGTGGCTAATTCCCGTTCCGCTAATGCCAATGGGCATGCACGGTGTCCCCGATAAAGACGAGCGAGATCCAGAACAAACATGCGCACAGGCACACCCATACGAGCACGTGTGCGTTAGCTTGCGCACGCACGTTCGCATCCACCCATCCCGGCGCATGGCACCGTATATAAACAGAGACTCTGCCTGATACCAGTGCTGGATTGTCTTCAGCCCGTCCCTGTGTTCCTGATTGCTGTTCTGACCTGTTACCTTGCTCCTGACAAACCCGGCTTCCTTGACTACTCTCCTGGATTACCTCTGCCTGTTATCTACCTCTACTGATAATACAGACCTTGGCTTGGATTCACTACCACGGCTCCGCTTCCGTACCTCGCTGTCAAGCCGTTGCCAACCTCTGCTTGTCCTTGACCACGATCCTGCCTTCCCTTTATGTACCTTGTTGCCAGCCAGTTGCCAACCTTTGCCTGTTCCTGACGCTGCAGTTGTTCCTGAGTCCATACCTACTTGCCTGGCTTCTGCTGAACAGTTCTGGTGATCAGTCCTTATGCCTTCCACTGAGAGGTTCCTGTGTCTCCACGCTCCAGTCTTCTGCCTGCAGGCACCTGCCCCCTTCATTGCCCGTAGGACTCCCTGTACCCACTACCAGGGGTGTTGGGACCGGAACCGTGCAAGAGGCTACCCTCCGCGTTTCCGACTCCCTAGTAAAGTATGTGACACAGCAGGGGAAAAATTATTTCCTGATCCCAGAGAGGCAATCGGATTTTCCCTAGATCAACTTTACATATAAATGTTAGTACCCAGTTATATTACCGGTATGTACATTTAGGAAATAATCCAGGCCTTTCCTAAAGAAATCTACTGAGCTGGCCAGAACCACCTCTGGGGGGAGTCTATTCCACATCTTCACAGCTCTTACCGCATAGAAACCTTTCCGTATTTGGAGATGAAATTCTTTTCCTCTAAAAAAAAAAAAAAAGTGCCCCCTTGTCCTCTGTGCTGACCATAAAGTGAATAACTCAACACTAAGTTCACTTACTATATGGACCCCTTATATATTTATACATAGTGATCATACCCCCCCTTAATCTCCTCTTCTCAAGAGAGAATAAATTTAGTTCCTCTAATCTTTCCTCATAGATAAGCTCCTCCATGCCTCTTATCAGTTTGGTTGCCCTTCTCTGCACTTTCTCAAGTTCCTCGATATCCTTTTTGAGAACTGGTGCCCAAAACTGAACTGCATATTCCAGATGAGGTCTTACTAATGATTTGTACAGGGGCAAAATTATATCTCTCTCTAGAGTCCATACCTCACTTAATACAAGAAAGGACTCCTGCCAATGTCAATCAATGGCAGTCAGCCAATCAGGGGAGAGAGGGAGGGCAGGTTGTGGCTCCGTGTCTGAATGGATACACGGAGCTTTGACTCGGCTCGGGTGCCCCCATAGAGAGCTGCTGGCTGAGGAGGCACTCGATAGGAGGGAGGGGCCAGGAGCAGCAAAGAAGGACCCGAGAAGAGGAGGATCCAGGCTGCTCTGTGCAAAACCACTACACAGAGGAGGTAAGTATAACATGTACAGGCCTTTACAATCACTTCAAAGTGGTTCTAAAGGCAGAAGTTTTTTTTATCTCAATGCATTCTGTGTGCAGCAGCCCCCCTAATACTTACCTGAGCCCATCTCGATCCAGCGATGTTGCTCTAGAGACTCGGCTGCCCAGGGACTCTCCCTCCTGATTGGCTGAGACACACAGTGGGCGCCATTGGCTCCCACTGCTGTCAATCAAAGTCACTGAGCCAATGAGGAGAGAGAGGAGGCGGGGCCGAGCCGCGGCTCCGTGTCTCAATGGACATACAGAGCAGCAGCTCAGCTCAGGTTCCCCCATAGCAAGCTGCTTGCCGTAGAGGCACTCGGAGAGGGGGGAGGGGCCGGGAGCACTGGTGTTCTGTCGAGAAGTGCCCCCCATTGAATAGTGCCCGCGGATGTGCAGGACAGAGCCGAACTTCAGCTGATTTGCCGATCAGCTGGAGTGACGTGACCAGGGCGCAAGTGCACATCGTAGGAGACATCTCTCGATGGGAGATACCATTTTACGGGCACAATTGAAACCTATACAAACAGCGGGGGAAGAACGTAGTTCTCATATTGAATGATCCGGTTTTGTCTGTGTTGCAGGGCGGGTTTGCTGTGTTGAAAGGCCGGATTTGCCTGTGTGAAAGGGCGGGTTGCAACACAGACAAAACCAGCTCTTCAACACAGGTAGTAGCCCCCCTCCAGCAGCAGCGATGCACAATGTGAAAACTACGGTCTCCCCCGCGGTTTGTATAGGTTTAAATTGTGCCTGTGAAATGGTATCTGCCATCGAGAGATACCTCCTACGATGTGCGCTTGTGCTGTTGTTACGTCAGCCCAGCTGATTGGAAAATCAGCTGCTGTGCTGTTCCGTACTGCGCATGCGCAGTACATCCCGGGCACTATTCGATTGGGGGGGGGGGGGGGGGGCGCTTCTCAACAGAACACGGGCAAGGGACCCAAGAAGAGGAGATGCTCTGTTCAAAACTACTGCACAGAGCAGGTAAGTATGACATGTTTGTTTTTTAAACAAAAAAAAAAAAAAAAACAGAACTTTAGTATCACTTTACCCCTTTATGACTGCCTAACACATATGTGCTGGGTGGCCAATGTTTTTCTGCTCACTGCACGCTCCCAGCACAAAGACCAAGGTCAGGGCCGGCGCTACCACTAGGCAAACTAGGCAGCCGCCTAGGGCGCAGCTTTGGCTGGCTGATGGTCTGCCGATGTTCCCCACCAGGGTCGCCATCAGGAGAAGCGTCTGTCAAAGATAGCCTCCATGAAGTACTCCTGTAGGTCCGCCTCCTCCATGTCCTGATTGGTGGCTCTCACGGAGATCACACAGGTCCTGGGGGCTCGTTCTTGGGTACGAAGTCTGGTAGTTCAGTTTTGAAGCTGGAACTGGGGGCTGCTGTTCATGCTCCTTCTCAGCCTCCTAGGGCCCCCTGGGCCCCTCCGCTCTGTCCTGACCTGCACCACAAGGCTCCAGCAGGCTCCATCCTTCTCATTACTGGCACATCACGTACAGTGGGATATCTGGACTGATGCAGCAGGCTGGTCCCCACACCTGACAGTCCAATAATCCCAGCACCGATCCCATCAGATCCCAGTGACGGATCCTGAGCCCTGGCACACAGTCCGACCGATTACCGTACATGATCAAATCCACATCGGGCTCAGCCGGCCAGACCGGGCTCGTCCTTCAAAACTTGGGAGTAGCAGTCCGCTCTGTGTCTGTCCCGGATCCCCCGACTGCCACTCACAGCCAGTCCTGCTCTTTAGAAGGAGCTCCCTGCTCTCTGTCTGCTCCACATTCCTGCTCATCGGAGGAGGACCCCTCCAGCCGTACGTCCACTCTCCTCCTCCGTACACCTTCACTGTCCCGCCGGGACCAACACGCCCAACTGGCATGACTCCCAGCACACTTAGCCTTTCCATATACTATCCTAGCCCACCCCTATACTACCCTAGCCTGCCCTATACTACCCTAGCCCAGCCCACCCCTATACTACCCTAGCCTGTCTATATACTACACTAACCTGTCCATATAATACCCTAGCCTGCCTATATACTACCCTAGCCTGTCCATATACTACCCTAGCCTGTCCATATACTACCCTACCCTGTCCATATACTACCCTACCCTGTCCATATACTACCCTACCCTGTCTATATACTACCCTAGCCTGTCCATATACCTACGGACCACATCTGGCGTGTCACCACTATTTGTCTTTAGGCCGGGTCGACTACTGAAGAAATAAGTGGAGAGGCGCCGCCACCTCCACCTTATAGATAGACAGGATAAAGGGGGTGGAGTCAGGGGCGGAAAAATGAAGTTTCACCTAGAGTGTCAAAAATCCTTGCACCGGCCCTGCAAGGCACAGGTCTTGTTCCCTGCTAATGATCTGTAGCCCTGAAGGACTGGTTCTCAATCATATGACCACTGGGACAGCCAATCATAGTGGTCACAAGATCGACTGATCCTTCTGGCCCCCATCTCCACTTCTCCACCAGCGTTCAGAACTTTTAAAAGTTCTGGTGGAAAAAGTTAATACTTTTGCGTTTCCAAATGCTGGCCCATTCCAGAGCTTTGCTTTGAGCAGAAGTGTAGGCAAACAGCTAAATAGACTGTTAAAGTGTTACTAAACCCACAACAGTAAAATCACTATGTATATGAAGTAAAGCATGCTTGTTATACTCACTGTGGAACATAAGTGGTTAATCCTCTGCATTGTGTAAGAAGGCTATTTGATCCTGTCTTCTCCGATCCTACCCATCTTCCACTGTCCTCAACCCATCTCCTTATAGAATAGAGCCTCAGGGGCACTATGCACATGCTCAGTTTGGTGTGTACTGCTAGAGAGTTTTTTTTTGTTTTAGTGAGAGTGCAAATGATCAGCATAGGGCCAATCAACACTGTCCAAACAGAGGGTCAGGGGTCCTGCAGTCCTCATAGGACAGTCAGAGTAGAATGAAAACTCCTCTTACAAGCTTTAACCCAGGGGTGTAAAATTGGTGGCCCTCCAGCTGTTGCGGAACTACAATACCCATCATGCCTCTGCCTGTGGGAGTCATGCTTGTAACTGTCAGCCTTGCAATGCCTCATGGGACTTGTAGTTCTGCAACAGCTGGAGGGCCACCGATTTGACACCTGTGCTTAACGTGCTCTGCTAGACTGATAGAAGTCACAAGACTGAGATATACTGCTGATGAGAAAAGGTATTTAGCAGTTTATACTTAGTAAAATAATTGCATTTCCATGTTCTGTGTACGGTGGGGGACCAGATATAGTGAATGCAGAGTCCTGGGTTTAGTAACACTTTAAAATAAATACATGCACATTGTATTTTCTGCCAAAAATGTGCATCCAGTTGTATAATCCTGGCACACTTGCTAGACAGTATAGTGTCTCCAACCTCTATGTTGTGTACTGCAGTCAAAGTAATACCACTTGGGCTGGAATCCACCTCAGCCTTATGTAGAGAGGTGAGGGGCACAGAAGCTGGGCCAGCACAGACAGTAATTAGACCTTTCAAGAAGAGGAGAGGGCTAGAACTTGCATAGAGGGAGAGGGCTATGCTAGGAAATTTACTCTGGGAACTTACTACTGGAGCAATCAAAGGTTCTAGCAAGTTCAGAGGCACATTGCAATTGAATAAGGAAATAATTTATGGAAAGGAAAGCACTGTATGTGGGCAATTAAAATGATTGATTTTCTGTGCTTTAGCCTGCATTTTATTGAAGTTGGTGACTGAGTCTCTTAAAGTCTGACACCCTGGTGACATTACTAGGTACTAATGAATTGACAGGATGAAAACAAGTTGAATTTTGATGGTGGTCAGGCAAACGAGTCGTAGATGAAGAAGAAGCTCAACTCAGTTTTATAATATGTAATTGTACAAAGAAGGATCTGGTAAATTGCTGATATTTATCATACACATATAGCTGTAGAAGTGGTTATGTATACTGACTTTATCTTTGAAAGCTACTGCAGATTAAAAGAAAAGTGCTCTGCAAACATACAATAATTATAAAGGGATAACAGATCTCTTAGCCCTGGTTCACACTGCAATTTGCTGCAACGTGCGGCACAGAAAGTCACATGACAAGTCAAAATGCATTCATCTCAATGGATGCCGTCTTAATTGCTGCGACCCAAGTCACAGCAAAAAAAAAAAATAGTTCCTATACTACTTTTTCTGTGTTTTTCATCCTTGAGACATGAATGCCATAGACTGCTATGTTAAAATCACAAAAGTTGCAATGATCTAATCTTTTCTGTTCTGGTGGCATTTTGACTAGAGTTGGGCGAATGGTTCGGGCCGAGCAAAAGTTTGCAGGGCTTTCGGCGGGTGTTCGCCGGGCGGAGCCACCTGGCGACGTCACCTGGTGGCTCTGCCCCTTTTGACATCACCAACTGGTGCATGTTTGGTCAGTGACATCACAATGGGCGGTGCCACCAGGTGACATCGCCGAGTGGTTCTGCCGTTACCTATATAAGAACTGTCAAACGGCAAGCCATGCATTCGGCGATTTTCGACGAAGTGTTTACTTTTTTTCTTGTTCGGGTCTGGCGGTGGCAGCGGTGTCGTGATTGAAGATAGATTTATGTCAGGGGACACAGTTTTTTTGTTTTTAATAAAGTAATTGTCAAAAAATGCCTCCTGATTTTATTTATTTTTACACTTTTTTTGATGAATGTGTAGGGGTGCATGTATCCGATACTCATTCACATAGGGGGTGGGATCTGGGGCGCCCTTGTTAAAGGGGACTTCCATATTCCCATAAGCTCCCGACCCACAGACCCCTACAACCACCGGCCAGGGTTGTGGGGTTGAGGCCCCTGTCCCCATGTTGAGGGCATGTGGCCTGGTATGGTTCAGGAGAGAGGGGGGCACTCACTCGTCCCCTGTCCCCCCCTTTTCTGGCCTACCGGCCTGCATGCTTAGATAAGGGTCTGGCATAGATTTTAGAGGGGACCCCCATGCTGTTTTTTTTAGATTTTCACTTTTTATTGCCCGCAATTTAAAGGTGATTTGACTCTTTTTTTTTTTTACTTTAAAAATGTCAGTTTTGCTTCAGTAGGTTCTATCCACGGTACAGATGTGCCACTTTACAAGCAGACTAAGGGACCCCCCCCCCCCCCCCGGCACTGTATTTATTTTTTTATTTTTAATTGTTGCACTTTAAGCATCATTAAAATCACTGCTCCTTTAAAAATGATCTTTTGAAAAAAAAATTTTTGCATTGATACCCCCAGGGCAGTACCTGGACCCCCATGCCCTTTTTATTGCCAATAACTTGCATTAAAGCCTTCAAAATGGGGACTTTTAATTTTTCAAGTTCGGTTCCCATAGACTTTAATAGGGTTCGCCGTTCAGATCAGAACATTTTCTCTTTATGGGAGTTCTGGTGCAAATCGAACGGGGGGGGGTGTTCGGGCCATCTCTACTCCTGACTACCACTGTAAGGAATGCATTAATCTCAGTGACTACTAATGTAAGGAGCATTCTTCCCACTGACATCCAAATTAATACATTTTACCAAGGGTTTCGCGAGGCCTAAATATAATTTAAGAGGTCCATTGGAGTAGGTTGAGAAATGCTGTATTAAACCATTGTGCGGTTATTAATAATAAAAGGAAACTCAACTCATATTTTTTAAGATAGAATAAGGAAAGGGTGGGGTATCAGGCTTTTATTGACAGAGGATTTCTCTTCACTTCCTGTACAGGTGACTACCAAGACATTGCTCTGAGTGGAGCTTCCTGGTTCCCCTGTTCGGTTCATTCTTCACATACAGTATATACTTGGCAAATTGACTAGAAAGGGGTTTAGCTTACAACACTTCTCTAGGACAGGAAGTGAAATCTCTCTGAAGGGACGGAAATAAAAACATGATATAAGATCTAACCCTTCCCCAGTCCTTTCAAAATGGGAAAACAAAACAAAGTATTTTTTTAGCTATTTTTTTCATACTTCAAAGTACTGTCCATGGCACAAACATTAACAAAACCCTCTGCTCCAGTTAGGCTTGCAGTCCAATGTCCCCACCATGCCACCATGGCAACTGTCACACTTTGGGAAATGATTTGGATGGAAGTCAAGAAACTGGTATTGTTTTGAATTATGTGGGGACTGCAGAGCATCTTCAGGAAAAACGCAGGAAGAATATATGCCCTGCAAAAAGTGCCCTTGTTGGAGTTGAGCCCAGAAACACAGCACTGCTTGGTAACAGTTATAGACAGACTAAATACAGAAAGTAGAGTGTTCTGTCCATAATCTTGCTTTATGCAACAGACATTCCCCCTGGGACCCAGTTCCCAGTCTGTATAGACAGTATGGCATCTTGCCAACTTGACAAGTTCCACGGGCTGTGTCAGTTCACCAGGGATCACAAGTGGAATCCAATGTACGTACTTTGTTTCAGCCTGGTACATTGCATAGAATATTTTCTTTGTTGGGTACTAAAAAAATATTTCTAACTAAAGCCACTTTACTCAGCAAGAATGAAACAGAAACTAAACTAGGGAATGGAGGGGCAGGGAGTGTCAGTTGGGAACTATCTGACAAAAAATAGAGGCTAACTTTAGTGAAAACCATATGTTCCCCGTGGATCTAAAGATAAAACTAGATATAGTTATCTGTAAAACTTGACTTTCCCTGTTAAAGTCATATCAGCCCCCCCACCCACCCAAATTCTCAAGCCTCCTCTTTGGTCTACACCAGTGGTCTCCAAACTGTGGCCTGGGGGCCAGATGTGGCCCTTTGTTTGTTTTTATATGGCCTGCGGTGCACTGTTCCATCTACTGATACCAACAATAGGGCATAATTCCCTTCATTGACACCAATGAAGGGCCATATTTCCTCCCAATGACACCAATGGTGGGGCACAATTCCTCCAAATGACACCAATAATGGGGCCCAATTCCTCCCACTGACACCGATGATGGGGCACTATTACTCCCACTGAAACAAGCGATGGGGCATTATTTTTTCCCACTGACATTGGGACCTTTTCTACTCGCATTGGTCACAGTCCAGACCCTCTAAGTCTAAAGGTCAGTAAACTGGCCCTTCTTTAGAAGACCCCAGGCCTACACCAATACAAATACTTTGGCAATCCAAGGCTAAGATTAACTTTCAAAGAAAAGTCCCAGTTGGCATAGTATTTATGTTGCCTTAGAACCAATGGATCATTTTTTCTTAAAGGTCTGATTTTCTTCATCCCATGTACAGTGTGAACATTTGCGACAGCTTTACTTTAAGCACCTTAAATATGAAAGTAAATTTACTTTCCAAATGAAAAGTCTTGTTTATTAAAAACTTTAAAACTGTTTCTGCTCAGACGTTAAACGTTCACAATATCTGTTTAACAGAAACCTATTTTCTTGTAGCGGTTATTGTTATAGGTTATTATTTTTCTGTCCTGGAGCATCCCTAGTTGTAAGAATTGGATTCCTTCTATCACATTCTTCAGCTGAAAGTAATATTCTGTGCTATACAGGATTATTTCCTTTATCTACTATATTGTTTTCTGCAACATGAATTTAATTGGACAACAACACAAAAACCATATTAATATTTACAAAATCTAAAACATAAAAGTTTAAGAGTGATCCATATTTTTTTTTTTTATATATAGGTATACAGTATAGTCATAAATACAAAAGAGAATGAAATCTGATCCAGAGACTGGGTGTACAAACTGTGGATTAAGACCGCAAAAAAGGGCCCAGAATAACATTGGAAGTTCTCAAATAGTCAGAAATGTTTAATTCTGCCCACAGATTACAGATAATTAGTGAGATTCTGGGAATTTGCGGTTGGCATCCTTTAGCTTTGACTTTGGAGAGTAAAGCAACAGGTTTTCTTGACTACTTAGGGCAAAGTGACAGAGCGCCCTGATAGCTCAGCCATAGGAAGGTATACTTACCTTTCAATGCCCCTTCACCACTTCCATGCTGTGTCATAGCCCTAGCTCCATTGCGCAGTGGGGGTGTGGGAGAACATGTGATATCCTCCTTTTGACAAAGCTCAAGCTTGGGCAGCCAATCAACAGTCTTGAACTCTGTAACGTGTCGGTGAGTGAGGATATATACTAAGGTAAGCTCCAAAATGAAAGGGTGGATTCAAGGAGCGGTGAGGAGACAAGAGAACGTGGATGAGTGAGTATACCTTGCTCAGGAGGGGTTGCAGGAGCATGGATTAGTCCCTGGAGTTCATTAAGACTGACACTGACAGATTTTGAAAAAGTGTCTATCTAATTCATTCTAAAAGTGGTGAAGAATGTTCTAAATTTGTGCACCTGTCTAGAACTTGTACATGCTACACAGTTTTTAGAATGCACTCGAGATACTTTTGCAAAAGTTATGGCTCATTACCAGGCTGCAGGAAAGTGCAGGGAAATTTAGTATCGGTACCGGAGGAGGTTGATTATCAAAAGAACCTTTTACTTTGCCAAGGACAGGAACCATGAAAGTTACTTCCTAAGCCTAGACAGCCTGGACCTCATAGTCTTTGCAGAGTAAGTATCAGGAACAGGGGATTTGGATTATCAAAGAAACCTTTTACGTTCCCCTGAATAGGCAACAAGAGCAGGTTCTTTTTAAAAGAGAAGCATGGCCAAGGTTTCCTTGGCCTCACTTCTCTTCTGGGTCACAGGAGTGCACTTATTTCTGCACTCATGGGACCCAGATTCAGCCAACGGCGGGCTAAAACCCACTGTCGATGGACATCATGGAGCAGGTCCAGGCTCTGCAAGGATCCCGACTTTAACATTGGAATACACTCAGATGCCTGAGCTTCTCAGTGTACTTCTGAAAGCCTGAGTCAACCGCTCCCGCCCCATCCACAACCTGGCGTTCTAGTGAGAGCTGGAGGGGCAGAGCAGAAAGTGGTCACTGACAGTCACCGCTCTCTGCTCAGTGAGTGCTCAGCAGTCACGTCCAGTTCTCGATGTTAGAGCCGGTGGGTGTCCAATGCTGCAGCCATATACTGTAGGTGAGTATGCACAGTCTGTTTCTTTTTATTATTTCCCGTACTTCTCCTTTAAGCCTAGACAGCTTGTGCCCCATAGTCAGATTTTTGCAGATTAAGTATCAAGAACAGGGAAGATGGATCACCAAGAAAACCTTTTACTTTGCCCTGAATAGGCATCATGAGAGGTACTTCTTATGCCTAGACAGCCTTGACCTCATAGTCTCTCTGTAGAGTAAAGTATCAGTAACAGAGGAGATGGATTATCAAGAGAACCTTTTGCTTCGCCCTGTTCAACATGAGTGGTACTTTTGTAGCCTGGACCTCATGGTCCCTGTAGAGCTGTTAGTTAGTTGAAATGAGAATAAGGATATAAGGATATAAGGATCATATAAGGATAATATAAGGATCAGCAAGGTCAGCAAGGTACAAACAAAAAGCGGATCGGTATGTGTAATGAACAAATAGGGCTCAACAATATGCATATATAGTTACAAACTATACATAGAAACAAGGGAAACCTGCATACTCCCTACTCTTCACATCTTCTTGTTGACTAGAGAAACTGCCTCACTGTTTGGTGGCAATTATAGTTCACTTGCCCTTTAAAAATCACTTGCCAAAATAGTTTTCCTTTATGTTGGAACATTGGTTAATTTGATGTTTTAGAGTTTATTGATAATTTCCAATTATTTTTGTATATTAGGATTTGCCAAAACATTGAATGTATGGCTAGCCTTATTAATGACTCTTAATGACATCTCATCTTAGCAGTTAAATTTGTGTATGTGAAGGTCAGAATGCACCAAAGTAGGTCAGCGTACATCAGCTGCCGTCCAAATTTAAACAGGAGTTAACAGAGAAGTTCAGGCAGATTCCTGTATTAAATGGCTAAAGAACTTACAGATGTTTTTTGTGCAAGTGTTGGGAATAACGCAGTTTTTGGCTTATTACAGATTTCTAAATAAATAATATTCTGGAAGTGATATATGTATGTATCTGCCAAAAACAGTTGGAAGAGGGTGAGGTTTTAAAGACTTCTCAAGAATTGAATAAACTGATCATCTACAAATTATTAATAGTCTAAAAAGTAAAGTGAACACTTTGCAAAAATAATTACTCTCAGGGTTTGTGTGCTTTTTATTTCCATCATTTTAAAGTAGAACGCTACCCCTGATATTTATTTTTTCATTTTGAGTGGCGTGTGACAGGGTTTAAACTTCCAGCCAGGGCTCTGTCCGATATCTTTCCACAAAGAATCCATTAGAGGTCCGGTGATTTTTGTGTCACTGGCCCTTTGGTGGGTTCTCAAAAGAAATATATGGGGGATGTGCTCCAGATTAAACCCCATCTGTGGGCATACCTTAACCCTCCTCCCTATTTCCCCATTATGTGTCCTTCGCTGCTCTTTTTCTGTAAGTGGCAACCAGTGATCTAGTTTTGGAGTCTGGGCCCTCTGCCAACTGGTCTTGTTGCCACCCTTCTTTGTGACATCATCAAGATAGGACCCTGCTATTGACTTTAACCTTGCTGCAAATGCTGGGTAGCATCAGCAGCTTACTGACTGCTTTACTTTGTTGCTTATATTGATAAGCCAGATGGAGTGCAGAGATGGGCAACAAAAATGGTGAAAGGTCTAAGGAATGAAACACATAAGGATAAACTTCAGAAACTTAATATGTACATTGTGGAGAAAAGAAGAAAAAAAGGGGAACCATGATTGAAACCTGTAAATACAACAAGGGGATGAATAAAGTTCAGGAGGGCAGTATTTTCGGTATAAAGCCAAGATCAAGAACACAGGAACATGACCTCAAACTAGCAGGAGGAAAGTTCAAAACTAATCTTAGAAAGTTTTATTTTACCTCCAAAAATTGGGCATACTCAATGGACCACTTGGTCTTTTTTCTACCATCACTCTTCTATGCATATTCATTAAAGATTAGTTATTGCTAACATGGCTACAAACCACAGAGAAGAAGCATTTTGTTTTGTTTGTGAGCATTGTGGAGCATGCTGGAAATTATGGCCACTAAGGGTTTACATGTTCCCTTGCCCTTGTGTATTTGTTCAACGTAAGCCGGCCATAGACCAATCAAAATTTGGCCATGCAGCAGGAATGGCCGAATTTTGATCCATCTATGGGCAGGCTGGTTGTACTAAAGTCAATCTATCAGTTGACTTCAGTACAACCAGCCTGTCATTTTTTTCTTTATTCAATCGCTGCTGGCGGCTATAGCTGCTGGAAGTAATCATTGTATTCTGACACCTGGGAAACTTCCAGCTGCCAGCATACAATTACCCTGCGGGAGGGAGTCCCCCATCAACACTGACTGTGGGGGAATGAAGCAATTTGCATGGCCTGCCTATGTTTTAAGGCAGAATTTAGCAAGCAGCCTTCTAGTATGCTTATCCAGGATGTGTATATTTGGAAGCTTTTGGTAACCGTGTAGATAGAAGATCCACTTATCTGTTTTTATCAAGCACGTCAATTTTCTTTTTTCATTGGGCTATCAGTAGACAAAAGACATTTATTCTCCAGGCTTGTGAAAAAAACTTTTCTATTAAAGATCTTTCCACAAACAGTAAGAAATCTTACCTACTAGAAAAAATTGGTCTGCATCATGTAAGAACAGCAGTATCAGATAATACTGAAATTATGTTTCCAGGCTCAGGAAAGGTCTGTGCATATTGTGTACCATCGGTCAATCATATTAAGACTGGGAAGTAATCAACCGTTCAGCTGTCAGATAACAGCCAAAAAATTCTGGCTCTGCAGATCGATTTACTTGGCAACGTTTGTCTACGAAAGGTCTTCTGTACAAATCTCCCGTTTCTTCAGCCTAATTTCTAAAGTGAAGGAGGTGCAACCCCAGTGCATTGTAAAGACATTAATGCTGTTGGCAGATAAGGTCCTGGTTACTGCTTTTGACTTTAAAAATGCATGCACCTTGACCTATTTTCATACTATTTTCGAAAATTCTAGGCATGTTTTGGGGCATGCTTTTTAAAAGGTGGTATGGTAAATATATTATATCTTTATTATGATAGGGAGTAAAAAAAAAATATATAATCTTCTATCCAGGTGAAACTCAAAGCTCCATTTTTTTCTGTATCTTCCTACCTCCTGTTATCTTATATCTGTTTAAAGAGTTCAAAAAATGCCTGTTGATTCCGCCATAGATCTTGTCGGCTCCTAGTTTCTTTATCAGTTGTAATGTCTTTAAACAAGCATTTCAGTCCCCAGTAATGTTGGTTCTCCTCTCCCCCTATCCCCGAATAACATGATAACTCAGATTATATGCCCAAAGTATATACTGTATATTGTGACAGTGCCGTACCCTGACACTATGTTAGTAGAATTTAGACCTCATGCACACAGGGCGTTTTTACAGCTGCTTTTAGCAGCGCCAGCTGTTTTTTTTGCAGCTTAAAAACACAGCTTAACGATGGATACAGCCGCGTTAAGCCTCGTCAATCGTTTTTTTTTTAAATGTCATAATCAATCGTTCCCTATGAGAGCCCATTGATTTTAATAGAAGTCGCACCACAAGTCGGATCATGATGACCTGACTTGCGGTGCAGCTTGTGCGCTGAGGATCTTGAAAGGGAACCCTCGCCAAAATAGAAAAATAAAAATAAAGGTTCCCCCCAAGAGCATACCAGACCCCTCGGTCTGGTATGGATTTTGAAGGGAACCCCCACGTCAAAAAAATTGGTGTGTGGTCCCCCCCCCAAAATCCATACCAGGCCCTTTTTTGAGCACGCAGCCCGGCAGGTCAGGAAAGGGGGGGTATGAGCGAGGCCCCCCTCCTGGACCATACCAGGCCACATGCCCTCAACATGGGGGGTGGGTGCTTTGGGGCAGGGGGGCTTGTTGATGGGGACAAGGGCCTCTTCCCAACAAACCTGGCCGTTGGTTGTTGGGGTCTGCGGGCGGGGGGCTTATCGGAATCTGGAAGCCCCTTTTAACAAGGGGGCCCCCAGATCCCGGCCCTCACCCTATGTGAATGAGTATGGGGTACATTGTACGCCTACCCATTCACCCTCAAAAGAGTGTCAAAAATAAAAACCGTACACAGGTTTTTGACAAAGTAATTTATTAAAGCAGCTCTGGCGTCTCTTCTGGCATCTCTTCTCCTCACGATTTCTTCTCCCTCCGGCGATGTCTTCATCCTCCGATTCTTCTTCTCTCTCCACTGATGTCTTCTCCCACTGCCGGTTCTTCTCCTCTCTCCACTGATGTCTTCTCCCTCTGCCGGTTCTCCTCTCCTCTCTCACTGTCTTCTCACTCTGTTCTTCCTCCGATGTTCTCCCAGCGCTCTCTCCCACTGTAATGCTGGGTCCCCCGTGTACCATTACTTATATAGCCATGGGGCGGGGCCACTGGGTGATGTCATCCAGAGGCCCCGTCCCTTGTCAAGTCACTGCCCGGGGCATGATAGGGAGGAACAAGAAATCAGGAGGAGAAGAGCTGCTTTAATAAATTACTTTGTCAAAAACCTGTGTACTGTTTTTATTTTTGACACTTTTTTCTGGGTGAATGGGTAGGGGTACAATGGGGACCCCGTAGTCCTTCACATAGGGTGGGGGGCTGGGATCTGGGGGGCCCCTTGATAAGCTCCCACCCGCAGACCCTGACAACCAATGGCCAGGGTTGTCGGGAAGAGGAACTTGTCCCTATCAACATGGGGACAAGGTGCTTTGGGGTGGGGGGCATGTGGCCTGGTAAGTTCTAGTGGGGGCACTCGCTCGTCCCCCCCTTTCCTATCCTGCCAGGCTGCTTGCTCGGATAAGAGGCTGGTATGGATTTTGTGGGGGACCCGACGCCAATTTTTTGGGCGTGTGGGTTCCCCTTAAAACCCATACCAGACCGAAGGGTCTGGTATGGTCTGGTATGCTCTTAGGGGGGAACCCCACTCCAGTTTTTTTTTTCTTTTCCATTTTGGCGAGGGTTCCCCTTCAAGATCCTCAGCGCACAAGCCACACCGCAAGTTGGATCATCATGATCCTACTTGTGATGCGACTTCTATTCAAATCAATGAGCTCTCATAGGGAACCATTGATTTTGAATAGAGGCAGAGAAACGCTGCCAAAAGCTAGCGCAGCTAAACGTGCATTAACGCCAATGCAAAAACTATTAAAAGCATGTTTTTACCTCCGCTTTTTCCTGGCGTTGGTAGTGGCTTTGCAGCTCGTTTTTTTCTAACGCCCTGTGTGCATGAGGCCTAAAGATCACATAGGGTTCTCATGGATGTAGGTGGCTCCAGAATGTTCTTTCCATGCAGTTTTCTCTGGGTTTTGTAGCTCTTGGATTGAGTTCGGGAGTTCAGAGGCTTTAACCAGTCGTGGAAGGGAAGAAGCCACTATTCCTGGATCTAGGTTTTACTGGGGGACCTGGAAGTGACCTAGGGCTCCACCTGGGAAACAGCAGGTCCCCTGCCCAGGGTTTAAGTTATGGGCCATTACAGAAGGAAACTGCGAGAGACAGGTACAGAAATTGTACATGAGCACAGTGGTGCTGTGATTCAGTCTGGAGGAACAGACGCAAGGCCTAAGCTTAAGGCTAGAGCAGTGATACTGCAAGAAAAAGCCAGGAGGCTTGATACTGATTTGCTTTTGTGTTTTGAAGTGGTGTTGGCAACTCCTTTAAGGGTAATGCTGTAAGTTACTTTTGGACTTTTTCTTTACATAAAAGTGAGCTCCCAGCCTATTTTTCCATCTCAATCCCATTGCTGAGGCTTCCCTTCATTCCTCATAGAGAGATGTGTAAGAAAATTGAGATATAATGCACTCCACCTCCTGTTCCTGTGAAAACTTTAAAATTTTGAACTTCCTACTTTCCCACCTGGTGTAATGGTCTTCCTAGTGGGGACATAGAATGCATTAAAAACTTGACAGGATTTCTTTCTCTTCCCTACTTTAACCCTTACCCCCCCCCCCCGAGTCCCCCTGCAGTCTATTTTTTATATTTATCTTTCACCTATTTTGGAAGTCTTCCGTTTTGTCACATGATGTGCAGGTTCTTCTTTGCCTCTTCTCCAGCACTGGGCAGTATTTCATGATGAAGAGAGCAGCACTGACGTGAGGATGTCTGGGCACCCTGAGGGGGTGGGTCCATGACTTCCTTCTAATATAGAGATATACCCTTTGCAGATGGTCCAGAGTCTTCAGTACTATCAAACTACACAAAAATATGTTCTCAGAACTGTTTTGAGACTTAACAGACCAAATGCATATCCAATGTTGTATCTAAATTACCTGTGGCGGTGATACCCTTCCTTTCCCACAGAGATCCGTCGCACTGTATCACTGATCTTTTTGCCAACAAACACATATTGAGCTTAACATTTGCTGGCTGCTTGGGAGCTTGGGTACACATTGCTCCTCCTGAGGTGGCCTGTGGCATCCTTGGGTTTCGAGACTGGAACAGTTTTTTATGCTTGGCTGATGTGTAATTGTATCACCACATAATATTATCTAAATAACTATAGGTGCCTAAAATAGATCCACAGGACCAATGCCCCAAAACAAAAACTTCATTATAGAACTGTAAAATTCCTAAAAAAAACTATTGCATAAAAATAACACCCACTACAGAAACTCTTGGATATTGAATATTACTCCCTGCACTTACAGTCAGTCTACCAGCGTCATTTAACCGCTTGCCGACCAGCCGCCGTTGTTATACTGCTGTACCTGCGACGATTGGCCAGCGGGGGAGCCAATCAGCAGAACGGGTCCAGTGGACTCGATGTCTGCTGGCCGCCTGCGATCGTTCCCCGCAGTGACAGAATGGGGATCTGCCATAGTAAACAAGTCAAATGTCCGTTCTGACAGGGGATCACGCAGGAAGACAGATCTGTGTGTTGTCCCAGGCAGCCAATCCCCCCCACACAGTTAGAAACACAGTTAACCCCTTGATCCCCCCTGATGTTCACTCCTTCCTTGCCAGTGCCAATAGTACAATGTCATTGCATATTTTCAGCACCGATCACTGTAATAATGTCACTGGTTCCCAAAAAAGTGTCAAAATTGTCAGTTAGGTGTCCGATCTGCCGCACTGTCGCAGTCCCGCTAAAAGTCCCGCTGATCATCGCCATTACTAATAAAAAAAAAAAATTGCCATAAATCTATCCCCTATTTTGTAGACGCTATAACTCTTGCACAAACCAATCAATAAACGCTTTTTGCGATTTTTTTTAATTAGAATTAATATATGTAGCAGAATACAAATTGGCCTAAATTGATGAAGAAATTAGATTTTTTTTTTAAACCTTTTTAGGTGTGTTTTATAGCAGAAAATATATATTTTTAAAAATAATATAATAAATATTTATAAAAACTGCAGAGGTGATCAAATACCACCAAAAGAAAGCTCTATTTGTGGGAAAAAAGGACACCAATTTTTTGGTGTGGTACAGCGTCGCATGACCGCGCAATTGTCAGCTAAAGTAACGCAGTGCCAAATCGCAAAAAATGGCCTGGTCATTAAGGGGGCAAATTCTTCCGGGGGGCTGAAGTTAACCCAGAAAACTGAGGGCATCTTGTGGTGGAGAGGAGGTACGGCAGGTTGCAGCGCTTGAGCAGAGATGAGTATTGCAGCTGGAGCTGCATTTTTTGTTTTTATACAGATTAGGGGTTCCTAGTGAAAAAAAAAATTAGCCTGGAGTTGCGCTTTAATGAATATATACCATAGCTCCTTATTAAGTGACATGCCTCATTTATAGTAATCAGCCTCAGTTTTTAATATTAATGAGCAGTCATTACGCACAAAAATGGGTTTACATACGTTGTCGGTGAAATTAGAAAGTGTTAATACAGTGCTTGTTACAAGTCAGTGTTTGTTATAGATCCTCCGAACGGTTTTCTTTGATGCGTCTTCTTTCACTTTTGAAGTCTGAATGTACAAGTAAGATCCGTCATCACCTTGGAGATCTGGTTATGTAATGTGACAAATTATTGTACAATTGTTGATATTTACCAGCTATTTCTGAGTGCTCCGGCTAGATATATGGCTTTTACATGTCACATGTAATGACAATGTGATTCAGTCCTCAGAGTCTTACTCTGGCAGCTACAGCGTTTCATGTCCCTTTGATTTATCATTATCGCTTTCTGTCAGCAAGTTCCTTTGGTTTCAGCATGATGGGCTTTGACTTTTATTTTATTTTTTTATGCTACAGCTAACCCAGTAGTATTGATTGTATTACAGATTAAAGAAAAACTCCAATAAGCAACCTAAAATGGTCTATATAACACAGCCTGAAACAAAACTCTGGTTTTTGTTCAATATTTTTTTTTATTTAAACAATATGTTAATAACTTGTCACACATCAAGTTAAAGAGAGTGTCGTTACAGCGTAGACATACAGTATCTCACAAAAGTAAGTACAACCCTCACATTTTTGTAAATATATTATTATATCTTTTCATGTGACAACACTGAAGAAATGACACTTTGCTACAATGTAAAGTAGTGAGTGTAGAGCTTGTATAACAGTGTAAATTTGCTGTCCTCTCAAAATAACTCAACACACAGCCATTAATGTCTAAACCGCTGACAACAAAAGTGAGTACACCCCTAAGTGAAAATGTCCAAATTGGGCCCAAAGTGTCAATATTTTGTGTGGCCACCATTATTTACCAGCACTGCTTTAACCCTCTTGGGCATGGAGTTCACCAGAGCTTCACAGGTTGCCACTGGAGTTCTTTAGCAAGGCAGTGGTCATCTTGGAGGTGTGTTTGGGGTCGTTATCATGTATCATGATCCCCTCCCAGTCTCTGAAGGGAGGGGATCATGCTCTGCTTTAGTATGTCACAGTACATGTTGGCATTCATGGTTCCCTCAATGAACTGTAGCTCCCCAATGCCGGTGTCTTGCCGAGAAAGTTCCCTCGGCGGATAAGGACCCCCCCTGTACTGCGCAGGCGCAGCGCCTGTGTAGTACGAACTACTATTAGCCGTCGGAGATAGCCGAAGCTCAAAATCTACAATCAGCTGTACACGGCACCTGCGCCCTGGGTCCAGGTTCCTTCCCCACCATCCAAGTGGACCTAGAGGGGGAATAAAAAAGAGCCGAGCGAAGCGAGGCCGTGCCCAAAGCGTGGCGAGCGAAGCGAACCCGCGAGGGGCCCTCTTACAGGTGCCGTGTACAGCTGATTTTCACCTATTCCCCTTTGGCTATTTCCGCCGGATCCTACTGCGTAGGCACAGCGCCTGTGCAGTAGAGGGGGTTCCTTATCCGCCGAGCGGAACTTTCTCGGCAGAACACCGGCAGCACTCATGCAGCCCCAGACTATGACACTCCCACCACCATGCTTGACTGTAGGCAAGACACACTTGTCCCCTCACCTGGTTGCCGCCACACACGCTTGACACCATTTGAACCAAATAAAATTATCTAGGTCTCATCATGGTTCCAGTAATCCATGTTGTTAGTCTGCTTATCTTCAGCAAACTGTTTGCGCGCTTTCTTGTGCATCATCTTTGGAAGAGGCTTTCTTCTGGGACGACAGCCATGCAGACCAATTTGATGCAGTGTGTGGCGTACAGTCTGAGAAGTGACAGACTGACCCCCCACCCCTACAACCTCTGTGGCAATGCTGGCAGCACTCATACGTCTCATAAGGCACTCATAATGTATATATCTAAATGTGGGTATTGTTATTCATTTTTGTGTCTTGTAAGACAATCAGTAATGATCAACAATAAAGAAGCTAATGACTGTGGGTACGAATATATTTAAATAAGGGGCAGTGGCGTAGCGTGGGTTGTCAGCACCCGGGGCAAGGCAAGTAATTTGCGCCCCCCCCCCCAACCTGCGGACTTTTAGCTATCCCTGAGTCCCTTCAAATACAATAGTACTGACCTACCTGATTCCTATACTGACCACTACACTGAGAACTACACTGTCTACATTGTCCACTACACTGACCACTATACTATACTGACCACTATACTATACTGACCACTATATTACACTGACCACTACACTGACCACCATACTACACTGTCCACTATACTGACCACTATACTATACTGACCACTATACTATACTGACCACTATATTACACTGACCACTACACTGACCACCATACTACACTGTCCACTATACTGACCACTATACTACACTACACTGTCCACTATACTACACTACACTTGACCACCATACTACACTGTCCACTATACTGACCACCATACTACACTGACCACTATACTACACTGTCCACTATACTACATTATACTGGCCACCATACTACACTAACCACCATACTACACTGACCACCATACTACACTGACCACCATACTACACTACACTGTCCACTATACTACACTACACTACACTACACTGTCCACTATACTACACTACACTTGACCACCATACTACACTGTCCACTATACTACACTATACTGACCACCATACTACACTGTCCACTATACTACACTATACTGACCACCATACTACACTGTCCACTACACTGACCACCATACTACACTGACCACCATACTACACTATACTGACCACCATACTACACTGACCACTATACTACACTGTCCTCCATACTACACTGACCACTACACTACACTGACCACTACACTACACTGACCACTACACTACACTGTCCACTATACTGACCACCATACTACACTGACCACCATACTACACTGACCACCATACTACACTGTCCACCATACTACACTGTCCACTACACTAACCACTACACTGACCACTACACTACACTGTCCACTATACTACACTGTCCACTATACTACACTGACCACCATACTACACTGACCACCATACTACACTACACTGTCCACCATACTACACTGTCCACTATACTACACTATACTGACCACCATACTACACTGACCACTACACTAACCACTACACTACACTACACTGTCCACTATACTACACTGACCACCATACTACACTGTCCACTACACTACACTGTCCACTACACTACACTGTCCACTACACTACACTACACTACACTACACTATACTGTCCACCATACTACACTGTCCACTACACTAACCACTACACTGACCACTATACTACACTGTCCACTATACTACACTGACCACCATACTACACTGACCACCATACTACACTACACTGACCACTATACTACACTGTCCACCATACTACACTGTCCACTATACTACACTATACTGACCACCATACTACACTGACCACTACACTAACCACTACACTACACTACACTGTCCACTATACTACACTGACCACCATACTACACTGTCCACTACACTACACTGTCCACTACACTACACTGACCACTACACTACACTGACCACTACACTACACTGTCCACTATACTGACCACCATACTACACTAACCACCATACTACACTGACCACCATACTACACTGTCCACCATACTACACTGCTCACCATACTACACTGTTCACCATACTACACTGTCCACCATACTACACTGTCCACCATACTACACTGTCCACTACACTAACCACTACACTGACCACTACACTACACTGTCCACTATACTACACTGTCCACTATACTACACTGACCACCATACTACACTGACCACCATACTACACTGACCACCATACCACACTACACTGTCCACCATACTACACTGTCCACTATACTACACTATACTGACCACCATACTACACTGACCACTACACTAACCACTACACTACACTGTCCACTATACTACACTGACCACCATACTACACTGTCCACTACACTACACTGTCCACTACACTACACTGTCCACTACACTACACTACACTATACTGTCCACCATACTACACTGTCCACCATACTACACTGTCCACTACACTGTCCACTACACTTTCCAATATACTACACTGACCACCATACTACACTGACCACCATACTACACTGTCCACTACACTAACCACTACACTGTCCACTATACTGACCACCATACTACACTGTCCACTATACTACACTGACCACTACACTACACTGACCACCACACTACACTGTCCACTATACTACACTGACCACCATACTACACTGTCCACTATACTACACTATACTGACCACCATACTACACTGTCCACTACACTACACTGACCTCCATACTAAACTACACTATACTGACCACTATGCTAACCACTATACTACACTATACTCAGGCCCAGATTAAGAGCATCATGGGCCTGGTGCTAAGGATGTTGGTGGGCCTTTTTATGAAAATAAATAAAATGAAAACGCAAACAATTTTTTGTGAAATTTAAATTAAAGAGGGAGGGAGAGGGAGAGGGAGAGGGAAAGAGAGAGTGGTAGGGGGTGAAGGGGGTGAGAGAGAGGGGATGAGAGAGAGAGGGGGGTTATGAGTGAGGGGGTGAGTCTGTGGGGGGCACAGCATAGTACATTACACGGGAGGGGGGGGTATAGCACAGTACATCACATGGTTGGCACAACACATTACATGGTGGATACAGCACATTTAGTGGCGGGCACAGCACATTACGCGGTTGGCACTGCCAAATACAACACATTACAAGGTAGGCACAGTACATTATATGGTGGGCACAGCACATGACATGGTTGGTACTGCACAACACAACACATTTCATGGTGGGCACAGCTCATGCACACAGTGGGCACAGGACCTTATATGGTGGGCACAGCACATGACATGGCAGGCACAGCTGAGCACATTACATGGTGGGCACTGGACATTACAAGTGGGCACTGCACAGAACATTATATGGTGGGCACAACACATTATATAGTGGGTACTGCACATAGCATGGTGGGCACTGCACAGCACATGACAAGGTGGGCACTGCATGACACAGCACAGCACATTACATTGTGAGCACAGCACATTAAATGGTGGACACCACACATGACATGATGAGCCCTGCACACCACATTCCATTGTGGGTACTGCACGGCACATGCCATGGTGGACAATGTACAGCACATTACAACATGGTGAGTACAGCATATTACACGGTAGGCACTGCATGGTGCAGCACATGACATGGTGGGCACAACACAGCACATGACATGGTGGGCACTGCACAGCAATTTACATGATGGGCACTGCACATGACATGGTGGGCACTGCATGACACAGCACATTACATGGTGGGTACAGCGCATTACATGGTGGGCACTGCATGGCACAGCACATGACGTGGTGGGCACAGCGCATTACATGGTGGGCACTGAATGGCACATAACATTACATGGTGGGCACAACACATTACATGGTGGGCACTGCATGGCATAGCACGTTTCATGGTGGGAAATGCAACTGCACATTACATGTTAGGAACTGCACATGACATGGTGGGCACTGTTGAACAGCACAGCACATTACACAGTGGGCACAACACACTACATGCTGGGCACAGCACATGGCAGGGTGGGCACAGCATAGCACATGACATGGTGGGAAGTGCACATGACATGGTGGGCGCTGCACATTACACGGTGGGCACTGCACATTACATGGTGGGATCACTGTATGGCACAGCACATGACATGGTGGACACTGCAAATTACATAGCGGGCATTGCAAGGCACAGCCATGACATGGTGGGCATTGCACATGACATGGTTGGCACTGGATGGCACATCACATGACATGGTGGGCACTGCACATTACATGGTGGGCAATGCAAGGCACAGCACATGACATGGTGGGCACTGCACATTACATGGTGGGCACTGCAAGGCACAGAATGACATAGTGGGCACTGCACATCACATGAAGGGCAATGCAATGCACAGCACATGACATGGTCAGCACAGCGCATTACATGGTGGGCACCGCAATGTACAGCAAATGACATACTGGACACAGCACATTACATGGGGGGCACTGCAAGGCACATGACATGGTGGGCACAGCACATTACATGGGGGGCACTGCAAGGCACATGACATGACATGGTGGGCACAACACATTACATGGTGGGCACTGCATGGCATAGCACGTTTCATGGTGGGAAATGCAACTGCACATTACATGTTAGGAACTGCACATGACATGGTGGGCACTGCAAGGCACAGCATGACATAGTGGGCACTGCACATCACATGAAGGGCAATGCAATGCACAGCACATGACATTGTTCAGCACAGCGCATTACATGGTGGGCACTGCAATGTACAGCAAATTACATACTGGACACAGCACATTACATGGGGGGCACTGCAAGGCACATGACATGGTGGGCACAGCACATTACATGGGGGGCACTGCAAGGCACATGACATGACATGGTGGGCACAGCACATTACATGGGGGCACTGCAAGGCACATGACATGACATGGTGGGCACAGCACATTACATGGGGGGGCACTGCAAGGCACATGACAGGACATGGTGGGCACAGAACATTACATGGGGACACTGCAAGGCACATGACATGACATGGTGGGCACAGCACATTACATGGGGGGCACTGCAACGCACATGACATGGTGGGCACAGAACTTTACATAGTGGGCACTGCAATGCACATGACAGGACATGGTGGGCACAGAACATTACATGGGGGGCACTGCAAGGCACATGACATGACATGACATGGTGGGCACAGCACATTACATGGGGGGCACTGCAATGCACATGACATGGTGGGCACAGAACTTTACATAGTGGGCACTGCAATGCACATGACAGGACATGGTGGGCACAGAACATTACATGGGGGGCACTGCAATGCACATGACAGGACATGGTGGGCACAGAACATTACATGGGGGGCACTGCAAGGCACATGACATGACATGGTGGGCACAGCACATTACATGGGGGCACTGCAAGGCACATGACATGACATGCGGGGCACTGCAATGCACATGACATGGTGGGCACAGCACTTTACATAGTGGGCACTGCAATGCACATTACATAGGGGCACTGCAATGCACATGACATGGTGGGCACAGCACATTACATGGGGGGCACTGCAAGGCACATGACATGGTGGGCACAGCACATTACATGGGGGGCACTGCAAGGCACATGACATGGTGGGCACAGCACATTACATGGGGGGCACTGCAAGGCACATGACATGGTGGGCACAGCACATTACATGGGGGGCACTGCAAGGCACATGACATGACATGGTGGGCACAGCACATTACATGGGGGCACTGCAAGGCACATGACATGGTGGGCACAGCACATTACATAGGGGCACTGCAATGCACATGACAGGACATGGTGGGCACAGCACATTACATGGGGGGCACTGCAAGGCACATGACATGGTGGGCACTGGGCACAAGAGAGCACATGACATGGTGGGCACAGCACATTACATGGGGGCACTGCAAGGCACATGACATGACATGGTGGGCACAGCACATTACATGGGGGGGCACTGCAAGGCACATGACATGACATGGTGGGCACAGCACATTACATGGGGGGGCACTGCAAGGCACATGACATGACATGGTGGGCACAGAACATTACATGGGGACACTGCAAGGCACATGACATGGTGGGCACAGCACATTACATGGGGGCACTGCAATGCACATGACATGGTGGGCACAGAACTTTACATAGTGGGCACTGCAATGCACATGACAGGACATGGTGGGCACAGAACATTACATGGGGGCACTGCAAGGCACATGACATGACATGCGGGGCACTGCAAAGCACATGACATGGTGGGCACAGCACTTTACATAGGGGCACTGCAATGCACATGACAGGACATGGTGGGCACAGCACATTACATGGGGACACTGCAAGGCACATGACATGGTGGGCACAGAACTTTACATGGGGGCACTGCAATGCACATGACAGGACATGGTGGGCACAGAACATTACATGGGGGCACTGCAATGCACATGACATGGTGGGCACAGCACTTTACATAGGGGCACTGCAATGCACCTGACAGGACATGGTGGGCACAGCACATTACATGGGGGGCACTGCAAGGCACATTACATGGGGGGCACTGCAAGGCACATGACATGGGGGGCACAAGAGAGCACATTACATGGGGGGAAGCAGCAGTCTGTCCCCTAGCACAATAATTACACAACATCCCCCTAACAAATGTACTGACCTTATCATAACAGCATGGGAGATATCCTTCCTCCCGGGCTCCTGCTGGTTAGGACATCAGCGCCCCTCCCCCAGACACTGAGGATCTGTGTGAGTGAACAGATCCTGTGATAGGGGTCAGGCATCGGCAGAGACAGGACTTGGCTGCACTGACTTGTCTCCTCCATGTGTGCACAGAGGGCTCCTCTTCCTTCAGGAAGGCACACAGGAATTGACAAGCCACTGCCATGGGCCTATATTGAGGGAGGGGCCTGGAGCTGCAGCTCCACCAGCCCCTATGTTAATCCGGCCCTGACTATACTGTCCACTACACTGCCCCCCATAGTGACACTACACTGACCTCCATACTATACTACACTACATTGTCCTGCCTACAGTCTCTCTCTCTCGCCCCCCTCCCTCCCTCCCCCTCCCAGTAACAAGACTCTCACTTACCTTCTTATCCTGGCTGCATCGATCCAGATGAGGAGGAGAAGACAGCGGCGGCTCACATTCTTCTCTCCCCTGCGCTCTGCTTGCTGCCATGTTCAGTATCCAGCACCCTGTGATTGGGCGTATGGGGGTCATGTGCGGAGGCGGGGCGCCTCACATGACCCCCATACACCCAATCACAGGGCGCCGGACACTTAACATGGCGGCCGGAGCCCGGGGACACAAAATTAGAAATTAGGAGGAGGCAGCCAGTGACACATACTGGCGCCCCCCTAAATATCGCGCCCGGGGCCACGGCACCCCCTGCAACCCCCACGCTACGCCACTGATAAGGGGTATGATATTTCAAATGATATATATTTATATTAGGTTATATAAAAAATATAACCTGCTGAGCGTTTTCAACTTTTATGTAAACAGGAAACATTTTGGATTTATACTTTAGATACTTTGGCGCCCAAAGGCCCTAATGAGGAAATTGAAATAAATACAGTTATTTAAATGCCTTGATGTATATATGTGTGTGCTTGTGTGTGTATGTATATATATATATATATATATATATATATATATATATATATATATATATATATATATATATATATATGTGTATATCCAGTATCTTGCCTTCTATTGTTCCCCCTCTGATCATCTAATATATCTCTAGATTTTTTGGAGGTCTAGCTTTCCATTTGTGATTCTGCCACCTGTTGCTCGTAGGGTGGTGGATGGATTTGGTAGTTTGGTGATTATAGTTAACAATACATAAATAGAATAACTGTTTTTAAATAATTTTAACCACTGACAAATGGAACCTGAATCACCTCATTGAGACTGATATCTGTTGGAGCTTTGTTTTTCCATAATAAATTCCTTTTAAATAATTTTTCCCCTCCTTTTAAATAAATTTACCCACATTTTAAAATAAATAATGCTCTCCATTTAACGTTACTTATTTTAATTTTACCTAATATGAATGTATCATTTTTGGTAAATATCTCTCACACAATACCCACATTTAGATGTATACCTTGTTTTGTCTCATGATATTGCATTGTCAATATTTAACATGTATTTTAATGAAATATGTATTTTAATTGTTTAGAAGTTTTCTCACAATAAGTTATATTGCCTCTGGTCCATGCTCCATGTGACTTTCTATGCAGACTGTTTAGAACAAAAGCCATTTAGATCTGATAAAGAAGCGGATGCTTTGAAACCTTATCTCCATGTTCTGATGTCACTTCCGATGCGACTCCGAGTGTGTTCCATGCTGGTTCTGGAGGACAAGACAGATGTCCGGCCGGTTGTTCCTCTCCTCTCGTGTTAATTACACCCCCCCATGCACCAGGGACCAGCTGAGTTACGACAGTGTTATACTGTTATATGCCTTTTGATCTTTATATTAGTGTGAGTAGCCATTTGGCTGATTTTAATTAAATATACCATTTGTTGCATCTTCTGATGCACTTAGTTTTTGCCGCACCTTGTTTTTCTCCCTATGGTTTTTTTTCTGCCTGAAAAACACAGAAATATTATATTCCATGAAAAATATATTACAGGGTAATTAAGTAGTGGATGTGTATGCATTATTTTTGAAGAATAAGCATATTGTTTAATGTTACTTCATTACTGCTATTTCAAGGCAAAAGAGCTGAGAAGGTTCATGCCGTGCTCCTCACTTAGCCGGTCAATCACCACCACTTCTCTTATGGAGGACAGTTATAGTAGCTTTTTCTTTGCCAGACACTAATATTCTCCAGCAGCCATCATCTTCAGGAACATCTCCCAGGAGGGGGGATTTCTACTTCTTTCAATCCTTAGGCCCCAAGACGTAGAAAGACAGACAGCTTATATCACCATTCTATCAAGCCTAAGCTCAAAATGGAAGAGACTGAAACAGTGAGTTTCTCTTATAGCATGTCTACAGTCTCTGACCATGTCCCATAGTTTGTCTACAGTCTCTGACCATGTCCTGTAGTATGTCTACAGTCTCTGACCATGTCCTGTAGTATATCTACAGTCTCTGACCACATCTTGCAGTATGTCTACAGACTCTGACAACGTTCTGTAGTATGTCTATATTCTCTGACCACATCCTGTCATATGTCTACATTCTCTGACCATGCCTTGTAGTAGGTCTACAGTCTCTGACTCGGTCCTGCAGTGTGTCTACAGTCTCTGAACATCTGAAACAGAGAGTTCCCCAAAGGTACTTGGCTGGGTTATTAAATATTCATAACGCAGGTTGATGCTGCCTAATCTAGCCTGCTATAACATGCTCAAAATCAATGGTTTAGAGCACCGATCATCAAACTGCAGCCCAGGTGCCACATGTGGCCTTTTTCCACCTATTGAGCATCCCTCAGGTCCTGGTAGACAGTAGTTTGTATTTTGGTGCTTCCTCAAGCCAGTGAAGGAAAAATATTTATATAACAGCTTTTAGTACTTAAATGACTTGGTTTCTTTCTCTCACATCCTTATAATTTTTTGTGCCATTCTCTTTTTATTTTCTTCCTGTCATCTTTCATAATGGGTGTTGCGAAGAGGAATGTTAAATGTGGCATAAGTCATTTTAAGGGGGCTGTAGGGAGCACAAATGTGAAAGCATTATTTGGAAAGGGGCTGCAATGGATGTGATCTCTAGCAGTCTCATAAAACCTTCTCCTGTCTATGAGTGTCTCTTGAAGTAGGTCCCCACTCTCTAATAACTCATATATCTACAGTCTCTGACCATCTCCTATAGCATGACTACAGTCTCTGACCCTCTCATGTAGCTTGTCTACAGTCTCTGACCTTCTCCTGTAGCATGTCTACACTTTTTGACTGTCTTGTAGCATGTCTACAGTCTCATACCATTTCTTGTAGTCTGTCTGCAGTCTCCAACCAAGTCCTGTAGCATTTGTAAATTCTCTGACCATCTGCTGTAGCATGACTATGGTTTGTGACCATCTCCAGCAGCATGTCTAAAGTCGTTGACCATGTCTTGTAATATGTCTACAGTCTGTGACCATCTCCTGCAGCATGTCTAAAGTCACTGACCATCTCCTGAATTTTTTTTACAGTCTCTGACCATCTCTTGTAGGATGTCTATAGTCACTGACCATCTCCTGTAGTATTTTTACAGTCTCTGACCATCTCCTGTGGGATGTCTACAGTCTCTGACCATCTCCTGTAGCATGTTTGCAGTCTTTGAAAGCTTTCTGTATAATATTCACTAAATGTGGGAGCCACACTCAAGGCCCCTATTTTAGGTAAGTTTACCACCACTGGCTTTGAGAGCAGTCACTGAAGAGACACAGATACCGACTGTAGCTTGTTGCTACTTACAGATCACATAAAATGTAAAAAAGATATTTGGAAGATACTAAATCCCTACAGTTAAAATGTTGCAGTTTAATCACTGGGGGGAAAGGAAACTGAGCAAATGCTTCCTTCTGCGTGCTGCAGACTGGTGACATAATTTTACCCTAGGCAAGGTCACTGGACTGACGCTAAACCACTGCTTTTAATGATAAAAGTTGGAGCTTTTCTGAAAAATTATACTTTTGATATAAAGTATCTCACAAAAGTGAGTACACCCCTCACATTTTTGTAAATATTTTATTATACCTTTTTATGTGACAACACTGCAGAAATGACACTTTGCTACAATGTAAAGTAGTGAGTGTACAGCTTGTATAACAGTGTAAATTTGCTGTCCCCTCAAAATAACTCAACACACAGCCATTAATGTCTAAACCGCTGGCAACAAAAGTTAGTACACCCCTAAGTGAAAAGTGTCAATATTTTGTGTGGCCACCATTATTTCCAGTACTGTTTTAACCCTCTTGGCCATGGAGTTCACCAAAGCTTCACAGGTTGCCACTGGGTGCCTCTTCCACTTCTCATGATGGCATCACGGAGCTGGTGGATGTTAGAGACCTTGTGTTCCCCACCCTTCCAATTGAAGATGCCCCACAGATGCTCAATAGGGTTAAGGTCTGGAGACATGCTTGGCTAGTCCATCACCTTTACCCTCAGCTTCTTTAGCAAGGCAGTGGTCGTCTTGGAGGTGTGTTTGGGGTCGTTATCATGTTGAAGTACTGCCCTGCGACCCAGTCTCTGAAGGGAGGGGCTCATGCTCTGCTTCAGTATGTCACAGTACATGTTGGCATTCATGGTTCCCTCAATGAACTGTAGCTCCCCAGTGCCGGCAGCACTCATGCAGCCCCAGACCATGACACTCCCACCACCATGCTTGACTGTAGGCAAGACACACTTGTCTTTGTACTCCTCACCTGGATGCCCCCAACACACGCTTGACACCATCTGAAATAAGTTTATCTTAGTCTGATTAGACCACAGGACATGGTTCCAGTAATCCATGTCCTTAGTCTGCTTGTCTTCAGCAAACTGTTTGCAGGCTTTCGTGTGCATCATCTTTAGAAGAGGCTTCCTTCTGGGAACGATAGCCATGAGACCAATTTGATGCAGTGTGTGGCATATGGTCTTAGCACTGACAGGCTGACCCCCCACCCCTTAAACCTCTGCAGTAATGTTGGCAGGCAGCACTCATACGTCTGTTTCCCAAAGACAACCTCTGGATATGATGCTGAGCACGTGCACTCAACTTCTTTGGTCGACCATGGTGAGGCCTGTACTGAGTGGAACCTGTCCTGTTAAACCCGCTGTATGGTCTTGGCCACCGTGCTGCAGCTCAGTTTCAGGGTCTTGGCAATCTTGCTATAGTCTAGGGCATCTTTATGTAGAGCAACAATTCTTTTTTTCAGATCCTCAGAGAGTTCTTTGCAATGAGGTGCCATGTTGACCTTCCAGTGACCAGTATGAGAGAATGAGAGGGATAACACCAAATTTAACACACCTGCTCCCCATTCACACCTGAGCCCTTGTAACACTAACGAGTCACATGACACCGGGGAGGGAAAATGCCCAATTGGGTCCAATTTGGACATTTTCACTTAGGGGGTGTACTCACTTTTGTTGCCAGCGGTTTAGACATTAATGGCTGTGTGTTGAGTTATTTTGAGGGGACAGCAAATTTACACTGTTATACAAGCTGTACACTCACTACTTTACATTGTAGCAAAGTGTCATTTCTTCAGTATTGTCACATGAAAAGATATAATAAAATATTTACAAAAATGTGAGGGGTGTACTCACTTTTAAGAGATACTGTATCTATTGTGACATGCAAGAAATGTATTAATGTAGACTTGTAAAGTTGATGAAAGGTCCCCGTTACAGTTCTGACAAACCTGATAATGACAACTTTGAACTGTTTTTCTTTTTTAATGATATTGAAGTCCGCATACTATTCTACAAATGGCTACGTTTAGAAACGTCTACATTGGTACAACTGCAAAACGAATAATAGGTAGTATGCTTTGATGAAAAAATAAATTAAATTGGGAAATTTGAGAAGTCATATATTTTCCCAGCAATTTTTGTCATTGCTTTTTTGATTACTGAAGCACGTCTTACCAGGCAATATACACTATGTGGTATGATGTGCAGTGTTAGAGATTTCACAGGACTGCAAGAAAAATTGTTCTTTCTTAGCAGATAGGGATAGAGTCTCGTTTAGCAAAGTCTTCCATTGCTGTTGTCATATGACCAGTGGATGTGACATATGGTGTTTCAGTGATAACAGTGAATTAAGGACGTTATTCATTGACAGTTTAGCCTCCACTAATGACTCCATATTTCAGTTACAATGACAGCGGCTGTATTTTTTCAAGACGTATGTCGCTGATGATGTCAAGCAAAAAAAGTTCATCTTTAAAGCTGGACAGATTGCAATTGCATCGAAAATTAGATTCTATATAAGTAGCCTTGAAATGTCCATGATCCTAAAAAATGCGTGTGTAGGAAACAAAATGCGCCACGACGCAAAGTCATATCTTCTGTCAGCCTTCTGTAGAGATGATTGTTTAGGTTAGGTATACAGGCAGTGCGGTATAACTACGGTACAATGATAGTATCTATATAATATAGTGCAGCACAGTGGTGTAGTGGGTAGCACTGTCACCTAGCAGCAAAAAGGGTCGCTGGTTTGAATCCCAACCACGACACCATCTACCCAAAGTTTGCATGTTCTCCCTGTGCGTGCGTGGGTTTACTCCGGTTTCCTCCCACAATCTAAAGACATATTGGTAGGTTAATTGGATCCTGTCTAAATTGGCCCTAGTATGTATGAATGTGTTAGGGACCTTAGGTTGTAAGCTCCATGAGGGTAGGGACTGATATGAATGTTCAATGTATATGTAAAGCACTGTGTAAATTGACGGCGCTATATAAATACCTGAAATAAATAAATAATAACAAGGTATGTAGAACCATGTGTGTCAACAGACTAAGACCACCTATTAAAAATTAACCAATTAAAAAATGACTTTGACAGTTCATCATGCACAGTCACACTGGGTGTCAAAAACGCAGCTTTTAAGGTAATTTGACCGTTTTTTCCCCTGCCTGTAAATGCCATGCTATGTTAGCCTATGTGTCCATGCACACTTAGGTGCAGTTTTTATGCTGCTTTTCTCTTGCCAGGAGAATAGGTACTATTTCGAAGTGCTGGGCAAACGCCCAGTGTGCAAGGGGCCTAAAGCTGGATACACACTATACAATTTTCTGTCGATTTTTTCCTTCAGATTTACCAAAACCATATGGGTCAAAACTTAAGGCCTCATACACACGGTTTGATTGTTGGACGACCGAGCGTCTGATTTTTGTCAAAAGCGCGTGTGCAGGATTTTGTCTAGCATACTAACTATCCGCAAATTGTCGTTTGACAAACACGAACGTAGTGACGTACTATGAGAGTATAAAGAGGAAGTTCATTTCTCAAGCGCCACCCTTTGGGCCCCTTATGCTAATTTTGTGTTAGTAGAATTTTGGTGAGTGTTGATTCGTGATTTTCAGATCATACAAGACAAATGCATTTTAAAATATGTTTGACTTAACTACATCAGTATCACCAGCAAAGCAGCTTCATTATTATCCCATTAAAGAAGATGAGAATGTGCTCTGCATTTCGACATTTCATAGTTACATAGTAGGTGAGGTTGAAAAAAGACACAAGTCTATCAAGTCCAACCTATGTGTGTGATTATATGTCAGTATTACATTGTATATCCCTGTATGTTGCAGTCATTCAGGTGCTTATCTAATAGTTTTTTTAAACTATCGATGCCCCCCCGCTGAGACCACCACATGTGGAAAGGAATTCCACATCCTTGCCACTCTTACAGTAAAGAATCCTCTACGTGGTTTAAGGTTAAACCTTAATGAGTAGCCACGTGTCTTGTTAAACTCCCTTAACTCCCTCCCGCAAAAAAGTTTTATCCCTATTGTGGGGTCACCAGTATGGTATTTATATATTGAAATCATATCCCCTCTCAAGCGTCTCTTCTCCAGAGAGAATAAGTTCAGTGCTTGCAACCTTTCCTCATAACTAATATCCTCCAGACCCTTTATTAGCTTAGTTGCCCTTCTTTGTACTCGCTCCATTTCCAGTACATCCTTCCCGAGGACTGGTGCCCAGAACTGGACAGCATACTCCAGGTGGGGCCGGACCAGAGTCTTGTAGAGTGGGAGAATTATCGTTTTATCTCTGGAGTTGATCCCCTTTTTAATGCATGCCAATATTTCTGTTTGCTGAGCCTATCATCTATTAGGACCCCCAGGTCCTTTTCCATCCTAGATTCCCCCAGAGGTTCTCTCCCCAGTGTATAGATTGCATTCAATTTTTTTGCCACCCAAATGCATTATTTTAAATTTTTCTACATTAAAACTCATTTGCCATGTAGTTGCCCACCCCATTAATTTGTTCAGATCTTTTTGCAAGTTTTCCACATCCTGCGGAGAAGTTATTGCCCTTCTTAGCTTAGTATCGTCCGCAAATACAGAGATTGACCTGTTTATCCCATCCTCCAGATTGTTTATGAACAAATTAAATAGGATTGGTCCCAGCACAGAACCCTGGGGGACCCCACTACCCACCCCTGACCATTCCCGGTACTCCCCAATTATCACCACCCTCTGAACTCGCCCTTGTAGCCAGTTTTCAATCCATGTACTCACCCTATGGTCCATGCCAACGGACCTTATTTTGTACAGTAAACGTTTATGGGAACTGCGTAAAATGCTTTTGCAAAATCCAGATACACCACGTCTACGGGCCTTCCTTTATATAGATGGCAACTCACCTCCTCATAGAAGGTTAATAGATTGGTTTGGCAAGAACGATTCTTCATGAATCCATGCTGATTATTGCTAATGATACTGTTCTCGTTACTAAAATCTTGTATATGGTCCCTTATCATCCCCTCCAAGAGCTTGCATACTATTGATGTTAGGCTAACTGGTCTGTAATTCCCAGGGATGTATTTTGGTCCCTTTTTAAATATTGGTGCTACATTGGCTTTTCTCTAATCACCTGGTACCATTCCAGTCAGTAGACTGTCAGTAAAAATTAAGAACAATGGTCTGGCAATTACTTGACTGAGTTCCCTAAGTACCCTCAGATGCAAGCCATCTGGCCCCGGTGATTTATTAATGTTAATTCAAATCAGCTACCATGTCACGAATGTTAATTCTAGATTACGAACGGTAGTTTACAAGACTGAACTCTTCCAGCTCGTTCCTTGATTCCCAGCATGTGTGTTTATACTTTCGACTCTTGTAGGACGATTCCTGTGCTGACCATCCGAAAATCAGATGTTGAGTTCATATCCGCCAAAAATTTTATAGCCTGCACATCCAGCTTTTGTCTGATGAAAAAGTCAAATAGGCTGTTGAAAGCACCATACTAACGATCAGAAAATCCGCAGACAGCTCGTCTTATGAATTTGCCCTTCTGATTTTCGTATTGTCTGTACGAGGCCTTATGCCGCGTACACACGGTCGGACTTTTCGACCGGACTGGGCCGACGGACCAAATCCGGCTGACAATCTGATCGTGTGTGGGCTTCACCGGACCTTCAGCGGACTTTTCCAGTCGCAAATCTGACGGACTTTAGATTTGGAACATGCTTCAAATCTTTACGTTGTAACTCCGCCAGACCCAGAAATCCGCTCGTCTGTATGCTAGTCCGACGGACAAAAACCCACGCTAGGGCAGCTATTGGCTACTGGCTATCAACTTCCTCATTTTAGTCCGGTCGTATATGTCATCATGTACGAATCCGTCGGACTTTTGTGTGATCGTATGTAGTTAAGTCCGTTCGTTAGAAAGTCCGTCGAAAGTCTGTCGGACGGGCTGTCGGACTTTTGTAGCTGAAAAGTCCGACCGTATGTACGCGGCATTAGTGTTCAAGCCCAATTGAACTTTCAGTGTAAATGCATGCCTGCTGCATCAAAATAAAAGGTATGCAAAGTCTTTCAGTTTGTTTTCTTAACCACTTCTGGACCGAGCCTCTTTTTGACACTTGTTGCCTACAAATTAAAATCAGTATTTTTTGCTAGAAAATTACTTAGAACCACCAAACATTATATATATATTTTTTAGCAAAGACTCTGGAGAATAAAATGGCGGTCGCAATATTTTATGTCACGCGGTATCTGCGCAGCGGTCTTTAAACTTATTTTTTTTGTGGAAAAATTACACTTTTTGGAATTAAAAAAATAAGAAAACCACAAAGTTAGCCCATTATTTTTGCATATTGTGAAAGATGATGTTACGCTGAGTAAATAGATACCTAACATGTCACGTTTTAAAATAGCACGCACTCATGGGGATGGCGACAAACTACTGTACTTAAAAATCACCATAGAGGACGTTTAACATTTTTTAACGGTTACTAGTTTAGAGTTACAGAGGAGGTTTTTTCCGGCGATACCTCACATGTGTGATTTGAACATTGTTTACATTTGCGGGCGCGACTTACGTATGCGTTTTCTTTGGTGCGCGAGCACGCGGGTATGTGGGTGCTTTAAAATGTATTTTTTTTTGTTATTTATTTTCCTATTTTTATGTAAACATCCCTTGTGACAATAATAGCCAGTGACAGGTACTCTTTTTAGACTCCCGATCCCTTCTTTGCACTTAAAAGTATTCAAAACGCCAAGATCAGCATTTTGGAATGCAGTCATTTTTTTAAAATCTGCTCCAATGGCAGCCAAGTAAACTGTAAGTGGCATTGTGACGTTGCTTCCGTGGTTTCACATCGGAGACCCGATCGAAGCTGATTCGTTCCGGACTCCGGTCAGCCGGCGGACACGCCGGTTGGTCGCTCAGGTCTCCCGGGGGGACGGGAGACCTGGGCAGAGCGACGGAAGGTGGCCGGAGGGGGGACATCCCCTTCCGCTGCTCATGATAACGGCCAGGCGGCTGCTGAGCCGCATCGGCTGTTATCAACAGATAGCCGACTGCCCGCTCTAAAAAATGGTACTGGGGTGAAGCCTGCAGCTGCAGGCTTTACCCCGGTACAACCACTTCAACAAAATGATGCACAGGTACGTGATTTTGTGTGAAGTGGGCCGCAGCTTCCCGCTGTAGATGCATACTGGGCCATATATACACAAAATACCCCAAAAATGTACTATTAGGTTAATTCCTAAATCACTGTAATTTTTTTCTACATGACAATGCATTCCCTACATGGTTCTTTAGAAATTCAGTAATCAGACACAGAGTTGTAACTAGAACCTTCAGGGCCCCGGTGCAAGAAACCATAAAGGGCTCCCCTGATCCCCGGCTGGGGCCCCCCGGAACGGCAGGGCAGGGTCGCAAGTGCGACCTTTGTGACCCTGGTAGTTGTGACCACTGGTGTCAGTCTTTTTTTTTTTTGTTTTTTTTTTTCCATGTTATTTATTTATTTATGCTTTTTTTACAACTTTATTTTTTATTATTTTTTTACCATTTTTTTTTTTGGAGCCATTTGGGGGGCTTTGGTGAAATATCAGGGGTCTAAATAGACTTTCTGATATTTCACCTTTGAGACAGAGAAAGGAGATTAAGGACACAGCCCTCAATCTCTATTGCTTAGCAGCACAAAATAAATGGGCAGGAATATCTCTGTACAGAGCTTCCCGTTCATTCACAAACTGAAGCATAGTTAACACAGTCGGTACGGATCACTGATTCTATTCATTAAAACAAGGAAGGGGCCGGTAAATGACACGTTTACCGGCCCCTTCCCTACTCTCCATACTAAAGCATCCCCCACAGCAGCCAGTGACAGAGGAGAGGAGGAACCCGGCAGAGCTGCGGGGGATGAGGGGTGCTAGGGGGATCACACAGGGACTTGTTAAGTTTCCCAAGTCTATTTCTAATTCTGTCCTCTGTTAGCCATGAGGGTGCTTCCTGTGATGTATCATGAGGACAAACACCGCCGTTTTGGTTACTGAGGCCCCCTGATTCCCTCGTGAAGACCGAGGAGAAGAATAAATCCAATACCTTCGCCATCTCCCCATCCGTTGTAACCAGATGTCCTTCCTCATTCTTTATGGGGCCAATATGGTCTGTCCTCCCTTTTTTACTGACAAGTACATTACATTTAAGATGTCATTTCTTGAGGAATTTTGACTATGAACTGGTCCAGGTTGCTGCTTACTTTCCCTTCTTTTGGTGGAGGCATCTTCCCCTCGTTTGGGCCAGAAAAAAAACGAAGGTGTAATAGTATAGTTTATATATAACCCTAAACATCAAGGTCAGCCATATTCCTTCCTTTTTCTATAACTAGCACAGTGAAAATTGTATCAGCACTATGTCATTATACATCAGCAACAAAAATCTCAGCACCAAAATACAATGTACTGAATGTGGCTTTTTGGCTCATGTTACATAGTTACATAGTCGGTAAGGCTGAAAAAAGACAATAGTCCATCCAGTTCAACCTGTGTAGGTGCATGTATCAGTGTCTATGCTGATTTCCCATATCCCTGTATGTTGTGTCCTTTAAGATGTATATCTAAGAGTCTTTTAAAGATATCCATACTCCCTACATCCACCACCAATTGTGGGAGAGAGTTCCACATCCTTATTGCCCTAACAGTGAAGAACCCCCTATGAGTTTAAGGTTAAACCGCTTCTCCTCCAATCTCATTGTGTGGCCCCATGTAGTTTTACACTCCCTAGGACTGAATAGGTTATTTCCTATGCTGGGATCCCCATTGAGATATTTGTAGATCATGTCCCCTCTCAAGCGTCTTTTCTCCAGAGAGAATAAATTTAGTGTTTGCAGCCGTTCCTCGTAATTAAGGTCCTCCAGTCTCCTTATACGTTTTGTTGCCCTTCTTTGGACTCTCTCTAGCTCCAGCACATCCCTATGGTGGACTGGTGACCTGTGGGACACCCACTAATGACTTTTAATCATTTTGTACTTTGTAGCGGTGATATGTGAATACCTTCTGCATCAAAGGAAAGGCAACGCTGACATCCACTGTCAAGAATTGTAGTTGGCGTCTATGTAAAAGCATTATGGTTTTGTAGGTGGTGTCTATATAACATGAAAAGGGTATAGTTATGGATACTTTGTTTATCCCAAATTCTAAAGTGACCTCTGCAATATACATTATGTTTTGTATCTTTCAGTGTTTTTCATGAATCCCTGTTCCAGCTGTACATGTTTATTTTGTGATATCTCCCATACCTGGCCCAACATAAATTGGCATCCAGTGGCTCCATTGTAACCCATATCTTGCCAGCTGTGAAGAGAAATTCAAATGCATTAGAAAGAGTAAGAACAAGCTAGATGCTGCCGCCATTGTCCTCATATTGTCTCTTTTCTAAGGAAGCGTACCTTTTTAGATGACAGCCTTACTTTGTCCCAATTCATTTGACAGCTTATTTTTTTTATCTAAGAGACCCCAGGAGATGAAGTGCATCTTTTTACTTTGTGAAATAATAGCCTTTCAATGGTGATTACAGCATAGATACATTCACTGCCTTTTGTGGCGGGTGATGCATCCCTCGTATGTCACGATGATTAAATTGACAACAGTGCTGTTGAAGGTAAGCTGTGGTCAAACGAGAACATTTTACATTCAAACTGACTCCTACCTGCTGACACGCTTTAATTTTCACCCTGACATGCATCATCTGAACATGGTCACTTTGCTCGCTAAAATCTCTATAATTGCCAATATCCTCGTATCCTGAATGGCCCAGAGGCTGCAAGAACTTAGGTGAGCCTTTTCAGTAAGTGCCAACGCCTCTCTGTCATTTACCTCAGTGCAGCCCGACCTTTACGCACTGGAGCATGAAACAGAAGTTGAATGGCGCATAGTCTCGACAACAGATTAAATTGATTCCCCTGGAAGCCATGTGAGAAACTTTCTAAATCTGGCTGCATTGAATTGCAAATTAACTTTAGACTTGGTCTAAAAAGCAGACATTGCATAAAAGGTCTTGTAGACTGCTACACGTGTGAAAAAAAAATACCCCAAAAATATATTTTTTAACTGTTCTGTGGCTTACGGGACAAAGTACATGTAGTAATTTGTCCCATGTTAGGCACTTCTTAGCCCTAGTTATGAGGTATGACCTGCCACTGTCCCCTGCTGCCATGGCTGATCTGACAACAGCTAGGAAGGAGATGGCTGCTTCATAACAGCAGCTTGTCCTCGCTCTGAGCACTTTCCTGAGACAAACAACAGTAAGAGGAATGCTGAGGCTAACACCCCCCTCTCTTTTTGCATTCCCCTTGCTGCTGCTTGTGTCAGGAAGGTGCTCAGAGTCCAGAAAAGTGCCTTTATGAAGCAGCCATCTCTTTCCTAGTTGTTGTCAGATTGGCAATGGTGGGACAGGGTGCAGGACCTCATAGCTAAGGTTAGGAAGCAACTAGCAACGTCGGACAAAGCACTACAGGGGAAAGGTCATTAAAATACATATAATGATTGTTCTTGTTTAATAAAAAAAACTCCTCTTAGCACCTCTGTTTTTAAACAATTGTGACTTCAAATCTATAATACTGGGTTTCTTGTTTAAACTATACCCCTGAAGAAGGAGGATTACATTTTCACTCCGAAACGCGTTGGGTACAGGAAATGTATGTATATGTATTCTGATTTGTATGACAACACTGGAATGTTTATTCTCAACATGTTTTTTTTTTATTAAATGTTGTGTATTTTTCATATTTCAATAAATACTTTTCATATTAGAATATACCTTTTTACCATTTTGTGCCTTAAAAGTCCACCACCTGGGGATTTTGGTTCATTTCTTGTTTAAAAAAAATAGCAATATTTCCAATAAAAGATACATTCAAATTAATTTGAATGCCCACAGGCACAGTATACTGTATTTCCCTTTTTGCAAAATGTAATTGATTGAGATAATGTTGAGTAAATAGTTACCAAATAAGTCAAGCTGTAAAACTGTGTGCACCTGAAAAACAGTAAAACATTACAATACATAAAATTGTCTATAGCCATTGCTTTAAAAACCTTTACACCTGATCAATTTGAAGTGAACCATAAATAATTATTCCTCTCACTCCAGGGCTCTTGGCAAAATCTAATATGCATTACGTAAAATCCATTTATGTACAAACATGCATCCTAGGTGTGTGCATGTGTGTGTATGTCCATGTATAGGGAGGCAAGGGTCCTTAAAGTGGTGTTCCGGCCAAAATTATACTTTTTAAATAAAAATACCCCTATAATACACAAGCTTAATGTATTCTAGTAAAGTTAGTCTGTAAACTAAGGCCTGTTTTGTTAGTTTATAGCAGTAGTTTGTTATTTTATAAGCTTACATCAGGCCGTGGCCATCTTAAGTGTGGGCATCTGAAGCCAGACTGTATTTCTTCCTGGATCTCATCCTTGCAGATCTCGCACATGCTCAGTGTAGCACAAGCAGTGTAATAGGTTTCAGGTCAGGTTTCCATAGCAACGGTAGTGTCAGAGGATGTTGCCGCCCCTTCCCAGAAGGCATTGCAAACAGGAAATGATGTGATGGGCCGCGGCCAGGGAGGAGGAAGTGAAAAATGAATACAGCAGATATACAGTAGGTGCTGAGAATTTTTTTTTAAAAATATCCAATTCGTTTACAGTACACAGTTTAGTGAGGGATGCTGAAGAGTTGTAAAAGTGGGTGGAACTCCACTTTAAAAAATGTTTTTATTTGTTTTATTATATGTTCTTGATTTTAAAACACGTTTTATTATTTTTTTCCACTTAATTTTATTATTATCACAAGGGAGTTAACAAGCCCCTATGTGATGGTACATTCAGTTTGACAGGTTCTTTTTTTTAACCACTTCAGCCCCGGAAGAATTTACCCCCTTCCTGACCAGAGCACTTTTTGCGATTCGGCACTGCGTCGCTTTAACTGACAATTGCGTGCGACCTTGCACCCAAACAAAATTGATGTCCTTTTTTTCCCCACAAATAGAGCTTTCTTTTGGTGGTATTTGATCACCTCTGCGGTTTTTATTTTTTGCGCTATAAACAAAAAAAGAGCGACAATTTTGAAAAAAAGCAATATTTTTTACTTTTTGCTAAAATATCCCCCAAAAATATATAAAAAAAACTATTTTTTTCCTCAGTTTAGACCGATATGTATTCTTCTACATATTTTTGGTAAACAAAAATCTCAGTAAGTGTATATTGATTGGTTCGCGCAAAATTTATAGCTTCTACAAAATAGGGGATAGTTTTATGGCATTTTTATTATTAATTTTTTTTTTTTTACTAGTAATGGCGGCGATCTGTGTTTTTTATCGGGACTGCGACATTATGGCGGACACATCGGATATTTTTAACACTATTTTGGGACCATTGTCATTTATACAGCAATCAGTGCTATAAAAATGCATTGATTACTCTGTAAATGACACTGGCAGTGAAGAGGTTAACCACTAGGGGGCAGTGAAAGGGTTAAGTGTGTCCTAGGGAGTGATTCTAACTGTGAGGGGGTTGGACTTCTACACACAGGACAGTGATCACTGCTCTCGATGACAGAGAGCTGTGATCACTGTCCTGTTACTAGGCAGAACGGGGAAATGCTTTGTTTACAAAAGCATCTCCCCGTTCTTACTCTCTGTGACACGATCCCGGGCACCCGGCGGACATCGAGTCCGTGGGACCCGCAGTCACAGTCACGGAGACTGCGGCCGGCGCGCGCGTGGCACTGCTTCTTAAAGGAGACATACCTGTACACCCTTTTGCCTGCCATTCTGCCGATGTACATCGGCGTGCGCTGGTCAGCAAGCAGTTAAGGCATTAGACTTCTCATACACTATATTACCAAAAGTATTGGGACGCCTGCCTTTAAACACACATGAACTTTAATGGCATCCCAGTCTTAGTCTGTAGGATTCAATGTTGAGTTGGCCCACCCTTTGCCGCTATAACAGCTTCAACTCTTCTAGGAAGGCTGCCCACAAGAAGCGCATTTGTGAGGTCAGTCACTGATGCGGATGAGAAGGCCTGGCTCACAGTCTCCAATCTAATGCCATGTACAGACGAGCGGACTTCTCGTCGGACTGAACTCCGAAGGACTTTTCAATGGAGTTCCGACGAAACTGACTTGCCTACACACGATCCCACCAAAGTCCGATCATTTTGAACGTGATGACGTACGACTGGACTAGAAAACGAAGTTCATAGCCAGTAGCCACTAGCTGCCCTTGCGTAGTTTTTGGCCCGTCGGACTAGCATACAGACGAACGTTTTTTTTCAATAGGAATCGAGTCAGTCGGAAAGATTTGAAACATGTTCTATTTCTAAGGTCCGTCAGATTTTTCGACAGAAAAGGTCCGATGAAGCCCACATACCATTAGAATGTCCGACAGATCCGTTCCGTCGGACCTTTGATGAAGAAAAGTCGTGTGTACATGGCATTATTCACCCCAAAGGTGTTCTATCGGGTTGAGGTCAGGACTTTGTGCAGCCAAGTCAAGTTCCTCCACCCCAAACTCGCTCATCTGTGTCTTTATGGACCTTGCTTTGTGCACTGGTCGAAATCATTTGGTGGAGGGGGGATTATGGTGTGGGGTTGTTTTTCAGGGGTTTGGCTTGGCCCCTTAGTTCCAGTGAAGGGAACTCTTAAGGCATCAGCATACCAAGACATTTTGGACGATTTCATCCTCCCATCTTTGTGGGAACAGTTTGGGGATGGCCCCTTCCTGTTCCAACATGACTGCGCACCAGTGCACAAAGCAAGGTTAATAAAGACATGGATGAGCGAGTTTTGGGGGGGAGGAACTTGACTGGCCTGCACAGAGTCCTAATCCCACCCTGATAGAACACATTTGGGATGAATTAGAGCGGAGACTGCGAGCCAGGCCTTCTCTTCCACATCAGTGCCTGACCTCACAAATGCGCTTCTGGAAGAATGGTCAAACATTCCCATAGACAGATTCCTAAACCTTGTGGACAACCTTCCTAGAAGAGCTGAACCTGTTATAGCTGCAAAGGGTGGGCCAACTCAATATTGAACCCTACGGACTAAGACTGGGATGCCATTAAAGGTCATGTGCGTGCAAAGGCAGGCGTCCCAATACTTTTGGTAATATGGTGTATCTCACCTGCACAAGCTCTGTACAAAATTGAAAATTTGCAATTCTTCATTTGCTTCAAGATCTGACAGATGTGAACCTAGAAATGTTCAGAGCCTAGCACTTTTGCGGTTTAGGACACAAAGGGAGAATATGTGAATGTTGCTTGAGCTTGTTTTAGCAATTGCCATGCCATGACATGTTATGCATGTCAGCGGCAGTGAAAAGGTTAAACCTTTATTCTAAAACACACAAATTAAAGGCTATTTCTCAGCTCCAAAAGGCAGAGGGTGGGGATCTGACATCATAGTCTGCACAGTATAGAGTAGAGAGCTGAGTGTAATCTGAGACCTGAATGGAGGGAATAGACACAACACACCCTACACAATTTCATAAGGAAACATGCAGTGTGCTTTGAAGCCATGTAGATGTGAACTGGCACTTAATAATGAAAAAGTAATAAATGGTGCAATACAATCTTTGCCAAAAAAATGGTATTACAAAGAAACAAAGACACAATTATGCAACAGAGAAATAAAAAGGAGTTAAGTTGAGAATATCTAATAATGTCCTGGTTCAGCAGACTTCCATTAATGAGAAAGGTGATATAGTGGCTCTCATATGATTTGACAGGTGTTCCTTCATTTGATGTTAAAATGAGAGCTGTGAACTATGGTTGCAGTCCCCTTTTCTGGACCTCAATGTTGACAGAAATGACTTAACCAGTCAGGAAGCTGATTATGACACAGATCCAGTTTTCTGTAGATATTAATATCTCTGAATACCTACTTCTTACAGTCTGCTAACATGTATATCATTGTCCAGCATTATATAGCCTTCAGAATTAATATAAATATGACAAGTTTCAGATGCCCGGTTTGCCTAGGAGAGGAATTGGGCCGGTTCTGCTCCAGGTGCTCCCAGGATAGCATTTTGTTTGGGCTCAAATCGCTAATGGTTAACTGAAGGAGGTAAATATTTCCTTATTCTGGCTGTACTGTTTTTATTTCAGAAGTTATGAAATATAATGGGATTATGGATTCTACCAAGAGGAAGAGACAGAAATGTGTATTTCTATAGACTCCAGCTGAGGTCTTTACTATAGGGAGTGATTTGGCAAGATCTCTGTTTGTTTTCTGGGTTGCTCAAGCTTGCGAATTTAACAGCTTTACAAAGGTACCTAGACAGATTATGTATTGGTTAATAGAGAGGGCCTGTGTGTGTCCAATCAATGGACTGATAAGAAGGTCCTGGTATCAGTTAACAGTTTGGTTATTGTACCAGATGGCTTCCTGGCCATTTCACATGGCTTTGGTGAGGAGCCATCTCCCAGGATTGCTTGGTTCCCAGGGTGGAGAGATCAGAGCGGAATGAGAGGAACCACACTAGGTGCTTTGGATTGAGGCAATTTCACTTTATAGAGGAATATGATATGTTCATTTTTCACTTCAGAGGTTCAAAATCACTTTAAAATATAGGGGATGGATGTTCTAGTGGTATTGGTCTGCCTTCTTCCATTCAGTTTTTAATATGTATTTAGCCTTAATTGCTGATGGAATCCACCCACGGATCCTAAAAGAATTGAGCTCTGTAATTTCAAAGCCATTGTATCTAATTTTTAGGGACTCATCAATGACGGGAATAGTACCACTAGATTGGCGCAGGGCGAACGTGGTACCTATATTTAAAAGGGATCAAAGTCTTTACCAAGTAACTATAGACCTGTTAGTTTAACTTCTATAGTCGGGAAGATACTGGAGCGTTTAATAAAAGACCACATAGACGAGTTCTTGCTGGAAAAAAAAAAATTTAAGCAATGGACAGCATGGGTTCATGAAAGACAGTTGTCAGACAAACTTGATTTCTTTTTATGAAGAGGTAAGTAAAACCTTGGACAGAGGGGTGGCTGTGGACGTGGTATACTTGGATTTTGCAAAAGCGTTCGACACAGTTCCGCACACGCGGCTCATGTGTAAGGTAAAGTCTACAAGCTTGGAAATATCAATTTGTAAATGGATAGAAAACTGGCTAAAAGACAGAATTCAGAGAGTAGTGGTTAATGATTCTTACTCTGAATGGTCTAAGGTTATAAGTGGTGTACCCCATGGTTCAGTGTTGGGACCCTTACTTTTTAATAACTTTATAAATGATATTGGGTCTGGGATCGAAAGTAACATTTCTGTCTTTGCAGATGACACCAAGCTATGCAGTCCTTACAGGATATCTCCAACTTACAAGCTGACCTCAATGCACTGTCTAATTGGGCGACTATATGGCAGATGAGGTTTAATGTTGAGAAATGTAAAGTTATGCACTTGGGGGCTAAGAATATGCATGCATCATACATGCTAGGGAGAGTACAACTGGGGGAATCCGTGGTGGAGAAGGATCTGGGGGTTTTGTTAGATCATAAGCTCAATAATAACATGCAATGCCAAGCTGCGGTTTCCAAAGTGAGCAAAGTCATTTCTTGTATTAAGAGAGGTATGGACTCCAGAGAGAGAGATATCATTTTGCCCCTGTTTAAATCATTAGTAAGACCTCATCTGAAATATGCAGTTCAGTTTTGGGCACTAGATCTCAAAAAGGATATCGGGGAACTGGAGAAAGTGCAGAGAAGGGCAACCAAACTTATAAGAGGCATGAAGGAGCTCAGCTATGAGGAAAGATTAGAGGAACTGAATTTATTCACTCTTGAGAAGAGGAAAATAAGGGGGGATATGATAAACATGTTCAAATATATAAGGGGTCCATATAGTGAACTTGGTGTTGAGTTTTTCTCTTTACGGTCAACCCAGAGGACACGGGAGCACTCTTTACGTCTAAAGGAAAAGAGATTTCATCTCCAAATACGGAAAGGTTTCTTCACAGTAAGAGCTGTGAAAATGTGAAATAGACTCCCTCCAGAGGTGGTTCTGGCCAGCTCAGTAGATCAGTAGATTGCTTTAAGAAAGCCCTGGATACTTTCCTAAATGTACATAATATAACCGGGTACTAACATTTATAGGTAAAGTTGATCCAGGGAAAATCCGATTGCCTCTCGGGGGATCAGGAAGGATTTTTTTTCCCCTGCTGTAGCAAATTGGAGCATGTTCTGCTGGGGTTTTTTGCCTTCCTCTGGATCAACTGAGGGTATAAAATGTGGTATATTGGATTGTACGATATTTTTTATTTTATTTATTGTTTTTAAGGTTGAACTGGATGGACTTGTGTCTTTTTTCAACCTGACTAACTATGTAACTAACGTCTACCATTGTAAGTCCAGAAAACATTTCTTTAGTGCATGAAGTATCAATGGTTTGTTTTTTACATCTAATATGATTGCTGTGCTGTGTGGGGAGGGCACTAAATGGTGGCCCATTTTGACACTAAATGGTGCCCTGTTTTGACACTAAATGATACCTGTTTCTCATTTTCAGAAATCTGGTAATACTGTATGAAGATTCTGTATGGTACTTTTCTCTTTTACTTTATATGCCGCACACACTTATCACAGATGTGTTGCCTGTGGGTGCTGGATTTAGCTGACTCTTAAAGAACTTCACAAGGTCATAGAAGAAATCGTCCACCTTATATCTTCAGATGAGTATAAGTCCACAGGCCTGAGCTCATCTCAGTTCATCCTGGATAAGACTGAATACAAATCTTTATTTATTTTCACCCTGGAAGGGGCCTATGGAATAATAGCAGAAGCAGCTTTACTTAAAGCCCAACTTTGGGAATTAGAAATATTCTACCCTTGCAGTTTGTCCCTCACACTTCAAGGGTTAAATGCTTGTCATGTCTAGAGCCCTGCTGCCCAACATGCGGCCCTTTGGTATATGATGTGCGGCCATCGGGCCTCAGCAGTCTGCAGTGGGAACATTGATTAGAGTAGTAGCTTTGAACTCTACTAGCCTTATGTAACATGTTCTCAGTTTCATATTTTCTTCTGCAGCATATCCAGAGCCAAAAATGAAGCATGTCCACACTCTCTGACCCTCATTTCCTTTATTAGGTCTGCAGTTTCTGACAGTCCTCCCAAGCATTACATATTTTGAACTTTGTGGGGATGATTTACTAAAGGCAAATAGACCGTGCACTTTGCAAAGCAGTTCCCTTTGCAAGTGCAGTTGCTCCAGACCTTAGTAAACGAGGTAAAGCATTATTTGCAATGAATACCCAATCACATGCAAGAAAAATAAAAAAAGAAACAGCATTTTGCTTCCAAATGATTGGATGAGCTTCTGCTCATTTACAAACTTCTGAAGCAACTACTCTTTGCAAAATGCACAGTCTATTTGCCTTTAATAAATCATCCCCTATGTGCATGGGGTGGTTGTGGCGCAACAACATTCAGATGTATAGGATGCATTCAGTGGGCAGAATTGCCCACCAAGTGTGACAGGATAATTCCTCTTGCATATGTATACCCCTGTCCACTGCCTTTGCCGCTTAAGGGGGAGCGATTGGGGGCTGTCAAAATATGGCTCAAATGTGTCTTTACCCCCCCCCCCCCCAACCACAAGAGTATACAAGCCCATTTTCCAATTCCATGAGTTGGAGGTAACCTATTCTGAGAGAAATATGGATGCTTCTATTATTATTGCCTTGTGAAAACTCTATATACACTTCTCGCTCTGTGAGTCATACACTTGATTTTGTTCTACTTTAGGTGACTAACCCACTTCTCCTATCAGAATGCACACGAGCACTGCTCCACAACCGATTGGCTTCTTGTGCTGCTTCTCCTTTTCCAGTCTGAGCTCTGCTGTACAGGAGGCTGCAAGAAGATAGTATCAGGTGAACTATAGGTACTTACACTGCCTGCATTTAAAAAACAATACATTTATTGCTGTATTAATATATTCAGACATGCATTTTTTTTGTAAATAACAAACATGTCATACTTGCCTGCTCTGTGGAGTGGTTTAGCACAGAGCAGCCCAGATCCTCCTCTTCTCGAGTCCCCCACTGGCACTCTGGACCTCTCCCTCCTGCTGAATGCCCCTATAGCAAGCAGCTTGTTATGGGGCACTCGAGATGGCTTGCTTCTGAGCTGCTGCTCTGTGTGTCCATTTACATGGAGTGTGGCTCAGCCCCACCCCCACCCCCATCCTCGCTTTCTCCTCATTGGCTCACTGGCTGTGATTGACAGTAGCGGGAGCCAATGAGGAGGAAGAGACCTGGGAGAGCTGCTGCTCTGGTGCACATCACTGGATTGAGATGGGGCTCGCTAAAGTATAAGGTAGGGGGGGGCTGCTGTACACAGAAGGTATTTTACCGTTGTGACAGACCGCCTGGCACCCCGCTTGCCTCCTGCCCTCCAAACCTTTCCAGCAGAAAGGTAGCATAAACCAGCCCTTTACCCTAATCATCGTACACAGATGATTAAGGTAAAAACCCAATCACTTTATTGAACAGAAATATAGTTTTTTTTACGCTTCCAAAAGAGGGGAAGTTCCCACGTAAACAATACAAAACAAATATTACACATTGAGATAAACATCCCACAATGGTTAGGCAACGAGGTAAAGTTGACACCAGACTAATCACATTAGCAAACAGACAGAAGCAATAGGTGACTCAATTAACAATAGGAAAAAGACAAGCGGAGTTCCACTCGTTTGTAAATTTATTAAAAGTCAGCAGCTACAAAAAAGTGTAGCTGCTGACTTTTAATAAGCACACACTCACCTGTCCCCCAGTTCAGCGATGTGGCCGCCTAAAGCCTCGCTCCTCTCCCCCTCCTCTCCATGGTGCCGTCATTGCAAGTGTGGGCAGCCAGCTGTGACAGCCAGCTTGCGGCTGCACAGCTGGGCACGCACTGCGCATGTGCGAGTCACGCTGCGCTCTCTTAGTGGCCAGGCAATCTTCTGGGACCTGTGACGTGTCCCAGAAGATTGCAGAGAGGGAGAGGCGGAGTCGCCTAGGCAGTGAGGCGAAGGAAGTGGGACAGGAAGTACCTGTCAAAACTAGGTACCCCCCCCCCCTAAAAAAATGACATGCCAAATGTGGCAGGTAAGGGGGCGAGGAGTGCTTAAAGCAGAAGTTCCACTTTTGGGTGGAACTCCGCTTTAAGGGCTCATGCACACAGGACGTTCAAAAAACACCAGCACTGCTGCCAGGAAAAAACAGCATTAAAAATGCGCTGTTAGCCACGTTTTTGAATAACGTTTATGGGCATTTTTTCGCGTTAGCGTTTTTGGGCTTTTTTTCAGTGAAAACATTCCCTATAATGTAAAAACACATCTAAAAGAGGCTAACAGTTTCCTACAGTGTTTAGCAGCGATTAGCAGCGTTTTTCATTTTTACTGCTTTTGGAAGTGCAGGTTGTCGTTATTTTCTACTGCCCCTAAATACTTATGCCTCCAAACGCCTCTGACAGTTTGTGTGCATGGACAGTCTATCATGGAGGGGTGTTTAGAGGCAGTTAAAAAAAAGGTCAGACACCTTACCACTTCCGGACCGCCGCACGCCGATGTACATCCCTAATTTGAAGAGGAATATCGTGGCTATGGCAGCAGCTAGCTGCCATAACCCGGGTATCCTCTTCTTTGGCCGGCGGTCCGCTTTCCGATAAGAGTGGTCTCTGTGGTGGATTCGCGCAAGATTACTTTTATCGGCGGCGGGAGGGGCCCCCCCCCTCCTGCTGCGCTCCGGTGCCCTCCTCCACTTACCAGAGCCAATGACAGTGGAGGCGATCAGATCTTCACACTTGCTGGCCATGGAAATGAGTGAGGGGAATATGGCCCCCGCCCATTGCAGGGCAGAAGCGACGTCAAAACGGGCAGCAGATGGGGACAGAACAGGCTGCAGATGGGGACAGAACGGACTGCAGATGGGGACAGAACGGGCTGCAGATGGGGACAGAACGGGCTGCAGATGGGGACAGAACAGGCTGCAGATGGGGACAGAACGGACTGCAGATGGGGACAGAACGGGCTGCAGATGGGGACAGAACGGGCTGCAGATGGGGACAGAACGGGCTGCAGATGGGGACAGAACAGGCTGCAGATGGGGACAGAACAGGCTGCAGATGGGGACAGAACAGGCTGCAGATGGGGACAGAACAGGCTGCAGATGGGGACAGAACAGGCTGCAGATGGGGACAGAACAGGCCTGCAGATGGGCACAGAACAGGCTGCAGATGGGGACAGAACAGGCTGCAGATGGGGACAGAACAGGCCTGCAGATGGGCACAGAACAGGCTGCACTGAAGCTGCAGATGGGCACAGATTAGGCTGCATTGAGGCTGCAGATGGGCACTAATCAGGCTGCATTGATTCTCACTGATTATTATTTTGCTTCAAATAGGTTTATTTAAAAAAACAGTTTTTTTTCCTGAAACTTCCCTCTTAAATTGGGGTGCGTGTTATACGCCGACGCATGTTATTCGACGATAAATACGGTATATAATGTTTGGGAGTTCAAAGTAATTTTCTAGTCGTTTTTTTTTTAAGTAGGAGAGGGATGACAAAATTGTCCCGGAATGGAAGTGGTTAAGGGAACTAGACATTTACCCTTTTTGGAACTTTTTTTTTTGTTCTACAAAATAAATAATAATTTAATGTCAAATCCGGCATGTAACAATAAAACCCGTGAGCCTTTTATCTTCTACACAAATACTCAAATCATTTGCTCATCTCTCAGCAATCCAAACACATTAAATATGGACTATTTGCATGAAAACACATTGTAAAAGCACCTTCCGTTGGCAGCAAAGCTGTGCCTGGCTGGGAGAGAACAAAACACGGGGCAAATGACAGTGTGACATTTATAGACACTAAACAAGTCACTGATATAGGGCATTGAATAAAGCTGACATTTAATATACGGCCACATTGTGCCAAGGCACTAAAACTGTGCAAAGGAGATTTTAGAAGTATAAAAGAGGGCATAAAGTTCAAGAAAATAATTATAATGTTGACCTGGCTATAAAATAACTTTAGTGCAGGTAGATGGAATTTGTTTTCTGTTGTCCTTTGAGACAAGGTAGAAGAATGTACGCCTGCACAACCCATATACTGGGTAAAGGGGAGACTGGCTTTTCAGAAAGCTCTCATTTTGACTTATTACTAGTCGGTTTATCTGGATGTAAAAGTTGACAAAGGATGGTTGATGTGCCATGTTTTCATGGTCATATATATTTTTTTGTGCATAGTTGTATGTGTGCCCTTTAGTGGCTGTACTAAAGGCAATTTGATATGCATTATTATTAAGTGGCCAGAATGGAGACTCTACTAGTGGAGGTGTCAGTAGGATCAGGTGCATGGCTGTGCGCGAAGATTTGCCCATACACACAGAGCAGTTCATAGACCAGTACACAGAGTCAGGGCTGTGCGTGCATCCACGCATCTTCCCATGATCATGATCACAGTGGCCTATTTAAAGTTATTGTCTATTCTCACTTTTTTAAAAAAATAAAATAACAAACATCTTATACTTACCTCCTCTGTGTAGTTGTTTTGCACAGAGCAGCCCCGATCCTCCTCTTCTCAGGTTCCGTGTCGGCACTCCTGGCCCCTCCCCCTGCCAAGTGCCCCCAGAGCGAGCTGCTTGCTCTAGGGGCCCTCATACATGCTCACTCCCGAGCTGCCTCTTTGTGTCTATGAGAGCGCAGAGCGCAACTCAGCCCCACTCCCCGCTCCCTCCTCACTGGCTGTGATTGGCACTCCTGCCCCCGCCCCCCCTACTGAGTGCGCCCATAGCAAACCGCTTGCTCTGGGGGCACTTGTGCATCCTCGCCCCTCTCTATTGACACACAGAGCGTGGCTCAGCTCCGCCCACCACTCCTTCCTCTCTGGCTGTGATGAATGGCTCCTGCTGCTGTCTCTGACCCAATGAGAAGGGAGAGAGCTGTGAAAGCTGCTGCTCTCATGCAAAGCACTGGATCAATACCAGGCTCAGGTAAGTATAAGGCGGGGGGTTGGCGAGCTGCTTGCAAAATGTTTTTTTACCTGAATGCAGAGAATGCATGAATATAAAAAAAACTTCTGTCTTTAGAACCACTTTAAGGCATAGCAAGCTAAAGGGAATTGCTGAGTGGTTGTCCTCTTTAGTAACCTGTGACCAAACCTGCATCCTGATTATCCTATGCTTTGACCTTGCTTTCCTCCTGACTCCACTTGTTTCTGATCTCCTGTGGTTGACCTCGGCTTGTGTGCTGACTCAGTCCCCTGCCTGCTGTTTTATACTTCTTCTGCCCATCTGATGTCAAGCCCTGCCTGGCTTCTGACCCTGCTCCTGCCTTCTGAATTGATACCTCTTCTGCTCAGTTGTTGCTGACTCTGTCTTGCTTTGACAATGGCTTTGACTCCTGCACCTACAAATTTCTGTGGGACAGAATTAAGTTCCAATCCTGCATCCACAGGATTTCAGCAGTATCCAGACTATCCTCTGGCCACCCACTGTCTCAGGGCCTATCACAGGCACCCTTACCTCATTCTGCTACATCTTGTCACCAACTCCAGAGGGTACTGAACAGTAGGTGTAAGGGAAGCCCTCTCGTCAGCTCAGCTTCTACTAGGTACCAGACAGGAAGACTAATAAACAGTAAGCTCAGCCTTTAAATAAGCTTTTATGAACAAGATGAATTGTGAAACAGGAAAAAAAATCAGGAAGGAAAACAACAACTCAACCATATAAATCTTTAACTAAACTCTAGAAGCTCTACTCAAATAAACAGTGGTGAAGAACAAAGGACTAGTCACCAGTATTGCCTCTGGCCTCACTTTCTGGGCAACCATTTATCTGATAGGGTCATTTTATGGGCATGTTAATTCAATGTTGGTATTGACTGACCTTCTCAGTGCAAGCCAACATCAGAACTCTACAGAACACTCTTTATACTTTTAAGATTGGTGTGGTCAAGCTTATTAGCAATGTCAGGGAAGGGGGCAAATGGAAAGTATCATTGGCCTATCAACACAAGAAACCCTTTTTTTTTTTTCCAATTTGCTTGAACATTGTAATGTGTAAGCTCCTGAGACATGAAATCACCAGAAAATCGAACCAGACACAGGCCCAAAGCCGTGGTCAGTATATACGCAGTGACACAGAGCCTGATTGGCTTTTAATGCTGTCCCTTACTCTCCCAGTTTGAGTGCTGCTGTGCAATTTGGTTACAGGAGGCAGAAATAAAGACAAATTCTGATGCTTACATTAGTTGCATTTAAAAACACTTGTGATTTTTTTCATAAATGTATATCTTTATGTACATCTCCATGGAGTTTAGTTTGAAGATCTTAGGTTGGATTTAGTCTGGTTTTACACTAATGCCGTGTACACACGGGCGGGCTTTTTGACCGTACTGGTCCGACAGGACGAATCCGTTGGACAATCCGACCGTGTGTGGGCTTCATTGGACCTGCAGCTGACTTTTTCGGTCGAAAATCAGACGGACTTTAGATTTGGAACATGTTTCAAATCTTTCTGACGGACTTGAGTCCGGTTGAAAAATCCGCTCGTCTGTATGCTAGTCCGACGGATGAAAACCGATGCTAGGGCAGCTATTGCCTACTGGCTATCAACTTCCTTATTTTAGTCCGGTCGTACGTCAACATGTATGAATCCGTTAGACTTTGGTGTGATCATGTGTAGGCAAGTCCGTTCGTTTGAAAGTCCGTCAGTCGAAAGACCGTCGGACCTTTGATGCCGAAAAGTCCGCCTGTGTGTACACGGCATTAGGCATGTGTTAATATTAGGCATTGGTATTACCATGAAAGTCTGCCAAACTGAGAGGAAATTCCAATGATTCTAACTGGCAAATCCCTGCAATTTATACACCCTTTAAGTCCTGGTGAAGGAGGAAAGCCTGAGCCCCCAAAATGTGTTGGCTGTTTAATTCTTTCTTATCCCATCTTTAAGCAAGTAAACATTTTGAAGGACACTATAACCATTGGTATTTCTCTGCATTTAGGGCATTCCTTTCAGTTCTCTTGCTTATCAGAGCTGCCTAACCTAAGCCACTGGGCTTGACAAATTAGATTTGGCAATATGGGACTAAAATTATAAATTATTCAATGATTCAACTCTGCAAACTTTTTGAATTGTCCTGGATGAAATCACTCTTATTGACAAAGCACACCAAAAATGGAGCAATCTTGCTTTATTTTTTACATTGAAGTAAAATTGACGTATGAAAAGCTACATGCCTTTGTGTTTTGCTTTCAAATGGCCATTTGTGTTATTTTTCCTCAAATCATAAGTATGCATTATCCTCAGCTGTAGAAATTACAAAAGAAGAACTCAGTCGGTATGTAATTACTGTATATGATGGAGTCACTTGGCAAGTTTCATTTAGATTCCATTCCATCTTACCAGGGAAAATATTTATCTGTGTTACATTTGGTGGAACCCTGGGGGTGTCTCCATTTTCTTATCAAAATCCGTTTTGTCTCAAATCAGCTGGATCTAGTTCTGTTATACAATGTGAATTATCAGGCCAAGAATGAATTTCAGTCGTATAATTTGCACATTGTATGGATTCTGCCAGTGGCTTTGTTTGCTTTCAATTAGAGTAGAACGTCTAAATAGTTAAGATGTATGCTGTATGTTATTCATCCTTATTGCCTTGTTTTGGCTCCTCTGTATTTTGGGAGTCGTAGTGTTTGAAAAAAGATTTTTTTTTTTTATAATTTGTTTGTTATTAAGGCTCTTAGGATACTGATGCCATATTGGGAGTTGAGGAGTAAGGAACTTTATCCTTCAAACAGGGCGAGAAAAGCCAGTTATGATGATATAGCACTTACATTGGTCATAGAGATGGCAATTTGATAGAGCAATCAAACTTTGGATTCTATTTTTGTTGAAATCACCAAAGCAACTGAAGACATAAAATGGTGGTTTCGATCGAGTGCAAGGAGATGGAATCAACATTGCCTCGCTTGAACATGAAAGAAAAATCCAATAACTTTTGACAGTATTGCTATAGTGTTTTTCCCATTTTAGTTCGATTTTTCAATAATCTGTATTGAAGCTGTCAAACTGTAGTCCAGTTTCGAATTCACAATAAACCAAATTCTGGTGGTTGAATGGAATGGTAGCTTATTTACTAGAGTTTGAGGTGAATTGAAAGTGGCTACAATTAACTGGAATAGAAATTTGTATTACCAGCTTTACAGTATTTTGCCACTTTTCCTGAATCCCACCTTCTGATGGCCCCATCAATATGACACAGTGGTCAGAAGAAGGAGTAGATGAGGTATACCTATTAACCACTTGCTTACTGGGCACTTAAACTCCCCTCCTGCCCAGACCAATTTTCAGCTTTCAGCGCTGACGCACTTTGAATGACAATTGCGCGGTCATACAACACTGTACCCAAATGAAATTTTTAGCATTTTTTTCCCACAAATAGAGCTTTCTTTTAGTGGTATTTAATCACAGCTGGGATTTTTATTTTTTGCTAAACAAACAAAAAAAGATGGAAAATTTTGAAAAAAAAAAATTCATGTTTAATAGTTTGTTATAAAATTTTGCAAACAGGTAATTTTTCTCCTTCATTGATATGCACTGATGAGGCGGCACTGGTGGGCACTGATAGGCTGCACTGGTGGGCACTGATAGGCTGCACTGATGGGCACTGATAGGCACAGTTAAGGTGGCACTGATAGGCACAGATAAGTTGGCACTGATGGGGACAGATAAGGCGGTACTGATGGGCACAGATAAGGCGGCACTGATGACCACTGATAAGATGGCACTGATGGGCCCTGATGGGTGGCACGGATGGGTGGCACAGATGGGCACTGGTAGGTGACACTGATGGGCACTGATAGGTGGCACTGATGTGCAGCACTGTTGTTGAAGCACTGATTGTGGGCACTGATGGGTGGCATTGTGGGCACTGATGGGTGGCGCTGGTGGGCACTGGTAGGCAGCACTGTTGTCTATTGCTAGGTGGCACTGGCAGGGGGCACAGGTGGGCACTGATGACCTGGCAGCAGCCTGCCGTGATCGGGACTGATGTCCCTCTCACAGTCGCCGGTGATCGGCTTTTTTTTCTCCTCACACTGTCAGCGCGAGGAGAAAAAATAGCCGATTACCGGCTCTGTTGACATCACATGATCAGCTGTCATTGGCTTTAAAGTGATTCTAAAGGAAAGAATAAAAACCAAAAAAAAAAAACCAAACATGTTATACTTACCTGCTCTGTGCAATGGTTTTATCTAGAGCAGCCCCGATCCTCTTCATTTTGGGCCCCCGCCAGCAGTCCTGGCTCCTCTCCCCTGCTGAGTGCCCCCAATTGCAAATCTCTTCTATGGGGGCACTTGAGCAGGTTTGCTTCCAAGCTGTTCTCTGTCTGTTCATTCGCACACAGAGCACTCTTTCCTCATTGGCTCACTGGCTGTGATTTACAACAGTAGAAGCCAATGGCACCTGCTGCTGTGTGGGCCAATGAGGATAGAGAACCGGGAGAACCTCTGCTGTCATGCACATCGCTAGATCTAGATGGGGCTCAGGTACGTATAAGGGGGAGGGAGCTGCACACAGAAGTTTTTTATGCATAGAATGCAATAAGGTAAAAAACCTTCAGCCTTTAGAACCACTTTAATTCAGTTTTTCACCCAGACATGCCTGTAGTGCATCAGTTCAACTCTTGCCTTTTTTAAACTTTCCTAAATGTCCCAAATAACACCCCTCTAAATAAAGACAAAAAAACATTTTGTCAAGCAAATTTTATCCAAGTAGCTCATTGAGTTAAAGCGAAACTTCACTCTCAACAAATATTGATTATTTTAAATACCTATGCTGTTAGCATTAGTAAATAGATAGGAAGGTATATCATATGTACTTGTTTCAAACTTTTTTTTATATTTATTCCATTACTTCCTGGTTTCCTGCCTTGACAAATGATGTCATACCCAGGAGTCTCCAGGGGAAGAGGAGCGTTTTTCTCCACTAAGCACACCCTCCTGCCTGCATGCCCGAGCTTAGGGCAGATAGATTCCAGGAAGTAAATGCTACCTGAATCATCTGCCCTTACTCAAGATGGACATGGCCAGAAATGCTGGGGGGGGGGGGGTTTCTAAAGTGATTTCTCAGCAAAATAAAGCACAGAGACATGGATGGATGAGGGAGTTTGCTTTGAATACTTAAAATTTATTAAATTGCGTTTTTGGTTTGTGGTGCTTTGATGCAGTGTAGTCCACCTTTAAATTATTGCCATAACTGGGTTTAGCAAAAACAAGGTTTCTTTTATAATGCAAACACTCTGAAATTGCAATTTAAAAATAGTGTATGCATGCACACCTGCAAATAGAGTTAAGCCAGCCATAGACTGTTTGAATCTAGGTCAGTTCAGCAGGGAGTGGTCGAAATTTGAACCTTGTATGGGCAAGCTGATTGTACCCAAGTTGGTCGATCAATCAACTTGGAGAAAAGATTGATTGCTATGCCCTAGGGTGGCAATCAAAACACCCTAAATACCAAAGTGCCACATCCTAATACTGTATATAGAAATTGAAGGATAAGGAAAAATTGACTTTAACGGCACATATAGAAAAATATAACACATTTTAATAGTACACATATAATGACTACATATACAGTGCACATTTAATAAAATCTAAATGTGTTTTATTAAATGTGCACTGTATATGTAGTCATTATATGTGAACTATTAAAATTTGTTATATTTTTCTATACATGTCGTTAAAGTCCACTTTTCCTTATCCTTCCATTTCAATCAATCAACTTGGGAACAACCAGAGCCTGTTGGAGTTTTCATGTGATTATATACAGTGGCTACAACTGCTAGCAACAATCACTGTGTGTTCTCCCAGCCTGGAGGGATCCCCCCATCAACAGTGCGCCTTAATGAGCGTTGTGAGCATACCCCAACATTTATATCCTCACTGATAACTCAATCACCTTAATCCAATCGCAGTGGAATATGTCAAGACAGATGTTGATTGTCTAAGACCTTCAGCCATGTAATGTCCAAAGAATAATACTTCTAATAGACTTTATGATACCATTGAATGGATTATGTAATTAGATTAAGGTGGTTTCACAACTTTCAAACCTCCCATGCTCTTCTTAGACGATCAACATCTGCCTTAACACAATCCATGGTGACTGGGTTAAGCGTCTGAGTTACCCAGGTGGATATAAATGCTGAGGTATGTTTCTGGCACTCATTAGACCCTAAGGCCCCTTTCACACCAGCGGACCAATCAGGTGACCCGATCGAACCACCCATTGTTCTCTATGGTCCGGCGGATGTCAGCGGACAAGTGTCTGCTGTCACCCGCCGGCATCCGATCTAATCCTGTCCGCTAAAAATAGATGGATTGGGATACGTTTGCCATCCGTTTGTCAGATCGGATCAGATGATAATTGAATGGAAACTGACATGGAGTCCGTTTCCATCTGACTGCCTCATAGAGAACAGCGGGCCTAGAGATGTGAAGGCCCGGGAAAAAAACTGAAAACTTCGGAAAAAAAAAAAATGTTTCCGTTTTTTTCCTGAAGGCTTTTTTGTTTTTTTTTTCCAAAAAATTGGAAAAATTGAAAAAAGAAAAAAAAAATTGTGGAATATTTTATTTTAACATGATGAATAAAATATTTTAAGACAGGGTGTTCACCTTAAAGTGGGGTTCCACCCAAAAAACAAAAATACCTGGAAAAATTCTAAAAAAAAAAACAAAAAAACATTTGGATATTTTTTTTTTTTTTTCACTTACCTCTAAATGCCTGTTGCTAGGGGGTCCCTCGTAGTCTGCCTGTTCCTTTGCCTGGGCTGGTGACATCACTTCCCCCTCGGCACAGGAAGGGCTCCGCTCTGCTCCCTCCCTCCTGTCAATCATCTGGGACCCATTACAGGTCCCAGGTGATTGAGCGGCCAATCACGGCTCGCGACGCCGCTCGCACAGGCGCAGTGGGTGCCAGGCTGTGAAGCCACAGCCCGGCGTCCACAGTTGAAATGCCGGCGCCGACGAGCGGAGGGGGGGGACGAGCGGGGCTTCGATCCCCCACATCGCTGGACACAGGGACAGGTGAGTGCCCAATTAAAAGTCAGCAGCTGCAGTATTTGTAGCTGCTGACTTTTATTTATTTTTTTTTTTTTTGACGGCCCCCCTGGGTGGAACTCCTCTTTAAGTTTTTAGAAGTTCCTAATTGTGATGACAGACAAAAAAAGAGTAGCTGCAGAAGCAGAGACGGATACTGACAATTTCAGCTCAGAAAATTATTCTGATTAAATGTCCATTGAAACTTAGTCCCTCTCTATTCTTAACACTTCCCCCATCTTCAATTCTTTTTATGAGAATGGAGTTTTTATTTTTGTGTAATACTGTGGAGAGGAAATATGAAAAATTGTTACTTTTGGTTTTGAAAATTGTTTTGTGGAGGCTTTTTGGCTGTTCCACATAAACTAGTAAGCAGTTCAGGAGATTGTTGCTCCCTTTGTTACAAATAAATATTATAAAAAGTAAATTCAGTTTGTGAGAATTGTTTGGCTACACTTTATTTTTAATATGCTAGTTGTGATAATTTTATGCCAAGTCAACTTGTCCATAGTCATATTTTATGTTCCTAAAGTAACAGAATGACTTTCAATCTTAAAAAGACAAAAAAGTGCTAATGTAGCATTTTTTTCAATTTTTCCGAAAATTTCAGTTTTTTCTCCCAAAAAACGGAAAAAAATCGGGGTTTTTTCCGAGCCTCAAAATTTCTGGAAATTTTACATCTCTAAGCAGGCCTGTCTTCCGCCTGCTCAGCGGGGGTCAGTGGAAAGATCCCCCCCCTGAGCAGGCAGATCCGCTTGGATGGATTCCATTCTGTGTGGCAGAGGCCTAATACCGCGTACACACGGGCGGACTTTTCGACCGGACTGGTCCGACAGACTTTCCAGCGGACTTTTGACTGACTTCCGACGGACTTTCTAACTAACGGATTTGCCTACACACGATCACACCAAAGTCCGACGGATTCGTACACCGGACTAAAATAAGGAAGTTGATAGCCAGTAGCCAATAGCTGCCCTAGCGTTGGTTTTTGTCCATCGGACTAGCATACAGACGAGTGGATTTCTGGGTCCGGCGGAGTTACGACGTAAACATTTGAAGCATGTTCCAAATCTAAAGTCCGTCAGATTTGCGACTGGAGGTCCGCTGAAGGTCTGGTGAAGCCCACACACGATCGGATTGTCCGCCGGATTTGGTCCGTCGGCGTCCGTCAGACCAGTCCGGTCGAAAAGTCCGACCGTGTGTACGCCCCATAAGAAGTGTCTTGTGTAAGATGCAAACCGTCTTTGACATCACAGAACAAACCGGTGGAATGAGACTAACTGCCACCAGCTATACTTTTTCTAGAGTCATAGTTTTTGTTCACTATTTTGGCAAAGGAAAGAGCCACTTTAAATCTACAACATCTGATATACTGATACTATCCAATGTGTCATCATGACATAAGTAAATAATCTTGCAGACCCACAATCTAATAAAGCAGTTAATGAATTCACAATGCTCCATTGCCATGCCTGCTGGCAGCTTATCATTCCATTTTAATTAACCTTTAATATTAATCAAACAAATTATATTTGGAAAGGTATGGACTTGAATACTTCCTCGCTCCCATTCTCCTATAATACTGTTCTGTTATTTATTTTTTTTTCTTTTTATACAATCTAATTAAGTGGTCTTCCTACATTTCTGCAGAGCACAGGTTTTATTTATTGGTCAATACCAACGGTAATAAATAATGTATTGCTCTTACAGTGCACCAACGTACACCGCAATTATTTGGTGCCATTGGAAGCTAAAGATTAGTTAATACCTAGTAATTAGATTCCCTATGAAGTGATTCATACTGTTTATGGAAAAACATACCCATGGTCTATATGTTACTTTGTTACTTTACAGCAAGACATCTCCATAAAAATCAACGTCAAACATGTCAAAATTAGTATGCTAAAAATATAATTATCATGCCAATCAAAGTCAAAACGAGTAAATTATTTTAAAAGTTTCCAGCCAGTAATTCAGAAAATTGCAGTAAACAGGCAATTATAGAAAATGCTAGCTTAAACTCTATATTTGATAGCTCACCTTCAACTCCTCAAATCATAAGCATAAAGATTCTTCAGTATGCATGATTCCAACCATTTTGGATGACTGACTGCGTCAGATCAAATATCAAAGTGCAAAGATCAAATCTGATCTTGCGGCAAATCCGCCGCAGAGACCACCATTATCGTTAACCGAACCGCCGCCTGAAGAGATTGATACCTTGGTTGTGGCAGCAGCTGCTGCCATTACCGAAATATCCCTCTTCAAAGTCAGGACGTATATAGTCGTGCAGCGGTCGGTAAGTGGTTTTAAGGCCACCTGCTGGTGGCACTGTGGTTCCCTAGGTGGAGGGTTGTAATTCCAGTGTCTACCAGCAGTTGTCTCCCAGCAGCCAGCAGATTCCCGTAATCAGTTTCCACTTGATGCTGGCTGCTGGGAGGGTATTTAAGTACACCCCTTATTAGTGTCTTTTGCGTCAGTGTTTTGTCTGCTAGTTAGAGACTTTCTTGCTAATTATCCCGAGTCTTATTTCTGATCCTGCCTTATACCTTTATCCTGTGCCTTACTGCCTTGTATCTGCTCCCCTTGTTCCTGATTCCAGTCTTGGTTCCCCCATTCCCTGCATCTACAGTTTTAACCTGTGACCTGTGTTCTTTGTAAATAATGTAAATATTATATTGTAATTAGGTTGTTAGGTATTTTGTCCATCAGTTTATGGTTCACTTGTATTTTCACGTTTGCTGTGTATTTTGGTTGCTGTCTCCGTTTCCTGAGTGTAACCACGCAGATCCGGCCCTTCCTGCTACTGATTCCTGTCGTTTTTGTTTTTGGGTTTAGATACAATATAACCTACCGGGGAATTTGCTTGTTCACAGGACTATGCTAGATGATATTTCCAGGTACAGGAAATGTGCACCAATACTGCTATATATGATGGCAAAACATACTTACAAAAAAATATTGTATGAAAAAAAATGATTGAAAATTCTAAAATTAAGCTTTCTTCGCCCCCCATTCACACTGATCAGTTTTTGATAGGTTGTTCAGATAAAAAAAGCCGGATAAAACTGTATGAAAAATTGATCCCTTTAAATTCTATAGAACTCTTCACACTGGTCCGTTGTGTTTTTAAAAGTCCTGCTTGCTTCATTTTTGGTGCGATAAAAAAAAATTTACCCAGCTGCTGTGTTGCATAGCGAAAAAACCCTAAAAAAGAATCTTTAGTTGCTTTTGGTCTCTTTCTTTCTCTCTCTTTCATAGACATGATGAGGGGCTCCAGCGTTTATAACCAATGCAGAGAAAAAACAAACTTTTTGTCTCAGAATCTTAATAAGTCCTGTTCTGGGTTCTGGAGCCAGGAGTCTTTGTAGGGCTTACCTTAAATCGAGGCTTCATTCTTAAAGTCAACTATCCACAGTCCTTTATATACAGTATGTTAACTGACTGATGCTCAGGACTCTCTTTTTCGATCAGTTGTGGGAGCCTGCTGCTGGGTAAAAAGGCTGACTGCTGTCAGAACACTGAAAAGGTGCAAGTGCTGCCTGTTTGGGGGAACCCATTAGTGGGCACCTTGTTAGTCACGAGCTGATCTTAGTTTAGTTAGTGGCTCAGGTGAGCAAATGTTTTGTTTGTTTTATGCTATGGACTTGCTGTACAAAGTCTTCCTTCATTAAAATTAGTGGTTGTTTTCTGCTTTGCTGAATAAAAGTGCAAGTCAAACCTGCTTGAATTTTTTCTGGGTCTTCCTGCTGTCAATACCAGTTGAACGGCACTAGAAGCACCAGCCTACATTCCATTCTTGAAGCCAATGGAAAGGAAAGACAGACTCTGGTGGTAGGGGACATAATTCTTATGCCGCGTACACACGGTTGGAATTTACGACAACAAATGTTCGATGTGAGCTTGTTGTCGGAAATTCCGACCGTGCGTAGGCTCCATCGGACATTTTTTGTCGGAATTTATGACAAAATTTGAGAGCTGGTTCTTTTCATAAATTCCGATCGTGTGTACACAATTCCGACGCACAAAATTCCACGCATGCTCGGAATCAAGCAGAAGAGCCGCACTGGCTTTTGAACTTAATTTTTCTCGGCTCGTCGTACGTGTTGTACGTCACTGCGTTCTTGATGTTCGGCATTTCCGACAACATTTGTGCGACCGTGTGTATGCAAGACATGTTTGAGCCAACATCTGTTGGAAATAAATCGAGGATTTATTTTTCCAGGAGAATGTCCGGTCGTCTGTACGTGGCATAAGAAGGACAGAGAGGGCAATCTGTCACAAAGACCTGTATGTTATCTACCAGGCGCTCGGGTTTGGCACATCACGGATCTGGTGGACAGATTACTGGGGAAGACCCGGTTGTCATGGTGCACGTTGGCACCAATGACAAAGTCAGAGGAAGATGGAGTGTCCTAAAAAAATGATTTTAGGGACTTAGGAGCTAAATTGAGGAAAAGGACCTCCAAGGTGGTATTCTCAGAAATACTACCGGTACCTCGAGCCACACCATAAAGGCAGAGGGAGATTAGGGAAGTAAACAAGTGGCTTATTAGCTGGTGGAGAAAGGAGGGGTTTGGGTTCCTGGAAGAATTGGGGCAACTTCTCAGTCGGTTACCACCTCTATAGAAGGGACGGGCTGCACCTAAATGGGGAAGGTGCAGATCTGCTGGGAGTGAAGATGGCCGGAAAGTTAGAAGGGCTTGTAAACTAGGCGACGGGGGCAGGGTCCAGAAGTAGACCTAGTCAGCGTGGAACATATTCCAGAGGTTAGTATTGAGGACATTAGTGGTAGGTTGACTAAAGCACCTGAACCCGAGGTACGTATAGTAACAAGTCCTATTTGCAACCCCAGAGCACCCAATAAGGAGATAGTATGCGACCGGTCTAAACTACGTGACATGTTCACCAATGCCAGCAGTCTGGCGGACACATTTGGAGAACTAGAACTACCGTTGTACGAGGAGGATTTCGATTTTTTAGGAATTACAGAGACTTGGTTCGACAGCTCTCATGATTGGCTGGCAACCATTCAAGGGTATTCCCTATATCGCAGGGATAGAGAGGGTAAAAAAGAGGGAGGGGTATGCCTGTATATCAAAAATGATGTACAAGTGAATGTGAGAGATGACATCACTAAGGGAGCAAGGGAGGAGGTGGAATAGGGAGGGGAGTAAGGAAACTAAGGGGAAAGTAATGCTGGGAGTATGCTATAGGGCCCCTGTCATGAAGTTTGGAATAGTGGCTGATTCATAATGCTGGGACAAATACTGTTAGGAGACGCTGATGTCAATTCCAGCCACCTGTCTGTTCCCTGCTAGAATGTGTATTGTAAATAAGTCTACTATGGGATCTAAGAGTCATTAGATCCCCATTGTTGTTTGTGTTAATTAACTCTGCTATTGTGTGAAGAAGAGTCTATGTTGATTGTGTTTTCTGAACTACAAGACGGCCAGTCTGGCCTAAAGGTCATGCCTGAGTCATCTAGGCTGTCTAAAGGGATTAGTTAATTAGCCCATGTTAATTAGGTTTCTGGTCACAGGTGTATTGTTAGAGTAATATGAGCCGGAGGTATGCACCTCCACTTTTAGTGTATAAAAGAGCCTGTATTTTGCAATAAAAGAGATTCCTGTTTGAACTTACATACAGCCTGCCTGGTGTTTGTTCTGAGCTATCACAACTGGATTGGAACGGCACATAGCTGTAGTTCTAATCCTGGAGCATCGGATGACTGAACAATCAGATGTTGCGATCTGCAATCTGATTCTATAGCAGCAGAGTAGTGTCGGGAGAGTGTAACCGAGCGAGCAGGGGCTCGTTACAGCCCCTAACCAGTGGGAGGAGACGGAGGCGGACCTCCTATTACAATTTGGATTAGCGGCAAGAAGTGTCATCATAATGGGGGATTTTAATTATCCAGACAGACTGGGTGGAAGGAGCCACGCATTTATCTAAGGCTCACCAGTTCCTAAATATCTTACAGGACAATTTCATAGGTCAGATGGTAACTGCACCTACTAGAAACAAAGCGTTACTAGGCCTACTGATTACCAACAATACAGACCTGATCACGGATGTGGAGATACGTGGCAATTTAGGAAACAGCGATCACAGGTCAATTAGTTTTAGTATAAATCACACAAATAGGAAACATATGGGGAATACAAAGACATTGAATTTCAAAAGAACCAACTTCCCTAAACTCTGATCCTTGTTTGAAGATAATAATTGGGATAAAATCTTAGGAACAAAGAATACGGAGGAAAAATGGGTATGCTTTAAGAACATATTAAATAAGAGCTTTAGCCAGTGCATCCCAATGGGAAATAAACTTAAGAGAGCTAATAAAAATCTTGGGTGGCTTAACTCTAACATAAAAATGCATATAAAAGCAAAGGAGAATACCTTCACAAAATACAAGGCTGAGGGATCATCATCAGCATTCCAACTTTACAAAGAATGCAACAAGAAATGTAAGGGTGCAAGTAGGGCGGCTAAGATGGAACAGGAAAGGCACATGAGAGTAAAAAAATCCCAAGAAATTCTTTAAGTACATAAATAGTAAGAAAGGGAGGTCAGATCATATTGGTCCTATAAAGAATGATGAAGGGAATCCACGGTCCGGCCCGGTTAACAGGCAATCGCGGGTGCCCGGCGGACATCGCGGCCGCCGGGCACACGCACCGGGTCCCGAGCAACGCGGCGGGCGCGCGCGCGCCCCCTAGGCGGCCGGGAACCCGAGGCCGTCCTATGACGTCCACCCAGGATGGGAGATCCCATCTGTGGACGTCATTTGACTATAGGCGGGTAGGGAAGTGGTTAAAAAAGGGCCAAGATACATCCTTGGTAATTACAGACCAGTTAGCCTAATGTCAATAGTATGCAAACTCTTGGAGGGGATGATAAGGGACTATATACATATATAAGATTTTAGTAATGACAACGGTATCATTAGCAGTAATCAGCATGGATTCATGAAGAATTATTCTTGCCAAACCAATCTATTAACCTTCTATGAGGAGGTGAGCTGTCATCTAGATAAAGGAAGGCCCGTAAACATGGTGTATCTGGATTTTGCAAAAGCATTTGATACAGTTTCCCATAAACGTAGGGTGACCACATTTCCAAACTGCCATTCAGGGACACCCCCCCCGCACCCGCGCCCCCCCCAAAAAAAATCAACGGGGCAGCGCTGCTATACCGCCGGCAAAATGCCGCTTCGGGGGGGGTTAAAACCGTGCCGCTAGCGACCAAATAGCGCCGCTAAAATGACAGTAAAGTGGTGCTAAAAATAGCGCCACTTTACCTCTGACACCCGGGGTGGCACAGTGTGAAAGGGGTCTAATACCAAGGTGGTCACCCTATTTGGAATAGATAGCCAAGTACATATGTGAAAAGAAAAAAAAAGGAAATTTTATTGTTACGAACATACAGTATCAGATTCTAGAAGGAACATTGTTAAAAGCAATACATTATTCATTGCAAGCATGCATGTTCTCATAGAATAGTATTAGTGAGTGAGTAGTGTAAAAAAACCTGGAAGTTTGGCTGGTGGCTCGGGACGCGGCCCTCGTGGGCGGGGGGAGGCTCAGGAGGAGAGAAGTTGGGCTGCTGGCCTGGCAATGAGCTGCAGGCAGTGGGAGTAGTCGGCCCCGGGACTGGCACTGGGCACAGGCTGCCGTGGTGGATCCTGGCTTACCAGCAGTGCCAGTGGAATGGACAGGGGGACAGTGGAATGGACAGAGGGACAGTGGAATGGACAGGGGGACAGGGGGACTGTGGGATGGACAGGGGGACTGTGGGATGGACAGGGGGACAGTGGGATGGACAGGGGGACTGTGGGATGAACAGGGGGACTGTGGGATGGACAGGGAGACAGTGGGATGGACAGGGAGACAGAGGGATGGACAGGGGGACTGTGGGGTGGACAGGGGGACTGTGGGGTGGACAGGGGGACTGTGGGATGGACAGGGGGGCTGTGGGATGGACAGGGGGACTGTGGGGTGGACAGGGGGACTGTGGGGTGGACAGGGGGACTGTGGGATGGACAGGGGGACTGTGGGATGGACAGGGGGACTGTGGGATGGACAGGGGGACTGTGGGATGGACAGGGGGACTGTGGGATGGACAGTGGGGCAGATAGGGGAACAGTGGAATGGACAGGGAGACTGTGGGATGGACAGGGGGACTGTGGGATGGACAGGGGGACAGAGGGATGGACGGGGGGACAGAGGGATGGACGGGGGGACAGAGGGATGGACAGGGGGACTGTGGGATGGACAGGGGGACTGTGGGATGGACAGGGAGACTGTGGAATGGACAGGGGGACAGTGGAATGGACAGGGGGACAGTGGAATGGACAGGGGGACAGTGGAATGGACAGGGGGACAGTGGAATGGACAGGGGGACGGACAGGGGGACTGTGGGATGGACACGGGAACTGTGGGATGGACAGGGGGACTGTGGGATGGACAGGGGGACAGTGAAATGGACAGGGGGACAGTGAGATGGACAGAGGGACAGTGAGATGGACAGAGGGACCTTGGGATGGACAGGGGGACAGTGAGATGGACAGGGGGACAGTGAGATGGACAGAGGGACCTTGGGATGGACAGGGGGACAGTGAGATGGACAGGGGGACAGTGAGATGGACAGAGGGACAGTGAGATGGATGGACAGGGGGACAGTGAGATGGACAGAGGGACCTTGGAATGGACAGAGGGACAGTGAGATGGACAGAGGGACCTTGGGATGGACAGGGGGACAGTGAGATGGACAGGGGGACAGTGGGATGGACAGGGGGCAGTGGGATGGACAGGGGGCAGTGGGATGAACAGGGGGCAGTGGGATGGACAGGGGGACTGTGGGATAGACAGGGGGCAGTGGGATGGACAGGGGGACTGTGGGATGGACAGGGGGACTGTGGGATGGTAAGGGGGACTGTGGGATGGACAGGGGGCAGTGGGATGGACAGGGGGACTGTGGGATGGACAGGGGGACTGTGGGATAGACAGAGGGACAGTGGGATAGACAGAGGGACAGTGGGATGGACAGAGGGACAGTGGGATGGACAGAGGGACAGTGGGATGGACAGGGGGACTGTGGGATGGACAGGGGGCAGTGGGATAGACAGAGGGACAGTGGGATGGACAGGGAGACAGTAATGGACTGTACATACCTCTCTCCTGCTGTCCCGTTCTGTAAGCTGTGGGTTGCACTTGCTCCCTGCACACTGGCTCCTCCTTCTTCTGGGCTCCTGCACGAGTTCTGCTGCTCTGCATTGACAGGGGCGATGGGGTCAGGGCGGCCGCTGCTTTGCTCTGCATGCAGAGAGAGGGAATGAGGGAGCCGGAATTCCTCAGACCTCAGTATCCCCCGCAGGCCAGGAACTCTGCCAGCAGCCGCCATACGCTCGTCTGCATCGAGCATCGCCCCTCCCCCCCACACACACGGGCTGCCTGTGGGCAGCACGTACCTGAGGAATCATGGGGGACAGGGCAGGCTGGACCACTGGAGTCCCTGCACGGGGGGAGACCTGGGTGCTGAGGAGTGTCTGCCTCGTTGCTGGTGTATGATGATTATAGGGGCTGGAGCCTGGAAGAAGTCACTTGGGCTGCCCACCCCCACGCTACGCCACTGGGCTGGCCCGGCTGGATGACATCATTGACATTCGGCAGTCAATTGATAATTGCGAACGGCTGCATCATATTCATTCCGGGACACTGTATGGTCCCGGAATGGAGGTGCCCGGGACCCGGGACAGACCTGCTGATTGCGGGAATGTCCCGGGCAATCCGGGACACGTGGGCACCCTACATAAACGTTTACTGTACAAAGTAAGGTCAGTTGGCATGGACCATAGGGTGAGTACATGGATTGAAAACTGGCTACAGGGGCGAGTTCAGAGGGTAGTGATAAATGGGGAGTAAGCAGGGTCCCCCAGGGTTCTGTACTGGGACCAATCCTATTTAATGTATTCATAAACGACCTGGAGGATGGGGTAAACAGCTCAATCTCTGTATTTGTGGATGATACTAAGCTAAGTAGGGCAATAACTTCTCAGCAGGATGTGGAAGCCTTGCAAGAAGATCTACACAAATTAATGGGGTGGGCAACTACATGGCAAATGAGGTTTAATGTAGAAAAATGTAAAATAATGCATTTGGGTGGCAAAAATATGAATGCAATCTACTCACTAAGGGGAGAACCTCTGGGGGAATCTAGGATGGAAAAGGACCTGGGGGTCCTAGTAGATGACAGGCTCAGCAATGGCATGCAATGCCAAGCTGCTGCAAGCAAAGCAAACAGAATATTGGCATGCATTAAAAAGGGGATCAACTCCAGAGATAAAAACGATAATTCTCCCGCTCTACAAGACTCTGCACCTGGAGTATGCCAGTTCTGGGCACCAGTCCCCAGGAAGGATGTGCTGGAACTGGAGAGAGTCCAGAGAAGGGCAACAAAACAAATAAAGGGTCTGGAAGACCTTAGTTATGAGGAAAGGTTGTGAGCACTGAACTTGTTCTCTCTGGAGAAGAGACGCTTGAGAGGGGATATGATTTCAATGTACAAATACCGTACTGGTGACCCCACAATAGGGATAAAACTTTTCTGCGAAAGGGAATTTAATAAGACACGTGGCCATTCACTAAAATGAGAAGAAAATCGGTTCAACGTTAAACTGCGTAGAGGGTTCTTTACTGTAATAGCGGTTAGGATGTGGAATTCTCTTCCACAGGCGGTGTTTTTAGCGGGGGAGCATCGATAATTTAAAAAAGCTATTAGATAAGCACCTGAATGACCACAACATACAGGGATATAAAATGTAATACTGACATAAAATCACACACATAGGTTGGACTTGTATCTTTTTTCAACCTCGCCTACTATGTAACACTACTATGTAACTAAGTCAGCTATTGTTAAAAATCTTACTTATAGTCAGTTTTATTTTTAAAAGATTGCATGAAAATCAAATAAACAAAACAGAAAATAAATCCTCGCCATGCAGGTACTAACTAAACAGTTCAGGATCCTAACTCACAGGTGAAGGGCTTCTCCCAGTCACCCACAAAACAAAGGTAAACAAAGCAGACATCATATCAGAGTCTCTCTCTCTCTCTCTCTCTCTCTCTCTCTCTCTCTCTCTCTCTCTCTCTCTCTCTCTCTCTCTCTCTCTCTCTCTCTCTCTCTCTCTCTCTCTCTCTCTCTCTCTCTCTCTCTCTCTCTCTCTCTCTCTCTCTCTCTCTCTCTCTCTCTCTCTCTCTCTCTCTCTCTCCCTCTCTCTCTCTCTCTCTCTCTCTCTCTCTCTCTCTCTCTCTCTCTCTCTCCCCCCCCTACACTCCTGCTTTATTTATATCATCTGTTGGTGGACCGCAAAATCTGGTCCGGAACCAACCCTAGTAAAACCCGGACGGATTCCACCTTAGTTCTCTGCAAATGAACGCATGCGAGGTGAAACACAACATCCACCAATCACCTCGCCTTTCATAATGTCACTATATATATATATACAGTAAAACCTTGGTTTGAGAGCGTTTTGCAAGACAAGCTACATTTTTAAATAAATTTTGACTTGATATACAAGCGATGTCTTGATATACAAGTAGCGTCATGTCACAACTGAGTATAAAAGAGAAGAGTGTAGCAATATGGTTACATTTAATGAAGGTACAACATTTAGCAACATATTGCTACACTTAGAGGCGCCTCTCTTCTCTTTAATACTCAGTAGCTCCTGCTGGATTTTTGCTTCTAATCCTCTTGTGGAGGCTTCCATTTGTCGATGGACATTTTTTGGTTACACAACCTATCACATTGCTATAATCTTTTTATAAGGACTATAAATTGAAGGACCTATGAATAAATGGTTGTGGAACAAATCATCTGAGTTTCCATTATTTCTTCTGGGGAAATTTGCTTTGATATACAAGTGCTTTGGATTACAAGCATGTTTCTGGAACTAATTATGCTTGCAATCCAAGGTTTTACTGTATATATAAAAGATGTTAAATAAAAGGATAACCAAACGCAAGAACAAAAATACAATATATTGAAGCTTACAGTCCTTAGATGTGTTGCTGCATTCATTTTTTTTCAAGCTTGGAACATTTTCAGCAAGTACAAAAAATACTTGTTGACCTTGCCAGAAAAGCAATGTCTTTGTCACTTTCTGTGGGGTACACCAAAGAATATCTCCTCTTTAGCTATCTTCTGTAAACGACCACTAGCCATGCACCTATGTAATGGAGGTGAAGAGATACAGACATGTTTATAGTTAATAATAGGAGTGTAGCCTAGGGTGACAACCTTGGCTCCCTTCATAGATACAGTGGAGGAGTGACGTAGCCACCTAGGAACAGGAAATGTGTTATTTGCTAATTTACTGGGTGAGAATAAAGAAAAAAAAGCTTGAAAAAAGATAATGGATGTAGCCACCAAACCAAGGACCAGTGATCTGCAATATATTTCAGTTTTGGTTTTGGGTTTACAGTAGATACATTTTAACTTCCAATGGCCTAATATTAGCGTAGCATTCGAAGCACAAGTGAAAATAGGAACAGGCAGGTAAGTCCAAAGGTAATAACAGTACAAGGGTTTCTTGTCCAATTTTAGTCTTCCATACAGTAACAAAAAATCTTCTCTTGTGTGTTACACGAAGTGGAAAACCTAGAAATTACACTACACAAGAGTATAAAAGGTGTTTTAACTCCAGCAATAGAGTCAGGTTTTCTGTGGATTTTCTTGCTGACTTTAGTTGTTTCTCTCTACTCCAATTAAAATGGTTGTAAACTCTTACATGAAGTGACTAGTGATACACCGAGATGAAACAAATCCCTCTCTTCTCTACAGCCTTCTAAAACACACAGAGCAAAGACTGTTTTTCAGCTCCAGCAGGCAGGGGGTGGGAATCTGACATCACAAAGAGAACAGTGTAGACTGTAGAGCAAGGAGCTTAGTGTAATCTGAGACCTGGATGGAGGGAAAGGACACACCCCTTCTACACGGCAGTATTTATCCCTTTCATGACTAAGCCTATTTTTGAAATTTGGTCTTTACAAGTTAAAATCCGTATTTTTTGCTAGAAAATTACTTAGAACCCCCAAACATTATACATATTTTTTTAGCAGAGAATCTAGATAATAAAATGGAGATTGTTGCAATATTTTATATCACATGGTATTTGTGCAGCGGTGTTTTAAACGCAAATTTTTGGGAAAAGGGAAACTTTCATGAATTTAAAAAAAAACAAACAGTAAAGTTACCCCAAATTTTTGGATAATGTGAAAGATGATGTTACGCTGAGTAAATAGATACCAAACATGTCATGCTTTATAATTGCACGCCCTCGTGGAATGACAACAAACTACGGTACCTAAGAATTTCCATAGGCGATGCTTTAATTTTTTTTACAGTTACCAGGTTAGAGTTACAGAGGAGGTCTAGTGCTAGAATTATTGCTCTCGCTCTGACGATCGTGGCGATACCTCACATGTGTGATTTGAACACCGTTTACATATGCAGGCGCAACTTCCGTATGCGTTTTCTTTGCTAAGCGAGCTCGCGGGGACGGGGGCGCTTTAAATTTTTTTTTTTTCTTATTTATTTTATTTATTTTTATATTTATAAATTGTGTTAAAAAAAAAAAAATTGATGACTTTTATTGCTGTCACAAGGAATGTAAACATCCCTTGTGACAGTAATAGGTGGTGACAGTTACTCTTTATGGAGGGATTGGGGGTCTAAAAGACCCCCGATCCCTCCTTTGCACTTCAAAGTATTCAGATCGCCTTTTTTCGGCGATTCTGAATACTGTGTATTTTTTTAAAACCGGCGCCATTGGCAGCCGAGTAAACAGGAAGTGATGTCATGATGTCGCTTCCATGTTTACGATTAGGAGGCTGGAACGAAGCCGCCCACAGCTTCGTTCCAGCCGCTGGAGGCGTCCGATTGGTCAGCGGCCTCCCGATGGAACGGGAGGCTCGGTAAGAGCGGCGGGAGGCAGCCGGAGGGGGGGCGTCCCCTCCCGCTCCTCCGGTATAACAGCTGAGCGGCTTTTAGCCGCATCGGTTGTTATACCAGAAAAGCCGATCGCACTCTGTAAAAAACGGTAGCGGGATGATGCCTGCAGCTGTGGGCATCATCCCGGTATAATCCCTGAAAGCCGAGTATGCACATCTGCATACACTCGGCAGGAAGGGGTTAAACTGAAATAAAATGACACACAGGTGGACTCTATTTACTAATTAGGTGACTTCTGAAGGCAATTGATTCACTAGATTTTAGTTAGGGTTATCAGAGTAAAGGGGGCTAAATACAAATACACGCCACACTTTTCACATATTTATTTGTAAAAAAAATGGCAAACCATTTACCATTTTTCTTCCACTTCACAATTATGTGCCACTTTGTGTTGGTCTATCACATAAAATCCCAATAAAATACATTGATGTTTTTGGTTGTAACCTGACAAAATGTGGTGACTAGTGCAGATAGCAGAGGAAAGCAATCCCACTAGGTTCTTTGGATTGAAGCTAGTACACACTATAGAGAAATGTGTTCTGTTCATTTTTCATGTCACAACTTTCTAACTACTTTAAGCATCAGTGGCTTCACAAACACTCGCAAAAACCCAAGGTGGGTTAGGAAAGCTTTACAACCCTGTCCAGGACTATACCCTGGGGACATTTGTAATCGTATACTTAGAAATGTAATACAGGGCGTGGTTATACAGGATTCTTGATTTTTGACTTGGTTATGAGGTGCTTATGTGTGGGGGCCAACCGCCAGGATTTTTACTGGCAGACAGTAAAAAATGGGCACTTTTCTCCTACCAGTAAATGCCAGTGACAGGAAAAGGTTGCCAGTAAAAAATATGGCTGTGACTTACTATAAGAAATATGTTTTTTGCCTTAATATCTATTTTATGGTGGTTGTAAACCCTCAGCATTTTCACCTAAATGCATTCTATGCATTTAGGTGAAAAACCTTCTTTACTGCAGCCCCCCTTATACTTACCTGAGCCCCGTAATTCCCACGACGGGAACAAGCACACCAGCTCTGGCCGGTGTCTCATGTCCTGATTGAATAGATTGATAGCAGCACAGCCATTGGCTCCCACTGCTGTCAATCAAATTCAAAGGCGGGGGGGGGGGGCCGAGTCCTGCTGTCTGTATCAACAGACGCAGCAGCAGGACACGGAAGCACAACCGCACGGGAGTCTCGTAGGAGAGCGCTTCTCTGACGGGACACTCGAGAAGAGGAGGAGCCAGGAGCATCGTCTAAGGACCCCAGAAGAGGAGGATCGGGGCCACTCTGTGCATAACCAACTGCACAGCAGAGGTAAGTATGACATGTTTGTTTGTTGTTTTTTTTTTAAATCTGAACCTTTACAACCCCTTTAAATCACATTGCTAATTTCGTATTGTACCTGTTTGTAGCCTAAATACAGAAATTTGCACTTAAAACTGTAATTTTGGAAATGCCAGTAAAAACGTGGCTGTGCCAGTAATTTTTGAGTGTTGTGTCAGTAAATTTCAATCTGGTAGGTTGGCAACACTGGTGGGAGTTGCTGCTTTGATCAACTTATTCATTCATACTGAATTTTAAAAGGAAGGAAGGAAGAAATTCCAAAAGACAAAGTGTTTCTTCCGTATTTTTTCCTCTCATACCACCACAATATGCTAATTTCACTAAGCTATAATGCATGTTTTGTTCACCCTGATGAATGTTGTTTTCAGCCACGTAACTGTTATTTTCAGCTTGGCTCTTCTTGCTGAAAATAATGGCCGTTATATCAAATAAGGATTGTTATAGCTTAGTGGATTGTGCTGAATGTCTTTTGCTGGGTGGGATCGAGAAGCAGCAAAACAGAATCAGCCTCTTTCATTCAGACCCAAAGCAGCTGTGTTTAACTGGCACCGCTTCATTTTGGCAACTTTTTGTTTGTAATATAAAATAATTCACAGTTAGGCTCACAAGTCAATTCAGATGTCTTAATTTAGCAATAAACAGAACAGTGGTTAAAAAATATATATGTATTAAGTTACAACGACTCCCATTTTAGCTCTTTGGGAGTCTCCCTGATTTGTTGTTGTCCTTTAAATTAATACTCTAGTATGTGGGGGATCTCCAAGGTCTGGTTTAGGAATTACTGCTCCTTAGATCCAGGAGAAGGCAAACAAAATTCCAGGGAAGTTGATGGTGGATTGTATCTCAAAGGGAAAAAAAATCCTGACTCCAAATATACACCCTAGACTGCTATGTATTTAACTGCTACTTTGTCCTTTAGGCCCGGTTCACACCTATGCAGGTTGCAGTTTGCATATCCCAGATGCATTTTGCGTTTTTCAATACACGTTTTTGATCCATTGAGGTCTATGGAAACAAAAAAAAAAGAAAAAAGTCCCGGGCCCTTTCCATAAAATGCACAGATGTGAACGTGACCCATAGGAAACCATGTTAAATGGACTGTAGTGTGTTTCTGCAAAACTGAAAACGCACTAAAAAATGCATAGGTGTGAACCAGGCCTCAGTCTTCATGCCTTTCCCTATCTTTTTTACTTTGCTAGTTTATTCTTTGCATATGTACAATACTAAAAATATACAACACAGATGTATAAAATACTATGTCATACAAGTGTACAAACCAATATATACTATACACTAGGGATGAACCGATACTGATATCAGTACCAATACCAAGCATTTGGGCAAGTATCGGTACTTGCCCAAATGCTCCCAATACCAAAACTGATACTTTGCGGTGCGATTTGCGTCAATACAAAATGTATGGCCGCATATCACACTGCAAAGAATCGCATGCGATTTGAACAGGTATGCAGTGATATTCCTGTCTGAATCGCATGCAATTTCCCCACCGCTCCTGTGTGTGTGTATATCGAAAGGGAAAAGTGCCATCTAGTGGGCAGTTTAAAAAAATGTTACCGCTCACAGTACATATCTGGCCACATGCAAAATAATCTACATAGGTGTCCCAGTCCACCGATGATAGCAAATCACGGCTGCTGTAGGTGCTCACTGCCAAGCTGATATCACTTCCGCCCTGTACCCACGGGGGTCCCGAAACTTCTCCTCCAGCGGCCCTGATTTGCTATCATTGGCGGACCGGGACAGTATGTGGATTATTTTGCATGTGGCTAGATATGTACAGTGAGGTCTAACATCTTTTAAACTGCCCACTAGAGATGGTTGGGATACCACAATTGTTGTATCTCTTACACAATTGTCCTGTATTTCTTCGACAGGTGGACACCCTCTTTAGAGATCTTATCTGGAGGTATAAACACCCCCAGATTAGACTGTAAGTTTTACAGCAGCCTAAGGATGAAGGTGGTATAGCTGTCCCCAATGCCAGATCTTACTACTTGGCATCACAATTTCAACATCTATATGGTTGGAACATTATAGATTTTGATGATCCTATACCACAAATACAAATATACTTTCTGAACTTACGGAGGAGCCACTGGTGCAGTTAATAGTAGCTCATTATTTCCAAAGTAAACGTTGCCTCCCTACATTTTACTTAATTCATAAAGTTTGGACTATGACCCAACAACTTACTTCTCATGAGGGATACACCCAATTTATGCCCATATGGAATAATCCACGATTACCAGAGGTAGCAAGACTTTGACTTATGGAAAAGGGCTGGTATTGTCCTTCTTTATCAGCTTTTTGATTAAGAGGCTCTACAACCATTTAATAAACTGGCTGAGAAATGGCATCTATCGAACAAATTATTTTTTCAGTACCTGCAGTTGCAGCATGGTCTGCAGAGTCAAACAGTGATCTTTCCACTAAAATATAACTCTTTTACAAGTTTAACTCTAGCAGTGTCCACTAGGAGTTCCAAATAGGGACTTATTAGTGACATATATTCCTCCCTACAGACAACAACTAACACTAGTATACAGAGTGGTAGTCTTGGGCGGTGGCGTAGAATTCTGGAGAGTATTAGTGAAGAAGAATGGAAGCAAGCTTTGAAGAATTTGACCAGAGTCTCCTGTTCCTCTTCACAGTGTTTGACTCAGCTATTTATTATTCACAGGTCTCATTATACTCCTAAAAAAATACATGCTTGGCATAAAGCAGTTACACCAAACTGCCCTAGATGTACTACCGAAATGGGTTCACTTTTATACATATGATGTGGCGTTGCCCCAAACTGCATCGATATTGGGAGTATATATTTGATACCTTGAATACTCTAAGCTCTACACACGTTCATTCTGATCCAAAAATAGCTTTGTTAGGGATTTTATCGGAGGATATTCTCCCACCTGAAATGCATGCGATGTGGTTGCGCTCTTTGTATATAGCCCATAAACTCAGATTGCAGAAATGGATATCAAACTTTTCACCAACAACTGTTCTATGGTCTCATGCGATTAATGTTAATTTAAGAAAGGAGGAATTGACATGTAAACATAGAAAATGCCCAAAAATTTTAGGGAAAATATGGTCTCGATGGCTAGACTCTAATTTATCTGCACAAATATGCTGAGCCTACCAGTGCGTTAATTGAATGTTGGCTTGTTTTATAATGCGGTCATTTTTATATATGAAGAGGTTAATTCTTATTAGCTCACTGTAATATTGAAAGAGCTTAAGTAACAACGACTATATAATCAGGAGTTCTTATTGGATCTCTTATTGGAGCTCCCAGGCCAGACATTATTTATTTATTTTTCTGGCCCCTGGCAAGCGTCATCGATGTTTGTAGTTTATATGTGAGTATTTTTTAAGTATGGCCAGCATATGTACTAGTATGTATATAATATAAATTCTGCTATCACTTCATCAAATAAGAAAAATTACAACTTTCTACTACTTTGTTTGGTAGTTTTTGCCTCCTGCTTGATTTGTGAGACCAATAGGAATTTGTGGAACATAGAACATGGTGGTTTCAAAACTGTCACACTCTCATCATGTTCTTGGACAATAAACATTTGCATTGACACATTGCATGACAACCTGGTGACTGGATTAAGCTTTGTTCCTGACACCAATTAGAACTAAGGAAACCACTTGGATGAAGACTGAAAGGTATTCAACACTACAAAATAGGTCCAATTTAATATGACTAACTACTACTAGCTATGGGCCCAAAATCAATTTCAGCCCACATTGCCCTTTTATACCCCTTTCCATTTAAACATTAGAAGGGAAGAAAGGCTACATTGTCCCACTGTGAGTCTTCTTTACCCTTCTGCTTTGGCTGAGATGGTGAAGCTAAAGAGTGGAGCAGACTGGAAGTTGCATAGCCCTGAGATAAAATAATGGCACCCTGCCCACCACATATTAGAGAACTATGCAAAATGTAGAGCTACTCCCAAAGGAGCTGCTTGGTAATTTAGGTTCTCTGTTCTGAGTCATAACTCCAAGAACCATCTCAGTCCCTCTGACACACCCGTTTGAATTGAAAGTTACTGAACACGCAGAAGGTATGTTCAGACACAGTCCGCTATACTATACAATCACTGCAATGTGAATAATTATAGTATAACTATTAATACTATATATTTATACTATACTATAACTTGTCTAGAGTGCACTCTAGGATAATGACTAGCATATGGTGTAATGTCCCCTGGGAGTTACCTCTTAGCATAAGCAATAGGTAAAGGTCTCTGTAGCAGCTGTAAAGGGGCAGTCTTTAGTCCTAACTCTTCAGGCGGCTTGTGTTGGAGCCCAGTGGTACTGTTGGTGCATATGAGAATAGTCCTTGCCAAGCCTGTGGGCAGCAATAGGGCTTCTAGATTGCTGTATGGTCAGTTCCCAAAGGGCCCAGTCTCTCTCTATCTATCTCTCTAGCAAATCTTCACAGCAGCAGCTTATAATCCAGTCACACACATTAGTCCACTCTGCTTTGCACCCAGGTGACTCTGGATGTCCTGGACTCAGCAGTCTGAATCCTGCTCAGGCTGCCATTATGCAGAAGTGGTGGAGCACACTGGACAGCGATGGGCACTCTCAGGGCTCCCTCATGGCAAGAGAAAACTGTGTCCTGTACAGCTCTTTCCCCTTCTTCTGGAAATCTCCCTCTGGGAAAAGAAGTTCAAAAGCTCTTGACTAAAATCGAGCCTCTCCCCTCTGGACTACGGTTCCCACAGTGCAGTGCTGCCTGAGTCAGTCTGTTGAACTCTTCCTGCTCAGCAGCTCCTTCCCTCCTCTTGCTGATATAACTGTTAAGCAGTTGAGTACCGCAGGGAAACAACTACAGAAAACAGCTGCAGCCAGTGTTCCTCTCACTCTCCATTCTTAGCCAAGCACCTGGTTATGGCAAACAAAACAGCACAAAGACTTATAAGTACAACAGGGTGGCCTGTATTTGTGTATTTACAGTGTGTGCTTCAATCGTGATACATTCTGTGAATCAGCCCCCTCAGCGGCTGCCGTCTGTGTTTGTGGCCCAGCCGTGTAAAATTGATTTGACGAGTAAATCATTCATGTAATGAACTGTTTCCCGATATAATTTATACATTTGTTTTGTATGTTAATACCCGAGCCAAGCCGAGCTGTATTTTCCTACAGGAAAGATGAATATCAGAGGCCTCAGCTCAATTCAGATAAATAATGAAGTTTCAGGCCTCTCTCTTTTCTTAACAGATTCCTTTAATCAACGCTGTGCAATAGTTTGTATTCATAATACAGCGAGTGGCAGAGGAGGAGAGGAGAGAAAATCATTGTATAATGTGCAGATGAGGACTGTAGCTTGTGGTTGGCAATTGACACTTCTGAATTTTAGTTATGGGCTGCAGCACTGCAAACTTTTACCCACCATGCACTACTCCTGGCTTTGTGGAAAGGCCAAGTAAGTTTTGTGTGGGGCAGAACTTAGTATTATAATGTACTTTTTTTATTATTCTATGCAGCAACATATTATACAAGATATATATATATATATATATATATATATATATATATATATATATATATATATATATATATATATATATATATACATAATCACACACATAGGTTGGACTTGATGGACTTGTGTCTTTTTTCAACCTCACCTACTATGTAACTATATATGATATATAACTGCTCCACCATAAATTGTTAAGCATTTTTGAAGAAATTTGGAAGACATTTTCCTGAGATAGGAAAGTATGGTCGTATGCAAGGCGCACCTCCTGCCACAGCAACCTCTGTGTTGCCCCCTGCGTGGTAGTGTACAGGATATGGGGGTCATTTCCATGATGTGGGACCTGTCCTGCAGAAGAGAGGGCAACTTATTACATTATAGAAACAAAGGTATGTAGACACCTAACCATCGGTCCAATATGAGCTTATCGGCCATCTCATTCCAAAGCTTTGACTATTAACCACTTCAGCCCCGGAAGGATTTACCCCCTTCCTGACCAGAGCACTTTTTTCAATTTGGCACTGCGTCGCTTTAACTGCTAATTGCGCGGTCATGCAATGCTGTACCCAAACGAAATTTGCGTCCTTTTCTTCCCACAAATAGAGCTTTCTTTTGATGGTATTTGATCACCTCTGCCGTTTTTATTTTTTTTGCGCTATAAACGGAAAAAGACCGAAAATTTTGAAAAAAAATGATATTTTCTACTTTTTGTTATAAAAAAAATCCAATAAACTCAATTTTAGTCATACATTTAGGCCAAAATGTATTCGGCCACATGTCTTTGGTAAAAAAAAATGTCAATAAGCGTATATTTATTGGTTTGCGCAAAAGTTATAGCAAAATGTAGAAAAGGGTACATTTTCTGGAATTTACACAGCTTTTAGTTTATGACTGCCTATGTCATTTCTTGAGGTACTAAAATGGCAGGGCAGTACAAAACCCCCCAAATCACCCCATTTTGGAAAGTAGACACCCCAAGGAAATTGCTGAGAGGCATGTTGAGCCCATTGAATATTTATTTTTTTTGTCCCAAGTGACTGAATAATGACAAAAAAAAATTACAAAAAGTTGTCACTAAATGATATATTGCTCACACAGGCCATGGGCATATGTGGAATTGCACCCCAAAATACATTCATCTGCTTCTCCTGAGTACGGGGATACCACATGTGTGGGACTTTTTGGGAGCCTAGCGGCGTACGGGGCCCTGAAAACCAATCACTGCCTTCAGGATTTCTAAGGGCGTAAATTTTTGATTTCACTCCTCACTACCTATTATAGTTTTGAAGGCCATAAAATGCCCAGATCTATTTTCCAAAATGGGGTCATTTGGGGGGGGGGGGGTTGTGCCATCTGGGCATTCCATGGCCTCCGAAACTGTGATAGGCAGTGAAGAGTGAAATCAAAAATTTACGCCCTTAGAAAGCCTGAAGGCGGTGCTTGGTTTTCGGGGTCCCGTACGCGGCTAGGCTCCCAAAAAGTCTCACACATGTGGTATCCCCATACTCAGGAGAAGCAACAGAATTTATTTTGGGGTGTAATTTCACATATTCCCATGGCATGTTTGAGCGATATATCATTTAGTGACAACTTTGTGCAAAAAAAAAAAAAAATTTGTCTTTTTGCCGCAACTTGTGTCACAATATAAAATATTCCATGGACTCGACATGCCTCTCAGCAAATAGCTTGGGGTGTCTACTTTCCAAAATGGGGTCATTTGGGGGGGGTTTGAACTGTCCCAGCATTTTATGCACAACATTTAGAAGCTTATGTCACACATCACCCACTCTTCTAACCACTTGAAGACAAAGCTCTTTCTGACACTCTTTGTTTACATGAAAAAATTTTTTTTTTTTGCAAGAAAATTACTTTGAACCCCCAAACATTATATATTTTTTTAAAGCAAATGCCCTACAGATTAAAATGGTGGGTGTTTCATTTTTTTTTTTTTACACAGTATTTGCGCAGCGATTTTTCAAACGCATTTTTTGGGGAAAAAACACACTTTTTAAAATTTTAATGCACTAAAACACACTATATTGCCCAAATGTTTGATGAAATAAAAAAGATGATCTTAGGCCGAGTACATGGATACCAAACATGACATGCTTTAAAATTGTGCACAAACATGCAGTGGCGACAAACTAAATACATTTTTAAAAGCCTTTAAAAGCCTTTACAGGTTACCACTTTAGATTTACAGAGGAGGTCTACTGCTAAAATTACTGCCCTCGATCTGACCTTCACGGTGATACCTCACATGCATGGTGCAATTGCTGTTTACATTTGACGCCAGACCGACGCTTGCGTTCACCTTTGCGCGAGAGCAGGGGGGGACAGGGGTGCTTTTTTTTTTTTCTTTATTATTTTTTTGATTTTTTATCTTATTTTTAAACTGTTCCTTTCATTTTTATTTTTTTTAATCATTTTTATTGTTATCTCAGGGAATGTAAATATCCCCTATGATAGCAATAGGTAGTGACAGGTACTCTTTTTTGAAAAAATTGGGGTCTATTAGACCCTAGATCTCTCCTCTGCCCTCAAAGCATCTGACCACACCAAGATCGGTGTGATAAAATGCTTTATCAATTTCCCAATGGCGCTGTTTACATCTGGCAAAATCTAAGTCATGAAATGCTCGTAGCTTCCGGTTTCTTAGGCCATAAAGATGTTTGGAGCCATTCTGGTCTCTGATCAGCTCTATGGTCAGCTGGCCGAATCACCGGCTGCATTCTCAGGTTCCCTGTTGGGACAGGAGAGCCAGAGAAAAACATGGAAGACGGTGGGGGGCATTCCCTCCCACTGCTTGTAAAACCAGTCTAGAGGCTAATTAGCCACTAGGATTGCTTTTACATGAAAGCCGACCGCTGGCTGAAAAGAATGATACCAAGATGATACCTAAACCTGCAGGCATCATTCTGGTATAACCACTCAAAGTCCAGCAACATACTAGTATGTTGCTGGTCCTTGTTGGGCATATATTGTAAACTTTTTTTTCATGCAGCCTGTGGGCTGAACGAAAAAAAGATATTGATCGGTGGGTATGCCCACCATTAGAATACCTCCCTTCATCCACCCACTTCTAATGATGGGCATACATGCACCATATATGCCGAAGCATGGGGGCATCCTCCCGCAAAAGTTAGGAGCAAATCGCTCCTCCGCCCACTGCTGCCCCCACGCTTCGGCATATATGCTGAAGTATGTAACTGTGGTGGTGAAATCACCTCTGACAGCGCTGGAGTCACGGCTTTATGTATCGTGGGAGCAAACGCTGTTGCTGTCAAGATAAATAAATCCGCCCTGCAACTGAATGGCGTACCTGCTAAGCAAATGATGGTTAACAAAAAAAAAAGTAACATTACAGTATAACAGTAATACTTACCATACCTGCAAAGCAAATACAAAAAAAACATAGTAAAAAATAAAAAATTTAACGCAACCTGTGCCTACCTAAAATATATATATGCCGAAGCATGGGGGCATCCTCCCACAAAAGGCAGGAGAAAATTGCTCCTCCACCCACTGCTGCCCCCACGCTTCGGCATATATGCTGAAGTATGTAACTGTGGTGGAGTCACGGCTTTATGTATCGTGGGAGCAAACGCTGTTGCTGTGAAGATAAATAAATCCGCTCTGCAGCTGAATGGCGTACCTGAAAACAAAAAAGTGGTTAACAATAAAAAAACAAAGTATAAAAAAATTGCATACCTATAAAGCAAACATGATAAAAACATAACAATAAAACATTGCAGTATAGAATGCAGAATAATAGAGAGAGAATAGAGAGAGAACAATAAAACAACAACTATTTTTGTTTTTTTTATTTTATATTTTTTTTGTATTTTTATTTTTTATTTTTTACACTTTTTTTAGTAACTTTAACTTTTTTAACTGGTACCAGGTTTGGGTCTCTCAAAATGCGATGGCATCTTGGGAGACCCTGTGAAAGTGTGTCCTAGTCTGTGCAGTGCTGTACCCTACGCTAATACTCAACTAGTGTATGGTAGCGTTCAAAACATTCACCAATGCATAGACCAGGATTGTCAGGACAGGAGGGACAACAATACTGGATGTCACGCCTAAATCCGCGCTTGCTGCAGACACATCTTTTTTGGGGGGCTCGTTGGGTAGGGGTACTCTGGAGGACATAAGGAAAATGCCTCTCATGCAGCCGGCTTACTGCATTTGGTTGGGGAAGGTGAGGTGGAGCACCGTCTGGAAACAGAAGGGCTCTGACGATCTCTTCCTGGAATTTAAGGAAGGATCCAGTCCGTCCTGAAGCTCTGTATAGCACATGAGCATTCAGCAAAGCCAATTGAAATAAGTAAACAGACACTTTTTTGTACCAGCGTCTGGCCTTATGGGCAACTAGGTACGGTGCCAACAACTGGTCGTTGAGGTCCACGCCTCCCATATTTTGGTTATATTCGTGGACACAGAGGGGTTTCTCCACAACACCAGTCGCCGTAGTAATTTGGGTCGTCGTGTCTGCATGAAGGGAGGTAAGAACGAAAACATTCTTATTGTCCCTCCACTTCATAGCGAGCAAATTATTACACTGCAAGCAGGCTCTCTCCCCCAGCCTAAGACAGGAATCTACAAGCCGCTGGGGAAAGCCCCGGCGATTAGGTCGCATGGTGCCACATGCTCCAATCTGTTGATCAAAAAGGTGACTAAAAAGTGGCACGCTTGTGTAATAATTGTCCACGTACAAGTGGTACCCCTTTCCGAATAAGGGTGACACCAAGTCCCAAACTATCTTGCCAGCGCTTCCTATGTAGTCAGGGCAGTTTGTCGGCTCTACGTGACTATCTTTGCCCTCGTAAACCATAAATCTATATGTATAGCCTGTGGCCCTGTCACAGAGCTTATACATCTTGACCCCGTATCTGGCACGCTTGCTGGGAAGGTACTGTTTGAATGACAAGCGGCCAGAAAATTTAATCAGGGACTCATCAACGCAGACAACTTGATGGGGAGTAAACAAGTCTGCAAAACGCTGGTTGAAGTGGTTTACGAGGGGCCGAATTTTGTAGAGCCGATCGTATCCAGGGTCTCCACGAGGACGACAGAGTTCATTGTCGTTGAAGTGCATGAACCGCAAAATCTGCTCGTATCGTGCCCTGGTCATGGAGGCAGAGAACACGGGCATATGGTGAATTGGGTCAGTGGACCAATATGACCGCAACTCACTCTTTTTAGTTATGCCCATGAGGAGGGAAAGGCCCAGAAAGGTCTTAAATTCAGAAACCGTAATTGGTCTCCAATCTCTGGCAAGGGAGGACTGGGGAATAGTGGCGATGTGTTGACCAGCGTACAAATTGCTTTGGTCCACAATAGATCTATAGAGATCTTCGGTGAAAAACAGCGAATAAAAATCCAGTGGCTTAAAGTCAACTGTTTCCACCTGAATTCCAGGTTGGCTAGTAAAAGGGGGAAGTACGGGTCCTGCAGAAGTGGTGGGTTCCCAATTCAGATTGGCGAATGCAGCAGGAAGGGCACTATGGGCACGACAGGCCTGTGTTCGTCTTCTTGGTGGCAGCGGGACACTACTTGTGCTTGCCACCTCGCCAGCTTGAACTGCACTTATGGGACTCGCCACGTCACCAAGTGTTACTGCAGTGCTGGATGTACGACCAGGGTGTACTAGGCCGCTGGTGCTTGCCAGTTCACCAGAAGGAATAGCGGCACTAGTACTTCTCTGCTCCATACGAGAGCCCTGCGGTTCTTGCACTTCAAGGACAGAAGAAGTTTGGGTTCTGGTACGCCTGACCTTAGCAGGGACCACAACTCCGTCGTCAGAGCTATCTGTCATGGAGCCGCTGTCCTCTACAGGATCGTATTCTGAGCCTGAATCTGACAGATGACTGACTTCCTCTTCACTATCTGTCATGCTCAGAAACATGTAGGCCTCTTCACTAGTGTACCTTCGCTTTGCCATTTTGGGCTCTAAATTTAGGGGTACACTAGTGAGACTCACAGGCAAAAAAGCTCCTGACTGTTAGCGACTGATTCAAAACGCTACCAAAAAACTGTTAGCGATCGCAGGGATCAGGCCTGACTCTGCGAACGCTGCAGTTATGTGTGCTTAGTGTTTTGTAAGTGTCAGTGATCGATCGATACTGCACTTGGGTGGGCTGGGCTGGGCCGAGGAGCAAAACGCAGGTGCTAGCAGGTATCTGGGCTGATCCCGCTAACACTGCTTTTATGGGAACCCTAAACTGCTGGGGAGTATAGATCTGATCAGATCAGATATTGATCCGTTCAGATACTATAGCACTAAGGGAGGTGTATGCTGCGTGCGTGGGTTTTAGCGGTACTGGCGCTAACCTGACGCTGCCTGGGGCGACGCAGACCTTATCTGATCCTAAAAACGTAAATTATATCACCGCCGGGCAATTAGGGGGTTAAACCTTTATAAGGTAATAAATGGCGGGTGCCCTAAAACTATAATAAACTATAAAAAACTATAAAAAACAAACTAACTAACCAGCATCACCCGTAACACTTATACGGTGATCGCTGGTGAAAGGGTTAACTAGGGGGCAATCAGGGGGTTAAAACCTTTAGTAGGTAGTATATGGGGGTCCCTGTCGCTATAAAACACTGACAGCAAACCTATATACTTACCTCCCTAACTAGCGTCACCTGTGTCACTAATACAGTGATCAGAAAAACGATCGCTTAGCGACACTGGTGACGGGGGGTGATCAAGGGGTTAACTTTTATTAGGGGGTTAGGGGGGTACCCTGGACCTAAAGGGGGGTACCCCAGACCTAAAGGGGGCTAACCTAACTGCCCTAACACTTATAACTGTCACAAACTGACACCAATGCAAAAAAAAAAACTGCTATTGGTGTCAGTGTGACAGGGGGTACAGGGGGGTGAAGGGGGGTGAAAAGTGTGCCTGGCGTGTTCTACTGACAGTGTAGTGTTGGTGCACTTACTTGGATGTCTTCTCTCCTCGGCGCCGGATCAAAAAGACCGGCTCGAGGAGGGATGACATCACTTCCTGTGCCTCTGTTTACATTACAGAGACACAGGAAGGATTTTCATTCGCCGGGAGCGATCGGGAGGGGGTGGCCAACAATGGATGGCCTCCCCCTCACCTCTCATCGCCCACGAACTCGAGCCGACCGCCTCTGGCAGCGGGGGGAGGGGTCCGATCGGACCCCCCACCCGCGGGAGGCAGATCACGTATGGGTACGTGATTCTGCCTGCCCGTGCCATTCTGCTGACGTATATCAGCGTGAGGCAGTCGGCAAGTGGTTAATATGGAGTTGCCCCCTATCTCTTCTTTACCGGTCTTTTCTCTCCTCTACTTGAAAGGACATCCACAAAATGTTGTGTATCTGTGGGAATTTGTGCCCATTAATTCAACATTTGTGAGGTGAGGTACTGATGTTGGAGGTGTTCAGTAGGGTTGAGGTTAGGCCTTTCCGCAGGCCACACAACTTCTTTCACACCAAGCTTGCAAAACCATGTCTATATAGACTTGGTTTTGTGCTCATGTGCATACTCATGCTGGAAAAGAAAGGGGCCTTCTCTGAATTATTGTTATAAGTTCACAGTTGTTTAAAATGTCTTTGAATACTGAACATTGAATATTAACAGTACCTTTCACTGAAACCTGAAACCTGAGCTCAATCATTTGGATGGGTGTCCACATAATTTGGGAAGTTCAATGTAGGTGCAATGCTCAGATGTCCAGGAGTTGTTGCTTATAAAGGGTATATTGACCTGAGAGGACTTATGATTTAACTCTCAACATTAACGTGGACCTAGACTCAGTCAACCTTATCCTTCAAAATGTACAAGACACTGTAAGCATTTTGCAGCTGCTCTTTTGCCTACATTTCAAAGCATCCCACAGTGCTTTGTGACTGGTAGGGGCTTGTCATATTAGTGGAGGAGCAAACTAACAGCAGTTGGTTCTTCCTGTTCCTACAACCACCTCCCAGTGAAACCATCAATATAATATAGTTAGTAGGAGTGGGCAGGGTATGCATCTAACGTTGTCAGAGCCATGACAGGCACCTATGAGTAGAAGGGAGGTTTCATATTCACTAGTCACATATGTGGAAGTACTCTGCTGCCATGTTTTACTTCAGTGAACCAGGGGAAACCAGTGAATCTATCCATACACATACATAAGCAATCAACCTTATCTATTCGCCCTGGTTTAGGCATAAAACAATTATATAAACAATTAATTGTTACCTAGCTTCAAATTAGGGACTTCAATCAATTATGATGGTGGATGCGAGCTTCTGGATGATCAACATTTACTCAGTTGCTCAAGGAGCATGGCCCAAGCTGCTCCAGCTCTTTTAGTCTCCAACTCCGTGTATGTCCAGCACATGGTTGTGTTTTCTGATTTTCTGCCTTCGCTCATTTTCTGCCAACATCACACCCTGTTTAGCTAGCCTTTTCGAAGCAGTTAAACAAGTTAATTATCATTTAAATAGAGGAAGAACTCTTTCTTCCAGATAGTAGCTAAACGTGTGTTTTTTTTCTATATACAGTTCATGCTATGAATTTCACTAAATTAGCTATAGCAACACATACCTCTAATCAGGAGTTAATTGCTAAAGATACTTTATTGATATATTTGCCACATTAAACTGTTTCAATTAATTCCTGTTCAGTCAAACCTTAGATTTGCATATAGGTCCACGTTGATGGTGCCACTGTTGATCTGCCCTTCCTGCATAGACTTTTGATCTCTGTAATGGAGCTCCATCTCTTCTTCTTGGCTGTTATTTCATACAATAAAGACACTTGTGGTACATGAACACATGAGGTGGGATCTTTTTGAGGTTAGGTTAGGGGTGTCAAACTCCATTTCATTGCGGGCTACATCAGCGGTATGGTTGCCCTCAAAGGGGTATCTTGGGTGCACTACGCAGAGAGTGAAGGGTACATGGGTGCATTACATAAAGAGTGCAGAGTTTAGGATTAAGTCATGTACAGAGTGCAAAGTTCATAAGTACGTTATATACAGAATGCAGGGTTCAGGGGTGTGCTATGTACAGAATGCAGGATTTAGTTGTGTGCGTCTCTTCCTCGCCTTGCAGAGAGATCGTTCTTTACCTCAGATTCTGGAGATGTGTGCCCGTCATGAACACATGCAGGGATCTGTTAGATCCGGGAGCCACTGAGAGCAAAGGTCTGTCCCTTGTAAACGCAAAAGGCTTCTGTGTTTACAAGTGACAGTGGGAAGCAGGAGTGGATGGTGAGAGCCAGAGGTGGTGGAATGGAGTTCCGCCACTTTCTGGCTGCAAAACTGGGTGCAGGAGACCGTGGGTCTTGTGTTTGACATATGTGGGTCAGGTCATCCAGAAAATGTTGTATGTGACGACAAAATATAGCAAACATGCTTATCTAGAATCTGCTACAAAATGTTCCAGTTCAGAGGACTGAGTGGGTGGTCTTTTACTTTAAAATGAGTGGAGCTTGCTGATTCTATTTTATATTTGCATAATTCAGAAGCAGGATCTATTTGTTCTAGGAAGTATTTTCTGCTGTAGGTATGTATATCATCTTCAGGATTGGTGTATTTGTATAACTATTTGTAATAATTATTTATTGTTTTAAAAACATTTAAAACTACATTGTATATGATTCAGGGCTTACAAAATCCATGTTGATGAAAATCAAAGAAAATGCTGAAACATTGAAATTGCGAGGAAACCAAAAGTTTCATACAATGATTAGCTCTGGCCAGTCCTTTTTTTCCCCAAATGCCATCGCACGTGCAGAAGAAGCCATAGACTTTAATGGGAATTTCTCCAGTCTTTTGGGTGACTTATTATATTAGTATTATTTATTATTATTATTATTATTATTATTATTATTATTATTATTGTCATAATCAATAATGATAATAACATTAATATTACTTTTTTTTGCAGTGGCAAGTGCTAATTAATTACTACACACATTTGTACCAATTTGTACAGCTTACTACAAACACAACTGATAATATAAATGGAGATTCAAAATACAATTGATCTTAGATGAAGTACAGCAGGTTTCATTAATGTAAAATATATTTTATGTAGTGCATTTTCCTACCTAAAAAGTCTCTTTTTACTTAACAAATGGATCCATTTCATATTTTGGCTATTGACTTAATATTTTTATGTGAAGTGTCCTTTGCTTTCACTTAAGAGAACTTAGATGTTCATAACTCCTGCAGTTTTTGTCTAAGCTGACTATGGAGTGTTGATGTATGAGAGTGTTTTTTTGTGATCATTCTCTGCTATTGTTATTGTATTCTGAAATAGAAGTTTTATTATTGTACCTTAGGATTAATGGGTTTTGAAGGTATCTTATTTCAGTTTCACATTACATTTTGGACACGGTGTTTGATTTATTCACTTTGGAGTTTCAGAACTGGTAGAAAATTGTTCCTTAGAGGTTTGTCTGTCTTTCATATCATTGCGGTTAACCATCCCGCTTGGGTGCCTGGTACAGTAAAATGTTATGTTAGATTAAAGCTATGAAGATGGTTTGGACAATGGACACTTGAGTCATTTTAGGCTTTGGGTCCAGACTTAAATTTAGCTTCAGGTACAGAGTTAACACAGTGCAGATATGTAGCTATGAGACTAAAGACATAGGGGTTGATTTACTAAAACTGAAGAGTGTGATCTGGTGCAGCTCTGCATGGTGGTCAATTAAGCTTTGACAATAAAACCTGGAAGCTGATTGATTTCTATGCAGAGCTGCACCAGATTTTGCACTCTCCAGTTTTAGGAAATGAACCCCCATAGAGTGCCTAGGCACACTCCCACATCAAGAAGTACACTGGGTTCACAAGAAATACAAGAGAATAGGTAGATGTTTATGGTACCACTTAGGCGCAAAAAACATGTCTAGATGTTCCCTGTAAGATAGCATGTAAAATGTAGAGTAATGTGGTGAGGAAAATATATTACCCTTAGCCATGGTGTAATCCTGTTATACAAGATGAAATACTTGCCATACAGAATGGTCTTTAGAAGTTAACAGGGAACACCTCTTACACAGCAAACCTCATCCAAATTACTTCAACTATACCTAATTTGTCAAGCCTATTACCTTATGTCCTATTTATTTAAAGGGTTGCCCATTTTACCTGTAATTTTCATTCAGTACTCTTTTAAAGGCAATATACTGAACCCAAAGCCCAAACTAACTGAAAGGTTCATCTTTCATATTTTATTTATTTATTTTTATGTCCAGAACTAAAGATTGAAATGCTCTTAGCAATCTTAGTTCAATAGAAACCGGACCGATATTCGGCCCGTGTGTACTACAGCAGGTCCGACAGACCGGTCTGTCAAAGGGGCGTGACTGAAAAAGGTCTGCCAACCAATTCCCAATCAGCGCTCTCAGCCAATGGCTGAGAGCGCTGACCAGAGTGTTCTGACGGGGGGCACAGCAGGGGAGATCGCTGTACCAACATCAGATAGCTTTTTCGTTTAGTCCACTGGGTGGAACAAAAAAAAAACTTGTAGTGTGTATGAGGCTTTAAAGTCCACCTCAATAATCTTCACCTCAAAAATTTTCTTCTCCTAACACTTCTGGGAGTTTCAGCAGTCTGTGTCACTTTTTGAGTTAAGATCCACGTGAATAAGTTAGATGTACCGCACTGAAATTAAAATGACTTAAAGCGACTCCTTCACAAAATTAAAACATGAAAAATGCACCACCTGCAAATTAAGACTTTTTATACTACCACCCATTCCTCCAGTTCTCACACTCTTGCAGAGCATTGGCCTCTTCACATTTAGCACACTTATGGAGTGTTGGGTCCCTGTGTCCCCATGGCACACTCTGTTTCCATTTGCCATTGTAAGATACTTTAGTGACATAGGAGCAGCGGATGGTACCACAGCATTCTGGGGGGACACAGCCACACGACACTCCTAGAAGTGTGAGATATGAAGTTCCTTCAGGTGGCCAGCAAAGATTGGAGAAATGGGTGGTTTGGATAGGTAAGCGAAAAATGGTCTTCTTTTGCTGGTATTGCTTCAATCTCTAGTTCTGAACATAAAAAATAAACTCTTTAAAAGAGTGTTAAATTAAATCTACAGGTAAAATAGACAACCTTTTAAATAGCTAAGACACATGGCAATAGGCATAAATATTAGGTACAATTGAACTGGGTGGTGTTTGACTGTGTAAGGGGTGTTGTCTTTTATCATACAAAGATTGATTCTGTAAGACAAATATTTTATCTTGTATAACAGAATTACACCATGAGTAGTGCTAAAGTATTTTATTCACCACACTTATTTTCACATTTTCATGTTTGATCACATTTTACTCCCATTACTCTTACGCTTCAGAAAGAGCTAAATTTATAAATGCATTCTCCATATCCAAGACATGTAAGTTAATGGTGCAATCCATATATCTGGCAGCTTGATGAATTCTATATAATTCTGTCGCCCCGGCACAAACTTTTTCCTTAAAATTCCCACGTGGATTGAAAAAGTTTACTGCTTTATTCGCTTATGCCAAATTGCAGCAATACAGTCCGGGGTATTGAATAATCCACATTTTTCATCATCACTGGTTATATAATATTTGGCATGTTCTCAAATCTTGACAGTAAAGGCCATTAGCTCAGTAGTTTGGCAAAAGTTTGCTGATACTGTGAAAAATGAGTTCTCATTGTAGGAACTAGTTTGCCTGGAGTGTTTATATATATAAAATAAAATAAAATATATATTATTTAACCCGTGCCCAGAGGGTTTTGATGCCCACATGCCCAGCTCAAATTTAGCAATAAAAATAATAATTTTTATATATTTTTTAAGGATTTATTAAACCTTTATGTTTTTGCCCTGCTCTAATAAAAATCCTGTTCTGTTTTTTTGTACTATAAGGCCCCTTTCACCTGGGGCGGATCTGTCCGAGCAGAATCTGCCTGCTAAGCGGGGAATCTCTCTGCTGATCCCCGCTGAGCAGGCAGATGACAGGTCCTGTCTGCTCTGCAAAGTGGACAAGGACAGAGCCAGCTCTCCTCTATGGGGCAGTCGGATGGAAACAGACTGCATGCCAGGCAGGTGTCAGCGGACATATGTCTGCTGACATCCGCCTCCCCATAGAGGACAATGGGTGGCCCGATCGGGTCAGCCTGAAGAATGGACAGGAGGATTCGATCGTGTGAAAGGGGCCTAAGGTGACAAATACATAAAACTGTAAAAATATAAAATAAAATAATAATAAACATAATTATTTATTCTAGATTTTAATTTGTTTATTATATTGTTCTGTCAAATTACAGCATTAAAGTTGATTTCTAGGCAGATATTAAAGACACAAATGAATGCAGCTCTGTAAACTGCAATACATCATTAAATGGATTTTTTTTAATGTTAGTAGTGTAAGCACCCGAATCTGACCTGGTATTATCCTTTTGCAGTCTCTGTATTGCAGGGCTGGAGTGTGAGAGGAAGAAGCAGTACAAAGACAATCAGGTCATGTGCTGACAAAAAGCATGCTGATAGGAAGAGAAAGCAGAGTGACAGAGAGATGAGCTATTTAGTGGGCTGTTTCTCCTTTCACTGTCCAGTCACAGGGTGGGGTGACCTTGGCTTAGAGGAAATGGATTGAATAAAGCTTGTCATAAGACTGAGACCATCTAACTGCAGCAAATTTACTTTTTTATCTTGGTATGTTTTACTTTAGTTTTTCCTTAAACCAATGGCCTGAGGGTAGCAGTTTTCATATATGGGCTGAAGACTTTAATTTTTCTTATTGAAGCCCCAACCAGCCTGTGATCACTTTGTCCAGGAGAACAGTGAGGAGCATAGTAGTGACATCACCAAATCTTCTTCCAAATCTCCTGAGGCTAGCAGTCAGAGCCAGCAGTGCTTTAGAAAGTCTCACACTGCAGATATATGACAATCAAGGCACCTAGTCACAGACAGTGCACTGCTATTTGTCAGACAAATGGTAAATCATAAGCACAATTACCATGTGTAGATGTACCCTGTAAGGTAGCATATCTTCAGTTTTTCAGTTCAGATACACTAAATACTATTATTTTACCTAAATGGCAAATTCACCTTCGGTTTAGATATAATGGAACTCCACAATGTTTTTACCTGAATGTTGCACTGGAATAAAAAAAAAAATTCAATCCAAGAACACTTGTGAAAGAAGACACTTTATATGTATCTTTCTATTTGTAGAATGTTCACTCTGTTGCTGAGCAAAGCTACCTTCAGATCAGACATATGGGTATGTTGGTTGCTTGTACCCCCTATCTCACTCTGTGGTTCCTGCTGTCAGCCCCTGGGTCATATAACATAGGGACTGGCTGGAGGAACCATAGAGCACGTCAGCAGGGGACGCAGGCGTCTGACATACCTTGAGGTGTGTGGATGTGAAGATTCTCCAGGTGGCTTTGCTGCAATTATTATTATTATTACAAGTACTTATATAAAACCATCAATTTAAGCAGCCTTTTACATATATATACAGTATTGTGCATTAACATCAGTCCCTGCCCTCAAGGAGCTTGCAATCTAAGGTTCCTGGGGGAAAGAAGCACAGAGGCGCCACTCTAAGTGCAGTATGTTAATCCATTTTAATGAGAAAATCATGCATATATATACTCACAAGAGTAAGTTAAAAGCAGGCATGTCAATTGTGGGAGAAACAACCGTCCAGGAGGGAGTCCATCCGTGGCTGAACGCTGGTGAAGTGGAGCGGGTTGCGCCTAGTGGATGCTGGCGTTTCCTGGACCTCGAGCACACAGGAAGCTGGGGGATGACGAAATTCCGGTAGGGACGGCGAACCAAAAGCCGGTAGGTGAAGTGTTGTCATCCCCCGGCTTCCCGTGTGCTTGAGGTCCAGGAAACGTCAGCATCCACTTGCACAACCCACTCTACTTCACCAGCGTTCAGCCACGGATGGACTCCCTCCCGGACGTTTGTTTCTCCCACAATTGACATGCCTGTTTTTAACTTACTCTTGTGAGTATCTATGCACAATTTGCTCATTAAAATTGTTTAAAATACTGCACTTAGAGTGGCGCCTCTGTGCTTTTTTCCCCCAGCCTTCTCAAGAGTTTGCTTCTCATCTTCACTGGGCTGCCTTCAAGTGCCACATTATGGACTATTATGGACTTTTTACAGTAATTTATTTTTAATTGTTTTTCCCAAAGTCCCCCTTACTTCTAGGTATGTAATAGTCAGGTGGATCTTCATTGAGGCTGTTGTAAGCGCTAACTTTTTCTCTATGTTAATCTAAGGTTCCTAACTCACATTCATACACTAGGGCCAATTTAGACAGGAGCCAATTACCCTACCAGCATGTCTTTGGAGTGTCGGAGGAAATCGGAGTATCTGGAGGAAGCCCACGCATTCACAGGGAGAACATGCAAACTTCTGGCAGGTTGTGTCATGGTTGGGATACAAACTGACGACCCTAATGCTGCTAGGCGGAATTGCTAACCACTTAGCCTCTGCAATTGAGTGATCTACAAATGGACATTGGGAAAGGTGTAAAGTGTCTTCTGTTACAGATGCTACAATGAACAGTCTTCTGGAAGGAAGTCTCAGGGTTGGAAACAGCTGTGCCAACTGGGAAGCATCAAGATTTGCATATTAAAGGTCTCTGGGATCTGGGGTTCCCTGGTTGCTTGTGAAGTAAATCTCTACAATCCGATGATGTCTACATTTGATTGCAGGGGCCATTTTAAATACGGTACTTTGGCAGGTGTTGGGGTTGCAATGCTATGGAAATCACAGTGACTAAGAAGCCCTAGGAATTCAACTAGAAGACCCCTATAAATTCAATTTTCATATACCAGCAGAGTATTAGCATGCAGAGCGTGTGCCCTTATCTTCAACCAGCCTGGATTTAAATGGCTCCATGTTGTTTAAGAAGCAGATCCTCTCCAGGGCCATGACACCGCAACACAAAGAAGAACTGTCCCCAGAGTCTTCTACACTGACAATACAGAGTGTTCCATGTACTCCTGTCTTTCCTTGGATACAATGGCCTCCTAACCTTTATATAAACTAGACGTGGGCAAGAACATTTACTGTATGATGCTCAGAGGGGGTACAGCCGGCAAAGAGCTAGCCATAAATTAATAAGATATTTCTGATTAATTCACCATTAAAGCGTTAGTTCAGGAGTGCTTAACCTTTTCCCAACAGATTGCAGCTTTGCAACCTGCGGTTCACTCTGAATGAGAACACATTTCTCTATCATTAATTTACCCTTAGATGCTAGTTCATATTATTATTTTTTCTTAATATATACAGTACCTGCTATTAAATTGCAGGAATCGCAGCTTCTGTGCACCTTTTTTTTTTTAAATAGTTACATAGTTGGATTAAAAAGAAAAAAAAAAAAAAGGTGCCCATCGAGGTAAACCAGAAAACAAGAATAAAATGAAACTGTAACCCCATAGTTGATCCAAAGGCAAAAAAAAAACAAAAACATATATTGGTCCAAGCGTGGTGGCAGCACAGTGGTGTAGTGGTTAGCATTTTCACCTAGCAGCAATAGGGTCGCTGGTTCAAATCCTGACCACGACACCATCTGGAGTTTGCATGTTCTCCCTGTGCCTGCGTGCGTTTCCTCCAGGTACTCCAGTTTCCTCCCACACTCCAAAGACATGCTGATAGCTTAATTAGATCCTGCCGAAAAAATGGTCAAATTTGTGTATGTTGTATGTGTATGTGTTTGTAAGCATGTCAGGACCCCATGAGGCAAAGGACCGTGCTATACCGCAGATGGACAACGGTGGCAAAAGCACCCTGAGGTGATTCAGTTCGCATAGGTAGCGCTATACAAGTCACTCATTCATTCATTCAAAACATATAAAGTGTGATCCAACGAAAGGCAAAAAAACATATAAAGCGTGGTCCAAAAATTTCCTCCTGATCCTAAAGGACAATCAGATTTCCCCTATAGTTCCTCCTGAAGTTCCTCAGGGTTACTTGCAGAGTGAGCAATAAAGAACACACCTACCTACTCCCACCTACCTTACTACCAATGCTGCAAGAGAGCAATTTTCCACTGACCACCAATTTAGGAGATTACATCTACACTGACCACTAATGTTAGGGCACTACACACTTTTCATTGTTTTGTTATTACCAATTTAATTTTAAGTTTATTATTGAAAATCATTTTGTCCTATACAACAGATGGTTGTTGAAAAATGATCTGCCGTAGATGGCAATTACTTGATGTTTGCCTCATTCCTTATTACTTTATTTATCACTTTGTACAATTTACTGATCATGTATTGTATCCTGAGCTGCAATTGTAGTCATTTTTAACAGGGGTAGGGATCCTTCTCCATCCCCCAATTCGTATGATGTATGCATGTTTTAGCTGCCAATCTTTACATTTATGAACATTTACTTTTCCATGTCCAATCAAATAGCATCCGGGTCAACTTTTTTACTCAGAGACACCCTGTTTGGACTTTATTGCACTTCATAGATTCGCATCATTTGTAACTCCAGAAATTGTATTTTTAAAGCTGAACTCTGCGGAGAACAAAAACGCAAGTAAAAGTACAAAAAGCATTTTTTTTACCTGATCCTCTGTTCTTACAGGCACCTCTAGGTTGTAAAATTGGTCTCCGCTGCCTCTTCCCCCCTAGAAAAACAATAGTTCCAAAGCTAAGCTATAGGGATCGCCAATAACAGCCCTAGACCATTCCGATTATAACTTGTTGATAACTACTCTCATTTAACCAGTTTTTTATCCTCTGGACCTATATGCCTCTGACTATTTTATATAATTTTATATTTATATACTGTATTTATGTTCTCTCATACCAACCATTCAGCAGTCAATTTTAATTTTGTAACTTACTCCAGAAGCATGAAAGAATCTTGTGCTTTATCCAATAGGAATCTATATTTACATAGTTACAGAGTTAAGCCTCGTACACACGATCAGATTTTCCACCGGGAATTGTGTGATGACAGACTGTTGGCCGAAAATCCGACCGTTTGTACGTTCCATCAGACAATTGTTGTCAGACTTTCCGCCAACAAATGTTGGATGGCAGGATTATAAATTTTCGGTCTGTTGTCGGATTTTCCTACCGTGTGTACACAAGTCCATCATACAAAAGTCCAAAGTACAAACACTCATGCTCAGAGTCAATCCTCACCAAACAAGACATTAGCAGAAGGTGCACAAAGGGTGGTGCTCAAGAGCTGAAATTCCTCGTAATATGTCACTATGTTCGTGTTTGTTGGCAGACAATTGTGTACCATTTGTATGCAAGAGAAGTTCACGGCACTGGCCCTTCAGACAAAAGTCTGATGTTTTGTCTGCGGAAAATCCGATCGTGTGTACGAGGCTTTCGTCTGGGTGAAAAAAAACACAAGCCCATCGTTCAACCAATAAAAGGGAAAAAAAAAAATTAAAAATTCCTAAAAAAATTCATGCAATCCTATATACACAATCCTATACCCTCAGTTGATCCAGAGGAAGGAACGAAAAAACCCACCAGAAAAGCATGATCCAGTTTGCTCCAGCAGGGTAATAAATTCCTTCCTGATCCGATCAGATATTCCCTGGATCAACTTTACCTATAAATTTCAGTACCCAACTATATTATGTACATTTAGGAAAAGAATCCAGGTCTTTTTTAAAACAATCTACTGAGTTGGCCAGAACCACCTCTGGAGGGAGTCTGTTCCACATTTTCACAGCTCTTACTGTGAAGAAACCATGTTTTATTTTGTTGGGAAATCACTTTGAAAATCACCCTCCTAGCAATTATGATTGTGGCCATCTTGAGTTAGGGCAGATGATTCATTTAGCATTTACTTCCTGGAATCCATCTACCCTTCGTCCAGGCATGCAGACAGAAGAGTATGCCTAGCTGAGAAAGCCCCTCCTCCCCTCCTGAAGACTCTTGGGTTTTATGACATCATTTGCCTAGGCCTGGAAACTAGAAAGTAACTAAAGAAATGTAAAAAATAGTTTAAAACAAGTAAATATGATCTACTTTCCTATCAGTTTACTAATGCTTGCAACATAAGGGTTCATAATAGTCAATTTTGATTAAGAGTGTAAAGTTCCACTTTAAGTGATATGGGGTTTTTTTTTGTGGCTGATATTTACAAAGAGGTTTATCTGTTTTTTGTTTTTTTTTTGTGTTAATTGTTTTTTCTACATTGTAGGGATGTGTTCCTTATGTGCATTGCTTTAGTTTAAACTTGTTTTGACATTTTGCAAGATCTCTTGCTGTTCTCTAGAATTTTTCCCCATTGAGTTGTGCTCATAGCATGGGCTGACTCTGCATAATTAACATCTGTCCAATCACTGAAGATTTTGTTCCCAATGGGCTGTCTCAGATTGCATTGGTAATTTCTGCAACCAGCTCTTGGAATGGTCTTTTGACTGTTCCTTTGGGCTTTGGTCTGGATTCTGGGTGCATATATGCATAAAGGTTTTCAAGGTATTTTTGTCTAACCAGATATTTTACAATGTTGTTAATTGTCGTTGAGGTTTAATCTACAGCAAGCAAAGAAATATAGAAATAGGTATGGAATATTGTTTATTTTTTCATTATGTTTCAACACCATTTTGTAATATCTGCTACTGAAGTGATCATGTATCTATTATTGCTGTAAATGTATTAATGTATATAATCTGACACTTTCTAAATTGGATGCATGTGGCGTCCAACGTAATATCATTTCTACTGTATCTGTGTTTATGGATTGTGTTTTCTCCCTGGAGACCTATGGTATTAAGATAATTAACCACTGACACAGAAACTCAATAAAAATAAGGGATTCAAAGCCGAGCTCCAGTCAAAAATAAAATCAAATAGATTGATAGCCCATTAGAATAAAAGAAGCAGCTCTTGTTGCAGTTTTCACTATTAATCCAAAGCTATCCCCTGCAGAACTTATTCTCTACCACTAGATGACCACCTGCCTGCCAGGTTGAATGACGGCCAGCATTATTCCTCTTTCTCTGAGCCCAGGCCACTATGGAGCCAGTCCCAACCTATGACTGGACATGGGGGGATGGGGAAGCAGTATAGTGGCAAGCTTGTGGTTCACGTTTCCTTGTGCTGTTTGTCAGCACATCAACTGATTTGCTCCATGTGCTGCTTCTTCCTCTCCCACTCTGAGCTCTGTTGTACAGAGACTGCAAGAGGCTGATCCCATACACTGCTTGAAATTACTGTTAATTCTGTTCAGGCAGCCTTCTGATTTAGATACCTATTTATATTAGATAATAAGAGAGAATCATCACACCAATGAGGCCCATCACTATAATTCCCTGTAAACCCAAAAACCTCTCCCTTCAGCGCCCAGTACCTGAAAATCTATTTTCAATTTAAGAGAGAAGACTCGGCTTAATACAAATAATTCTCAGTGAATGGTTCTCTTTTACTGATTGCGTATTGCAATAATGTGGCGGCAGAAAAAGTGGGCTGTAATGCCCAGCTGCCACACTTGCGCGTCCACAGTCAAAAGTTTGCGTATGCTGAGAGTACATACCCAGCACACGGACTGAGCTTGTCACCAACACAGGCTTGGTTCACCTCTATGCCGCTCTGCTAGCCGCATTTGCATGGGCTGTTGTGCCTGCGTTTCATGCATGAGAAAGGTTCCACCATTTTTTAAGTGTAGCTGGAGGAAAATCACATGATGCTTTTGCACCATGTGATTGTCCACATCCGAAAAGGTGCTGCGATTAGGAATGAATGCCAGCCCTGTGTGTCTGCAAAGAAGCAGCGTAGTTCGGCTGCGGTTGGTTGCAGGTATGGGAACAGGTACGATTTTTCCACTATCCCGAACCTGCACATGTGCAAACCTAACCTTATCAAGGCTTCTAATAGGGAGCCCATGGGATGAGCTTCCAATCATTTACCTTCTGTGAGAGCCAGTCAGTGTTGAGCCACCTTCTAGGAATTAAAGCCCACTTAAAGGTCTATCAGGGGGCTGTGTTAAGGGGATAAGGCAGGGCTAAGAATTGATCAAGTTTTTTATTTTCAAATTGGATGGATGAAGAACTTCAGTTGCTTTTCTAATTTTATTTTTTTATTTTTTTTTGCTCCACTTACCTGACTTGCAGCATTATCCTGGATTCAGATACACACCTGCCCAGCAAATCCAGCATCTTCCTGCTTTGATCCATTGATTTGGTGGAGGTGCCTGGGTCCTCAGAAACCGTCTGCCTCTTCTGGGTTCAGGCAGCTAGCCTCCGATAATGACCATGCTGTTATTTCCTACTCCTGCACCCTCCTGGAATAAGTGATGTGGAATCCCAAGAGTCTGAGGCTGCAAAGGGCACCTCATTCTCATCTAGGTGACAATGGCGTTGGGTGTGCGGGTCAGGTCTTTTTTTTTTTTTTTTTTCCACTCAGCAAGATTATTTGTCTGGGACTCGTTTTTCAGTTATCAGTACTTCCAACTTCATCCCATTCCTGCTTCTCATCATCGTGGTAATGCTGATTGTACTTTTTTTTTTTTTTTTTTTTTTTTTTAAATTGATCTTACAAAGTTTGTTTACATTGTATTTAAACGTTTTATCTTTATATATTTCTCCCCTCCCCCCCCCTACCCCCCCTTACCCCCCCCAAGACCGTGGATCCCCTCCTGCTCCCCCCCTCTTTCCCCATCCTCATCCATTCCCTCTGTTTCAGCTTCCGAGGTCATTGAATTATTGCTCACTGGGTCTCTTTATCTCTTTATCCTCCTATCTCGGCTGTCCATATTTCTGCCGCTCTCAGGGAGACTTTAAACTCTTCCCACCTTTTCCATTTTTCCACAAAGGCACCCATTTTCATCCCCTCACTGTATCTTAAGTATTCTAGGTTGTGTATTTCATTAACTTTCTCTAACCACTCCTTCATAGCTGGTCTCTCTATTCTTCTCCAGTATTTAGGTATCAAACTTTTGGCCGCATCCAGAAGATGCGGCATTAAGGTTCTCAAGTAGGCTTTATTGGGCATTTCGCTTAGGTGAAATAGGCAAACCCAAGGGTCGTCTAGAATGTTAATCCCTGTTATATCTTTAATAAATCCCCTCACCTCTTTCCAAAATATTTTTATTGTCGGGCATTGCCACCAGATGTGGGTCATTGTTCCCACCTCTCCACATCCCCTCCAACAATGTTGTGGGGGTCCGTTGTGGAATTTGTTTAGACGTTCTGGGGTCAGGTACATCCTGGTAAGGCATCTATAGTTCAACTCCAAAATTTTACTATTAACTGACGTAGCTGTTGCTCTCTTTAGGATCAGTGACCCCTCTGGGGTAGTAAGCTCCCTCCCCAACTCCTTCTCCCACTTCTTTATAAAAGAGGGGGTTTCCGTGTTCCCTAGCCCTATCAGTAGTCTATATGTCTGGGAAAACCCCCCCCTCCTGTCCTTATCCAGGCACATTTTCTCTAGTGGGCGTAGGTTTCCCTGCGGGTCAGGTCTAAAGTGTAAAAAGAAAAAATTAGGAGCCAAAAAAAAAAGTGTAGCTTCATATTGCGTTGAGTAGTGTCCATGCAAAGAACCTTTAGATGATTTTGGGGGTAAAGGTCTACTTTCATTTTACCTTAAAAAAAATTGTGGGCTTGCCTTTTTTCATAGTTTAGTTTTTTTGTGTTCTTTTTTTTTTTTTTTTTAGGAAATTCTGTTAATTAAAAAATTAAAATAACTGTTACAGATGTAAAGTGCAGACATCTTGAAATACCCTGACACATTACTACTGACTCATCAACATGATGGGGTGGCCTTATCTGTCCAGTAGGTATTTACAAGAGGCAGAAGGGTGGCAGGCAAACTTCAACACTAGAAGATAGTGCCTAAGCTTTGCTGTCGCAATGACCTGGAGTTTGGCTGTACCTACAGGATTTTGGTGGCTGCTATGGGTATGAGATGCCTGGACTACCGGCAGCATTTTTTTTGTCACAATATTTTATTTAAGATGGAAAAACAAAGTGTTTTGCCTCCAAAACATGGAGAGGTGATGTGTCAGCATGAATACAACAAAATCAGTACAGATCGGGGGTCCTTTTGTCACAGGGGACAGTCACATCTTAAGAAGTGGAGTTATTTGCAAAGAAGTATTCATTACTGTCCTTCACATTGGGCTTGATGGTGCTGCTTCCAGGTCTCCATCTTGGCAGGGCAATCCTCTCCATGCTTGTCAGTGAACCAGATGGAGAACCTCATCTACAGAGCGGCCCACTGGCAAGTCATTTATAGTGATTTGGTGGAGAATTTCTTTGCAATCAATGATGATCAAACTGCTATTGACAACACCATCTTCCTCCTTCAGAATGCGATAGTCCCGGGAAATTGAGTGTTTTAGATCAGACATAAGAAGGATGTTCATGGGTCCAAGACCACATTCCTTGCAAGAAACATGGGTCCATGCGAGGTGGCTGAAGTGAGAGCTTACAGAAGCCCTGATGTCCTCACATCCAATGCATAATTCCTTGGCATTTGGGCGTTCCCTGCAGACATGATTCCACCTCCTCTGCTCAGGATCAGCATGCATTTTGAGTCGTTTTTTTTTTTTGTGAAAGGGCAGATTTTCATTAGACAAGGTCACTGTTTTTTATTAAAGTGAAACTTCAGCCACAGCCCACCCCCTCCCTGAAGCCCCCCAAGATCTTTTTTTTAAACACCTCTCTTCTATGTTTTGGGAATGAGGAGAGGAGGTGTACTGTAATGCTAACACACTTCCTGTCCTAAGGTGACAACGCTGCTTCTCCATAGATACAGTGCAGCGATTGAACGTTGTCATCTAAGATAGGACGTATGTCACCACTGGCAGGATTACTAGGGGAAACTAAAGGAAAAAAACAAATGTAGCCACCACATTTAACGACTGGTAAGCTGCGATATATCACATTTTTTGTTCTTGGGTTTAAATAGACTGAAACTAAACAGCATTTTTTTTTTTTAACTGTCACATCTTCCAGCACTGCTCTGGCCACAGAGAGGCATGAAAATGGCAGTCAGGGATTGGTTAAGCATCAATTTGTAATCCACAGAGGAGACCGCGAACAGATTGAAAATACAATTTGAAAAAAAAAACAGGATTCTCTTTATCCGCCTGTCTGGATTCCTGCAACGTTCAGACGTAAATAAATATCTTTCTATATAAGTTCACAGTAAAAAGCATCTTCTTCTTCAATCCTCTCCAGGCATGTAAATGCTTTAACCCGCCATAAACAGTCCCATAAAAAGAGAAAAATTCCCCAGTATTTCTTTTGCAGATGTTGATAAGCGCGACGTTCATTTTAAATAGTCACTTTGGTTTTGACAGTAATCCCTGAACTTGTGGCGCCCAGGGTGCAGAGATTTATGTCTGTCTAAAACTTCAATAGTTGCTTTCACCTTGAGGAGACGGCGAAGTGTAATAAAATATGTTTTTTTTTTTTACTCCAAGATGCAATTTCAGAATCCCACCATCCATACGTTATAGAGTCGCACAGCTGTGTCTACTGCAGAATATGTTGTCGGTGATGCACCATATAGCATACTATTTACTGAAATATTTAGGGGCAAGGGGAGGCTATTATTTTGCCTACAGAAAAGTCCAGGTTGTAAGTTAAATCAATCAATGAACTGCTAATGATTTCCAGAGCACACTGTAAAAAACTTGAAGATGAATTCCAGGTATAGATTTTTTTTGTTTTTTACATCAGATTTTATTGAGTTGAAATGTTTGTATTTTACAGTACAAATAGGCCCTGAACAACTGGCCTGTAACAAAGTCAAGCAAAAACAATAAAACTGTAGCGTATACCAGTGTTACAAACACAAGTAAAGGTATACAAGAGCAGTTGTTACAGTTATATATTTAAACAGATATGAAGCATACAGTAAAATTTAATTCTAAACTGTTAAAGCGGAACTTTACCCATAACAATAAAAAAAACAAATAATGTTCTTTACCGAAGAAACATACATTCCACATTAATAATTATGCTACCAAAATTAGTGTGTGCTATAAATTGCCTCCAGCATTACCCCTGTTCTTGCCGGAAGCTGCCATTTTGCTGAAGCCCAGAACCCCTGAGCAGCAGTAAATCTTTAGGCTGTTGGCAGATCGGCCTCTAGGGGCTCTGGTTTTCAGCACAATGTTTTACATAGCTATACGTGCAAAAGGGGCCAGCCTAAAGTTATCTAACACGACTTATTTTCTGACTAAAGTCCCTAGTATTCTTCTATCTATAGCATTAACCATCTTCCATGCTTGTATTGTTTTGTAAATTATCCATTATTCAGTTATGGATATTTTTTTCACAGTTACAGAGTTGGTAAGCATGAATAAGGACACTGGTCCATCCAGCTTGGATCGGTGTAACTATGCATATACCATACTTGTGGGATCCCTCTAAAACAGGGGTCTCCAAACTACAGCTCTCCAGTTGCTCAGAAGCTACAATTCCCATCATGCCTAGTCATGTCTTTGAATGTCAGAGTTTTACAATGCCTCATGGGACGTGTAGATCCACAACAGCTGGAGGGGCGTAGTTGGGAGATCCCTGTGCTAGAACAACAATGGGGCAAATCGCCTGCCACTGACTCCAACAATGCGACATAATTCTCTCCATTGACAACAAAAATGGGGTACTATTCCCCCCACTGACACCAACTATTTCTCCCCCTAATACTAAACATTGGACATGGGGCATGGGATCTGGAAGCTAGTGGCAATCATAGCGTAAATAGTCCGTGACATAAAAAATTGCAGCTGCCATCATTTTATTCTCCAGGGCTTCTGCGTTCAGAAAATATATTTTTGAAGGTCCTAAGTAATTTTCTAGCAAAAACTGCTGATTTTAACACGTGTGAAAAATAAAAAAAAATGCCCCAGACAACAAGTGGTTATGTGAGATGAACTTTTGTGCCAGGAGCGCTCCCTTGGTTGTTATCACCGAGGCAGCAGCCTAGGACCAGAACAAGGTCCACCAACACTAAATGTTCATCACAGATCTGCTTCTTCAAAGGAAAACGTACCTTACGGTAAATGCATCAGAACCAATTTTCACTTCTATGAGTCCAGTGCTATCATATGCATATCAGCCAACTGCAAGAACTTGGAAAGAGACAGCCGGCTTTCGTTGACATAGGAAGGGAAGATGGCGGTGCAAGACCTGGCTTGCAGTAATGGAGGATCACAGCAAGATAGCGCTGGATTTCCTGGGCAGGTGAGTATGTGGTCTGATGAAAAAAAAAAAACGGGATGAGATTCCTCTTTAAGTGCTAGTGAGGCTTGTGTATGCATTGAATACTGACTGCTCCTTCAGCTCCTCCATTATCATACTGAAGAAAAATTGCGCACAGTCTGTGTTTACCGCCAACTCATCCTACTGCTTTTTTTTCTTTCCTTATAAATATGAAACATCAGCATATTTATGGAAATTAAGAAAAGGAAAATCAAATGCTCTTTAAAACATCAAGCCTTTGTGTTTTTCCCTTAGATCTCGTTAGAATTTATTGCAGCAATAAGTCAATGAAAAGACTGAAAAACAGTGAATGTCAATGAGCGAAAATGAAGCTGTCTAAACACTGATTATTAACAGCATAAAAACCATTAGAGTTAACTGAATCTGAAGGCTCCTGAAAGTAGAGGACTCTGCAATGAGAGCCTGTGACCAACCACAACTTTGACTTCTTGCAGCATCTAAAACAGGACACAGGACTTCTTTATTTATAATAGTAAGCCCCCATATTAAATATTTAAGATATATTTTTTCAGTATTAGATAAATATGAAACATTGCATTTTAATTTTTTTATTCTCATATCTAGGCAGCAGGTGGAACTTTAGGATCTACCTTGTTTATAGGGCTCAATAGCTCAACCTCAAATTTACATGTGTCTTTATAAGTCATGTATCTGAAAAAGTCAGAGCAGCGACCCAACCCCCCCCCCCCCGACCCTCACCACCCCACCCCACATTACAACTCCTCCTGAGCTTTCATTTGGGCTTGATTTATTATAATATTAAAAGTGCAGGATGTTCACCTAGCAAAGTGAAGGCTGGCAAATCAAGTAGGCTGTGTTCACTTTGAATACCCAATCATGTGCATGGCAAATGTAAAGGATAAAGCACTTAAAAACAATGTGCACTTATCTCTTTTGCATCTTTCTCTGGACTTAGCCTAACCCACCCTCCATCTCCACATATGCAGACCTCCTGAAAGAATAAAGTCACATTATATGAGATCCTTATTGTTCAAAAATAATCCACACACATCCTCTGTGTAATGGCTCTGTATTTTATTTTTCGTGAAATAATTTCTTACTGTATTATTCTGCCTCCTTGTAACATCCCCCCACACAAACACACACACTTCTGTTTGTTTGGAATTAGCTATGCTTATTAGTTGCAGTCATGTGCACTGCTCATGCACACTACAAATCCCATAGTCTGTAGTCCTGTGGTGGTAAACTTTCTTGATATAGGGGGGCTTTAAGTGGGGCCCCCCAACATCACCAAAGGGCCGCACTTAAAATTAGGGGAATATTCAGTGTAAGACACAGCAGACACACCACACACTACGGTTAAAGACCATGGAATAATACAAGAGAGAGTCAGAGACTGTGGAAGTGATACAAGAGATGGTGAGAGACTGCCGACATGATAAAAGAGATGGTCAGAGACTGCCGACATGATAATAGAGATGGTCAGAGACTTTGGACATGATATAGAAGTTGTTGGAGACTGGGGCCATGCTTTAAGAGACAGTCTAACTGGAAACACACACGACTGCTAGAGATCATTTCTATAATGAGGCAATAGGCAGTAGAAGAGAAGAAATTAGTACGTAAAAGAGATAATTGGATGCTGCATAGAGGAGGTTGCCAAAATCTGATGTCTGATATCACGGGTGAACAACTCGACATGTCTCTATGTAATATTATGTTTTGCTTACTATATGCTAAGCTATTTTAGTCCGAGAGGTGCAAGGTTTGTTTGTTTTGTGTGTTTTTCTATTTTTGATACTGTATGGATTAATTTGATATAATTTATGTAATTTAATGTATTTTTTCTTCTTTTTTTTGGTTCCTTTTTTATGGGGATTATTTATCCCTATAATGATTTAAATGAGGTTATTCGTTTGTATTTAATGTTTCATAAATAAATAAAAAAAATATTTGATTTAAAAAAAAAAAGAGGCTCATGGTAACTCTGGAGGAGCTGCAGAGATCCACAGCTCAGGTGGGAGAATCTGTCCACAGGACAACTATTAGTCATGCACTCCACAAATCTGTCCTTTATGGAAGAGTGGCAAGAAGAAAACCGTTGTTAAAGAAAGCCATAAGAAGTCCCGTTTGCAGTTTTTGAGAAGCCATGTGGGGGGGACAGCAAACATGTGAAAGACGGTGCTCTGGTCAGACGAGACTAAAATTTTACTTTTTGGCCTAAAAGCAAAAGCTATATATGGAGGGAAAACTAATAATGCACATCACCCTGAACACACCATCCCCACCCTGAGACATGGTGGTGGCAGCATCATGTTGTTGGGGTGCTTCTCTTAAGCAGGAAAGCTGGTCACAGTTGATGGGAAGATGGATGGAGCCAAATACAGTGCAATCTTAGAAGAAAACTTGTTATGCCCCGTACACACAATCAGAAATTCCCCCCAGCAAAAGCCCCATGTGAGCTTTTGGTCGGAAATTCAGACCGTGTGTATGCTCCATCGGACTTTCCCGCCAGCAAAAGATTGAGAGCAGGTTTTCTATTTTTCGGTCGGAAAAAGTTCCGATCGGAAATTCCGATCATCTGTACCAATTCTGGCGTGCAAAATTCCTACGCATGCTCGGAAACAATTCGACGCATGCTCGGAAGCATTGAACTTCATTTTCTTGGCTCATCTTAGTGTTGTACGTGTAGTGCTGGTAGATTTGCAATCTACCGCATGTTAGGTAAATTTAGTAAATTGTGCGTTAGGAAGGTTAAAGTTTGCCTCTGTTCCAGCTTGGCTGACGTTGTGTGTGTTTCCGTGCTGACCGGTGGGTGTCGCTGTCGCCACTGGTCAGGGTTGGAAAGGCAACGTGTTGAAGCGTATGGATGCTCCTCTGTCCCGGAGGCACGCTCGGTGGAGGTGGTCCTCCGAGTTGCATTCTGGGCGAGGGTATTTATGGGACAGATGCCATATTTTGGGTTCGTTTTACAGCCACCTGCTGGCCCTCCTGGCCGACAGGTATGCGTTAAGGAGCTACCTCGTGGTCCTCCGTTCAGGAGGCCCACAATACAGCGATGCAGGGGTGGGTCCAGAGGCTTGTCTGGAGCCTACCACCGCGGCCGAGGAATGGTCCTGAGCTGTCGGTCCTGTGTGACGAAGCTGGACAACCCAGGAGATCCCAGGGGAGGACCCGTCTTGGAGAGATCACGCAGAGTGCTGGTCTATAGAGGGGCCTGGTGACTCGGTTGGGGGACGTATACAAAAGTAACTATACAGCATAGTGTTGCCGGCTCGGCTTAAAGGTTCAAGCATTGTGACTGAGTTTCACTGCAGAAAACCCTATACATCCTGTGGCAGAGGATTGCACGGATTTTGTTCCCAACCAAGTCTGTGGCAGAGACTTTGATTCGTGCTGTGTGCTGGCTGCTAGACCGGTGAGAGAGGCCTATCCAGACGAGCAAGGAGTGTGTCCCACGAGGGGAGCGCATTTCAAATAGTAATAGTAATAGTAATTTGAATTCTACCAGGACATTTTGTCAAGAAAACCCTACCAGAGAATATTTGAGTTTCTTCTGAAAGTTTCCTTTCTACCTCTTTCCTGCTATTTCCTAAGTCGTTTGTTTTAATAAAGCATTGAAAACGTACTCCAGTGTTGGTGTGTGTGTTGTCCAGGAGTAAACTCAATGGAACCCTAGACCCGGTGCCGGTGAAACAGAGGGAAGCAGAGTGAAGGTAACAGACCCGCTTAAACCAGCAGCTCCACCGTGAGTTAGTGCTACATACGTCACCGCATTCTTGACGGTCGAAAGTTCAGTGAACTTTTGTGTGACTGTGTGTATGCAAGCCAAGCTTAAGCGGAATTCCGTAAATCCGCTCGTGTGTACGGGGCATTAGAGTTTGCAAAAGACTTGAGACTGTGGCGGATGTTCACCTTTCAGCAGGACAACGACCATAAACATACAGCCAGAGCTACGATGGAATGGTTTAGATCAAAGCATAGTCATGTGTTAGAATGGCCCAACCAATGTCGAGACTTAAATCCAATTGAGGATCTGTGGCAAGACATTAAAATTGCTGTTCAGACTCTCTCCATCCAATCTGACAGAGCTTGAGCTATTTTGCAAAGAGGAATGGTCAAAAATGTCACTCTCTAGATGTGCTAAGCTAGTAGAGACATTCCCAAAAAGACTTGCAGCTGTAATTGCAGTGAAAGGTGGTTCTACAAAGTATTGACTCAGGGGGGGCTGAATACAAATGCACACCACACTTTTCACATATTTATTTGTAAAATATTTTGAAAACCATTTATCATTTTCCTTCCACTTCACAATTATGTGCTACTTTGTGTTGGTCTTTAACATAAAATCCCAATAAAATACATTTACGTTTTTGGTTGTAACATGACAAAATGTGCAAAATTTCAAGAGGTATGAATACTTTTTCAAGCCACTGTAAGTACCTGTAATAAATAAAATAAAACTTTAAACAGTTGACCAGCTTTTAGTTAGATAAATTACATTACTTTGATTTCCGTTATAGGAAGACTGATGTTATCATTATGCACAAATCAGCCTTTTACTTTGTCTTTTGCTTTCAGTTTATTGGCATGAAAAAAGCTTTACATGGTACATTGATGTAATACAGGCCCCATGGCAGCTAATTGTTGTGCTAAATATTCAGCGTGTCTTGTGTACATTCCATGAAAGATATTCTCCAAAAGGGAAGGCACACTGTGATTTGCTGTGTTCCATTTCATTATCTATTACAGAGAGTCAGATATTGTGCATTCTGATCCCCTCTGCCTTCCCACGCTAAAGGGCAGCAAATCAAAGACCTTTGTGATAGCGGTGTCCCAAGACATCCTGAGAATACACACGACGTTCTCTCCACTTTTATGCTATGTCTATTTATATAAGAGCCGCCTGGGTCGCTGATACGTTTCTACAGGAGTTTTTGGACACGTTTAAATTGTATTTAAAGCATAAAGGACAACTCAGGGCGAATATATAAAACACACCATTTAGCTCGCCTCTTTGTTCCTTCAAAAGTCATCAAATCAGTTTTCAGTTCAGCTAGTGTAATTACCTGATATCTGTATTCATATGGTAAATCAATGCTCTGTAAGCGGATGAGCGAGAAGAGATGCACCTGTTTATTAACATTTAACTTACATATATTTCTATAGCACTTTTTTTTCCCTGGTAACTAAGGGCTTGTTCTTGTGTGTGGCTGGTAAATCCAGGTAAACCCCACACGCTCAGGTCTGTACATATGCCACGGCAAAAATTAAACATGCATGTTGCATTCGGCAGGCATTACCTCTACCAAATGCAACAATCCAAGTCTATGGGGACACACTGGGGTGTATTTTCTAAAGCTAGAGAGGGCAAAACTAGTCACAATTCTGCAGAGAAATCAATCAGCTTCCAGGTTTTATTGCCAAAGCTTAACTGAACAAGCTGAGGTTAGAAGCTGATTGGTGTCTATGCAGAATTGTGACTAATTTTGCCCTCTCTAGCTGTAGTAAATTAACCCCACTGCAACCACATGCAATGCATTTGATTGTGGCATGGTGTTTACAGATGTAGCCAATGGGAAGGTGCAAAATAGAAACACGGCCCAAATGAAGCAAGGTAATATGTGGCTCCTCCCAAGCCACACCCCTCTGACATGTTTCGCCTCACCCACAGAGCTTAGTCATATTTATGATGAAGCCCTGTCGGGAGGGTGAAACACATCAGAGGGGCTTAGCCTGGGAGGAGCCAGTCTGAAGCTGAGTCTTGCGTTTGGCCTGTGTTTTTGGTGTCTCCCCATTGGTTGATTCTGTATACCTTCTCTGGAGCTGGGATGAGCTCTTTGGATGTCTGCACCCGTCAGCTGTGTGAGACACCGGTGAATTTTACATTGGTGCTTCGAGCAGCGCACTAAGCTTTCTAATTCATGTCACAGTGGTATTTACAGGGTTAATTCACCTGGTGAGGAGGCCTCCTCACTGCCTGTGAAATACCTCTGACCAGCGATCCATATCGGATTACCTCTCAAAAGGATGCACTGACACTGGCAGTTTTAACGGTTAAGCATATTGTGCCTGGGAACAATTACATAGTTTCATAGTTACATAGTTAGTCAGGTTGAAAATAGACACAAGTCCATCTACTTCAACCAGGAAAAAAAATCATACAATCCAATATACACAATCCTTCACCCACAGTTGATCCAGAGGAAGGCAAAAAACCTAGCAAAGCATAATCCAGTTTGCTACAGCAGGGGAAAAAATTCCTTTCTGATCCCCTGAGAGACAATCGTATTTTCCCTGGATTATTGGAAGGGGTGGTTCCCAGAACATTTCACTTATGGTCTGGTACAATTCCCTTCAGCATGAAAGCAAACAGGTCCTGAGCACAGAACTCTCCATAGATGACCCAGCACAGAAGCAAGAATCACTATGGCTTGTTTGGCAAAGGTGATAATGTAAGTGTGCCTGGGAAACATTTGCTTGTAGCCCAGTGTGAGCGTAGACCAGTGGGGGGAGCTGGAAGGAGGGGGGGGGCAATTGAACTCCGTGCACCCTTAGTTGGTGTACAAAGACAAGTAAAGTGCCTGTCTCTGTATGCTGTGTAGCAGAGTGGCTACCCCCTCCCCACCTGTCACTGGTTGTCGAGGACACTGTTGGCTTCACGGCCAACAGGATCCAGGCAACCAATGATGCTAAAAGTGGGTGGAGCCTGATGGGGAAGCTGAGGGACTAGTTCCCCATAAGGTCCATTGTTGTCTTGGTCTTGTGATTGACAACAGACTTCACCAAACAATCAACCAGCAATAGGAGTGCTGTACATCCAAATACAAATTAATGTTCTTCCCCTATTAAAATAGCCAACAGGAACTGGTTCTATTCCAACATCTATTTTGCTAGGCACAGCACTTTTTGAAACTAGTACATGAATTTGGGGCAAGCAACAACATTTCTCATTTTTATCCCATTTCCAGGTCATCAACACCTGAGAATCTTTAAAACTGCACTGACCACTTTCCACCAGAGCTGCCACTTTTCAGGATTTGAAGGTCTGAGCAACACCATAAAAAATCCATACTTTTGGAAAGAGTATGTTGACACTTTATATATAGAGATCCTATTAATGATGCAAAAAAAGTTCCTCCTCATTAAAATAACCAGCAGGAACAGGTTCTCTACCAACATATTTTGTGCTAGGCAAAGCACTTTATGAAACAAGTACATGAATTTGGGGCAAGCACCAACATTTTTCATGCAGAGGCATGCCAGAATTTTAAATAGTGTCTTAGACATTTTATGGATTCCCCTGACTGTACATTTCCTATAAAATTAAGAAAAGAGGACATTTTTCCCATCTTCAGGTCATCAACACCTGAGCATCTTTATAACTGCACTGACCACTCTTAACCAGAGCTTCCACTTTTCAGGATTTGAACGTCTGAGCAACACCTTAAAAAATACATACTACTGGAAGGAATATGTTGACAGTTTACATACAGAGGTCTTATAATGGATGCAAATGAATGTTCCTCCCCCATTAAAATAGCCGGCAGGAACAGGTTCTATACCAACATATTTCGTGCTAGGCACAGCACTTTCTCAAACAAGTACAGGAATTTGGAGCAAGCGCCAACATTTGCAATGCAGAGGCTTTCCAGAAATTTAAACAGTGTCTTAGACATTTGTATGTTCCCTATTAAAATGTATGTAAACCCTCACCTTGTAAAACAACTTATTCTGTTTAAAATTGAAATGAAAGGCAAAACATGTGTGCATACATATAAAAAACATTCTAAATACCTTTTCCCCCCCCTTTTTTTTTAAGTGATCACATAATGTAGCCTCTGTTTTCAGCAGTACAGAGAGGTGGGGGTGGGAGGGGGGGGGGGGACGACAGCAGAACGCTGGTCTTCCCAGTGATAGGCTGTACAGGGGGTGTGTTTCAGGACAAGTCTGATCATTGGAGGAGAGCAGGCTGAGTTCCCAGCATAGCTAGAGAACTGACCACACTTTGCTGTCATGCTTAGAGTAGTCTGTTTGTAATAGGAAAGCAGAGTAACTGGCAGGATCACCAGGGATTTAACACAAAGGAAGCAATACAAAGAGAACAGGATACCTTTTCATACAAGTACATGGTACAGCAGACATGTTTCAGGAATATGAACAGTGGTGGTGCGTCCATAAAGGGCACAGGAGCGCCGCCCCCTCTCTCCTGGCACCGCTCTATCACCATAGATAGATTCATGCATTGCATGAATCTATCTATGGTCGCCGCTGACACCCCCTATTCAGGTGTCTGGGCACCTGAATTACAGCGGCGGGGTGTTTTTTAGAAGCACCTGATTAGAGCCGTAGGCTCTAATAGGCGCCCAAAGAGGTGAACAGCGGGCGCAATGCTGTGCGTTCGCTGTTCACTCAGCTGTGTGTTAGCAAAGGAATTCACTTTGCTAACACTGAACCACCTCTCAGCCAATCAGGTGCTCGGGTCTGTTACCTGTCACCTGAAAACATCTGGTGCTGTGATTGGATGCCTGATGAGAGGACAGAAGAAGACATCGAGGAATGTGCAGGACACCGCTGCTGACCCGCTGTGAGACAGGTAAGTGCCGGGCGATGTACACTGGCAGCATTTGATGGGGCACAGTAGTGGTTATTGATGGGCACACTGGCAGCATTTGATGGGGCACAGTAGTGGTTATTGATGGGCACACTGGCAGCATTTGATGGGGCACAGTAGCGGCAATTGATGGGCACACTGGCAGCAATTGATGGGGCACAGTAGCAGCAATTGATGGGCACACTGGCTGCGTTTGATGGGCACAGTGGCTGCGTTTGATGGGTACAGTAGCTGCGCTTGATGGCTGCGTTTGATGGCACAGTGGCTGCGTTTGATGGCACAGTGGCAGCATTTGATGGGCACAGTGGCTACGTTTGATGGGCACAGTGGCTGCGTTTGATGGGCACAGTGGCTGTGTTTGATGGCACAGTGGCAGCATTTGATGGGCACAGTGGCTGCGTTTGGCACAGTGGCAGCATTTGATGGGCACAGTGGCAGCATTTGATGGCACAGTGGCTGCGTTTGATGGGCACAGTGGCTGCGTTTGATTGGCACAGTGGCTGCGTTTGATGGGCACAGAGGCTGCGCTTGATGGCACAGTGGTAGCAATTGATGGGCACAGTGGCTGTGTTTGATGGGCACAGTGGCTGCGTTTGATGGGCACAGTGGCTGCAATTGATGTTTTTTTGTTTGTTTGCGCCCCCCCAAAAATTTTGAGCACCAGCCACCACTGAATATGAAATGTTGGATTTACATATTCTTTAAATGAAGCAGAGAGGACATTTTTACCCCATCTCCTATCCTTATAATTGACTGACCATTCTCCACCAGAACTGCCCCTATTCAAGATTTGAAGGTCTGAGCAACATCATAAACATCCGTACCATTGAAAGGAAAGAAAATGTTGACGCTTTATAAATAAAGATCTAATAACTGACATTATATTCTCAGCAAAATGTAGAAAATATACATAATTAATACATTAGCGTGGAAGGTTTATTGTTCTCTTACAAAAGCAGCAATCAATGTAAGCTCTGCCCACATATGCAGAAAGCAGAGGTATAGCGGTTTCCGACGCAGGCATTAAATATAACATTAATGCGCTCCGTTGATTTTGTCTTGTTCTTCCTGGGTCGACTAATAACGATTTAGTAGGCCTCATGCAGCTTGCAAATTCATTTTAATATGATTTAAGTCTAAAAGTATGCGACATGGGTGAGTCTATTATTACTGTTTCCTCCTATTAAAATCTTCGCCTCCTGTAACAGCAACAATAAAAAAAAAAAACTGTACTGAAAGTCTCAAGCCCAGAGCCTGTAAGGAATCAATAGAGTTCCCATCAGTACAGTAAATAACTCATCAAGCCACTTCCAGTAAAAGCCAGACCCACAAGCTCATTAACCCTGTGCTCACAAACAGAGCAAATTTGGATTTTTGCATTTTAGTGTTTTGTGTGCTAATTGTTTAGCAGAGGAGAGTTTGAGAATATTGCATATTGTTAGACAGGTCAATCCGGTTGGTCGCTGGCTGGTTGGTAAGTTTGAGCTTGGAAATCTCTTTGTATCTGTTTGACATGTGTCGCCCTTCCAGTGCCTCTTGCTGCAAAGACCAGTTACAGGTGGGAACAGAGGCCACTTGTTTGTATTTTTGATTATATTGGTCAGGCAATGCACTGACATTTTTGCTGCTATAGTGCAATGTGCTGGGTGTTCGGTGTGCCCTTGTACCTTTAAAGGAGTTGTAAAGGCAGAAAATGTTTTTTATCTTAATGCATTCTATGCATTAAGATAAAAAAAACTGTGTATAGCGGCCCCACCAGCACCCCCCTAATTACCTACCTGAGCCCCTTCTCTCTCCAGCGATGTCCACAATCCCCTCAGCCATCCAGGACACTCCTCCGAGCAGCAGTGCCATTGGCTCCCACGGCTGTCGATGTCAGTCAGCCAATCAAGGGAAAAGAGGGGTGGGGCCAGGTTGGGGCTCCGTGTCTGAATGGATACACAGAGCTCTGACTCGACTTGGGTGGCCCCTGTAGCAAGCTGCTGGCTGAGGGGCACTCAAAGGAGGGGGGGCCAGGAGCAGAGAAGAGGGACGCAAGTAGAGGAGGATCGGGGCTGCTCTGTGCAAATCCAATTGCACAGAGGAGGTAAGTATAACATGTTTGTTATTTAAAAAAAAAAAAAAAAAAAAAAAAAAGAGCCTTTACAATCACTTTAAAGAGGAAATAAACCTTGGTAGGTTTTATCTCTCTTTATTTCCCTGCAAAGGTAATAGTATACCATTATGTGTCACTTACCTGAAACTGAAGCCTGCGATGTTACTGCTGTCCCCACTAGCAGTGAGCATCCATCTTCACCCCTCTTCCTCCTGGGGCCACGAACTCTGCGTCTGTGACTGGCTGGAGTCGCGTGACTTCACTCCAACGCATGCGCGCGGGAGCCGCTAGTCACAAGTGCGCAGTCATCGCCTAGTCATGGGCGCACTGCTTTTTTGTAAATATCTCCTAAACCGTGGAGGTTTAGGAGATATTTCAAGCACCTACAAGTAAGCCTTAATATAGGCTTACCTGTAGGTAAAAGTGGTTGTACAGGGTGTACAACCACTTTAAGGAGGGGTGGACTCCTTCCAGGCTCACTGCCCTCTGTCTATCCACTAAAATGCATGTGCTTCCATTGTGGAGACTCTCAGAAGTTAGAGTTAGCAACTACAGAAAATACTGGGGTGCCTTAACAGGACCTGTAGCTTACGCATGTATTTGCAAATGGGTGCAGACTAAACCCCTGTTCTTAAAGCATATTGTTAGACAGGTCAGTTTGGTTGGTCGCTGGCTGGTTGGTAAGTTTGAGCTTGGAAATCTCTTTGTATGAGTTTGAGAGAATACCTTTAAAACTCTCAAACCAGAACCTTGGACATAACATCTGTTGGGAATTTAATTAGAATTCAATGTTCCAAAAGCAGAGATTTGCTGAAAAGCAGGTTTCTGAAAAAGAGGAGCAAAGAAGATACTAAACAACCCCGTGAAGCCGGGTCATTAGAATTGGATCTTGGTATTTTTGGCTAGAGTGGGCCCGTGTGGCCTTTTTATGCCTGAGATGCAGCTTGCTGGAAGGGTAAACTTCTCTGTGGAGTAAGGAGAAGACATATGGTATCCTCCTTAAAGTGGGAGTAAACTCCCATGCATGAATTGTACCTATAGGTAAGCCTATAATAAGGCTTACCTATAGGTACTGTAAATATCTCCTAAACGTGCACTCTTTAGATTCAGCCGGTGACATCACCAGCAATGCGCTCTGAAGGAACGCCCACCCCGGGCTGTTCCTTCAGAGTCCTGTGCCGTAAATGGCGGCTCTCACACACATGCGCGGGAGTGACATCATCGCGGCTCTGGCCACTGACAAAGTCGGAGTCCGCGAACCTGGAAGTAAGACTGGGTGAAGTTGAGAGCGCCTTTAGCAGTGAGAGAGCACCGCTGGAAGGCTTCGTTTTCAGGTATGTTTCACATAATGTGCTAGTATGCGATGCATACTAGCACATTATTAAATTGCCTTTCAGGTTTAAAAAATTTTTTAAAAAAAGAATAACAAAACCCAGCGGTTTACTGCTACGTTAATACGGCTGTTATAATCATGTGTACAATGATAGTGGTACAACCTCACCCCTGAGGAGGAGTAAAGATAAAGATTTTGAAACGCGTTGGACCAACCAGCAGAAGGACCAATTGATGCTGAAAAAAAAACATGATTATAGTCCAGTTTGGGTTTTGATGGAGTCACCACATGCATGCTTATGTACACTGCTCAGCCAGTTATGCCTTTGTGTTTGTTTCTGTTATTTGGTGTATACCATGGTTTTTAATCTAATACAGATATTTTATATATGCATAGAATCAAGTAAACATGTTTTTGTACATCTGTCTGTGTTGCCTTTAAAACCCCAATAAGAGGGTTTTTCACACAGTTGGAACAAGGGAGATTTGTGTAATTTCCTGTTGGGACAGGAAGTTAGAGGAAATCTCTCCCAACTGCAGCAACCTTTTTTTGTAGGTAAAATATGAAAAGGTTATAACCTCTGTTGGGTGATCATGGTAGTGTCATGTACATGAATGTGGAGCCTGAGATGACAATGATTGCTTCTCTTAGGTCTAATTTACAAGGGAAGTAAAGGGTCAGTAAAAACAGGGGTTTGTAATTTTTCCGGCCCAATCACTGCCCCCCACAGCCTAACGTGGCAGCTGGAGGGGTGCTTTGCTTTATGGTCGCATGTTGACTTTGACATTTGGCACTATGGTTGCGGCATGACATTCTCATGCATAGTAATCCCTGTTCAGCTATAAAGAAAAAAACAGGCTTTCAGAAGGTAGCAATATCACCTCCTGAATGGCTGCACATCTCTTCACAGCCGCCTCTGAAAAGCAATCCACCACGCATTGATTTTCAGAAGGTCAGATAACACTGCCACCCATGCCTTACTGCTCCAGTCCATACATACAGTACCTGGCTTGGAGAACAGGGAGCATAGGAATAAAAGAGTGGTACAAGGGCTGATACACAGGTGGTGGTGACTCTGAAATTTGATGTATTCAGGCAGGTTGGGGTACCAGGATAGCATCTTTCATCGATAGAGAAGAGGACAGGAAACAAGCTGATACAACATAGACATCGAGGAAAACACAGCACAGGCACTCTTTTCTTTCTTATTGAATTCACATGGACCCCTCTGAACAGAGCAGATAATAAGGGGGAGAGAGGAGTCACCGCTCTGACTCATTCAAACAGTATGTACATTTCTGCTTCAGTTATTGAGGTCTGTAAGCAATGGGCTTTTTTACGCAGAGTAGCTAAAAGCAGAGTGGCAAACACATAAAAATTAGCATTCATTGCCAGCTGCTCACTAGATTTACAAAGGATTATGAATTTTTGGATGCATATTAAAATGTTTTCCCAATAATCCAAACTGATTAAAATGGTTTTAAATGTATTAATCCAGACACAAACAAAACACAGGATGACATTATTATTATTATTATTAGTAAAACGACTCCGGCAATATTATATCACCTATTAATCAGTGTATCAAACATAATTATAACATCTACCTAGAATGTTATGCCCTGATACACTGGTAATTGACAATTGCTTGACCTTATTTATCTGTGACGCTTTTATAAATGCATGAAGGTTTATGCACCTAAAAATAAATAATTTATTAAAGAGAATTTATTCAGAAACCTTAACCTGCAGCTAAACTAGGAGAAGGCAAAAATCTTATAAAGCTCAGCCCAAATTTCTCTACCAGGGAATAAACTATTTCCTGATCCTCTAAGACAACCATATATTTCTTGAATCGATATTATACATTCTTATTTATTATAAATATTAACAGCTACAGTGCCTTGCAAAAGTATTCACCCCCCTTGGCATTTTTCGTGTTTGGTTGGCTCACAACCTGGAATTAATATGGATGGTTTGAGGATTTGCATCATTTAATTTACAGAACATGTCCACAACTTTGAAGATATTTTTTTTTTATTGTGAAACAAACAAACAATAGGACAAAATAACAGCAAAAGTCAATGTGCATAACTATTCACCCCCCTAAAGTCAATTGTAGAGCCACCTTTTGCAGCTATCACAGCTCCAAGTCACTTTGGATAAGTCTCTATGAGCTTGCCACATCTTACCACTGAAATTTTTGCCCATTCCTCCTTGCAAAACTGCTCCAGCTCCTTCAAGTTGGATGGTTTGCAGTTGCGAACAGCAATCTTTAAGTCTGACCACAGATTTTCTATTGGATTGAGGTCTGGGCTTTGACTAGGCCATTCCAACACATTTACATGTTTCCCCTTAAACCACTTAAGTGTTGCTTTAGCAGTGTGTTTGGGGTCATTGTCCTGTTGGAAGGTGAACCTCCGTCCTAGCCTCAAATCACACACAGAGTGGTACAGGTTTTGCTCAAGAATATCCCTGTATTTAGCACCATCTTTCCCTCAACTCTGACCAGTTTCCCAGTCCCGACTGCTGAAAAACATCCCTACAGCATGATGCTGCCACCACCATGTTTCAATGTGGGGATGGTGTTCTTTGGGTGATGTGTTGGGTTTGCGCCAGACATAGCATTTTCTTTGATGGCCAAAAAGTTAAATTTTAGTCTCATCAAACCAGAAAACCTTCCTCCATACATTTTGGGAGTCTCCCACATGCCTTTTCGCAAACTCAAAACGTGCCATTTTGTTTTTTGCTAAAAGTAATGGCTTTCTTCTGGCCACTCTGCCATAAAGCCCAACTCTATGGAGCGTACGGCTTATTGTCATCCTATGTACAGATACTCCAGTCTCTGCTGTGGAACTCTGCAGCTCCTTCAGGGTTACCTTGAGTTTTGGTGTGTGGCCGTCTTTTGGGAGGTTTGCTGTTGTGCCATGTTCTTTCCATTTGGTTAGATGATAGATTTGATGGTGCTCCTAGGGATCATCAAATATTTGGATATTTTTTTATAAGCTAACCCTGACTTGTATTTCTCAACAATTGTCCCTTACTTGTTTGGAGAGTTCCTTGTTCTTGATGGTTTTGTTTGGTTAGTGATGCCTCTTGTTTAGGTGTTGCAGCCTCTGGGGCCTTTCAAAAAGGTGTGTATATGTAATGACAGATCATGTGACACTTAGATTGCACACAGGTGGACACCATTTCACTAATTATGTGACTTCTGAAGGTAATTGGTTGCACCAGAGCTTTTTATGGGCTTCATAACAAAGGGGGTGAATACATACGCACGTGCCAATTATCAGTTTTTGATTTCTGAAAAATAGTTTTATGTATATATTTTTCTTTTATTTCACCAACTTAGACTATTGTGTTTTGATCCATCACATATACAGTCAGGTCCATAAATATTGGGATATCGACACAATTCTAATCTTTTTGGCTCTATGCACCATCACAATGGATTTGAAATGAACAAGATGTGCTTTAACTGCAGACTTTCAGCTTTAATTTGAGGGTATTTACATTCAAATCAGATAAACAGTGCAGGAATTACAACAGTTTGTATATGTGCCTCCCACTTTTTAAGGGACCAAAAGTAATGGGACAGATTAACAATCATACATCAAACTGTCACTTTTTAATACTCGGTTGCAAATCCTTTGCAGTCAATTACAGCCTGAAGTCTGGAACGCATAGACATCACCAGACGCTGGGTTTCATCCCTGGTGATGCTCTTCCAGGCCTCTACTGCAACTGTCTTCAGTTCCTGCTTGTTCTTGGGGCATTTTCCCTTTAGTTTTGTCTTCACCAAGTGAAATACATGCTCAATTGGATTCAGGTGATTGACTTGGCCATTGCATAACATTCCACTTCTTTCCCTTAAAAAACACTTTGGTTGCTTTCGCAGTATGCTTCGGGTCTTTGTCCATCTGCACTATGAAGCTCTGTCCAATGAGTTCTGAAGCATTTTGCTGAATATGAGCAGATAATATTGCCCGAAACACTTCAGAATTCATCCTGCTGCTTTTGTCAGCTGTCACATCATCAATAAATACAAGAGAACCAGTTCCATTGGCAGCCATACATGCCCACGCCATGACACTACCACCACCATTCTTCACTGATGTGGTGGTATGCTTTGGATCATGAGCAGTTCCTTCTCAATACTCTTCTCTTCCCATCACTCTGGTACAAGTTGATCTTGGTCTCATCTGTCCATAGGATGTTGTTCCAGAACTGTGAAGGCTTTATTAGATGTTGTTTGGCAAACTCTAATCAGGCCTTCCTGTTTTTGAGGCTCACCAATGGTTTACATCTTGTGGTGAACCCTCTGTATTCACTCTGGTGAAATCTTCTCCAGTGTATGCCAGATCGCCATAGAGCCATGTAACCCAGCACGGGCGTCTCTGTTGTTTTTTAAATTTGCCAGCTCTTATATTTTGGATGTTTTTGTAAGATGCCTAGTTGTCTGAGGCAATAAAATCCTTTTTTTACCTACTACACTATTGGAGTTTTTTCTCCCCTTCTCTATCCACGAGTTCAAAAACGAGGGAGTGTTTACATCAACGCGGAAGTGTCGGAATCATCTCCGGTCGCGTGGTGAGCTGTCATCCCTTGTCCCTGCAGAGGGCTAAATCTGCATGCTTCTAAGGCCTTGCTATAAAGGAGGTCCAACGCGTCTGGTAAGGATACATCTGTTATCAACCTTTGGATCCACTGGTGGCTGGAAGTCCCTTCACGTCCCCCTGTTCCTCTATGCACACAATGGGATGCAAATTATGAACTTTGGACATGCGTTTTTGCGCCTCATGTCGCATCTTTGAAATTTCACATTTATGATTTTGCACTTGGGTGGATTAACCTTTTTGCACATAAGCTTTTTGTATTTATTTGTACGGAATGGCTAATATTAGTATTTAATTTATATGTCGCTACTTGCTGTGTAGCATAGCGATTTCCTAACTTGGAATTTTCCTCGTTAGAACTAACCTTGATGGTGGGTTTATTTATTTGTTTATGATAATTACACATGAATATTAGATTTAAGTTTCTAATGCAAGCGCACATTTTTTCTTTTTATTTAATCTTTTCACCTTATTGATATTTGTGGTATTTGTTGCAGCTGCAGTTACACCAGTTCTTGCTTTGTAGCGCAGGTTTTCCCCTTTCTTTCCTTTGACACACATACACCTACCTCCTGGAGAGTGTTCTTGATCTGACCAACTGTTGTGAAGGGTGTTTTCTTCACCAGGGAAAGAATTCTTTAGTCATCCACCACAGTTGTTTTCTGTGATATTCCGAGTCTTTTGGTGTTGCTGAGCTCACCGGTGCGTTCTTTCTTTTTAAGGATGTTCCAAACAGTTGATTTGGCCACACCTAATGTTTTTGCTATCTCTCCGATGGGTTTGTTTTGTTTTTTTCAGCCTAATGATGGCTTGCTTCACTGATAGTGACAGCTCTTTGGATCTTATATTGAGAGTTGACAGCAACAGATTTCAAATGCAAATAGCACACTTGAAATGAACTCTGGACCTTTTATCTGCTCCTTGTAAATGGGATAATGAGGGAATAACACACACCTGGCCATGGAACAGCCGAGCAGCCAATTGTCCCGTTGTTTTTGGTCCCTTAAAAAGTGGGAGGCACATATACAAACTGCTGTAATTCCTACACCGTTCACCTGAATTGAATGTAAATACCCTCAAATTAAAGCTGAAAGACTGCAGTTACAAAACATCTTGTTCGTTTCATTTCAAATCCATTGTAGTGGTGTATGGAGCCAAAAAGATTAGAATTGTGTCGATGTCCCAATATTTATGGACCTGACTGTAATTCAGATTAAAAAAACATTGAACTAAAGGCTGTAATGTAACAAAATAGGTTAAAAGCCAAAGGGGGTGAATACTTTTGCAAGGCACTGTAGATATAATTTATGAATTTAGAAACCCATCCAGTCATATTTGAAGCAGGCTACAGAGTTGGTTATAACTAGCTCCTGTGAAGGACTTTTCATATTTTTACAACTCTTACTGTGAAGAATTATTTCTGTATGCTGAGGTTGAAGCCTGTGTTTTTATTTTTTAATCCATAATGCCCTGTACACAGGACCGCTTTTGCTGAAGGTTTTTCCGACGGAGTTCCGACAGAATTCCGCTCAAGGTGTCTTGTACAAAATTCCGACCATCCAGAACGCGGTGACGTACAACATGTACGACGGGACTAGAATATGGAAGTTCAATAGCCAGTAGCCAATAGCTTCCGTCTCGTACTTGCTTCAGAGCATGCGTCGTTTTTGGTGCGTCAGAACAGCATACAGACGATCGTTTTTTCCAATAGTAATTTGTTCCGTCGGAAAAATATAGAACATGTTCTCTATCTAAGTCCGTCTGAATTTTCGACGGAAAAAGTCAGATGAGGCATACACACGGTAAGAATATACGATGAAGAGCTCGCATTGGACTCTTTCTGGTGGAAATTCTGCTCATGTGTACGCGGCATAAGAGTTTTGAAATAGGTATAAATACCATCAATGTTGACAACACTACCTGCCTGGAGTTTGCATGTTCTGCCTGTGCCTGCGTGGGTTTCCTCCGGGTACTCCGGTTTCCTCCCACACTCCAAAGACATGTTGGTAGGTTCATTGGATCCTGTCTAAATTGTCCCTAGTATATGTATGAATGTGAGTTAGGAACCTTAGATTGTAAGCTCCTTGATGGAATGGGACTGATGTGAATGTACAATGTATATGTAAAGCGCTGCGTAAATTGATGGCGCTATATAAGTAACTGAAATAATAATAATAACAAAGACATGCATCTACTGTATATTGTACATATTTAGTAAAATAAATAGATAAGACAAAGACTCTGTGATAACGCATACACAGAAGGAATGTATCACTGAGACAATTGACAAATTATTAAGTTGCCAAAGATAAATAAAATGAAAGACCTAATCAAAGACTGCTCGCATGAATAAGTAAAAAATGATATAGTAAAGCTTATATAATTAGACAATAATTGGTTGAGAAACTATGAAAACCAAAATCAGATGTGTTGTGTGCTGTCTCAAATGTAGGGATATATGGAACTTATTAATACCCTTAAGCTGGCCATACATGTGTAAGCAGGTGCAGTTAGTTAGTCTGCTATGTGGCTGTGTCCACAGAGAATAGTTTCATCAGGTGCTAAGTCTCTTTTAACTAGAGCTCTCCTGTAGTGATGTAATGGCTAAGTCGGTGCCCATATATAAGCTAGGTTGAGAGAAGCCTTAGTGCAGTTGGGACATGGGAGCCAGAGACCCCTCCATCAGGCAGATGCAGTCAACTGGTGGAGGCCTTGGACAGGGCTTGAGGCTAGGGAGAGGTAGATTTGCACCCAGAAGAACCAGCTGTACACATCCTGACTCCTATGGTGGAGGAGGCTAGAGTAGGTTGCAAAAGGCATTTTAGGCCGGGCCAAGTGTTCCCTGGAGTGAGACTATCTGCCTGGAGGACCTGGGAGATGTGTACCTAGGTCAGAGGTTAACTTCCTTCATAGCTTTTTATGCAGCAGCTGGGGGAGAAGGGAAGGAGAATACTATAGATCAGCAATTCTCAAGTAGGGTTCCATGGAATATTAGAGTTCCTTTGTTCCTTGAGCTATGGCTGATTGCCCTCCCATTTTTTGGTGCCTGCATTGTTCTGGTCCAACTCCATGTGGCAGAGTCAACGGCATGAAATCAATTATATTTTGACCACTACTGTAAGGGGGGCATTTTTCCCACTGACCATCAATGAAAGGGGCATTTTCCAACTGACTCCAAATTAATTGGTCATAGCAGGGGTTCCTGGGGACCTAAAAATTATTTCAATCGTTCCTAGGGGGTTAAAAGGCTAAGAAGGGCCACTTTAGAGTGTCAGTTGTGAATCCAATGGGGGCTATTGACATCACATTCAAGATGGTATTACTTAGCAGTAGTTTCCGTGTTTTTGGATGTCTACACAAGGGAGGTTTTACAGGTAAATAACATACCTAAAGTACATAAAATGCAGATATAATCTTATAGGAAAATTGCGGAAATTAATGGCTTGGTAAAAAAGGTCTTTCTAAGACTCAACTCTTAATGGCAGCATCTCTCGTTTCCTCCATCCTTCTACACGATAGATGTGTGAACTGCCACTGAGAGTTTATTTATTCTGAATTGCCACTATTTTTCCTTCTCGTCAAGGGTGGCTATTTTCTAACATGATAAGGGGATCGCACTCATGAAACGACATATGTCTCCAACAACTCTGACCAGCTATATCAGTGGGCGGCAAGAAAATGAACCCGTGGCCATAGATGGCAGGCGTAGGACTCAGCTGTCCTGCCAGTATGCTCTTCAAGGTCTGCACAGCATGCCTCGTAATAATTGAACAAATCTGTTCAGCTGTAAATAACAGTTCATTAAGCTAAGAGGACATCTTATTTTTTAAGACTCGGGCGTACATACCCTGATCAGCAAAGAGCTGATGATCGTGTTACATAGATAGCATTTGGCCAGGGCGGCCATTATACTTTTCTCCTCATTAATTTTAGCAGGTGTGGAGCAACATTTGGAAGGGTCGGATATACACAGTTATTGTAATCTGATCCTCGCTGTTCTGAATGGCGTTATCATCACCAGCACATAACAAAACAAGTCATGTTTAAAGGTGGAAAATGCCACCTCTTTACGCTTTTTAAACTTTATTGTTGAGATCTTTCAGAAGACGCTACATCTAAAGCAAGCCTAAAGTGGAAGTTTACAGACAATATAAAAAAAGGTGGCAACTGGAAGGCATTTTGTTGCAGAAGAGACCATCGTGTGTTGACATTTTAACCACTTCCGCCACACGCCGATATATGTTCTCTCTTTGAAGAGGAATATCGTTGTTATGGCAGCTGCCATAACCCCTGTATCCTCTTCTTCAGTGGGCGGTCCGGTTTCCGATAATAGTGGTCTTTGCAGCGGATTCACCACAAGATCGCTTATCGGTGTCGGGAGAGGGGCCTCCGACCGCTCTCTGGTGCCCTCCGCCGCTTACCGGAGCTTACCGGTGATCGGATCCTTCTCCTTCCTGGGTATGGAGATGAGTGAGGGGAAGATGGCCCCCACCCGTCTCCATACCATTGCAGGGCGGAAGCGACGTCAAAACGTCACTTCCACCCATAGCTCTTAAAGGGCCATTTTTTTTTTTTTCAAATGACAACCTATTTTATTTTATTTTTTTTTTTAAATTGTATTTTAGTGGAAATATGAGATCTGAGGTCTTTTTGACCCCAGATCTCATATTTAAGAGGTCCTGTCATGCTTTTTTTCTATTACAAGGGATGTTTACTTTCCTTGTAACAGGAATAAAAGTGGCACATTTTTTTAAAAAAGAACAGTGTAAAAATAAAAAATAAAAGGTAAAATAGATAAGAAAAAAAAATTAAACGCTCCCCATCCCGCCGAGCTCGCGTGCAGAAGTGAACGCATATGTGAGTAGTGCCCGCATATGAAAAAGGTGTTCAAACCACACACGTGACGTATCGCCGCGATCGGTAGAGTGAGAACAATAATTCTAGCCCTAGACCACCTCTAATACTCGAAACATGCAACCTATAGAATTTGTTAAACGTCGCCTATGGAGATTTTTAAGGGTAAAGGTTTGTCGCCATTCCACGAGCGGGCGCAATTTTGAAGCGTGACATGTTGGGTATCAACTTACTTGGCGTAACATAATCTTTCACAATGTAAAAAAAATGGGCTAACTTTACTGTTGTCTTTTTTTTTTATTCAAAAAAGTGTATTTTTTCCAAAAAAAGTGCGCTTGTAAGACCGCTGCGCAAATATGGTGTGACAGAAAGTATTGCAACAACCGCCATTTTATTCTCTAGAGTGTTAGAAAAAAAAAAGTATAATGTTTGGGGGTTCTAAGCAATTTTCTAGCAAAAAAAAAATGTTTGTAACTTGTAGACAACAAATCTCAGAAAGAAGCTCGGTCCTTAAGTGTTTAAAGCAGAACTTCAATAACTCATTCAACATTGACTATTAATCCTTATGCTGCTTGCATTACTAAATAGTAGGAAGGTATATATATATATTTTTTTTTTTTACACTTCTTCAGTTACTTCCTGGTTTCTGGCCTAGGCAAATTATGTCATACATCCCAGGAGTCTTTAGGAGGGGAGAAGGACCTCCTGCCTGCATGTCCGAGCTAAGGGCAGATGGATTCCAGGAAGTAAATGCTAAATGAATAATTTGCCCTTACTCAAGATGGCCACAGCCAGAAATGCTAGGGGGTCTTTTTTTAAAGTAATTTTTCAGCAAAATAAAGCATGGAGACATGGATGGATGAGTTTGCTTTAGATATTAAAAATGAATTAAATAAATGTAATAAATTTGGTTTGCGGTGCTCAAATGTAGTGTAGTTCCACTGTAGGTGTAAAACGGAAATTTTAAACAAATAAAATAACAGTGAAAGGGTTAGTTCACCCTTAAAAAGAAATTCTGTAGGCCATCCATCCATACTATTTCATCATTTTAAACGAATCCAATTTTAAAAATATACATTTATGCTCCTCCTAAACCTCTAAGCCATTTGTACACGCAGTGAAGACTACCACAAACACCTCTGATATTTTGCACAGCTCCGCCCTGTCCTGGCAAGCGCCATCTTTCTTCCAAGCCCCTAACATGCACAGATGAGCCCAGTGGCTGTGACAGGGGAGAGAGTGTTGCAGCTGCTGAGGTTGTCTTCAGCGGCAAGAAATAGCACTTCGTATGTGCAGGGCTCAGAAGGATGACGCTTTCTCCTGTACCACTAGGGGGCGCTTGCCTTAATACCTGGTCCATCCTAGAGAGGACAGAACCGAGCCATGAATAAAAACTGGGCAAGCTTCGCTGAGTGCACAAATGGCCTACAGGTATGGGAGGAGCATAAATGGGTCTTTTTTTAATTGGATTAGTTTAAAATTATGGAGTAGTGTTCATGGACTTCATAGAGCATTTTATCAAAGTTGAACTAGCCCTTTAAAAAGTTAAAATTTTTAAAAATACACTAAATTGTCAACATTTTGGGACACCTTCCTTTACAGGCACATGAACTTTAATGACATCCCAGTTTTAGTCCGTAGGGTTCAATATTGAGCTGGCCACCCTTTGCAGCTATAACAGCTTCAACTCTTCTGGGAAGGCCGTCCACAAGGTTTAGGAGTGTGTCTATGGGAATGTTTGGCCATTCTTCCAGAAGAGCATTTGTGAGATCGGGCACTGATGTGGATGAAAAGGCCGGCTCGCAGTCTCCACTCTAATTCATCCCAAAGGTGTTCTATGGGGTTGAGGTCAGGTCTCTGTGCAGGCCAGTCAAGTTTCTCCACCCCAAACTCGCTCATCCATGTCTTTATGGACTTTGCTTTGTGCATACACAATATAGTGTATGTAAAAAAACAATGGCCCCGGGCACTTGGGCACGGTCAGTCCACCCCTGGGTCGGATGTAAGCGGGCAGGCGGTCTGTTTACATCTGACGGCCCATAGAGGAATGTGGGTACGGACCTGTCATCTGCCTTGCTCAGCAGAGATCAGCGGACAGATTCCCCGCTGACCAGGTAAAATCCGCTGGCAGCGTCCGACCGCGAGAAAGAGCCCTTATAGCTTTCCTTGACAATCGCATAACACATCTATTGCAGATGAGGTTTCTTTGCTGAGAGCATGCTCCCAGCACAGTGACAAAGCTGTCACATACAGTTTCCGGTCTCTAATTATGACCAAAAGGCAGTGGGATAGGCTCACAATCATGTGATCCTGAACTTTGTCCAATCCCACGCCATAAAATCCAGTTAAAGAGCCGTGGTGAGCAACCAGGAAGGGGTTAAGGTAAACTCATTTAGCCCTGGAGAGAATCTGTAGCCTTCAAGCAATTTAATCCAACCCATGGACCGATCTACTAAGAGGAAATGCAATAAAAGGCCGATGAGAAAGATTATAGGCACGCTTGACCATTTGCAAAGTGCCCAGTTCCCGTGACATCACAGGCTTCATTACATTAATAGCCATGACTAGATGAAGGCCGTGTTTTCTCTGCTGCAGTTGTTACACTTAAAGCTAACTCCGAGCTCATAAATAAAATGATCCCTTGCAATGGGACTGTTCCCCCACTGCAAGGGTTAATTGCTTATTCTTGTCTAGAGGAACAAAATAAAAAGATTTACTTATCCATGCAGCCACCACATCTAATGATTAGTAAGCTGCAATATATTGCATTTTTGGTTTTGGGTTTAATACCGCTTTAACTTCTTGCGTACCGCCCCATGTACATTTGCTGCGGCAGGGCAACTGCTGAGTGCCACATCATGTACTGGTACGTGATCTGACACTTCCGGGTCTTGGGGGCACGCCACCCACGACCCAGTCACGATGTGATTGGTCACCGCAATTCAGTCAGAGGGGAAGGTACTGATCCTGTGTTTCTGCTAAGCAGGAACACGGATCTTTACCTACCCCTAGTCAAAGCACTTCCCCCCACAGTTAGTAAGCACAGCTTAGCATATAGTTAACCCTTTGATCGCCCCTGATGTTTAACCCCTTCCCAGCCTGTGTCATTAGTACAGTAACAGTGCATATTTTTAGCACTGATCACTGTATTAGTGTCACTGATCCCCAAAATGGAAAAAGTGTCAGTTAGGTGTCCGGTTTGTTCGCCCCAATATCGCAGTCCCGCTATAAGTCGCTGATTGCTGACCGCCCCCATTACAAGTAAAAATAAATTAGTTAATGAAAATCTCCCATAGTCTGTAGACGCTATAGCTTTTGTGCAAACCAATCAATGCACACTTATTGGGATTTTTTTTCTTGACAAAAACATGTAGCAGAATACATATTGGACTAAATCGATAAAGAAACTAGATTTTTTAAATTTATAATTTTTTTTTATATGTTTTATAGCAGAAAATACAAAATATTGTTTATTTTTTTTCAAAATTGTCGTTTTTTTTTTTTTTTTTTGCTCATAGCACAAAAAAATAAAAACCGCAGAGGTGATCAAATACCTCCAAAAAAAGCTCTATTTGTGGGGAAAAAAAGCAAAATGTTTTATTTGGGTACAGAGTCGCACAACCGCACAATTGTAAGTTAAAGCAACGCAGCGCCGTATCGCAAAAAAATGGCCTGGTCATAAAGGGGGATAAACCCTCCGGAGCTGAAGTGGTTAAGCTGATCACCTTTACTTAATTATTTGAAAAAAAGGGTAACATTTCTTTAGTTCCCCCTTCATGTAGTGACAGTTATTGAAAACAAACTCATAATCTATCCGCTATCACGAAACTTTTGTTCCCTCCGTAATGAAAGCCCAGGGTGTAAATGGAAGTCTCCATCATTCGCCTTGACAGTAATGTTACAATGTAGCACTAAACAAGAATGATCCTTTTACCTTTTTACCCGGCGACTTATAAAATATATCTCTCTCCTTCTTTTACAGCATAATAGCCAGGCAAAATGCTTATTTTGCGTTTAATTCCACCAAAGCCGTTTTCTTTTAGCTCCCCGCTCCCCGTAATTTAATGGCATGACACGGCTGCGGCTGCTTTAATTGTTACATCTAATTAAAAGTTGACATTTTTAAGGCGGCTCACCTTCCTCACAGCTGTCTGGTGTGAAACATTCCGCTCGGTTCCCCGGTGCCACAATTGCTTTGCATGTGATGTAATTTGTGATACCCTTGTTAACGATGTCAAATTACATGAGGGAGCCTTAAATAATTTAAACAATGACTAAAAACGCACAGGTTCCATTCTAATCTTAGTCAGTGTTATTGCTCACTTAAGTGTTTAATGTGCTTGAGAAAACGTTAATTACAAGCTTCTGGCCACCATATCTTGAATATTGCTCAGGGATAAAGGCTAATATTTTTCTTATTATGGTTTGGAGGCAGAATCTTTAAAGGAGAATACCAACTGGGATAAAAATTGCCAGTAAAGCTTTCAATAGCTGATAAGATGTTTTTTTTTTTTTGTTTTAATTGTAATTTGCACACTTGCATAAAATGGTTAATTAGAATTACCGTATTTATCGGCGTATAACACATGCCGGGGTATAACACGCACCCCAATTTAAGAGTGAAGTTTCAGGAAAAAAACATTTTTAAACCACTTTGAAGCAAAATAATGGTCAGTGAGCATCAATGCAGCCTGATTAGTGCCCATCTGCAGCTTCAGTGCAGCCTAATCTGTGCCCATATGCAGTCTAATCAGTGCCCATCTGCAGCTTCAGTGCAGCCTAATCTGTGCCCATATGCAGTCTAATCAGTGCCCATCTGCAGCTTCAGTGCAGCCTAATCTGTGCCCATATGCAGTCTAATCAGTGCCCATCTGCATACAAATCAGTGCCCATCTGCATACTAATCAGTGCCCATCTGCAGCCTAATCTGTGCCCATCTGCATACAAATCAGTGCCCATCTGCATACTAATTAGTGCCCATCTGCAGTCTAATCAGTGCCCATCTGCATACTAGTCAGTGCCCATCTGCAGTCTAATCAGTGCCCATCTGCAGCCTAATCAGTGCCCATCTGCAGCCTAATCAGTGCCCATCTGCAGTCTAATCAGTGCCCATTTGCAGTCTAATCAGTGCCTATCTGCAGCCTAATCAGTGCCCATCTGCAGCCTATTCAGTGCCCATCAGCAGTCTAATCAGTGCCCATCAGCAGTCTAATCAGTGCCCATCAGCAGTCTAATCAGTGCCCATCTGCAGCCTATTCAGTGCCCATCAGCAGTCTAATCAGTGCCCATCAGCAGTCTAATCAGTGCCCATCTGCATCCTAATCAGTACCCATCTGCAGTCTAATCAGTGCCCATCTGCATCCTAATCAGTGCCCATCTGCAGTCTAATCAGTGCCCATCTGCAGTCTAATCAGTGCCCATCTGCATACTAGTCAGTGCCCATCTGCAGTCTAATCAGTGCCCATCTGCAGCCTAATCAGTGCCCATCTGCAGTCTAATCAGTGCCCATTTGCAGTCTAATCAGTGCCCATCTGCAGCCTAATCAGTGCCCATCTGCAGCCTATTCAGTGCCCATCAGCAGTCTAATCAGTGCCCATCAGCAGTCTAATCAGTGCCCATCAGCAGTCTAATCAGTGCCCATCTGCAGCCTATTCAGTGCCCATCAGCAGTCTAATCAGTGCCCATCAGCAGTCTAATCAGTGCCCATCTGCATCCTAATCAGTACCCATCTGCAGTCTAATCAGTGCCCATCTGCATCCTAATCAGTGCCCATCTGCAGTCTAATCAGTGCCCATCTGCAGTCTAATCAGTGCCCATCTGCAGTCTAATCAGTGCCCATCTGCATCCTAATCAGTGCCCATCTGCAGTCTAATCAGTGCCCATCTGCAGTCTAATCAGTGCCCATCTGCAGTCTAATCAGTGCCCATCTGCAGCCTAATCAGTGCCCATCTGCAGCCTAATCAGTGCCCATCTGCAGCCTAATCAGTGCCCACCTGCAGCATTGCTCAGTGTCCATCTGCAGCCTTGCCGAAATATAGGCTGCCACTGAGGGGAAGGAGGGGACGAGCGCTGCCGAAATAGAGCCGGATCTCCTGTGTACTCGGCTTGGCTTCACGCCCAGTCCTGCCCCTATTTTAAGGGGGGAAAAGTGCGTGTTATACGCCGATAAATACAGTAAATCCACAAAAAATTAAAAGGTGTACCTACACCCTACTGCATGTAGCCCTTTGGTATGTGATGCGCGGACCTTATTAGTCTGTATGTAGATAAATGTGTAGCGCTAAAAGTATTATCGTGAAAACCTCGGTATGATACCAGGCAGGTGATTATACAATCAAAAACCATAAATGAATAAACAGAAATGCAAATCTGTGTGTAAATGAAAAATAGGCTAAATAACACAGTGACGTGTGGCTACTGCCAAATACATGTAAGTTACGTGCAAGAAAAAACATATAAGTATTAAAAGCACACAGAAAAATGTTAAGTAAAAATATCATGTGCAAAAAGGTAAAACAAAAATGTTGTTTCCCCATAAAACAAAATGTTTTAAGTAAATAATACAGTGTGAAAAGAGTGATGAGTTCACAAGATGAAAAAACACTAAATGAAAGCAATTAAAGTGACACTAAAGGTTCAAGTAACAAACATGTCATACTTACCTTCACTGTGCAGCTCGTTTTGCTCAGATTAGCACCGAACCTGCTCTTCTGGGGTCCCTCGGTGTCTATCGTGGCTCCTCCCCACATCAGATAACCCCCTAGGAGAAGCGATCTCCCAGGGGGTTACCTTGCGGGCGCGCTCCCGAGTACAGCATTTGGCGTCTATTGAGGTCGAATGCAGGACTCGGCCCTGCCCCCCGGCGCCCGCGTCATTGGATTTGATTGACAGCAGCGGGAGTCAATGGCTGCGCTGCTCTCAATCTATCCAATCAAGAGCCGAGAACCCCCTGCAGAGAGAGAGCGCGTCCCAGTGGGACAAGTTCGAGGTTTCAGGTAGGTAAAACAGGGGGGCTGGACAGGTGTTTTTTCACCTTAATGCATAGGACATGAACCTTTACAACCCCTTTAAGTGATAAGTTCATGTAAATGGAGCACCAAGGTGAAATCTCAATGCAATCTCAAACGAAATGACAATGCTTCATTTAGATGTATGGTAATCGGAACGTTCAAGCAATTCAGCAACACCAGGGATTGTGCCTCCACCGTCCAGGGATAAAGGGGATTTGGTACTCTTACCCTGAGTAGTGGATCCACACGCCAGTGGCAGTGAATCGTACAAGCGTGGATACAAGCAGGGATTGCAGGTGTCAGACTTCAATGAGGATTCACTCCGGCTCTTTCTCTGACGGTCATCAGATGTGAAGATCAGGAATGCCAGCAGTCACCAAGATTTTCGGCAGTGAATTGTGTGATGACAGACTGCCTAAAATCCGACCGTTAGTACGCTCCTTCAGACAATTGTTGTCTAACTTTCAGCCAACAAATGTTGGATGGCAGGCTAGTAAATTTTCACAACGGTCTGTTGTCAGATTTTCGTATCGTCTGTACACAAGACCGTCACACAAAAGTCCAAAGTACGAACATGCATGCTTGGAATCAATGCTCACCAAACACGACATTAGCAGAAGGTGCCCAAAGGGTGACGCTCAAGAGCTGAAATTCCACGTAGTACGTCACTACGTTCGTGTTTGTTGGCCGACAATTGTGTGCTGTTAGTATGCAAGACAAGTTCCTGGCACACGCCCTTCGGACAAAAGTCTGACACTCTGTTGGCCAACAATCTGATCATGTGTACGAGGCTTAAATCTGTAGGGTTCAATATTGAGTTGGCCCACCCTTTGCAGCTTTAACAGCTTTTGGGAAGGCCGTCCACAAGGTTTAGGAGTGTGTCTATGGGAATGTTTGACCATTCTTCCAGAAGCGCATTTGTGAGGTCAGGCACTAATGTGGACGAGAAGGCCTGGCTTGCAGTCTCCGCTCAAATTCATCCCAAAGGTGTTCTATCGGGTTGAGATCAGGACAGTCAAGTTCCTCCTCCCCAAACTCGCACATCCGTATCTTTATAGACCTTGTTTGTGCGCAGTCATGTTGGAACAAGAAGGGGCCATCCCCAAACTGTTCTCACAAAGTTGGGAACATGAAATTGTCCAAAATGTCTTGGTATGCTGACGCCCTAAGTGTTCCCTCCACTGGAACTAGGGGGCGAAGCCCAACCCCTGAAAAACAACCCCACACCATAATCCCCCCTCCACCAAATTATTTGGACCAGTGCACAAAGCAAGGTCCTTAAAGACATGGATGAGCGAGTTTGGGGTGGAGAAACTTGGCTGGCCTGCACAGAATCCTGACCTCAACCCTATAGAAAATCTTTGGGACGAATTAGAGTGGAAACTGCGAGCCAGACCTTGTCGTCCAACATCAGTGCCTGACCTCACAAATGCTCTTCTGGAAGAATGGTCAAACATTTCCATAGACACACTCCTAAACCTTGTGGACAGCCTTCCCAGAAGAGTTGAAGCTGTTATAGCCACAAAGGGTAGGCCAACTCAATATTGAACCCTACGGACTAAGACTGGGATGCCAATAAAGTTCATGTGTGTGTAAAGGCAGGCGTCCCAATACTTTTGGTAATATAGTGTATACTTGAACAAAATTTTCTTTTTTTAAACTAGAATTTAGTGTCACTTTAAAGTACAGCAATCCTGCAAAAACTGATGAAATTTTTCTTCAATAAAGGTTTTTCTGGATTTTTGTCAAAGTAAGGTGAAAAGTCTCAGACTAACTGCACGATCAGCTTCAAAGCTGCAAAGGCGAGATAAAAAAGAATTTTAAAACCGGTATTTCCCCATAAAATGAACAAATTATTTGTTTGTAGCAAACAGGCAGCGGTGTATAAAACGGAACAAGCAGCCCTCCAGTTTATAAAGGAGAACATGTATGTGAGATGGGTGTTCTCTGCATAAATGGAACAGCAATGAAACACGATATTGCATATCAGAGAAAACCAATAAACGCTGTAAAGGATGGCGTGTTCAATTCCCAGACGAAGAGTCAGACAGGACTGACAATACACGGACGACAATGTCACATTTCATAATGCTGCAGGTTACATTGCCGTCTTCACTAGATGTTTGCCAAAGGTGTTTGAATTATTTATATACATCATCCATTGTTTAAATAACCTATCTCTCATCTCCTTTTATTTTACGCTGTTAGGAGAAGATCTCACGAACAACTTGACATTCTATTCACATTGAATGGTATTCAAAAGGCTTCGGATCGCTTGGAGTTTCAAATAAGCATTGTTTTATCGGACGCCATTGCTTTAAAGAACTCGGCTCTGAAAAACATTTCAGTGTTTTCAAACCCGAAGAACTGTTTAGGTTTCTGGATTTAATCTTGAAATGTTTTTGAAGCTGCAATAGACATTTTTTTTTTTTATGTAGTACTTCATCTGATCATGATGATGAAGAATTCTTAGTTAAAGTTATGTCTACCCAATTAGGTAAACCTACTATAAACTTCAACATGATATAGTCATTTTTCTTTTCATTGATTATGGTATAGTGATTATTAACAGTTAATTTGAATTTTTTTTAAATCTGCATAAAAATCTAACTCTAGGCCGATGTTTTTATTTCTCTTGTCTTGGCACATGATACTGTTGGTTTCCACCCTCCCTTTTTGGGACGAGGCTACGTATGCATGTCCCAATTTAAGACCTTGAACATTGATGTGTTGGTCAGCTTAGCTCTGAGGAAGGGTGTGCGCCCCCGAAACGCATTGGCTTGACGTCACATCGGGGTCTAATTGAGGAACACTTATCCTGCACTGGCATCTTTAATGGCTTTTACAAGTTGCATTTTTGTGAGTATCCATTTTAGGCCGTTTTTTTATTGCCTCGATACAATTTTGTTAATGCACTAGGTGCCTGCACCTTCCTGTTTGTTTGTTTTTGTAGTCTCACTTTGGATTTCCCCATCCGAGGAGGGCTGCATCCACCAAGTATTTGGATTTGTTGTCCCATAGTCCTATCCAACTGTGGAGGACCTCTTAGCGCTGAAAGTGACTGCTTTTTTTTTTTTACATCGTTTTGGTCAATCTAAAGAAGGTTGGACAGGAATTGCACATTCAGATTTCAAGGCATATGGCCAGCTTTAGGCTAGAGCAGCCATTATCAACCAGGATTCCATTAAAACCTAGGTTTCCTCCAGAAGTTGCTAGGGGTTCCTTGAGCTGTGGCTAATTGACCCCTCATTTGATGGTGCCCGCATAGTTCAATGCCTTATGGCAAAGTCACCTACATGACACCAATGATCTTTTCAGCTGTCTGTGAAGGTGGCCTGCTGATCACCTCTGTAAGGAGGCATTCTTCTCACTAGCCCTTAATGTAAGCGGCACTTTTCCTCCTGACTCGAGGAATACGTTTTAGCAGGGGTTCCCTGAGTCCAGAAATATCATTTCAAAGCTTCCTCTCAGGTAAAAGGTTTGAGAAAGGCTGGGCTAGAGCTACATGGGCAATGTTTGAAAATAACATTAGTACAATCATATTAACATTTGTACATAAGTTTCATATAACAGTGAATAATTGACTTCAATAATAGAGTATTTACTGGTAAGGCCACCAAGGTGGTTTCGTATCCGACCTATTGTTATATTGATAAATTATTTGGAAATACTCTAGCTTTGTATAGAAAAAATCTGTTATTTATTTTAAAAGGGAGAATAAATTTGTGGACCCCTGAGAGGTGTCCTTAGATATAGATATAGTAATAGAAATGAGGATTAAAGAGGAGGAAAGAAAATTAAATAAAAATAAAATAAAATAAATATATTATAGGAAAACTATTGGTCTATGTATAAAAGGTTTATCTTTATGTGAAAGTGGTATATGAATCAGAATACTTAAAAGTAATCCATGGTTGCCATATTTTATTCAAATTTTCTATATTCCCTTGTGTTGTTGCTCTGATCTCTTCCCCCTACAATTAAAGAATGGCTGGAAGAAATACATCTCCATGGGCAATTTTTAGTGCCCAAATAGTCCACTATTGTAGCACAAGCAGCATGTAGTAACAATTAATCACAGAAGACTGAACGTTTAGAAATGTGTGTTAATTGCTATTATTTTCTACTTGTCCTGTAGCTCACAGAATAGGGAGTCGTTTGTTCTATTTGTATAGTGACTGACTGGTCCCAGGGCCATCATTAGACATTGTAGGCCCCCATACAACCTGCCTAACAGGCAGTGCCAGATTTATAAGGGGGCAAAAGCGTAAATTGCCCTGGGCCCCTGGACAGAAAGGGCTCCCCTCTATACAAAATAATATAAAACAGTAAAAGAATTATATAAAATAATTTAAAAAAATTATAAAATATATAATAATAAAAAATTACTTTCTTTTAATAAATGTGATATAGATAGATATCTTGCGAGCTACCAATTAAGCTATAGAAAACATACAATGTTAAAATCCTCTCCTAATGGTTTGCAGGCTTGTGTGAATCAGCAGCTAGCTCAGAGAGCAAGTGACTGTCTCCTCCTCCGTCCTGGCCCCTCTCCTACGCATGACGACACAGATCCCCCTGAGGAAGACACGTGATCGCCATATGTCGTCACGCGTAGGGGAGGGGCCAGGACGGTGGAGGAGACAGTCACTTGCTCTCTGAGCTAGCTGGTGATTCACACAAGCCTGCAAACCATTTGGAGAGGATTTTAACATTGCATATTTTCTATAGCCTGGTGCACTGCAAGCACCCATAAAGTGTGAGTACCCTGATGTTTACCCACAATACATTTCTATATTTAAATGATAATGCACTATCTGGCCTCTTTTGTATTTTAAATTGAGGATACCATCTTTGGATTACACCTGGGGGAGCCTGTAAATCCTGCTACTTAGAGCCCAGAGGTGGTTCAGCTGCTGTTGTGGGCCAAACTTAATTGTGCGGCCACACAATTGGAGGTGAGCGCAGTCACACGGGGGAAGCACGTGTGTGAAGTCACAGTTAATATTATTTGAATCATCATCACAGAGTCACTTTATGGGACATTATATTATATATATATATATATATATATATATATATATATATATATATATATATATATATATATCACTGTGGACTTGCTGAAATTAAGAATTTTTGATATTTTGATGTCGTTTACTTCAATTTTTTTATATTTCTTTCACTGTGCACTTGCTTGACAGAAGGTAGTGCATTTATATATTTTTTCACCATTTATATTCTTTGTTTGGGAATTCAAGTTGCTCCAACATTCACTCACGCATTGCCCACGGCAATTATATATATTTTTTTACCTGAGTGAGTGATATATCACATAGCGCTGCATTTGTTTATTTTTAATTTTAATAATTGTATTGTGGGAAGTAATATTTTGCTGGCCATCACCTGTAAAAGTTTTTACCTGGACTGGTATATTGAATTGTTTTTAAAAACACATTTTGGCAGTTTAAGTGAACCACAAATAGTGCTATCACTGAGTGTGTATGTGTGTGTGTGCACGCATGACCTCAGAATGTTGTGTCATGCGTTTTTAAAAATGTATGATTGTCATTGAGAACGTAAACCATCTCTGTGTATGAGAGGCCCCACAAGGTTTAAATCTGGCCCGACCAACATGCCCCTCCCCCATACAGCCTGCCAGACACTTACTCATTTTTGTGATTAGACAGAGTAATCATTCATTTTGTGGCTCCCAAAAATTAAATTGATGCTAAAGTCTTGTTTTTATTTTTTATTTAACAATAACAAACATGTTATAATTGCCTGCTCTGTGCAGTTGGTTTTGCACAGATCAGCCCAGATCCTCTTCTTCTCTGGTCCCTCGCCGGCTCTCCTGGCCCCTCCCTCCTGCCGAGTGCCCCCACAGCAAGCAGCTGTGTGTCCATTCAGACCTGGAGCCACAGCTTGATCCCCCCTCCTCATTGGCTCACCCACTTTGACAGCAGCGGGAGCCAATGGAGCCTGCTGTGTGTCTCAGCCAATCAGGAGGCGGAGTCCCGGACAGTCTAGTCTCTCGTAGACTTGTGCACAACGGGAAATTTAGTTTAGTTTTGGTTCGTTGTCATTTGTAAAATACATAATTTCGTTCTGTTATATTCGTTATGTTACATTATTTCGTTTTCAGATAATTCGTTATTATTCGTAGATTGTCGATATTCGTTATGCTGAATATCAATTCATGTCGAATTCATTCGTTATGTCCGCTATAATTTCTTTCGTATTTGTTGAAATTCGATATTTATGTATGTATATATATTCGTGATAATGATTCGTAGTTTGGAAAGTCGTTTGTTTATTGAATCTTTTAACACACACAATGACAATATCTCTTCTCCTCGGCTCAAATAAAATACAACACCCTGCTCACTCAGGAATGCACTTTGCCAGTAATCCAACCTCCAGCACAAAATGAATCAGCTGATTGGACTGTAAGATTTACTTTGAGTTGACCTTTTGTTTCATTAGATCTTTAACGAATTACCGAATCATGTCGAATTCATTCGTTATAATCGCTATAATTTCTTTCGTATTAGTTGAAATTCGTTATTTTTTTATTCGGACATTCGGATGCATCCAAATGTCCGAAAGATACAAAATTCGGCCGAATTTCGATTCGTTACGAAACGAATTGCACATGTCTAGTCTCTCGTGCATCATCGCTGGATCGAGATGGGGCTCAGGTAACTGTTAGGGGGGCTGAGGGGGGCTGGTGCACACAGAAGGCTTTTTTCCCTAATGCATAGAATGCATTAAGATTAAAAAAAAACTTCTGCCTTTAGAACCACTTTAACCCCTTCAGATCCACGATATAGCCGAATGACGGCTACAGCGCGGTTCTGCTTTTCCGGGAGGCCGTCAATAGATGTCCTCCCCTTTGCACGCTCGCCACGCCCCCCTGAAGGGCACGCGTGGCGCACGCTGTGATCACCCGAGTCAATGAGACTTGGGTGATCACAGATCAGAGTAAGGGGTCGATTCCTACCCCTTACCACGTGATCAGCTGTCAGCCAATGACAGCTGATCACGTGATGTAAACAGAAGATCGGTAATCTGACAGCGTGAGGAGAACGCTGCCACCCATCAGTGCCCATCACTGCCACCCATCAGTGCCAGCTATCAGTACCACCTATCAGTGCCACCTATCAATGCCCTTCAGTGCCACCCATCAGTGCCACCTCTCAGTGCCCACCAATGCCACCTTTCAGTGCCCACCAGTGCCACCTATTAGTGCCCATCAGTGTAGCCTCATCAGCGTACATCAATGAAGGAGAAAAATTACCTGTTTGCAAAATTTATTAACAAAATATGAAACGGTTTTGTATTTCAAAAAAAAAAAAAATCGGTCTTTTTTAATTTTTTTAACAAAAAATTAAAAACCCAGAGGTGACCAAATACCACCAAAAGAAAGCTCCATTTTTGGGGAAAAAATGATAAAAATTTCATTTGGGTACAGTGTTGTATGACCGCGCAATTGTCATTGAAAGAGTGTCCGCTAAAAGCTGAAAATTGGTCTGGGCAGGAAGGGGGTTTAGGTGCCCAGTAAGCAAGTGGTTAAAGTTCCAGGCCTGCCCTGGCTGATTGATATAGAAGAGGAGGCTGGACTTTTAATTGTTGGAAGCCAAAGCGTGGAGGAGGAGGATTATTCCACCTGCTCCCAGAAGTTAGTAAATAATCCCTTCTCTTTCCCTGTCCCATACTGCTGAACTCATGGGGCTCGTGAATTTTTATTTATTTGCTGGGAACCACAGCCAGTGGGATTACTGTGCATGCATCCACAGCCACATGAATCCCCTCTCTGCCCCTAGACCCTCTGTTGAACTGATGGGGCCCAATACAGGAGGGCTGACTCTGGCCCCTTATTGGCAGCCCTGACTGGCCTTCTACATGATTACTCACTAGTGATTTTGGTAGCATGATTGAGCTGTGCTTGTGCTTTTCTGCCTTCTATGTGACAATATTAGTGGTTAGTGATCGGCCAAGTGTGGTCTCATGAGAGCACTGAACGGCGCTCAGATGTGCTGCTTACACAGAGTTCCTTCTCTTTGTGCCCAGTAATAGAAAAGTGCAATGGGTGATGGACAGGTGAGTATTGCCCCGTACACACGGTCGAAATGTGTGATAGGACCTTGTTGTCGGAAATTCTGACCGTGTGTAGGCTCCATCACACATTTTCCATCTGAATTTCCGACAAACAAAGTTTGAGAGCTTGCTATAAAATTTTCCGACAACAAAATCCGTTGTCAGAAATTCCGATCATGTGTACACAAATCCGACGCACAAAGTGCCACGCATGCTCAGAATAAATAAAGAGACAAAAGCTATTGGCTACTGCCCCGTTTATAGTCCCGACGTACGCGTTTTACGTCACCGCGTTCAGAACGATGGGATTTTCCGACAACTTTGTGTGACCGTGTGTATGCAAGACAAGTTTGAGCCAACATCCGTTGGAAAAAATCCATGGATTTTGTTGTCGGAATGTCGGATCAATGTCCGACCGTGTGTACGGGGCATGTGACTTGTTGGAGGAGCCAAGGGCCACCATTAAGGGGAACTGTTGGTTTGCCATGCATGGACAAAACACAGCTTCACTTTAACTGCATGAAGATCTTATGAAAATAAAAGACTCAAAGTGGTCTTCCTGCCACACACACTGTTCTAGATGTCATTAAATACTGCAATTCATGGAGGACACCACAGACAATTGCTGCACGCAGTGCTTTTCAACATGACGATGCAAGAGGGATATCTGTGAAGTTTGTTTTGAATGTACTATTGGGATGAAAGATGATGTTCTTCCATGCTAGCGACAACCAGCAGGGATGGGCTATTTGTGGCTTCCATTTGGTCACAGCTTTAATACAGTTAAAAGTAGGAAAACATAGTGTAAGATATAACGATTCTCATTTACTAGCCAAATAGAAACAGCGTTCACCATGGATTAGCTACACCCCCCCACTGTGCTATGTGATGACAGCACACTAATTGGCGAAGTTCTGCAGAAGAATGTATGGAACGTAAAGTTTGGAGTTCACACCTTCACAAATTAAGGAAATTCTCCAGTTGTTCTATTTCCATTTGTCCTGCGTTAGTTTGAGCTGGTTATTTTAGTAGAGAGAACATAATCACAAATTCTTGTAGCACTATCATCCCGAAATAGCCTGAAAGTCTTCTCAAAGGGCGAAGTGCTTTGAATATGGCACTCGAGAATAAATCTCACAAAAAATAAAAAAATAAAGCGTATTTATTGATCACATTAGATAAATTATACATGCAAAAGTTCCTCATACAAGCTAAAAATAATTGAGAGTAACCAACAACATATATATTATTTAAAGGGCCACATTATATTTTAATTATGCTGATTCCCGACAGGTTGTGTAGATTCAATTCACTTCTACTTCTTCACTTTTATCCAGGCAACAAGTGTGCAGTTTTTCGGTGGTGCAACGGAGATACTGTGAAGGCCACTATAAACTAATGCCGCGTACACACGGTCGGAATTTCCGACAACAAATGTTTGATGTGAGCTTGTTGTCGGAAATTCCGACCATGTGTAGGCTCCATCGGACATTTGTTGTCAACAAAAATTTGAGAGCTGGATCTCAAATTTGCCGACATCAAAATCCGTTGTCGCAAATTCCGATCATGTGTACACAATTCCGACGCACAAAGTTCCACGCATGCTCAGAATCAAGCAGAAGAGCCGCACTGGCTATTGAACTTCATTTTGTCGCCGTGTGTTGTACATCACCGCGTTCTTGGCGATCGGAATTCCCGACAACATGTGTGCGTCCGTGTGTATGCAAGACGAGTTTGAGCCAACATCCGTCGGAAATAAATCCAGGATTTTGTTGGCGGAATGTCCGATCGTCTGTACGCGGCATTAGAATACCGTTCATGCTGGTCCTAAAAAAGTGGATTCAATCTATGAAATGAGTCAATTTGGAAACATCTGTCTCAAATAAGGAAAACCTTAACTTTCCTTGTTCTTCGCTTTTCACACTTTTTTATCAGTTTGAGTTTTATCTAAAGTGGAGGAAAGAATATCTTTGTCAGGTCAGCAAATGGTGAATGTGCCACATTTTTCTGCTCTGGAACTCTCTGGAATTCGGATTGGCCATTAATTTCCTTTTAAAGTAATGTGATTCTCTTGGATGGCTGTCCCATTCACATACAGTGCCTTGAAAAAGTATTCATACCCCTTTAATTTAATTGGGATTTTATGTGATAGACCAATACAAAGTGGCACATAATTGTGAAGTAGAAGGAAAATGATAAATGGTTTTCAAAAGTTTTTAAAATAAATATGTGAAAAATGTGGGGTACATTTGTATTCAGCCCCCCTGGGCCAATACTTTGTAGAACCACCTTTCGCTGCAATTACAGCTGCAAGACATTTTGAGTATGTCTCTACCAGCTTTGCATATCTAGAGAGTGAACTTTTTGCCCATTCTTCTTTGCATAATAGCTCAAGCTTTGGATTGGATGGAGAGCGTCTGTGAACAGCAATTTTCAAGTCTTGCTACAGTTTATCTATTGGATTTAGGTCTGGACTTTGACTTGGCCATTCTAACACATGAATATGCTTTAATCTAAACTATTCCATTGTAGCTCTAGCTCGTTGTCCTGCTGGAAGGTGAACCTCTGCCCCAGTCTCAAGTCTTTGGCAGACTTCAACAGGTTTTCTTTTAAGATTTCTTCTAAGATTGCCCTGTATTTGGCTCCATCCATCTTCCCATCAACTCTGACCAGCTTCACTGTCCCTGCTGAAGAAAAGCATCCCCACAACATGATGCTGCCACCATCATGTTTCACGGTGGGAATGGTGTGTTCAGGGTGATGTGCAGTGTTTGTCTTCTGCCACACATAGCATTTTGCTTTTAGGTCAAAAAGTTCAATTTTGGTCTCATCTGACCAGAGCACCTTCTTCTACATGTTTGCTGTGTCCCCCACATAGCTTCTTGCAAACTGCAAACGGGACTTCTTATGGCTCTCTTTCAACAATAGACTTCTTCTTGCCACTCTTCCATAAAGGCCAGATTTGTGGCGTGCACGACTAATAGTTGTCCTGTGGACAGATTCTCCCACCTGAGCTGTGAATCTCTGCAGCACCTCCAGAGTTACCATGGGCCTCTTGGCTGCTTCTCTGATAAAAGCTCTCCTTGCCTGGCCTGTCCGTTGAGGTGGACGGCCATTTCTTGGTAGGTTTGCATTTTCAGATGATAAATTGAACAGTGAGATGTTCAAAGCGTGGGATATTTTTTTATAACCTAACCCTGCTTTAAACTTCTCCACAACTTTATCCCTGACCTGTCTGGTGTGTTTTGTGACCTTCATGATGCTGTTTGTTCACTAAGGTTCTCTAACAAACCTCTGAGGGCTTCACAGAACAGCTGTATTTATACTGAGATTAAATTACATACAGGTGGACTCTATGTACTAATTAGGTGACTTCTGAAGACAATTGGTTCCACTAGATTTTAGTTAGGGGCATCAGAGTAAAGGGGGCTGAATACAAATGCACGCCAAACTTTTCACATAATTATTTGTAAAAAAATTGGGAAACCATTTATCATTTTCCTTCCACTTCACAATTATGTGCCACTTTGTGTTGGTCTATGACATAAAATCCCAACAAAATATATTTACGTATTTGGTTGTAGGATGAGCTGCATTCCAAGCAACAGATCTCCTCAGATATTCCAGTTGTACTTGGTGTACTGGTTGTGCTTCAGCAACAGTTCCATGTTTCCGTATGCTCCTTTCACATGTGCTGCATAGCCAAGAGAAATTGCAAAAACAGAAGATTTCTGTAAAATGGTACGTGATGGGTGAATTTACAGCATAACTACTTGATTAGCAACCAAAAATCAATAAAATACACCAAAAAGCATTCAGGAAGCAAAATCTGTTATCCAGAGGAATAGGACCCAAAATGTTGTTTGCCCCGCCCTGCATCTGATATGTCTGTACTGTAACAGAAACAGCTCAATGTACTGGGAGGCTTTCTAATGTATTCATTATTTATTCTCTACATATTTATACCCTTGGCTTACTGGAAATTGCAACAGATCTCCAGCTGCAAAAGACATCCAGCCCTGTCAGAATTCATGAAACCTGATTTTCCTACTCTTTTCCTGTTGCTTATCATAGGATGCCAGGTTATAAAACCGTCAATCACTTTTTAAAACCTAAACTGTTCACAAAACATAATCTCTATGCAGTTTAATAAAAATACAACAAACCTTTTGGCGCATGTGGAAGAAAATCAGGACCTTTCTTAGTCACGTGATCTCACGGAGACATATTGTCTGTGGGCTCGCAGATGCCCCACTTAGGAAGTTTTTGAACTTTTATTAACCCCCACCTGTACGCATTTTTTAGTATATATATATATCTATCTATATAGATATATATATAGATATAGATAGATATCTATCTATATCTATATAGATAGATATCTCTATATATATATAGATATATATAGAGATATCTATATATAGATATCTCTATATATATATATATATATATATATATATATATATATATATATATATATATATACAGGGTGGATTTAATTTAAATAAAGTAGATTTTGATCACGATTTAAATCATGATTTAAATCACTAGTAAAATAGCTTGATTTAAATGATCATTTTTAAAGAGCAACTGTCATCTGTCCCGCAGCAGCTCCTCCTCTGACCCGCTGGTGACTCACCGACAGTTCCATTCACTTTAATGGGACGGCTGGTGATGCGGCAGTGACACAACAAGGTGAGGGACGTGGCGGCAGCAGGTGAGTGGATGCTGCTAACAGGCGCTGCCATGATGGATCTGAAATGACAGGTGCTCTTTAAATGTAAGGACTTAATCTTGCTGGTAGTTAGGATCTTTAACCACTTAAGCCCCGGACCATTTGGCTGGCCAAAGACCAGAGCACTTTTTGCGATTCGGCACTGCGTCGCTTTAACTGACGTGGCTCCCAAACAAAATTGACGTCCTTTTTTTCGAACAAATAAAGCTTTCTTTTGGTGGTATTTGATCACTTCTGCGGTTTTTATTGTTTGCGCTATAAACAAAAAAATAGTGACAATTTTGAAAAAAACACATTATCTTTTACTCTTTGCTATAATAAATATCCCCAAAAAATATATAAAAAACATTTTTTTCCTCAGTTTAGGCCGATACGTATTCTTCTACATATTTTTGGTAAAAAAAAACCCCACAATAAGCGTTTATTGATTGGTTTGCGCAAAAGTTATAGTGTCTACAAAATAGGGGATAGTTTTATGCCATTTTTATTAATAATTTTTTTTTATTAGTAATGGCAGCGATCAGTGATTTTTATCGTGACTGCGACATTATGACGGACAGATCGGACATTTTTGGCATGATTTTGGGACCATTCACATTTATACAGCGGTCAGTGCAATTAAAAATGCATTGATTACTGTGTAAATGTGACTGGCAGTGAAGGGGTTAACCACTAGGTGGCGCTGTAGGGGTTAAGTGTGTCCTGGGGAGTGATTCCAACTGTGGGGGGGGAAGGGCTGTGTGTGACACGTCACTGATCACCGCTCCCGATTACAGGGAGCGGTGATCAGTGTCATTAGGCAGAACGGGGAGATGCTTGTTTACATTAGCATTTCCCCATTCTTCCTCTCCGTGAGACGATCGTGGGGCCCGCGGGGATACCGTGCTCACGAAGCTCCTGCGCGCCGCCAGCGGCGTGCCCGCAAGCCGCCTCTTAAATGAGTTGAATGAGTTTACTAAAAATGTAAATACTGCAGAATATACAGCCTCATGCTACAAAACTAAGCTCCATCTCATGCTGAGTAAACAAAATTATTAATGTATCTTAAATAGAAAACTATCTTTACTCCAAAAGCATTTTATTAAAATAAATTTGATAAAAACAAAATCGATTTAAATCAAAAAAATCTTTTTTTTTTTTTTAATCATTGATTTATATCCATCCTGTATTTATATATACTGTGTGTGTATATATATATATATATATATATATATATATATATACAGTGGGAAAAATAATTATTTGATCCCCTGCAGATTTTCTAAGTTTGCCCACGTACAAAGATATGAAGAGTGTATAATTTTTATCATAGGTGTATGTTAAATGATAGAGAATAATAACCAAAAATCCAGAAAAAAACAACACATAAAACAAATGCTATAAATTAAGTTGCAGTTCAGTGAGTAAAATAAGTATTTGATCCCCAAGCAAAACATGACCTAGTACTTGGTGGAGAAACCCTTGTTGGCAAGTACAGAGGTAAGACATATCTTGTAGTTGGTTACCAGGTTTGCACACATCTCAGGAGGGATTTTGTTTCACTCTTCTTTACAGATCTTCTCCAAATCCTCATCCTCATGATTGTAGAAACAGAATGGTCCAAAAGTTTGTTTTATTGAATTGAAATTACTCTGTTCTTAACCGATTGCTGACCGCGCTATAGTTGAATGACGGCTGCAGCGCGGTCGGATAACTCTGGGAGGGCGTACATTGACGTCCTCCCAGAATCCCGCTATCACGCGCCCCCTCGGGCGCGCATCCGAGAACATCCGTGACCGCCGGGTCCTCTGATAGCGCCCGTTTACCACGTGATCGCTCCGTCAAATGACAGAGCGATCACTAGTAAACAAACCGGCGTCACGTCCGGTTCCTCTCTCCCCTCCCCGTACCTATTGGTAGGAGTGCGAGGAGAGAGATCGGTGGCAGCAGCGCTGTGGGCTGGATGTGTAGTGATATGTGCCCATTGCAGCCTCATCCAGTCATCCATCCATACCCAGCCATCCATGCTCAGCATACTCATCCATACTCAGCATACTAATCCATCCATCCATGCTCACCCATCCATACTCAGCATACTCATCCATACTCAGCATACTCATCCATCCATCCATCCATGCTCACCCATCCCTACTCGGCATACTCATCCATGCTCAGCCATCCATACTCAGCATACTCATCCATCCATCCATGCTCAGCCATCCATGCTCAGCATACTCATCCATCCATGCTCACCCATCCATACTCATCCATATTCAGCATACTCATCCATCCATCCATGCTCAGCCATCCATACTCAGCATAATCAGCCATCCATACTCGGCATACCCATCCATACTCAGCATACTCATCCATCCATCCATGCTCAGCCATCCATACTCAGCATACTCATCCATCCATCCATGCTCAGCCATCCATACTCAGCATACTCAGCCATCCATAATCAGCAATACTCATCCATCCATCCATGCTCAGCCATCCATGCATCCTCAGCAAATACTCATCGATCCTTCCATGCTCAGCCATCCCATCCACCCCCATCCATAATAAGCCATACCCATCCATACTCAGCCATACCCAGCAATATTCAGCCGTACTCAGCCATACCCAGCTATATTCAGCCATACTCAGCCATACTCAGCCATACTCAGCCATACTCAGCCGTACCCAGTCGTACTCAGCCGTGCCCAGCCATACTAAGCCGTACCCAGCCGTACTCAGCCATCCCATCTATACCCAGCCATACTCAGCCGTACTCAGCCATCCCATCTATACCCAGCCATACTCAGCCGTACCCATCCGTACTCAGCCGTATCCATCCATACTCAGCCATACTCATTCACGCTCAGCCATCCCCATCCACAGCTCATCCATCCCCATTCATGCTCATTCATGCCACATCAGTTATCATCCATGTCATTACAGTGCCTCATAAAAGTGTAACAGGTGTCAAATTAGATTTGAAACTGATGCCCCTAGAACACCTGATGGTGCGCCCTGCATGTTGGGCCTCTCTACATGGCCACGCTGTGGAAAAGTCTCACACATATGGTATCACCGTATTCAGGAGAAGTAGGAGAATCTATTTTGGGATGTCATTTTTGGTATGTACATGCCATGTGTTAGAATAAATAACCTGCTAATATAACAATTTTGTGAAAAAAAGACAAAAAAATCTTGATTTTGCAAAGAATTGTGGGAAAAAATGACAACTTCAAAAAACTCACCATGCCTCTAATTAAATACCTTGGAATGTCTACTTTCCAAAAAGGGTTGATTTGGGGGGTAGTTGTACTTTCCTGGCTTGTTAGGGTCTCAAGAAATAAGATAGGCTGTCAGTACTTGTGTGATCAATTTTCAGAGATTGGCACCATAGCTTGTGGACTCTATAGCTTTCACAAAGACCAAATAATATACACCGATTTGGGTTATTTTTACCAAAGATATGTAGCAGTATAAATTCTGGCCAAAATCTATGAAGAATGATTACTAATTTGCAAAATTGTATAACAGAAACAAAGAAAAATACATTTTTTTACAGAATTTTTCGGTCTTTTTTCTTTTATAGCGCAAAAAATAAAAAACCCAGCGGTTAATAAATACCACCAAAAGAAATCTCTATCTTTGTGAAAAAAAGGACAAAAATGTAATGTAGGTACAGTGTTGCATGACTGGGTAATTGTCATTCAAAATGTGAGAGCACAGAAAGCTGAAAATTGGTCTGGTTAGGAAGGGGGTTTAAGTGCCCAGTGGTCAAGTGGTTAAGATACTACTTTTGTGACACCATCTCGTAATGCTCTTTACACTTATGGCACTACCCTCCTTGCCCCTTTTGACACCGTCTGGTTCCCCTTCTAAACCCTAGGACCCTATGGCACCATCTGGAAAGTCTCCTCACCCCTATGACACAATCTGGTACCCCTTCTAATGCCTGGAACACCACCTGGAACCCCTCTTCACCCCTGTGACATCATCTGGTAACCCTTATAACCCCAGGGCACCAGCGGATACCCCTTGTAACTTGTGGGACACTATGGGTACACCTCCTCACTCCTGTAACTCATCTTATACTCCTTCTTACCCCTGTGACACCATCTGATACATCTGCCCACCCTAATGACACATCTGATACTCCACCCTACCCTGTGTCACCATCTGATACCCCTTCTCATCAAACCATCTGGTACCATACCTTATCCCCATAACACCATCTGATATCTCTCCTCACCCCTGTGACACCATCTGATATTTTTCTTCACCTTGTGACACCACCTGATAACCCATACTTCTCCTTCCCTAGGACAATATCCTTATCTCTGAGCCTTCTTCTGCCTCCTCCCTGCCCCGGAAAGCAAAAGCTGCCTTTCCTTGTATAGTTACAGATTACAGTTGCACTAGACTGCTTTCAGCCTTTTATGAATAGAGGAGATGAGGTGTGTTGTGATGGGCATCCCATAGTGGCGCAAGATGCAGTGCCACAACAACCCCCAGTATAAAATTTGCTGAATTATTTAAAAAAAGATCCTCGAAACAATGGCAAAATGGTAAATTCAAGGTTCCCTTATGGAGACTGCTAAACAGAAGTGTCTAGCCAGGAGTTTTCATGCTAGACAAGTTTCATCATGGATACACACCACTGTGTAGCTTATAGATAGGGAGCCCATTGTGCCATGGGCGATTTACCACAGGCCAGGGAAGCCAGCCCCAACATTCAAAGGTCACAATCCTCTAAAGGAGATTTGTTATTCGTTTCCAGAAATATTATAGCTCACTCACTCAGTTGTACCTGATCTTTATCAGCATCACACACAGGGACACCAGTGGCCTGTAAACTCCATAAAGAGAACCTTTCATCATCTGTCAGCTTGTGACAGTGCTAAAGTTTAAAAAAAAATAATCAAAAAGCTATGCTATCATAGAACACAATAAATAAAAAAAAATATATATATATATATATATATATAAAATAAGGAGACACAAAAAAGGGACATACACTTTAGTCACATTTATGCTTTGCTCTGCTTACATTTAAATTAACACATATACAATTTACAAATAAACATTTAACACAAGAGCACCAATGACTTTGGTTTTGCAGAGTAATATGGGTTTTCTATAGAGAGCACAGCAGTAGCTTCTTCATTTGGGACTGTGTGGTTAATTTACTAACAGAAAAGACTGTTCATTCCGAAAAGTTAACGTTCACCTTGTAAAATGTTCACTTTGTAAAGCAAATGTTCACTTAGTGAATTGGTGAAGTTCTCTTCACTTCAATTTACTTTCAATTCACTTCAAACAAAGATCCTTTTTTTTTTTTTTTTTTTTTTTTTTTTTTTGCACATGATTGGGTAGCCAAAGTGAACAGACCTTAATTTTTGTATCCTAAACTAAAGCCGGCCATACTTTGGGCCAAAATGTGGGCGGTTAAGCAGGGTCCGGCCAAATTGTGGGTATATAAAAGTCGATTTACCGTCTAATCGAAAGTCATACAGAGATCTGAAAAATATACCTTTTATACTAATTGCATACCATCTTTATTTTACAAACAAGCCTTTATTACACATTGTGACATTTACGGTAATATCGCTGGTGTCACAGAACATTATATATATTTTAATGATAGGAACTGCAAAACCTGTGTTTAGATTATTTCTGTCTAATTAAAGCGTTAGTAAACCGCTGGAAAAAACAAACAAACAAAAAAAACCTTTAAAACAATGGCATAATGTGCTAGTATGCATCGCACATTATACTAGCACATTATGAAATACTTACCTTAAAACAAAGCCCCCGCAGTGGTGCCTGGTCACTGCTGAGGGGGCTGACATGTTCCTCTGGTGTTTCTTCTGGGTTTGCGGGCTCTAGCGCTGAGTGGTCCTTTGGTTCCAGCAAAAAGCTCTGAAGTTCCGGCACGATATGCCGGACCTTCAGAGCGCATGCGCCGCCGACGTCAGCGGCTGCATGCAGGGTGAATATCTTCTAAATGGTGTACGTTTAGGAGTTATTCATTTTACCTACAGGCAGGCCTTATTATAGGCTTACCTGTAGGTGAAAATCACAAAGCGGGGTATACAACCGCTTTAAAGCTCCATACCGTATGAACATAGTAGACAAGTGGGTGAGGAAAAAGGGTTAATTTACTAACGGCAAATAGACTGTGCACTTTGCAGGTGCAGTTGCACTCATTTTCTCCAGACCTTAGTGAATGTGGTGAAGCTCTGCTGATTTCCATCATCCAATCATCTGCAAGAAATTTTCCTTGCACCTGATTTGGTGCCATTTACATCGTGAAGCTTCACCAAATTGACTAAGCTCTAAGCACCTGACAAAATACCTCTGATCAACTTTTAAGTGACTAATGGTCTCCCTATGGTACAAGCTAACCTGTAATGTGTAGCTTTCAAAATAAGAAGCCTGTTGCATCAACATTTGTTGGCCACCATTTTTTTATAATTAAATGCAAGCAGCATCAGTCTCATGTTTACACAGGCAAGTCCTTGGGGAACTTAACTCAGATATGGCCAAGCCTCTGTTCCACCCGGCAGATGCAAACAGCCATGCTGTTCCATCTTAGATACAAGATCAGTATGGCTTCTCCAGAACCCTGCTCCAGTTCATGGTCTGCGATGGTTCGGATGCTCGTATCCAAGACACAGATTCCATTCTATACTGACCTGACCTGCTTTTTGTGGGATAAATACTGTATATCTCCTCTAGAGTTTCTGTGAATATATACCACAGTCAAATACCTAGGGTACTGACCTTTTCTCAGTGGGACTATATTGTCCTATGTGGATCACTGGTTGTCGCTAACTTCCTGGTCTGATGCCTGTGCATGGCTTTGACAGGCAAATCTCTCTTTCCATCATTAAGTTATGATCTCTCTCTGTCTGAGTGAAGCACTAACCTTTGGGATTTAAGCTACAGATTTGGAACTTGCAAGCCCACTGTCCCTGAAGAAGATCTGCATTTTGTTTTTTCGAAACGTGTTGGATGCTCTGTCTGTCTGACAGTTTTGGGCTTTCTTTTCAGCTGTTTCCATTTCTGTTCCCAACATATGTGTTTGTTTTTATTTCCACTCTGATGTTGCTGATTGGTATTTATGTCCAATACATTTGTATATTCTTATATAAATACTGTTTGTGGTCCGTTTAAAGTCCCAATCTGAGGAACCTGCTTTTACTGGCCAAGCCTTTATTCCCAATTTTTTAAGACACCTTACTGACTGATTTGAGGTTAGCAGGAAAACAGTTTCATCTCAGATTGCAGAAAGGGTTCTTTGCTGTTGCAGCAGTTAAACTGTAGAACCCCCAGTTAGCAGTACTGTCTGAGAGTGTTGAAAATTTAAACAAACTATTAGATGTCTATAAGCACATGTAGTTTAGCCTCCTTGCAAGGATGGCACTGTCTGGCAGCCGCCGTGCATGAAGGTCGATGGACAAGTGGGAACCAAGTTACTCTGAGGCTTCTGTAGGTCTCATCAGGAAAGCTGCTGTCCCACTGGATGCTGCTGCCCTGATTGACCTGTCTGTCCTATTTTAATGTGGGCAGTGCTTGTAAAAAGCATTGTCCCCTTTGGTTTGGGTAGGACAGGGACAGATCTCCTGCTGGCTAGGGACAGTCGGGAGAGTCAGGAGCATAGGGTCAGGATCCTGTGGAGGAGGGACAGGGGTAAGGACTGTCGCTGTGTATTGAACAGTAGCCTTCCTGTTAAAGGCTCCGGGTTCCAGTCTGCCTTCCAGCCTCCTCCCTTGACGGATGCTGTCTGTTGTCTACAGTGTGCACTGCTACGCCTTGTCTGGTTCATTGTAAGTGTTTTGATTCAGGTGTGACTACAGAGTCTACAGAGTTGCTGTTTTCTCTCAACATTACTACAATAATATACTTTGCTCCATCAACCAGTTTCCATGTAAGTTCTCTTTCCCCGCGGGCAGTGAGCTTGGGCCAAACCTACATGTCTTCCTCAGGAAGCACAATATACCAGGCTATAGGAATTGTTGGAGAATGATAATCACAAATACTTAGGTTGAACTGGATGGACCTGTGTCTTTTTTCAATCTTATAAACTATGTAACTATGAGTTGCTTAGACCTAAGGTTGGCAGCATAGTTTGTTGTACAATGTCCTTTGGATGTGCCAACAGCTGCATAGCATGAAAGTTTACAGGATTGGCTATAAATTGAATGGAATGGGTTGAGGTTAGGACCCTGTGCAGGCTAGTCAAGTTCCTCCACCCCAAACTCGCTCATCCATGTCTTTATGGACCTTGGGTTGTGCACTGGTCCTAATAATTTGGTGGAGGGGGGATTATGGTGTGGGGTTGTTTTTCAGGGATTGGGCTTGGCCCCTTAGTGCCAGTGAAGGGAACTTTTAAGCCGTCAGCATATCAAGACATTTTGGACAATTTCATGCACCCAACTTTGTAGGAACAGTTTGGGGATGGCCCCTTCTTGTTCCAACATGACTGCGCACCAGTGCACAAAGCAAGGTCCATAAAGACATGGATGAGCGTGTTTGGGGTGGAGGAACTTGACTGGCCTGCACAGAGTCCTGACCTCAACCTGATAGAACACATTTGGGATGAATTAGAGTGGAGACTGCGAGCTGGACCATCTCATCCACATCAGTGCCTGACCTCACAAATGCGCTTCTGGAAGAATGGTCAAACATTCCCATAGACACACTCCTAAACCTTGTGGACAGCCTTCCCAGAAGATTTGAAGCTGTTATATCTGCAAAGGGTGGGCCACCTCAATATTGAACCCTACGGACTAATACTGATGCCATTAAAGTTCATTTCTGTGTAAAGCATGAGTGCTCAACCTGTGGCCCTCCAGCTGTTGCGGAACTACAAGTCCCATGAGGCATTGCAAACCGCTGACAGTTACAAGCTTGACTCCCAAAGGCAGAGTCATGATGGGAATTGTAGTTTTGCAACAGTTGGAGGGCCACAGGTTGAGCACCGATGGTGTAAAGGCAGGCGTCCTAATAATTTTGGTAATATTGTGCAGTTTTTGGTAAAGTTAAATGAAATTGTACATACATTGTACTATCAGACAGTAACATGGCCAACTCAAGTCCAAGGTCAATGAGAAAGTTTGGTAACTTTTATCAAAAACCTGTGAACTGAAGGGCAATCTGTTGCGACAGCTTAGTTTTCTGTTGTTTGTATGTTGTCATTGCACTTAGCATCATTTAATAAATCATTCTGCAATAAATTGTTTCCATATTGCTCTAGGTCGTGCTTTGCTGCGACTCACGGACAAGAAGCTGGAACGGATGGGGATCAGTCCAGAGAGCCAACGGCAATATGTCCTACAGCAGGTCCTCCAGCTCAAAGTACGGGAGGAAGTCCGAAACCTCCAGCTGCTGACACAAGGTAGGCAAAGCCAGTTCCAGGCCTGTAATGCTCCTGACATATTAATATCGGAACAAACTTGCCCTTTCATGGTATGAATTACTTTCTAAAGGTCTCCGGAGGTAGTTTAAAGAAAACGACAGTAGCTCTAAAGAACAATACTGAAATGGGGATGTGGAATTGACCACTTGGCAGGGTGAATGTCATCTTAATCCACAAAATATCGGTGTTCTCAATGTTTAAATGTCAACCTCCTACGATGAAAATAGCTTTAAAGACCATATCCGAGAGCCGCAAATGTAGTCATTTGTACTTCTGTTCTCTCTCTTTTTTTTTTTCCTGTGTTGTACCTGGTCGTAAACAAGGTTCAGAATAATGTTCATAGAAATAAAACAAACACAACAAAAGATAAAACAAGATAGCCAGATAATGAGATTTCTCTTTAATAGGATCTTCCTGGACACAGAGAGATTAAAACCTACCTCTAAAAGAAAAAAAAAAGAAAATGTAATAAAGGCAATTTGTCATAAGGCAAAATATCTGTGTGAAGAGCCTCAGATGGAAGCTGAAGTTTTCTACCTTTCCAAGCTGCTGTGGAGTAGTAAAGTCAGTCGTGGTAAAGCTGGCTAGATTTAATTTTACTTTACAGGACACGGTATGCAGTCTAACAAAAAATGGCAGCTACTTTTACGGCTTTTCCACACTGTTTTCTATTCTACTTCTTTTGGGTTTAAAGTATAACTAAAGGCAAACTTTTTTGAAGTTTTGGATAGAGCGGGGAGTTGTTAGAACACCTGTCAGGTTTTTATTACTATCTGTGCCCCCATTAGGGCAATTCGCCCTCTCTATCTGTTCTGTTTACCATTATCACAAAAAGTGGAAGAAGATCCCAAATTTTGGGTTGTTACCAGAACAGTAATAGAGGGAAATTCTTAAAATAGAAACACTTTTTCTGGTGACAATCAGCGTGTGCACTTTGGAGGGATTTCCTCTGATTCCCTGTTTTGGCTCCGGGACAGGAAGTGAATGGAAATATCCCCAATGGGACACTCTGTACAAACTTAAAGTGGAGTTCCACCCACTTTTACAACTCTTCAGCATCCCTCACTAAACTGTGCACTGTAAACGAATTGGATATTTTTTTATTTTTTTTTCTCAGCACCTACTGTATATCTGTTGTATTCATTTTTCACTTCCTCCTCCCTGGCCGTGGCCCATCGCATCATTTCCTGTTTGCAATGCTTTCTGGGAAGGGGCGGCAACTTCCTCTGACACTGCCGTTGCTATGGAAACCTGACCTTAAACCTATTACACTGCTTGTGCTGCACTGAGCATGTGCGAGATCTGCAAGGATGAGATCCAGGAAGAAATACAGTCTGGCTTCAAATGCCCACACTTAAGATGGCCACGGCCTGCTGTAAGTTTATAAAATAACAAACTACTGCTATAAACTAACAAAACAGACCTTAGTTTACAGACTAACTTTACTAGAATACATGAAGCTTGTGTATTATAGGGGTATTTTTATTTAAAAGTATCTTTTCGGCCGGAACACCACTTTAAAACAAAAAGTTTTGCCTTTAGTTCTACTTTATATATTTAAGCAGTTTTTCTAGGAACTCTAGACTTCTAGAACTCACACTTTTTTGTCCTTTTTCTTTGAATCAGTTTTTATCCCTATCTTAGCTCTGTTATTCCTCAAGCATTAGCGGTTTCTATGCAATTCCACCATCTTTGGCATCGTCATTTTAAAAGTCACCCTACCTACCTGATTATCTTTACTTAAGATGTTGTTACACATTTCTATCTTGGAGCTGTATTTATGCTTTGTTTCTGTGACCATTTTTGTACCATATGCTGTTTCAATTTGGAATGAGGACAGAACTACATATTTCACTGTGACCTTTTATTGTAAAACTTTAATAAAAAAATGTTTTTTTTGAAAGTGTAATGACTGTGTTGCATTCAGATGTTTTGTTTAGAGTCCACCTTTAGCTTTGGAACAAATAGTACAAGTTTAAATTTGAATTCCAGACAGGTGAACAAAATGTTATTTGCTATCCCCTTCCTTGCACTTTTTATCGGAATGGCATTTTTATTTTTAGACAAACATTGAGGTTGATTTACTAAAGGCAAATACACTTTGCAAAGGAATTATCACCTTAGTGAATGAGATTGTTACATAATTAAATAGGCCAGCCATAGATGGATCAAATGTCTTTGCTGCAACCATGGGCTTGATTCCCCCATCAACACAGTGTTGACATGGGAATCCGTCCCGACGAGCCACTGTATTCTCCTGGCGCATGGGCAAGGGGAGCCATTCTCGCCGGGAGAAGATAGCAATTATTGTTAGTGGCTATACCAGCTGCTAGAGATAATCGCTTGTAAAACTGGGCAAGCTGGTTGTACCCAAGTTGATCGATCAATGAACTTGGTACATTCATCCTGCCCATACATGGTTTGGTTCTTTCTTTTTTTGGGTGAAGCTCTGCTGACTGTTTACATCCATTTTTAAATAATTTAGATAAACAATATAAAAAAATGTAATAATTAAAAAAAATATTTTATTTTATTTGCACGTTTTTGGGTATTCTTTGCAAAATTAAATTTTATCACATTTACTAAACTGTAGGGACGATTCATCAGTAGAGTACAAATTACATCTGTAACATTTGTTTTACCTCTTGAAGCTGTGGACATGTGGTTCTTGGGATGATGACCAGTCCAGGAGGTGTTCTCCTTTGTGCAAGTGATTGGTCAACTCTCTGACCCTCTGTGCAATTATGTGATGTCATGACCTTGGAGCTGGAAGCTCTGGCCATTCGCCACAGTGTTCAGTGTCCACCCACTTCATGCCCTCTCCAACAAGAGGATTTTTAGTCTGGCCAAAACATTGGCCATTATCACACTCATGAAGCTGTCCATAGAAAGGAGCATTTCTAAGGAGGCATTGTGGGAAGTGTGGTGCAGGGGCTGGTACTTGTAGTACCAGTATTTGCTGTTGGCACTGTTGGCAGCACCATATCACTGTCTAGCGTTAGTAAAAGAGGAATGCTGAAGGTCGTGTGACCATGGGTTAAGGTAAGGAAATGGGCTGTTGAAGAACATTTTTCACAATAAAGTACCAGATCAGAAGTAGAGGAAGAGGATAGCAAATAGCCTCTTCTCAACGTTTTCAGCTTTAAACAGGAGAGGAGTAGGACAAATATATTATTTTGGGGTTTAAATGTTTTATTGTATTTTCCAAGAGTAACATCAAACGCCACCAAAAGCATCCTTTCCCACAATCGGTCCGATCGAGTCCACCTGTCTGTTTTTCAGGTGGACTCAAACAAACTCTCCATTCACCTCTATAGAGCGGCATTTGTAAACGGACTTGTGTCAGTTTACACCCGCCTATCTCCAATCCGATTTGCTTAAAAAAACAGAAGGATCTGTCCCCTTGTGTCTGGGCGGATCGTAGGACCCTTAGGGTAGAGCAGGCTGTGTCCGTGTCTGCTCTACATATGCAGAATGGACACAGAACTGCCATCTGCCCTTTATGCGCATCGTGGCCCGCGACCGGTTACCAAGTCGCTAAAGTGGCCCTCGCTCCTCAAAAGGTTGGGCACCCCTGCCTTAAGAGTTCACTTCACTGGAACTAACGGGCCAAGCCCAACCCCTGAAAAACAACCCCACTCCATAACCCCCCCCCCTCCACCAAATGATTTGGAGGGGTGGCTCAATACTTTTGGCAATATAGTGTGGATGAGCCAGTTTGGGGTGGAGGACCTTGACTGGCCTGCACAGAGTCCTGACCTCAATTTGACAGAAAACCTTTGGGATGAATTAGAGCGGAGACTGCAAGCCAGGCCATCTCGTCCAACATCAGTGCCTGACCTCACAAATACGCTTTTGGAAGGAGCTGTTATAGCTGCAAAGGGTGGGCCAACTCAACGTTGAACCCTATGGACTAAGACTGGGATGCCATTAAAGTTCATGTGCGTGCAAAGGCAGGCATCCCAATACTGTTGGCAATATGGTGTATCAGTCCATTCTGAAGAAAGAATAACTGATTTGCTCTTTTGGCCCTTCAGTCTTTTGGGGCACGCTCAGTGGGTGGGTAGGAGTGTATGCATCGAAGCATGTCTGTGAAGACCTTGGTATAACTAGTAGTAGTTAGTGACATTCAACTGGACTTGTACTGTAATGTTGAAAATGTTATGCAGCTCATCCAAACAACTCCCATACTCCTCTGTTAGCCTAGGCTCACACTAATACAGTGTGAGAAAACACGCACACTGGATCACATCAGATTGCATGGTACAAAATTACCATGTGTTCCTGTTGCTGTGGGGTACCAAAATTGGTGCATGTGTGACTTTGGTGCGATGCATTGTGATTTCAGCCCATTTAAAATGAATGGGCTCAAACCGCACCGCACTGAATCACATGTGAATTGAACAGGAATGCGGTGTGGTTCCTGTGCGATTCACATGCAGTTCATAGTGTGAACTGAGGCTGAATAGCATCTTCATTAGAGCTGAGGAACCTTTTTAGATGCATGTTGAAACATCTTTAACCCTTTGGCACCGGCCGCACGCAAATATGCGGCCTCTCAGCAGGTGATCCTTGGTGCCGAGCGGCTGCATATTTGTGTGAATTGGGGTTAATGCAGCTGTACCAAGAGCATGCGCTATGTGCGCTCCCAGCACAGTTACCGGTGGCTAATGGAAAACTCATGATACTACTACATGCTACTTGCAAACGGGAGCTTTCCAATCAAGTGACCGCCGTGACAGCCAATCATGGCAGTCACATGATCATAAACCCCGCCCTGCCACCTGGCATCTGAAACCTCTTTAAAGGGCTGGTAGGTGCCGCCGCCGGCACATAGGGGTTAACATTACAGAACAAGTTCAGTTGAATGTCATTAACTATTGCTAGCTGTGCAATGAGGCCCATTTTGACTCTTTTGTGTAAGGGGCCTAAAAGACATTCTCGGGGGGACTTAGCCTGAAGTTGTTTGAATGAAATTGCAGGGAATACCATACAGCGATGATGAATATTGTTCTCTGAATATCACAATATTAGTTTCAGTATAAATCACACAAATAGGAAACATGAAGGGAACACAAAGACACTGAATTTCAAAAGAGCCAACTTCCCTAAACTACAAACTTTGCTAAAAGGCAAAAATTGGGATAAAATATTAGGAACAAAGAATACGGAGGAGAGATGGGTTTGCTTTAAGAGCATATTAAATAAGGGCATTAGCCAATGCATCCCATTGGGTAATAAATTTAAAAGAGCGAACAAAAATCCTGGATGGCTTAACTCCAATGTAAAAATGCATATAAAAGCAAAGGAGAAGGCCTTCAAAAAATACAAGGTTGAGGGATCATCCTCAGCATTCAGACTTTATAAAGAATGCAATAAGAAATGTAAGGGTGCAATTAGGACGGCTAAGATAGAACATGAAAGACACATAGCGGAGGAGAGCAAAAAAAATCCCAAGAAATTCTTTAAGTATGTAAACAGTGAAAAAGGGAGGACAGACCATATTGGCCCCATAAAGAATGAGGAAGGACATCTGGTTACAAAGGATGGGGAGATGGCAAAGGTATTGAATTTATTCTTCTCCTCAGTCTTCACGAGTGAATCGGGGGGCTTCAGTAACCAAAACTGCAGTGTTTATCCTCATGACACAACACAGGAAGCACCTACATGGTTAACAGAGGACGGAATTAAAATTAGACTTGAGAAACGTAACATTAATAAATCACCGGGACCAGATGGCTTGCATCCGAGGGTACTTAGGGAACTCAGTCAGGTGATTGCCAGACCGTTGTTCCTAATTTTTACAGACAGTCTATTGACTGGAATGGTACCAGCTGATTGGAGAAAAGCCAATGTAGCACCAATATTTAAAAAGGGCCCAAAAAACATCCCTGGGAATTACAGACCAGTTAGCCTAACATCAATAGTATGTAAACTCTTGGAGGGGATGATAAGGGACTATATACAAGATTTTAGTAATAAGAATGATATCATTAGCAGTAATCAGCATGGATTCATGAAGAATCGTTCTTGCCAAACCAATCTATTAACCTTCTATGAGGAGGTGAGTTGTCATCTAGATAAAGGAATGCCCGTAGACGTGGTGTATCTGGATTTTGCAAAAGCATTTGACACAGTTCCCCATAAACGTTTAGTGTACAAAATAAGGTGCGTTGGCATGGACCATAGGGTGAGTACATGGATTGAAAACTGGCTACAAGGGCGTGTTCAGAGGGTGGTGATAAATGGGGAGTACTCAGAATGGTCTGGGGTGGGTAGTGGGGTTCCCCAGGGTTCTGTGCTGGGACCAATCCTATTTAATTTGTTCATAAACGATCTGGAGGATGGGATAAACAGTTCAATCTCTGTATTTGCAGACGATACTAAGCAGGGCAATAACTTCTCCGCAGGATGTGGAAATCTTGCAAAAAGACCTGAACAAATTAATGGGGTGGGCGACTACATGGCAAATGAGGTTCAATGTAGAAAAATGTAAAATAATGCATTTGAGTGGCAAAAATATGAATGCAATCTATACACTGGGGGGAGAATCTAGGATGGAAAAGGACCTGGGGGTCCTAGTAGATGATAGGCTCAGCAATGGCATGCAATGCCAAGCTGCTGCTAATAAAGCAAACAGAATATTGGCATGCATTAAAAGGGGGATCAACTCCAGAGATAAAACGATAATTCTCCCGCTCTACAAGACTCTGGTCCGGCCTCACCTGGAGTATGCTGTCCAGTTCTGGGCACCAGTCCTCAGGAGGGATGTACTGGAAATGGAGCGAGTACAAACAAGGGCAACAAAGCTAATAAAGGGTCTGGAGGATCTTAGTTATGAGGAAAGGTTGCGAGCTCTGAACTTATTCTCTCTGGAGAAGAGACGCTTGAGAGGGGATATGATTTCAATTTACAAATACTGTACTGGTGACCCCACAATAGGGATAAAACTTTTTCGCAGAAGAGAGTTTAATAAGAGTCGTGGGCACTCATTACAATTAGAAGAAAAGAGGTTTAACCTTAAACTACGTAGAGGGTTCTTTACTGTAAGAGCGGCAAGGATGTGGAATTCCCTTCCACAGGCGGTGGTCTCAGCGGGGAGCATTGATAGCTTCAAGAAACTGTTAGATAATCACCTGAATGACCGCAACATACAGGGATATGTAATGAAATACTGACACATAATCACACACATAGGTTGGACTTGATGGACTTGTGTCTTTTTTCAACCTCACCTACTATGTAACTATGTAACTAAGTTGTTGATGAATTCCTGATTTTCAGCGATGCAATCACTTTTGTATAAAATGATGTATGAAAATGTCAGATCTTACAGCCTCACCACAATATACTCGAGGTGCAATTATGAGAATGATCATTCTTATCTCCTGCAGGTCAAAAAGTTCTTCCATCTGCCCCTTTATGCTGTATGCCTATGCAAACAATGAGACTCTCTATAAAATTATTGAAGTCTTTTATTTTACACCCAGCTGCACAATGGCATGCTATTTTTTTTCCCCCATAATGTGATGGCAGATTCACAGTTTGGTGAGGATGTATACGTGTGATTGTCAGATAAAGAGCTGAGATAATGCATAGGAGGCTGAATATTCATTTGCTCGGCAGCATCTTGTGAATAGTCTCTGTAACAATACAATGCGAAGAACAGATGTTGGCAGATGAAGGTGTTGGTGTTAGATGAGACGTGGCAGCTTGCTGGATGGCTTCCAGTGCAGTTGTGAACTGTACTCAGGATGGAAGGAGCAGATTGCACTGTAAATCTGTGCAGTTCCATCTTTACGTGTACTTCTAGATGGATGAGACTGCTATCCTTATATTTGTGCTTCAGGAAGTTTGTGAGTTGCATATCTGATGCCTTCATGATCTGTAAGGAATTACATTAGGAAACAACAGCAGTGACAAGTAAAACTCTCAATGTAGTCTATATGTACAGTATTGTCATGTTGGGGTTGCTTACCTCAATGCTAGATGCGTTTTAGTCAAGTTCTTGCCAGTTCGAACTGTGTTTGCCAGCCCACTTTTATTAACTCCTTCCCACTGATCATGTGACCATTGGCTGTCACAGCGGTCACATGATAGGAAAGCTTTCCGATCGCAAGTATGCATTGGAAGCTTACCGATCCCTGCCGACTACCATGTTGGGAGCGTGCAGGGAGCGTGCTCTCTGCCTGGTAAGTTGTTCACAGAGGGCCACATGTATGTGGCCGCACGGTGTTAAGGCCCACCCACTGAGAGGCCACATATATGTGTACTTTTCAGGGCTAAGGGTTAAACAAACAAAAAGAAAAGTCCACAGACACAGTTTCCCATGCAGGGGTTCTTCTCTAGCAAAAGCAGATAACAGAAAATACCAGGCCTGACTTTCCCAGCTTATAGTCCTAGCTCCCAGTTCTGTGGCTCTCCTGGCTCACTTAGCCTTTAACTGCAGCACCTCGCTTCACAAGCCCACTCTTGGCCTCTGTATAGGGCTTTCCTGACTCCCTGAGCTCTCTCATTCTCACAAGACTTAGACTCTTTCCAGTCCCCTAGACTTACTAGTTGCCTCAGCTCTCTTAGTCCTGCAGACCTGCTCAGCTCTCCCAATTCTGCTGGTAGGGAATCTCTTCAACATGGAATACTGTCTATTGGCAGGAACACACGTTCCTCCTGACTGGAGCACACAGCTCTCTCCAGGCAGTTCTTTGTCTACAAATGGGACCCTTGAGCTATGGTAAGGCTTGGCTTATAGCTAATCTGCACACCTGTGCACTTACATGGCCTGCAGGTCCCCAGCAAGACCCTGGCACAGAATTGAAGGCTTTGTGCCACCCAAGACACTTTGAAGCTATCAACCAGCAGGCCCCGATCCAGGATTACAAAACCTGGGGAAAGCTATACAAAGTTTCCTCCGCTCATAACAAACACACCAGAGCCCCACACTCTGCATTAGCGCAAACCTTGTGTCATTCCTAAGTCAATTTCCATAGTGGCAGGGCTTCATACTGTCACAATTTGTATAAAAGCAGAACCAAACCCATCAATTTAACAGTTTCAAAAAACAGTTACATTCCCAGCAAGTGCTGGGAATGTAACTGTCACATTGGCTTGTGCTCTCAACCAAACTGTCAAGCCATCTAATGGCTGTGTCATAACTGATCACATTTGGAACATCATGGCAGTTGAAGATCAGAGGCTAAGATGGCAGCTTCCTTGGCTGGAAAGAATAGGAGGGTTTAGTTCCGCTTTAAGTAGATGTAAACCTCAACTAAACGACTTATAGCTTGCTAAAGCAATGTATCATAAAGAGTTGCTTTTGTAAAAAAAAAAAATACTTGTTTTCGCTTCTTTCCCACTGTTAATTCTCAATGCTACTGATCTTCTCTAGCCTCTTTCAACCACTGCCTTTTGTCTATGCACATGATCCAGTGTCAGTTACTCATCATTGCTCTGGTCCAGCTTCCTAATAGTGAAAACAGTCGACCATGCCTGTGTAATGCTCGTCAGCATGGCTGCTTGAGTTCCTGGCAGGGGCGCTTGTGACAGGATGACAATGCTAGAGGGTATTTGGAAGACAGTTGTCACCCTATAAATGGCAGTGCCTGAAGATATTTATTGCAGGATCACCAGTTATATTTCTAGCAACAGCTGTAAGTAAAGTTGATGAAGATACAAGTATTTCTAAATGGTGATACAAGGAAATATCTGCATGCCTTCTTTATATTAAATTCCCATCATTCCCTACACACCAGCTGAAATCTGATAAAGAAAGTGACTGCGGGAAAAAATGGAGCAGAGAAGAGATCATTGAAAAGAATTGTACCTTCAGTTTTTGGTAGCGGTACATTACATGCAATGATGTTGGGTAAAGCAGGACCCTATAGAGAGTTTTAGAGCATTAATGGTCAACTAATTAAATATTGGAGGCCTCATTTGCAGCCTTTGATATAAGTGTGTGTAATAATACAAATAAGTGTGTGTAATAATACAAAAAAAAAAAAACATCAGATTGTAAACCTTCTACAGGGGGTTGCTGCAGGAAATGGTTAGAGACTAAGTACAGGCACAGGGATTGCTTATAGCAAAACTCCAGCCAAAAATAACAAGATCAAAATGAGTAGCCCATTAAAATATAAAATAACAAAACCAGATTTTGCTGCAACATTTATCTGCATCATTTATAGAGATTTTCCCGCTGTACTTTTTTTTTCTCTTGCTAGATGTCCTCAATCTGATGGTCACCATCTTTCAACCCCCATCCTTTGTGCCCAGCCTGTATGAGGATGTAGGGAGATTCTTTTTTTTTCTCTTCCTAGATGTCCTCAATCTGATGGCCACCATCTTTCAACCCACATCCTTTGTGCCCAGCCTGTATGAAGATGTAGGGAGATTCTTTTTTTTTCAGCTCACATTTCCAATGAAAGACTTCTGACAATGCCTGTGCATGGCTTCCAAAGTCAGCTTTTACTCCTCCAATTGTATTAATTGGATTTGTATTTTAGGCTTGCAGGATGGGTCCATTTTGAAGCCCTATTTCGGGGCCATTTACATTGTTCTGTTTAGAAAGGCTTTTAAGCATTTTACTGATTTTTCTTTTTAATAGGCAAACGGACATTCAGTTCACATTAAAGAGGAGAGCTATTGACGATAAGAACTTTGAATAAATAATACATCTATTTTAATTGACATCTATTGTGTAGAGAATGTAAAGAGGATTGTATCGACCTTATGAAGCTTTTCACATGCTGTCTTTTTTTTATTGCATTGTGTTTGCAGCCTCACTATGTGCTGTGTTCTTTGTCTGTTAGCATAAGAGTTCCCAACTTGTTCTGCCTTCGAGATATACAGCTTGCACAGGCAGTGCATTATGGGAAGATACCTTTAAAGATTTTAAGACCAAAAAAATTGAAGCAATCTGAGCAACTGATGGAACTGCAGATAGCACAAACGTTACCCAGAGATTAATGAACCCAGTAAAAGAACCCCCTAATTTTACTACTTGGTGTCCAAATGCCAAGCTGGAGCACTGCTACATTGGGGTGGTGGAGTTTGCTTAGACCTGTGAGAATTTTTATTTTTGGAAAATCAAAACTTGCTTAGAAGATTCCATTGGCAAATAATGACAGTGCAAGAGCAGTGTAAAGGTAAAACCAGGCAACTTGGGTTGCCTTTTATTGAGTATTAAGGTAGACATACACTGTTCAAATTTTGCCTGGTTGCTGGTGAACCGGCCAAAACTTGATTGGTGGGTGGTGTGAAGGACATGGGTATCAGATCCCTGCCCTCCTCACTAACTTGTGACAAAGGACTTGCCAATCTCACACCGTGCTGTCACTTGCGTAACAAAATTTGAGACAGAGAAAATTCCCCTAGTGGACTTTTAAGGCACATATAGAAGAATATTTACCTCTACCTCGATGGAGGCTATATAAATACTCTGGAGACACTCCATCAAAGCTGTATACACCATGCTCAGGGGACGCGTCTGATGGGCAGTATGTGTCAACATGTTTGTCTTCTTTTAAACCTCTTGGAATGCATAACCAATAACTATAGATACCAATGTAAGTGTAAACGAAGAAATGTATATTTATGTATTTCTACGCTCTTTGGTTTGATTTTTACGCATATTTACTATATATATGTTATATATGCCATTTCCTACACAGAAATCTCTGTTTAAAGCTTACAATCACCCCTGAAGAAGGAGGCAAAAAGCAACTCCGAAACGCGTCGGATACAAGCGTATTGGAATCACTAGTTTTATATCTATAGAACTGCATTCCCTGTTTGTACTTATGTCACTTGTTTGATATTTACTTGAAAAACTTTTTTGTAACGAATAAACTGGCGTTTCACTCTACATACTCTCCTAAATATTCTTCTATATGTGCCTTAAAAGTCCACTAGGGGAATTTTCTCTGTCTCAAATTTTGAATTTAGGATGTGGCACAATTTGCAGATAATTAGCCGATCAAACCCCTGTTCTGAATTAAACTGGTAGTAGATACCGCTCCCCGCATTAGATCGACAATTATCTCTGTACAGCTATCCAGAACTCTATATGAATACTCTGGATCGCTGACAATAACTTTCTTTCTTTGTTTTTTACTGTCTAGTGAAAAAATACTATATTTTATATACTCCCTTATTCTCTTTTCCTTGATCTACCAATAAGGCAAAAATGACCAATTTTACAGGTGATGGATGGGAAGCACTAATGGAGGGCTACTTAAAAGACTTCGGAGACAGGGAATCTGTTGACTCCGAGATATCTTCCCTTTTCTCCAGACTTTCTAAAACTCTGGAGAAAAAATCACTATTTTACTGGCATGTTAGATCCTTTCAGGACTACATTAAAGAAGATATTAACCCTGTAGGATTGCGAGTCCAGATCTTCCCGACACTAGAGGGCCTGGACTCGGAATTTAAAAGCAAGTGGGAACAGGCACTACGGGCATGCTCACAAAGCTTAATGGAACTCCTGATTGAAGAATATAGAAAGAGATCCAATATTTTAGATCTAGATATCGTAACTCTCTGCAACAAGCTACAGCAGCTAAAAACGCAGAGACCCCTCACTAATAAAGAAGACAGACTAAAAATACACTTAGAAACATTTAACAAAGATGTACTCATCAAAAAACGACAGAAACTCATCCGGGATAGGAACGCCTTTAAGGATGGAAGGTGCCTATAGATGGACTCAAAATAGGGTAAACCAAAACAGAAATTATCAGTATCAGGGACACCAAACTAACCCCTCACAACCCACCCCTAACCCACCTCAAGCCCACACCCAAATATTCCAGAAACCCAACATGGGACACAGTACCAAACGCACATTTTGTGGTGACCCCAATGAGGGGCAACAAGCTAAGAAATTAACCCTTGACATTCCTAAAAAAACTAAACCGCCCACAGTCACACAAGAATCAACCCTAAAAACACCAAATGCACAGAATAACACACACACCCCGATAAGGGAAATGAACCCCCAATCCAACCCGTCAACAGTCACAACACTGGACACAATCTCCAATGATCCATCTTTTTTAGAAAAAATTCTGATGGGTGTACAACCCACAGAATCCAACCCCAATACCTACACTCAAATAGCACTCTAACTGTCCCTGACACTAACCAGGAACCTGAACCAAACTACCTGAACATTATCAATCTTTCATATGAACTTTCTCATGATGAAATCAATGCCCTGAAAAAAGGTCTGAACTTCTGTCCCAATCAAAATTTGGATAAGTTTGAGATCTACAAGGATCTCCAACTATTTATACGTAAGCTCATTTTGAAAAAAATATATCACAAGCAGGAAAGACCCATTAACTTGACGCCACAGGAACACCAAGCATTAAAGCAACTGGTGTCCCTTCTTGATGAGAATGATCCAACTGATCTCATAGATGAAATTAACCTATCCCAAATACTAGAATCTATTGAAACATCCAACGAACCTCTCAAGGGAAACATCTCTACACTTAAAAAGAAGTCTGATTTTTGCCCTGCGCCAAGTACTCACCCGAACGCTGCAGCATTCCTAAAACTAGTTGGTAAAGAATTAGATAAAATAAGAATCTATAACAAATCCTCTGAAAATCTTACCACAAATGAAAAGGCAGCACTCAAATCATTGTCAAAAAATGACAGTATCACAATTAAAAATGCAGATAAGGGAGGGAACATTGTGGTGTTGCCATATACTCTGCATACTATATACTATGATGTCCTAGGGCACTGATCAACTGTTGCCATATTTTCTGTATACTGTACATTATGACATCTTTTTAGTAATTAGACCTCTATTGTACTATAGGACACATCAGAATGTCATGTTTTGGACTGTCATGTATAGTGCACATTATGATATCTTTTCAGTAATCAGACCTTTATTGCACTATAGGACACATTAAACTGTCATGTCTTGGACACCCCAAACTGTTGTCACCATATATATGTCATTTACTTTGCTTATTGTATACCATGATACCCTAGGTCACTGAGTAAATTGCTGTCATACACCTTTTATACTGTACATAGATATCTGGACTCTATATATATATATATAATATTTTGTGATATCCCTGATCCTTACCTATACAATGTACTTCCGGGGTACACATCCCCCCGTGTTTGTTTATATAACTACTGTTGAATATTACGTGTCCCTCCATGGGGACTCCGTCCCAACCTGTATAATGCTGCCCATCAGTATCGTTTCCCCTGGAATACATATGTAGTTTTTTTCTTCTTCCACAAGAGGCACAATTTATGTGCTTTAACATTTCCTGTATTAGCCCTACACTGTGATCTGTGTTTCCGCCCGGCACACAAAGCCGCCTGAGCGATCTCAGCTCATGGCGGCGCTGTGTGAGGTACAGTGTTATTCACACTGTCCTCCATCTTGCGACCCCAGCGGACATGCGCAGTCCGTTGGGGAAGCTAGACGTGCCGGCGGGTGTAGTAGGCGTGGCCACGCCTCTCGACGTCTGCGCACGCATGCTCTGTGAAGGCCTGGCGGCGCTCGCTCCACCCGGGGGGCCAGTCAGAGCGCGTCCGTCCCTCCTCCACCACCCACGATCAGCTGTTGTCTTTTTTCTATCAACAGCTGATTGGTGGGGAGGGCTTTATGTACTCAGCCTTGGCTCACACCAGGCGTCATCTGCCTGGAGCAGGACGCTGTCGGTGTGAGCTGCTGTTACAAAATTGTAAGTAATCCAAACATACGTATTGACTGAGACTCTATTACTGAATATCTCCAGCCACCAATCTGAACTGATACCTGCACCTTTATACATTTCTTTCTCTTTTCTACGGCTTTCTCCTTGGTTTTCCTTTCCTGTTTTTCCTTCCCTCTTTTTCTTTTTTGTTTTTTTTTTTTTTTTCCCTCCTTCCCTCTTTTTTCCTCTTCTCACCTCTTCCTTCCCCCCCCCCTCCTTTCCCTCTTTCCTCCCCCCCTTTTTCTCTCCCCCCCCCTTTTTTTTTTTTCCCCCTTCCCTCTCCCCGCGCCTTCCCCCTCCCCTTTTTTCCCCCCTCCCTTTTTTTCCCCCTCCCCTCCCCCCCCTCTTTTCCCTTTCCCCCAGGTTCTTCCCCCCCCCAGCCCCCCCCCACTTTTCTACCCCCCCTCCCGCCCTTTCTCTTTCCCCCTTCCCCTTTCCCTCCCCCCCAAACCCCCCCCCTCCCTCCCCTTCCCTTTTCATTGCTTTCGTTTTCTCTCTGTTTTCCCCCCCTTTTTTCCTCTCACCTTCCCCCCCCCCTTCTTTTAGAAATACACAATTAGGGCTTTGATATATCCCCTCTTTCTCTGCATGTCGACCCTCCAGATTTGGGCTTCACCGGATCTAGTTCCATCACCAGCTGCTGATCCCTATACTATAGGCTGACCAGGTAGGATACATTTTAGGATTTCCTACCCAATATCCCAGCCACTTATATGTTTTACCTACATGTACTTATCTATATATTTTCATAATCTACAGGATCCGCATTTGGCCTCAGTGTGATCTCAGATCCAAACTCTTATACGCCCTTGATTAATGGGCTCCTATTGAAAGGAAGTAAAACTACCCCATATTTGTCTACCTATCTACCTCTACCTCGATGGAGGCTATATAAATACTCTGGAGACACTCCATCAAAGCTCTATACACCATGCTCAGGGGACGCGTCTGATGGGCAGTATGTGTCAACATGTTTGTCTTCTTTTAAACCTCTTGGAATGCATAACCAATAACTATAGATACCAATGTAAGTGTAAACGAAGAAATGTATATTTATGTATTTCTACGCTCTTTGGTTTGATTTTTACGCATATTTACTATATATATGTTATATATGCCATTTCCTACACAGAAATCTCTGTTTAAAGCTTACAATCACCCCTGAAGAAGGAGGCAAAAAGCAACTCCGAAACGCGTCGGGTACAAGCATATTGGTATCACTAGTTTTATATCTATAGAACTGCATTCCCTGTTTGTACTTATGTCACTTGTTTGATATTTACTTGAAAAACTTTTTTGTAACGAATAAACTGGCGTTTCACTCTACATACTCTCCTAAATATTCTTCTATATGTGCCTTAAAAGTCCACTAGGGGAATTTTCTCTGTCTCAAATTTTGAATTTAGGATGTGGCACAATTTGCAGATAATTAGCCGATCAAACCCCTGTTCTCACTTGCGTAACAATACCACTCTCTCACCCTGCAATAGAGAAAAAAAACAGTTGAGAAGGAAGTATACTTGCAGAGTTCTGGGTGTTATCAGAGTTCAGTCGATGAGTTGGGTATTATCGGTTCTCAAACTTGACAGATGTTCCTGATTAGATGGTACATGAGAACTGTCAAACTGTCCTGGCATTCCTTTTTATTTGGGATCAAAGGGGTGTTGAGAGAGGCCCTCTGGCCAATTAAGCGTCTGAGGGGTAGTTGCTGGGAGGTCACCACGTTAATGACAATGTCCCAGGTGCAGTTTGTAATAAGTATTCATATCTCTGAATATCTACTGTTTACAGACTGCTAACATCCATATTATGGTCCAGCATGATATTTGCTTAAAAAAATAAATATGGCAGGTTTGCGATGACTATTTTCCCTAGGAGGAATAAGGGATGCCAGTTGTTCCCCATATGATATGACATAGGGTTGTCTGGACTTGAAATGTTACAAAGTATCTGTCAAAACCATGAACCAGACCGAGACAGAAGTACAGTAAAATCACACTTGTTTATTAATAAAAATAAAAAGGTAAATAGAGTAAGCGTAGTCAAAGCATAGCCAGAGTCCAGTAATCGGATCGGGTAGTCAGCCAAGCCAGAGATCAGTAACCAGATCGGGTAATCAGCCAAGCCAGAGTCCAGTAACAGGATCGGGTAGTCAGCCAAGCCAGAGTTCAGTAACAGGATCGGGTAATCAGCCAAGCCAGAGTTCAGTAACCAGATCGGATAATCAGGCCAGGCCAGAAGTCAGGGATCCAAGTAGAGGAACAGCAAGCAGGATAAGGAGTCAGAAGGGATGTCAGCAAAGCCAGTCTTTAAACAGGAACGAAGGAGATGGTTTCCTGTGATGTGACCAAGGCGAAGGCAGGAATGAAGTGAGCTGGAGCTCTTTAAGTAGGCGGGACTGACGAGCAGATCCACAACTGCTGGTTAACTGTGGAGAGAGATGAGAGCTGGCAATTAGCCGACAGCTGAGCGGCCAGCTCAGAGAAGGAAGGGCTGAGCCAGCCCTGACATTATCTGAGGAACATCCTTTGATTGAAAAATGAAAGCTGAGTGGAAAATTGTCAGCTGAAAAGAGGCCGCATCCAATCAGATGCAGCCACTCTTCAGGTAGCCTTGTCATTTGTCCTCTGACTTGATGACCATCTACACAGCTTAATTCAAACACCACAGCTTAATGCAGTCTGTGGGATAGACTCCCTTCTCTTTTCTAGTGACCTTTCTATCCTTATATATTGACCAAAACTGATATCGAATGGATTGTCATGAATGATATTCACATATAAAGATATACAGGTGATGTAATACACCATATATATGTCACAAAAAACATAATTTCATTTTCCATGGTGACTATGCATTTAAGAGCTGTTGGTGATGCATGGACTCCCTTGCTTTAGCACATAGTCTGTGGTGAATGACAGGGAAAAACCTTTTTGACACACTGTTCAGGCACTGGTCTAGATGCCCCCTGTTGACACTGGAGGACAATTGTAACTAATATTTAAATTTTGGTTCTTCATTTAAGATGTACTCATAGCATATCAAGTAATTTCCTATCTATAATGTGTATGCACCCCTGATGAAGAAAATCTAATTCAAAACGCATTGGGTGTTCAGCAATTCCCATCCCTTGTTCCCTATTGCTGTCATCTTAAGTACAGTATCAAGAACCTGTTTCCCATCATTTTTAACTGTTTTCCGCCCGCCCACCGTCAAATGACGAAAGGATGGTGCAGCTTTCATTCTGGGTGGACATCATATGACGTTGCCCCAGAACGGCTGCTCTTACGCGCCCACAGGGAGCGCACAGCGCGGCAATTGCGACCACTCCGTGTTGCTAGGACATGGCACGACCCTCATCTCTGTAAAGAGCCGATCACGTGGCTCTTTAACCATGTGATTGGCTGTGTCCAATCACAGCCGGTCACATGTAAACACCGAAGTGCCAGTGATTGGCTCTCATCGCCTCACACTGACAGAGTATGTGGCAAGGAGAGCCAATCAGCGGCATCTCCTCGCAGGGAATAGTCAGATATGTAATCAGGGCACTGATCATCAGTGCCCTGATTACAGTAAAGGAATGGCGACTCGGATGCTCTTGAATAAAAGTCCTTTATTGGGTTACATGGATACACGGGTACAGGCTATGCTGATGCGTTTAGGCTAAGAAGCCTTCATCAAAGCTTTGATGAAGGCTTCTTACCCGAAACGCGTCAGTGTAGCCTGTACCTAATCAGTGCCCATAAGTGCCGCCTCATCAGTGCCCATAAGTGCCACCTCATCAGTGCCCATCAGTGCAGCCTATCAGTGCCCATCAGTGCAGCCTATCAGTGCCCATCAGTGCAGCCTCCTCAGTGCCCATCAGTGAAGGAGAAAAACTACTTATTTACAAAATGTACTGACAGAAACTAAGAAAAACTTCTTTTTTCAAAATTTTTGCTCTTTTTTCTTTTTTTTTAGGAAAATACCACCAAAAGAAAGCTCTATTTGTGTGAAGAAAATGATAAAAAATTCATTTAGGTACAGTGTTGCATGACCGCTCAATTGTTATACTGTCAGAAACCATGAATCAGGCCGAGACAGAAGTACAGTTCAATCACACTTGTTTAATAATAAAAGTAAATATAACAAACGTAGTCAAAACATAGCCAAAGTTCGGTAACCGGAATGGATAGTCAGACCAGCCAGAAAGTCGGGGAGCCAGGGATCAGCGTAGTGGAACAGCAAGCAGGATCTGGATACAGAAGGAATGTCAGCCAAGCAAGTCTTTAACAGGAATGCAGGAGATAGTCTCTTTGATGTTGACCAAGGCAAAGGCAGAGATCATCTGGGCTGGACGGCTTAAGTAGGCAGAACTGACGAGCAGGATATCATCAACAGGTGAATCACTGTGGAGAGATAGGAGCTGGCAACAGCTGAGCGGCCAGCTCAGAGAAGAAAGGGCTGAGCCCAGCCCTGACACATTCAAAGTCTGACAGCACTGAAAGCTGAAACTTGGCCTGGGCAGGAAGGGGGTGAAAGTGCCCTGTAGGCAAGCGGTTAATTTGCATTATAATGTTTTACACAATTTGTATTAATAAAGATTTCTCAACTTTTTTATACTACCTAGAAATACTGTTCATTCACTTGACACTATAATGACCCAGTACCATTAAGGGTTGTTGATACCCAATTAGCTACCATTTCCATATTGACTCTTCAGGTAGCCTGACAGCTGCCACCGATACTGGCAACTGTCAGAATACATCCCCCCCCCCACCAACAGGGGGGTTCATCCGATGCAGAGCTACAGCTTCAAGGTCTTGAACATGCAGAAAAAATGAATTTATTACTATGGAGAAGCCATATATTTTGCTTTTCAATAGTGGATGGATAGAAATAAATGCTTTTTTGCATGCTCAGAAATTACCCCTCCTACAGAGGAGGTTGTGCAGCCCCTAGTAGACCACACAGAGAAGTTTCTGGCAGGAATAAGGACAGATGGGTATAAGACTTTGGGATGTTCCAGGGTGGGCTTCAGTTAAATGATAACTGTTGTGATATTTGGGGGTCTAGATCACTAGTCAGCCGTCTATGTAAAAGAAAACTGTTTTATATTAATCAAAACAGGCAAACAAAAATAGCTTTCCTTTGCATAAACCAAATACAAACTGTCCATAAACTTCTGATACAACACAAAGATTCTGCTCACCGCCAGCATAAACCTGTCCGGTCACAGGGTTTAAAGTTCCTGGCTGCTTTAGGGGTCCAGAAATAGGTCACAGGAGCCCAGCAGCATCTCAGCACATAAACAGCCTACAGCCCTCTCGCAACTGTGTCCTGTTCCACACCACAACTCATGGACACCCCCTGGCTTCTTCCTGCCCTTTTCAGCCTTCCCTTGCAGGTGGGTTAACCTTTTCAGGACCAAAGTACCCACAGTCAGGGTTGGAGGCTTTTTCCCACCCAAAATCTTTCCAAGCCTCTGAACTCCAGGACTCATATGAGGACTTAATAATCCTGAGAAAACTGCAAATCAGTTTTACTCCTTAAGAGCCCTTTCACACTGGGGCGGTTTGCAGGCGCTATTGCGCTAATAATAGCGCCTGCAAACCGACCCGAAAGTGCCGCTGCATGTATTCCTGTGTGAAAGCCCCGAGGGCTTTCACACTGGAGCGATGCGCTGGCAGGATGGTAAAAAAAGTCCTGCCAGCAGCATCTTCGGAGCAGTGAAGGAGCGGTGTGTATACCGCTCCTTTACCGCTCCTGCCCATTGAAATCAATGGGACGGTGCGGCTATACCGCCGGCAAAGCGCCTCTGCAGAGGCGCTTTGCGGTGGTATTTAACCCTTTCTGGGCCGCTAGCGGGGGGTAAAACCGCCCCGCTAGCAGCCGCATACCGACGGTAAAACGCCGCTAATAATAGCGGCGTTTTACCGCCGACGCCGCCCCAGTGTGAAAGGGCTCTTACTGGATCACTCCAGAGCCCTTTACCCTCCCTCTTGTCATCCTCCTTAAAGAGACCACAACCCAAACAAAGGAGACACATACCTCTCACCCAGGACTCATCCCACTGCGCTGCGTAAACTGTTGCCGCTGTATAATAATAATAATAATAATAATCCCCGGTGTCCTGTACAATATGTTAAAGCGGAGTTCCACACAAAAATGGAACTTCCGCTTTTCGGAACCCTCCCCCCCTCCGGTGTCACATTAGGCACCTTTCAGGGGGAGGGGGGTGCAGATACCTGTCTAAGACAGGTATTTGCACCCACTTCCGGCATAGACTCCCATGGGAGTCTACGCCTCTTCCCGTCCCCACCGCGCTGTCTCCTGGGAACACACAGCTCCCAGGAGAGAGCGGGGACCATTTGGGACGCGCAGTGCGACTCGCGCATGCGCAGTAGGGAACCGGGAAGTGAAGCCGCAACGCTTCACTTCCTGATTCCCTCACCTAGGATGGCGGCGGCAGCTGCCGAGAACCGAGCGGGTTCTCGGTGTCCCCTGCCGACATCGCTGGACCCTGGGACAGGTAAGTGGCCACGTATTAAAAGTCAGCAGCTGCAGTATTTGTAGCTGCTGGCTTTTAATATTTTTTTTTTTTGGCGGTGTGGGTGAACCCCCGCTTTAAACATTAGTTTATCTTTTTAATATTTTGAAAATCAAAGTTAAATGCAAACACAATGTCCCTCCTAGATTGTAAGCTCTAACGAGCAGGGCCCTCTGATTCCTCCTGTATTGAATTGTATTGTACTTGTACTGTCTGCCCTAATGTTGTAAAGCGCTGTGTAAACTGTCGGCGCTATATAAATCCTGTATAATAATAATAATAATAATATAAATTTAAAAGCAATTTTCAGTAGTTTTAAATCTTCAGCTTTCATTCAAATACTACCTGGTAATCCTGCCATCTTGTTCAGGCACTTTGTGTTATATGATGACACCATCCCACCATGGATTTTCAATGGAGGCCACAAGCAAATGTGTTAACACATATGAGCCATTGTTGTGATCACCCTGAGAAATGCCATACGAACCATTGTGGCATAAAGATAGGACATGGTTGCAAGGAAGCTGCAGGAGATCAGCAGTGATAATAAGCAACAAAGAAGGTGAAAACAGTATTTAATTTAGTATAAATTAGTATTTATTATTTATTTAGTATAAAAAAATTGCAGTTATTTACTGTATGATGCACAGTGTTTAGCAGACTAAATGTCATTAGGTTTCCGTCTACTTTATTAAAGTGTAACAAGCACAAACACATCATTCAATTAGGGGTTTCCTTAGCCCTGCAAAAGGCATCAGGCCTAGTGCAGATACCATGCTTCAACAACAGTGTCCATGGAAATGGGACATTATTTAAAAATGTAGACAATTACAGTACATCACAGCTACAGAATGAGTGAAGACAACAGGCTGCTGCTGATAAGCACATTATCATTCATTTTCCTATCAACCTGGATGAAGTGTCATAGAACACTTCATTTGTGTGACTGTATGTTGTACTGTATATTCTGCATCTTCATTTCTGAAGGCTGTATTTTGCTTATTTGTTTTCCGGTAAAGTATGTACCCAGAAAATCGAATGTTGCTATCTGCAGACTTTCCGGGAGCCCTTCAATCCCTAAACGTTACAAGAGATCTCCACAATGCAATAATCAGGTGACCATTAGGCTATGTAGATGTATCCCAGATGGATAATAACGAGGGCTTGTTACTTTGTTGCCACACACAGATATTTTCTAGCTTGTTGTACCATTTATTGTACAGTATATCTGTGGAGGTGCCATATTGAGAGTCAGTTGAGTTGCATGTAGGCAGGTGCCTACGAAGAGGTTAATGTGTTTTTCTTTTTGTGTTCCTGTTTCTGTTAATCATGTCCTCGAGTTAACTGAACCAGCTAGGTGCAAATTATTATAATGCAGATGTATAATGGATTAAAGGAATTGATTGGCTAGATTTACCTGACAATTTTCTACAGATCCACATAGAAAGGGCTCACTGAAATGCCTTGGGGGCTCTGCCTGGGAAATACTGCCAAAATATAGGGGCAGTCGGGGTTCCCTGAGGGACTGGGAACCTGAGGACTCTGATGGACTTTCAGTTACCAGCTATAGATACTACCTTTAAGGATCATTTCCAATCATGGACTCTAAGGACACTTACTACTTCTGTGGAGTATTTTCTTTTTTGGACTCTTACTTTAATGAACTGCATATGAACTTGCTTCTAACTCAGGTATGATTACCTCAAAGACACTAAAGCACCTCTGTACAGGATTTCATGTAAGAAGCTTCTTTGCAGAGACTGTTCCTCTATGTTTGCATTTCTTCATCAAAGACTGTTTGTGTTCCTTTAAATGCCTGGTCTGAAGTCTCTCTAAGTGGTGTAACATGGGGACCATAGGTTCAAGGAATTACAGTACATTTTAGTCCAGCATGTAGTTTGCTGTCTAGTGTAGGCTATAGTGCTGTTGCTAGAGACAACCATATATGTGTCACTACTTGAGCCAACCAACCAGCCAGGGAATGGGTGACTTAGCAAAGGGTGATGGTTGCTCTGGTGGTGAAGGGAGTTTAATACTTGGCACCTTCACTTGCAGCCAGTTCCCCACATACTGGGACCAGACCCACAGCACAGTGTACCGAGAGACCTAGCCAGAGAGTCACAGGAAAGTATGTTATATAGAGATGGGGTTCCTGCGAAAAAGAAAGCAAGCATGTAGTTATAGAGTGAGGTTCATTTCCTGTATCCATTAGTAATTGTGGACATGTCACTGGAAGTGAAGTGACAGGTATGGCTGGGTTGGTGGATGCCGGTGCAGGCTCTGGGGCACCGGTTCCTCAATGCTGCACACCTGGGAGTTGGTGTTATCTAACTGTAGTAGTGTCTGGAGTGCTTAGTGCTAAAAGTGCAGCAAGTTAGCCTTGGGTTGTTAGAGAGTTAACTGTGTTTATTGTGGCTTGCTTTTTTTTTAACTCTTTATTGAGATGACAAATTCTCAGAAAAGAAAGAAATTAGAAAAGGGAATGGGGGAAGAAAAAAAAAAGAAAATTTTAATGGTAAGGGGTGGGGAGAGTGGTGGGCTTAGGAGGTGCCGGGGATAATAGATATATAACCTTATGCAAAATCAGCTAAATTTTCCTCTGTTGATATCCCAAAGTCCTATCCAATGGTTACAGTCACTCAGGGATCAAAGCTAGTAATAGCCAACACATCAATATAGTCATGTAGTCCAGGCGATTTCTATTTGGATGCCATAATGTTCATGTAATATGGGGTGGATTTGAATGCTAACCAACCTGCCTATATCTTAGTGAATGAAGATTGGGTAGTACGGAATGTAGAGGTAAGATCCTTCATAGCGTAAATTTGATCAACTACCTGTACCCAAGATTTAATAGACCGCATTTGTGGCTTTCTCCAGAGAACAGGAATTAGGGACTTAGCAGTCAACAGATGGGGAATAACTTAGCAATTAGGGACTTAGCAGTCAACAGATGGGGAATAATACAACGTTTATAAGATTTAATAGAGTCTAGGGAGCAATGAAATAGCACAGTCCAAGGGTCATCAGGGAGTAAAACTCCAACCATTTGCGAAATAAATGATCTAATGTCAGACCAAAATGGTCACAAGAGTGGGCATGTCCACCAGATATGAGCGTGGGTTACTTCAACCTCGCCATCATGTAGGACGATATTTAGCATACATTTGATGTAGACGTGCTGGGGAGTAATGCTACCTTGCTAGCATTTTGAAATTCATCTCCGTAGCTTTAGAAGATAGGGAAGATATATGGGCTAACTGAAGGATTTTGTTTTGTTGGACATTCGAAAGTGGGCACTGTAAGTCGCCTTCCCAAATTGTCAGATAGCCAGGATAATTAGCATGTTCTAAAGATTGCAGGCCTGTGTAAAATTGTGATATGCCTTTACCAGGGACTTTGTGCGCTGCGAAGATGTGTTCAATAGGCATGAGATCTTTGAGTGATCTGATTTTTGGTTTTGGCAGTAATCAAATAAATTGTGACAGTTGTAGGTACCGCCATTTGTCCATCTCTGTAATCATTGAGGTTGTCTTCAGCTGACATAGTGGTCTGATTTTCTCTGGGTGGATTATATGATGGAGAAGTAGGCGTGGGGTATTATGCCAAGTTAAAAAGCTTTTATCCATCTGGCCCGGAGGGATGTATGAGTGACCAAGGATAGGTAGCATTAGTGAGTTGAAATCTCTATGAAATTTCCGCATAACAGAGTCCCATAAATTAAGGGATGAGTGGGTAAGGGATGATAAAAAGGGAGCTAAATCTCTAAACTTTTTTGGGATCCAAGGCAATGAGTACAAAGAAGAGCCTGAAAGATCTTGTTCCATCTGAATTCATATTTTGCTGGAACGATGGAAAGACCAATCAGCAATTCTGTTTAACACTACTGCATGATAATAGCGTTAAAAGTCCAGGAGGGCAATACCACCTCATTTCTTAGATCTACATAAAATTGACCTGGACAGACAGGGTTTAGAGTGCTTCCAAATATATTTGCCAACAATGGATTGAAGAAGAGAAAGGTATCCAGGTGGTACACCAAAGGGGATCATTTGAAACATAGGATTGGAGAGAAGTAAATCATTACGTTTCCAATTTACAGGTTTGGGGGGCATGCTTCTAAGTCTGGAGTTGTGCTTTAATTCTGATTTTGCATGACTGCAAACTCCTGCCTAGAACCTAGGCAATTAGGAAGTGTAGTTCTTAGTGTCCCCCACTAGGTTGTCTAACATGTAGCTAATAAATTCCCTTGTAGCAGGAAATTAAAATGTGCACTCTATAGATTCCTACTAAGTATACAGGTTAGAAGTCAGACTGTATATTGAGAAGACATGATACCTGATCTCTAGGAACACAATGTGAATAATGGCATGATGGGAAAAAAAAGTGACAGGTTGGTCAGGCTGTATTATAGTCAGGAGATGCTGTTGCAAGAATAGTCCTGGTTGAGCTGTCCTTTTGGACATCGCAGAAAACATTATTGATTGAAAGACCAATTATGGGTAAAGTTATGGTATCTGATTAGCACGTGTCAAGGAATAAAATGACAACAGGTAAGCTACCATAAGATATCAGCAGATGACACAGGCTCATTTGAGGTGCAGAGTCTGAGGAACTCCTAGTCCCCACCAGATTCCTTGAACAGAATTGTGTAGTACTCCTAGGTTTTGGCACCTTGGTGCACCCAACTGGAAACTACGGGATGCCTGCAGGACAACACTAATAGCAGAAATGTTGAGAGGTTAAAGTCAGCAACAGGAAGATAGTGAAATTACCATTACGAATTATGTTAGGGAAGACCGCAAAGTAAGGTCAATAATCAGGAGTCAAATAATATGGGGGAATGAAACAAGTATTAGAACAAGTACATGCACAGTATCTAAAAAGTGAGAGGTTGTTCATATTGATCCCCTTGGAGAAGTCTGCACACGATAAGGTCCCAGAGGAGTATGGCATCGTTGGTCGTACTTCCTTTTGGGACTTTCAAGTGTGCCTCATCTGTGAAGTTGAGGGAAGGACTGGGAGTTCATGGTCCTTCATGTGGAATAAACAGTTGTAAAGTGATACTAAACACACACTGTTTAATTAACATTATCCCTTCCATTTCTGTATTTGGATGATGGCAGTGTAACTATTTTAATTAAAAAAAACCATCTACCATAAGTAATCTTTTTTTTAATAGTTTTCCTAATCGATATACAGTTGTTACATAACCCAGCTCTTTCCTAGCCTGTCTGCAGGGAAACATAGGCAGGAGGAGCTTCTAGTCCTCTGCTGCTGGTCACATGTTCAATACAAAAGAACAGCCTTTGGAATACAGAGTAAAAATAAATAATATAAATAAACTGTTTTAATATGTCATACAAATATATATTTGAATTAAAATATTCATTATTTTTTGGCAATAACATGGTGTGGGTGGATTTTTGCCTGTCATGCTCCTCCAGCCTGTGTCACAGAATAAGTGACAGTATACAAATAATGATCAAGTACCAAAAATGGTATACAATTGACTACAAAAAAAAATAAAAAAAAATATAAATTACCCTAAATGCATCCCCTCTAAATAAATAAGAAATAATACTTATTTTTTTTCATCTAAGCAGCTCAGTGAGCAAACCCCTTTACTGCAAAATCAGATTTGATGAAATCTCCCTACTGTTCAGAGATCTACTTGACATTTATTTACCTTCAGCGACACCGTGATTTCCAATAGGGTTTAAGATTTACAAGTGCAGTCCAGTCACGGTAATCTTTTAAAACGGAGAAGGCTTCGGAGAATGTGTTACGTTTCACTGAAGAAAAGTGAACATCTGCCTGATAAAACAGCTGATTGCCAGAGGCTTCAAGTGGAGAACCCCAGATCCACAATGGAAGAGGTTTGTAGATATGTTCTCCAAACCGCTATAAATGTGCTCTTATAGTCTAGGGATGTCATACTTAGTGGTGTTCTCTCTTCTATGGAGAGCTTCTTTTAGCGTAAACCTTTGTAATCTCATAAAAAGCTTGTTGAGTGGATAAAGAGCACTTATAAACACTACTTCCATTTTAAGATGTTTGACAAACTTGTTAAAATACGTTCACATTACACCTACAGAAGTAGTTCTATTGTGCTGTCTGTGTTTAATCAAATATTGGCTTTAAAGAGAACGAAAAATAAATCTTTCCTAAAAATTAGATGCTGTCTAATTAAAAAGTCTTCCCTTTAACTGGGTAGATAGTTCTTAGCTCATACTAAATCGTTAATAAAAACGGATCTCCAAGCATATTAGGAACACTGTTTAGCCCTGTTACGTTTTTTTTTTTTTTGTTTTATTCAAAAACTAGCCTGTCAACCTATAAGTTATATTTTAGGTGTAGTTGGAGCCTGGAGGGCTGAGTCCAGTCACTTCTTTTTAATACGTCTTGGATGTTCCCATAGTGAGGTCTTTCTACCATAATTCACCTTTGCCTTCCTCATCCTTGTTTCCTCATTTCACTCTCACAAGCGGATGTTTTTTTAATATGTTTTTTTTGAGGGGACTCTCCCTGCACTTCCTGGATTCTCACCTAGGTGGAAATTACTTATATGTATGTTCACAGGCTCTTGGAATACTCACATTACACATTCCAGAAGGCATTGAGTTACTGTACAGGAGCACCTGCCATCAGGGAACCAGCTGTCTCTTCATGGTACTTGTACCCATCCCCTGATGATACACGGGGTACATGCATGTCACCAGGGAGCCAGCTGTAAGAACCCATAAGAGACAGTCGGCTCCTAATGATGTCAGAAAAGAAGATGCTAAAACAAAACCAAAGAAAATTCCCAGCTCAACTTACCAGGCAGCCTGCAACCAATCAAATTATCCTGTCTAACAGTTTGCGTTAAAAACGGGTTTCGTTTGCACACATTTGCAAATACAAGCGTAAGCTGCAAAGCCACTTCATGGCTCCCCAGTATTATCTGCAGTCCTAACTCTATAAATTTTGGAGAGCCTCCATAGTAGAAGCACATGCATAATAATTGATAGGCAGAGGGCAGGTGAGCCATTTGTTTGTACTGAGAGCAGAAGATCCTGGCACAGGACTGGGTAAGCAGCAGCATATCCATATAGAACACTGGATTCACTGGATTGACTGGGCATGTAAGTATGTTGAAAAACCGAAAAAAACAAAATGATCAAGCTTCTTAACCACTTCAATACTGAGCACTTAGACACCTTCCTGCCCAGGCCAATTTTCAGCTTTCATCGCTGTCGCAATTTGAATGACAATTGCGCGGTCATGCAACACTGTACCCAAACAAATTTTTTATCATTTTGCTCCCACAAATAGAGCTTTCTTTTGGTGGTATTTGATCACCTCTGCGGTTTTTATTTTTTGTGCAACAAATAAAAAAAGACCGAAAATTTTGAAAAAAAAAAAGTTTTTCTTTGTGTCTGTTAAAAATTTTTGTAAATAAGTACGTTTCCTTCTTCAATGACGGGCACTGATATGGCTGCACTGACGGGCACTGATACGGCGGCACTGATGGGCACCGATGAGGTGGCACCAATGAGGTGGCACTGATGAGGTGGCACTGACGGGCACTGATGATGGGCACTGATAGGCGGCACTGATGGGCACTGATAGGTGGCACTGATGGGCATTGATAGGTGGCACTGGTATGCAGCACCGATGGGCTCTCATAGGTGGCACCGATGGGCACTCATAGGCGGCACTGATGGGCACTCGTAGGTGGCATTGATGGGCACTCGTAGGTGGCATTGATGGGTACTTATGGGTGGCACTGATAGTTGGCACGGATGGGCACTGATAGGTGGGCACGGATGGGCACTGACAGGTGGCACCGATGGACACTGATGGGTGGCACTGATGACACTGATTGTTTGCACTGATGCCCCTAAGGGTGGCATTGCTGGGAATCACTGCAACATAATGGTGCCAATCAGTGCCCATTTGTGGGCACTGATTGGAACAGATTGGGCACTGACTGGGCACACTGAGCACATGTGGATGGCCATGGAGTACATACCTGGCCATCCACATGTTGCCCCTTCCCTGGTGGTCCTAATGGCAATCCCTGGTGGTCCAGTGTGGTGATCTGAGGGGGGGCTGCGCTGATAAACAATCAGCACAGACCCCCCCTGCCAGGAGAGCCGCCGATTGGCTCTCCTCTACTCGCGTCTGTTAGACGCGAGTGAGGAAGAGCCGATCAACGGCTCTTCCTATTGACATCGTGATCAGCCGTGATTGGGCACAGCTGATCACGTAGTAAAGAGCCTCTGCCGGAGGCTCTTTACCAAGAACGGTGTAGCGGTGTGTCAGACTGACACACCGATCCACTGATCGCCGCGATGCGTGCCCCCGCGGGCGCGCGGTGGCATGTTATCCTGCTGGACGTCATATGACGCCCAGTCAGGATAACTGAACCACCGCCCGGCCGTCATCTGCTATGGGCCAGGCGGGAAGTGGTTAAACATCCATTAACGGCTCCCATCTCGCTTGCCAACAGATAAGAGTTATCTGCCTCCAGCAGGAGAATATGGGCTCTCTCCAATTTGCTCCTACACACCTGAACTCTGAAAGCTGTTCCCCAAAAAGGCAGGCAGAGGACAAAAGACTGTTCACCAGTAGGGATGAGCCGAGCACCCCCCGGTTCGGTTCGCAGCAGAACATGCGAACAGGCAAAAAATTTGTACGAACACGCGAACACCATTAAAGTCTATGGGACACGAACATGAATAATCAAAAGTGCTAATTTTAAAGGCTTATATGCATGGTATTGTCATAAAAAGTGTTTGGGGACCTGGGTCCTGCCCCAGGGGACATGTATCAATGCAAAAAAAGTTTTAAAAACGACTTTTCGGTAGCTGTGATTTTAATAATGCTTAAAGTGAAACAATAAAAGTGAAATATTCCTTTAAATTTTGTACCTGGGGGGTGTCTATAGTACGCCTGTAAAGTGGCGCGTGTTTCCCTTGTTTATAACAGTCTGAGAGTAAAATGACATTTCTAAAGGAAAAAAAAGTAATTTAAAAGTACTCGCGGCTATAATGAATTGTCGGTCCCGGCAATACACATAAAAGTCATTGAAAAAAAACGGCATGGGATTCCCCCACAGTCCATTACCAGGCCCTTTGGGTCTGGTATGAATATTAAGGGGAACCCCGAACCAAAATTTAAAAAAAAAATCGTGTGGGGTTCCCCCCAAATTCCATACCAGGCCCTTCAGGTCTGGTATGGATATTAAGGGGAACCCCACGCCCAAATTTTTTTTTAAAAATGGCATGGGGGTCCCCACAAAAATCCATGCCAGACCCTTATTCCAGCACGCAACCTGGCAGGCTGGAGGAAAAGAGGGGGTACGAGAGAGCGCGCCCCCCCGAACCGTGCCAGGCCACATGCCCTCAACATGGGCAGGGTGCTTTGGGGTAGCGGCCCCCCCAGAGCACTTTGTCCCCATGTTGATGGGGACAAAGGCTTCATCCCCACAACCCTTGCCAGGTGGTTGTGGGGGTCTGCGGGCGGGAGGCTTATCGGAATCTGGAAGCCCCCTTTAACAAGGGGACCCCCAGGTCCCGGCCTCCCCCCCGTGTGAACTGGTAACGGGGTACAAATGTACCCCTACCAGTTCACAAACAAAGTGTGAAAATGGTAAAAATGACAATACACACCTTGGGACAAGTCCTTTATTAAAAAATAAAAAAATAAAAGTGTCCCACGAAGTCCATTCATCTTCTTCTTCTCTCGCTCTGACGGACTGAAAAAGAAAAAAAGCTGCACGCCACCACGGATCTGCCTCCATGGGAGGCACCCACCATAATAACCGGCCTCTCAGGTGACAGTTCTTTTATAACTGAGGGCGGGGCCACACGATGATGTCGCCGGGTGACCCCGCCCACCTCTGACGCACGGGGACATCCCTATGGCTTCCCCGTAGCGTCAGAGGGGGGCGGGGCCACCCGGTGACGTACCCGATGGTAGGGGTAGAAGAAGGGTCTGGTATGGATTTTAAGGGGGGCCCCACGCCATTTTTTAAAAAATTTTGGCGTGGGGTTCCCCTTAATATCGGGCCTGGTATGGAATTTGGGGGACCCCCACGCAATTTTTTTTTTTTTAATTTTGGTTTGGGGTTCCCCCCAAAGGGCCTGGTAATGGACTGCGGGGGAATCTCATGCCGTTTTTTTTCAGTGGCTTTTATCTGTATTGCCGGGACCGACAATTCGTTATAGCCGCAAGCACTTTTAAATGACTTTTAAATGACTTTTTTTCCTTTAGAATCGTCATTTTGCTCTCGGACTGTTCTAAACACGGGAAACATGTGCCACTTTACAGGCATACTATAGACACCCCCCAGGTACGAAATTTAAAGGAATATCTAACTTTTATTGTTTCACTTAAAGTATTATTAAAATCACTGCTCCCGAAAAAACGGCTGTTTTTAAAACTTTTTTTTGCATTGATACATGTCCTCTGAGGCAGGACCCATGTCCCCAAACACTTTTTATGACAAAACCATGCATATAAGCCTTTAAAATTACTTTTGATTTCTCTTCACTTTTGATTTCTCCCATATTCTTTTAAAGGGTCTTCCGGGGCTTTCGAATTTGCCGCGAACACCCCAAATTGTTCGCTATTCGGCGCACAGGTGAACACCCGATGTTCAAGTCGGACTTACGTTTGACTCAAACATCGGGCTCATCCCTATTCACCAGTATTGTCAATATCTCCCTGCAGTTCAATATTCCCCAATACTGACTTACTTGCCTGGTCTTGCACTGTGTCTCTGTGTGGAGGCAACCATCTTGGTAGAAACAGGACTTTGCATCCTTATGCCAGGTCCTCCAGCAAGGAGAACCGTACAGTGATGACAGTAGTGACATCATCAAATCCTGAGACTAGCAGTCAGAGTCAGCAGTGCCTTCGATGTCACATTGCAGATTTTGGGCTGTAGGTACAGAAGTGCCTAGGCACACTCACATATCAGGAAGTACACATCTATTTTTCAGGGGGAATTCCAGACAAAAGGTATTTTCAGACCACTGCTTAGGCACAATTTTTATTTGTAGAGGGCCCCTATAACCCAGCAAATCTTCACTTTTTGAGTTCAATTCCACCACCAGAAACTCAATCATAAATCTTCCGCACAACACACAGTGTGCATAGTTATCTAAGCGCAAACATCAGTGTGCCCAAGCTACAGGCAACAAAAAAAAACTTGCATCTGACATCTCCAGATTGAGAACACTTCTGTAAATCAGATTTAATGTAAAAAATGTTTGCACATAAATACTGGCTGAAATACAACAAGCAAACCTTTTGTAAATCAGGTTGATAATGGTTTTTATGGGGTTTAACTTCTGATATCGTTAGGATGAGATTTACATTTGTATACCTAACGGAAAATTCTCTTCTTATACGGAATGATGAGATTACAGTATATTTGAGAGATTATCAATGTTCTGAGACTCTTATGGCTTCTATAATAATACCTAGAAAATAGTGAATTAAAGGCCACACATTCATCATTCTGTGCTGGGTTTTGATGCATCAAGACACAAATAAATCACTCTGAAAGGAAAATAGATTTGAGAGGAATGTTATTTACATGGAAATCTTTTAAGTCAATGGCACACATTGACAGCGGAGCATTGACTTACTGGCCTGCTATGTTAAATGCCATTACCCAGAATCCTCCACTTTCACAGTGGCTTGTTTGCATTTTAAAAAGAAACTCTCAAAGGTTTCACTTTGACATATTATTATAACATTTCCTTTAAATTAATAGCTATATTTGTTAACATTTGAGAGTGCAAAATTTTGGTGCAGCTGTGCACGGTAGCCAATCAGCTTCTTACTTCAGCTTGTTTAATTAAGTTTGGACAAAGAGAAACCTGGAAGCTGATTGGTGTCTATACACAGCTGCATCAGATTTTGCACTCTCAAGTTTTAGTAAAACAGCCCCTAATTGTCAAGGGACTTTAGTATTTTTACATGTTGGGAATTATGGGTAGATTTACTAAAGGCAAATAGGATGTCCACTTTACAAGTGAATGAGGTGAAGCTCTGCTGACTTTTATGATCTAATCATATGCAAGCAAAAATGCTATTTTTTTCATTTCCTTATATGTGATTGGGTATTGTTTGCAAAGCAAATTCTCACTGCATTCACTGAGCTCTGGGGCAACTTGCCTTGCAAAGTGAACAGCATATTTGCCTTTAATGGATCACCCCCACGGACTTAAAAATGATAGGCAGTCAAGTGAAGAAAATACTTCCACCCTGCATACTTGCATTCCTGTTCTGCGTCAGTGTTTTACTAGGTGGTAACTCAAGGATAGACTACAGTAAAGCCAGAGTCACATTGTTTTAGTGCTTTATTGGTTGTGCATTATGGTAAGGCAAAGCATGACAATGAACCTGTGCATTGTGGTGCACTAAAACACTTTTTTTTTGTGCTGGGTTGAGGATGTGCATTGGGATGACATTCAAAATGAATGGCTCTGCAATGCAGCACACTGTGGTTTAGGCATTAACGTGCATTTTTGTAACGTTCTAAAATGTCTGCATTGCTGGAACACAATATGTAAAAAAGTTTTTTCTTTTAAAAGATTTAAAGGTAGTCCTTTATCTATTTCAGGCCTAAAAAGATTTCTCTTTGAAAGCCACATTCTGGGATAATTTTGACTCATCCTGCCTAGACCCATCAACAACACTAGTAGCAACAAGATTATTGTTTGCAGAATGGTGGTACGAAAATGGTTCTCTGCTGGAGCTCCCATTATAGCGAAATTGCTATCAGAAGTCAACAATCTACTCACATTTGAAAAAATTACATATGTTTAATAGGGGTAAAGGGGATGCACTATCCAAATACTTTGACACCTGTGAAAAATGGTGCTACCCAAGATGCATAATAAATTGGCCACGCGGTGGGTGAAGCAAAGGAGCAGGAGGAAGGAGGTCCTGATTCCTCTATATAGATTTTTAGTTATCACTAAAGGGATCACCAGCATGAGGAAAGAGGTCCTGATTCCTCTATACAGATCTTTAGTTATCACTAGAGGGATCACCAGCAGGAGGAAGGAGGTCCTGATTCCTCTATGTAGATCTTTAGTTATCACTAGAGGGATCACCAGCAGGAGGAAGGAGGTCCTGATTCCTCCATATAGGTCTTTAGAGAAACCTCATTTAGAATACTGTGCCCAGTTCTGTTGACCTCACTTATAAAAACATATTGATAAGATAGAACGAGTCCATAGATGGGTAACAAAATTGGTTAAAGGTCTGGGGAATAAAACACATCGAGAGCAACTTTGGGAACTTAATTTGTACGGTCTGTAGGAAAGAAGGGAAAGGGGAGACATGACTGAAACCTTTAAATACATCAAGGGGGTGAATAGGGTTCAAGAGGGCAGTATTTTCAATATGAAACCAAAATCAAGAACTCGGGGACATGACCTCAAACTAACCTTAAGAAAAGTTCAAAATTAACCTCAGAAAAGAAAGAAGAATTTTACTGAAAGCGTAGTTTTTTCTTGGAATAGACTTCCAGCAGAGGTAGTGAGTCACGCAACAGTTAGTGGATTCAAACACGCTTGAGACAAACATAGATCTATACTCATACTAAAACAAAAAGAATTATAAGCAAAAAAATACAAAAACGTATAAATGAAAAAAAAAAACAATAGGCAGACTCGATAGACATTTGCTAATTTTTCTGTCGTCATTCTTCTATGTTTCTATGATATGCTTTACTGGGTTTATCTTAAAACCTGACATTTTCTTACCTCTGTCCATTATGTAAGTCTGGTCTAGATATATGAATCCCACTTTGTACCAATGCCAATATATATCCTACTAAATATAACTGGGAATACCAGCTGTACTGGCAACCCCGGGGATGTCTGAATTGTTATGCACCAGGAGGCCTGGTATCTTTGTACATTTGTGTGCCTTCAAACGACACTCAACCATTGCATTATGATTTCCTTTATTCTCTGTGATTTATGTATCAGCTATTTGTCTACTGCCTGTTTGACTTTGTAAAATTTGAAAACCCTTTCTTTGAAAATAAAACCAGATTTTTTGGGTAAAAAAAAAAGGGGGTAACTATGCAAGACTTCAGTTGGTAGACAATGAAAAAACAATGTCACCCTATAACTGAAAACTTCATGGCAAAAACGTTTAATTAAAAATGTTTAAAAATATATTTTTTAAGTGATATTGACATGTTAAAAACTATAGGTGTTTAGTGAGTGGATTTACAGCTTTCATTTTTATCATCTTTGGAAAATTGGAAAATTTTAATACTTTGAACTTTTTATATATGTAACATTTCTATTTCTGTAGATGGTTGGCGCGTTCGAACACTTCTGTTATCTCCTTGGGGAACTGGGATAGACTATTGAAGAATGTAACACATATTTGTATGTCGATAAGCTAATATAAAAGACAGCACCGAGGTATATACTAGAAGTGACTAACAGGAAATAATGATTCCACCTATATTGAATCTGCCACTTCTGCTTCAATCAGTCTGTGGTTTTGGCACAGTGAAAGCCATTAATTCACTTATTTTTGAATTTGTCACCTCCATTCAGTGCTTGACGCACAAGGAAGCTACAAGTAAGAAAAAGCATTTTTCCTTCATAATGTTTTGGGCTGTCACTTCGTAGTTCAATTGATAAAAATGACCGAAAAAACCCCTGCCAAGTCACCGTTTTGTTCCAGACATAACAGATCGTCTTAAAAACCTTTTTTCCTCCTCTTGCTTTGTCACACAATCTTTTATTCGTCTTTCTTCAAGTATATTACATTTTTGTTCAGCTTTAAAGAAATTATATTTTTCTTTTTACATCAAGCTGGAACTTGTTTCCTGACAGATTTATCTAATGTTTTTCTTTTGAATTATGTTGCTTAGAAAGTTTTCCTTTTCCATTTTTTTCCATGCAGGCTTTATATTATTTTTTGCTGTTGTAATGTGCATAATTGAGGCACAAAAACTCAGTGTCTGCAGGGTTCAGTCCTTATGTTAGACTTGTCTATGGAGGAAGAGGCTAAGGGTTTGTTTCTGTTCCCTGTGCATAGTGTTTCCAATCACCCAATTCCCCAAAAGTACATTTGCACCATACGCCTTTGTAGATAAGGCTAATCTTTGCATTCATAAACTGTTTTGTTTAGGCTGAATGGCTTTTGGCCTGTGAGCAATTCATACACTTAGATATGCATTACCTCTCATTAGGTCAATATTTTATCGGGGCATGATTATGGGGGACCAGACTGTGTAAGCTGGGGGTTATAGGAGGTAGAGAGAGAGAGTTAATCATACGAGGTGTGTCTATTAAATAACGAGACTGTGATCCCACCTAGTAAACAAAGCAGTCAGAACCGGTTATAACTGCAAGCGTGGTAACCTTTAACATGTTTGAACCTGCATGACAAGCATTCGCTTGTCATGCGGGTTCAGTTGATTGTGAGTCGCCATTTAGTTTGGTTGTGTTTTCTGTGGTGTGCTAAAAAAATGCTAAGTTTAAAAGTTATACAATGTGTCAATTTAAAAATTTTAGTAAAATTGCACAAAACACCAACAGAATGTTTTCAAATGCTTACTGCAGCTTATGGGAATGACGGCCTGTCTGAGTGTTTGAGTGGCACAAAAGATTCAGTGAGGGATGTGAGAATGGATTCCCAAAAAGTTAAATCAGTGCTTAAAGGGATAACATTTAGAGTCAGTTGATGCTGTAAAGAAGAAACCGACAGATGTGTTGAAACAGTTACATAGTTACATAATTACATAGTAGGTGAGGTCGAAAAAAGACACAAGTTCATCAAGTCCAACCTGTGTGTGATTATATGTCAGTATTACATTGTATATCCCTGTATGTTGCGGTCTTTCAGGTGCTTATCTAATAGTTTCTTGAAACTATCGATGCCCCCCCCCACTGAGACCACCGCCTGTGGAAGGGAATTCCACATCCTTGCCGCTCTTACAGTAAAGAACCCTCTACATAGTTTAAGATTAAACCTCTTTTCTTCTAATTTTAATGAGTGGCCACGAGTCTTGTTAACCTCCCTTCCGCAAAAAAGTTTAATCCCTATTGTGGGATCACCAGTATGATATTTGTATATTGAAATCATATCCCCTCTCGAGCGTCTCTTCTCCAGAGAGATGCATGCCAATATTCTGTTTGCTTTGTTAGCAGCAGCTTGACATTGCTGAGCCTATCATCTACTAGGACCCCCAGGTCCTTTTCCATCCTAGATTCCCCCAGAGGTTCTCCCCTCAGTGTATAGATTGCATTCATATTTTTGCCACCCAAATGCATTATTTTACATTTTTCTACATTGAACCTCATTTGCCATGTAGTTGCCCACCCCATTAATTTGTTCAGATCTTTTTGCAAAGTTTCCACATCCTGCGGAGAAGTTATTGCCCTGCTTAGCTTAGTATCGTCTGCAAATACAGAGATGGAACTGTTTACCCCATCCTCCAGGTCGTTTATGAACAAATTAAACAGGATTGGTCCCAACACAGAACCGTGGGGGACTACACTACAGAAGTTGACAGAAGTTGATTTCCTCCTTGCCTTCGACCAGTGGAAAACAAGACTGCAGCAATGTATTAGTGCAAATGGGGAATATATTGAAGGGGACAAGCATTAAATTTGTAAAACATATAAAAAAAGGTGAGTTATTTAATCAGTCTAGTTATTTAATAGACACACCTCGTATGTCACTGTTGGAAGAATAACATTTTCTACCATGGGGGTAGAATGAATGACAGTTGATTCTGGACTGGGGAAGGGAAAGAGGAGGCAAAATAACAGTTGATCCTGGACTTAGGAAGGGAAAGGGAAGGAAGAATAACAGTTGATCTTAGAGAGGGGATAGGGGTAGCACAATAACAGCTGGTCCTGGACTGGAAAAAGGAATGAGAAGACATTATAACAGCTGTAACTGGGGAAGGGAAAGAGGAGGCACAATAGCAACTGATCCTGGGCAGGGGAAAGGAAAGGGGGGACAGGATAACAACTGATCCTAGACTAGGAAAAGGGAAGGCAGAATAACAGCTAATCCTGGGCTAAATAAGGGAAAGAGGCGGTAAAATAACAACTTATCCTGGGCTGGGGAAAGGGAAGGCAGAATAACAGCTAATCCCAGGCTAAAAAAAGGAAAGAGGAGGCAGAATAACAATTTATCCTGGGCTTGGTAAGGGATAGGGGAGACAGGATGACAGCTGACCAAGGACTTTGGAAAGGGAACGCAGAATAACAGCTAATCCTGGGATAATTAAGGAAAAAGAGGAGGCAGAATAACAGCTGACTCTGGACCAAGGAATGGTAAGGGGAGACAGGATAACAACTGATACTGGGGAAAGAAAGGGAAAGTGAAAGGAAGAGGCAAGCGGCACTGAGGAATGGATTGTGGAGGCAGAATAACAGCTAGAATGGGTGGGAGTGGATGATTGAGGAAGTAGATTGGAAGCTCATCATGGCAAAGAGAGAAAATTAGATCTGTAACTTTAGAAGATTGGGAAAGAAGGCATAGCAGGAGCTTTCCACAAACTGGATAGGAGGCAGAGAATGAGCTGATCAAGGACTGTGGGAACAGGACTGGAGGAAGAAGAGTGTGATCCGTGATCGGACAAGTAGTAGCTGTTGGTTCGCCATTAGGAATGAGGAAAGTATGGTTTGGGAGCAGAGGGGAAGATGATTGTGGCCAGGTGATTGGCTACTTAGGTACCAAGCACCTCAATGTGGGAGGTAAATGATTATATACATGCGTACTACTATACCTGGAAAAATGTGGCATTTCAAAGTAATCTGATAGCGGATCCTGGTGGTAGAGAATATAAGCCATCAAATGGACCTTGCTATGCAGTGACATACTTGCTTTTTTTCTGTACAGGTTCCATTTAAATAAATAAATGGATAAACACCCTTTGTACTTTATAGCGCTAAGACAGCACAAGTAATACACAGTTACCATTCCGGGGACAGTGAAGGATATTGCTTTCCCATTTGTACTTTTATGCAGTAGCTGCTCATGCAGCGTGTCTCTCCTGAAGCAGACACAGTTAAACAACTTTCCATTTTCCATTTTGTTCCTGAACTTTGTGTTTCTATGCAGTTTTTTAAACTCTAATCTACTTCCAGCCAAAAGTTCCTTTTGTTATTTTTTGAATCTTCCTCGGAACACGTACCACTTTCCAGAAAGGAACATTGTTTAGAAAATAAGTCTGCAGTGATTAATTTCAGCCTTTGTGGAAAGTTCTCACGCTGAATCGTAACTTGTGCGTATCCAGAAGATATTGTTGCATGACTAGAATAACTGCAGTGAAATTAAATACATATTTTAACAGCAGAATTCAGGAGCAGACCATTGATTAATCCTACTTTATTAAATAATTTATGCTCTCTTAAGTTACACTAAAGAGTTCTGCTATAACATGATCATGAATTTGACTGTTTAAATCAGTACCTGTGGGCTCTGGAAGGCCACTAAACTAGCAATGGGTTGATACTGCAAGGGGAGATACTTGCTCCTGTTCCTCAAAAAAACCCAATTACTCAAAAGAAAACATGGACTAAAGTTGTTCTGATATTTCTATTCCTTTCAAATTCCTGCTACCTCTACCTTCACTTCGCTATTGGCAACAAAGTGTGATGGTCTTCTTCAAGAGCAAGTAGGGGAGCCGAAGGTGTTCGCCACACTGCAACCAGTAAATTTCTTGTCGTGGCTGCTCAAGCTTTGGGGCCCAGAGCAATCTAGAAATTAAATAAACATGGGTTATGGTACCAGGGAGTTCTAGCAACATTATCCTCTGATATATAAAAATTAAAAGACAACAGCACCACACAGCATCTAGGGGTTGCCTTTTAAAGTTCATTGCAGAGTAACTTGGATGGGCAGTGATATGGTGCTTGCCATCAGATGAAGCTTGTTAATTATCGCTGTAGCCTGCCACCAGATGCAGCTTGTCCTTTGCCACTGTAGCCTGCCACCAGATGCAGCATGTCACTGCCCACCATAGCCTGCCACCAAATGCAGCATGTCACTTGTTACTGTAGCCTGCAACCAGATGCAGTTTGTCACTTGCCACTGTGGCCAGCCACCAGATGCGGCTTGTCACTGTAGTTTGCCACCAGATGCAGCGTGCCACTGTAGCCTGCCACCAGATGCAACTTGTCACTGTAGCCTGCCACCAGATGCAGCTTGTCACTGTAGCCTGCCACCAGATGCAGTGTGTCACTTGCCAGTGTGGCCTGCCACCAGATGCAGCTTGTCACTGTAGCCTGCCACCAGATGCAGTGTGTCACTTGCCAGTGTGGCCTGCCACCAGATGCAGCTTGTCACTGTAGCCTGCCACCGCAGCCACCAGATGCAGCTTGTCACTTTGTGAGGCAATTTGTAAAGGGTTTTCTTTGTACAGTGAAAGAACTTACTACAAGTATAGCCTCTTAAAGCCTCTCCCCTGCGCTATGACCTCAGCAAGGAATCCGGCATTACAAGTCAGAAGCCAGTAGAAAACTGGCACATGGACAGTTGATTACCCAGGGTTACTCTCCTATGAGATTGACAATCTCATGGAGGCAGACCCAATATCGATGATGCAGGCAGTGATGCAGGCAATGATGCAACCAAGCCGGGTCTCTGCTCGCCCACCGCTCAGCTCCTTCAGTGCGGCCTGTGCGGCCTAACCTCAAATGGGGCATGGACTGCCACAAGTCCGCAGCCCGGGGGTTGGGGTCCCCCTGACTTAGGAGCACCAAACTTTATGTGCCTCTAGGCTCCAGTGATAGAAATCCAACCCTTGCAGTTTGCATTTGTTTCAGAAAAAAAATCTATAGAAAGAGTATAACTTCCTCAAAGTGGGTGGACTGAAATATGAAAATATTGTAACCAAAAAGAACCAAATTGTTTTTTATAGAATAATTTAGAACACATCTCTTCCTTGTTTTGCTTCTTCCAATGCGCTTTACCAAAACAGCACAATTATCTTTATTTTCCTTTTGGTTCTCCTCGTCTGTTCTGGCTCATCTCCTACAAGGTCAGTACAATGCCGAGATTTCCAGCGTTTCAGATCAATACGTTTTTCAGTCTGCCGGTGCTCTGCACATACACGCTCACAAAAGTTTTACAGCCAAGCTGTTTTGGCAAGAATACATGACTGCATCTGTCACTTTTGCATAAATTCATCGAAAAACAAACATCTCATCCCATCTTGGGAGAAAAACAATATGAAAAAATGTGCAAACAATAATAGCTTGGCAGCGATGTGTAACAAGATGCTGCTTCCTATACCAGGACGACAAAAGAGAATCGTGCTTGTAACTTCACTATCCACAGAATGATTGCATTTGATGTTTTGTCATTTTAATTAAATGGGAAAAACCATTATGGAATTGTCCTTCAAGATATTCTGTATGTGAGCTCTCTGTCGTTATTTAAATGGAACGTGTTCTCGAATCCCTATAGCCTTCCTACATGTCATGGCGGGATGAATCATTGTCTTTACTGCTCTGGGGAAAAACTGTTTTTTCATTATTTTGAAGAATAAGTTCACTTTCAACACACCTTAGCTCATCCGGTATATTTGGTAGACAGATCAGGCAGGCCTGTCGTCTTCTTATACATTTTCCCTTGCTACCATTGTACTTGAGAGCGCTACTGTCATCCTTGACATTTATGGCAGTTTCAATTACTTAGGGAAAATTGATTTCTCAGTGAAGGCCATTGGCAGTTTTTGGGGGGCCCCACTTTGTGGTAGAGCTGCTTATGTTTGGTTATCAAGCCCAACCAATACTCCCTGACTGATGGACAAAGGATCCTAGTACCTCACATCTACCTTTGCTAAGTTTAAATTTCTTGGATTATAAAGCTGTCTGCAGATGTCCTGTAACAGTATAATTTACATCCGTAGTTTTATTGAACAAAGTTATGGTGACAGGGGCTTAAAAGAATTAAAAAAAAATTCTAACTGAACCAGTTCAATGCAATGCAGAGCTTTCTTAAAGCGGGGGTCCACCTATCTATCGTTTTTTTTTTTTTTGGAGTTCATTCACAAACTTTTCTTCTCATGATTATCTACTCACATGTTCTGTGTAATAAGTCCGCCTGTGTCCGATTTTGTTGTAAAGAATAACTTATAAAATTCACTGAAGGCGGTTTCCATCTTCATTGTGGGCATTTGAAGCCCACAAGCATGTATTTCCTGGATGCGGTGAATGCTGTGCTCCCAGCATTCACCGAGATGTTGTGATGACGCTGTTGCACAATGCATGCTGGGAAGCCTGAGACTAGCTCCCAGGGGACTGTGGGAGGTCTGGGAGAGGCTAGAAACACGCCTACTCCCATGGGAGGAAAACCAGGAAGTGCTAAGAAGATTAGGAAAAAAAAGGTAATTACGGCGATTTAAATTTTTTTACACAGCATGTCAGCATCTAGGAAAGGAAGAGAATGCATAGAGATAATGTTCAAAATTTGGGTGGAACCCCGCTTTAACCCCTAATGCCACCTCCAGCTGGCCTTTTAAGTAGGCTTTAATGTCCAAGATGCAGTGAAGCTTCCATATCATGTGATCGCTGTGATTGCCCCTCATGATCAGAAGCTCACCTGGATGTCTCCCAAACTAAAACCTTGACTGAGAACTGTTGGTGACATATTAGCCAATGTCCTGGGAGTATGCAGTGAGCATTCTCTTAGCACACATTCTTAGACCGCAGTGGACAAATATGTGCGGTGGCTGGGCGTCAAAGCCCACTTATTTCTAAATGTGTTACATGGTCGGCAAGAAGTTAAGACTGCAGTGGTATCTGTAGGGTCACTTTATTCATAAACTCCAAATTTAAGAAATTAAAAGTTATGTTCACCTTTTGGAACATGTTACCTGTTCCACCTGTATTTAAGATGGAACATGTAACATGTTCTAGCAGCTGCAGCCATTCTCCCTGTAGTGCCACCCCCGAAGGAGCTGCTTAGTAATTTTGGGTTCTCTGTTCTGTGCCCCGACTCCAAGAACAGCCTTTGCCTCTCTGGCACACCTGTTTAAATTGAGAAACCTCTGCAACCCCGGGTACATACACAGTTATAAAAATACCCCACACCTGGCTGCAGGTTACTATATTGAATGCACACACACACACCAGTATAGCTGATATATTGAAATCACTTAAAATAAATACAGTCTGAGATAACATAGGCTCACTCAAGTAAATTAAAACACAAGCAGCTATACAGAATGAAAACTATACCCAAGTAAGGAATGAACCGTTCTTACCTTTAACTTGGATTAATAAGCAAAATGGCAATAAATGAGCTGAATGAACCTTAGGAACAAAGTAACGTATGCACTGAACTACACTATCTTAGAGTGCACTCTAAGGAATTGGGCCCAAGTGTGGTCCTTCTTTTGAAAACAAGTAAAACAGGCAAGGGCTTAGGGGCAGCAAGAGTTAGGAGCAGCCTTTGGTCCTGACTCTTCCGCCATCTAAGCAGTTGGAGCTCTTTAGCTTTGAAGATCTTTAAGGCAGTCTAAAGTGTCATGCTTTGTACACTGGTCCAAATCATTTGGTGGAGGGGGGATGAAGGTGCGGTGTTGTTTTTCAGAGGTTGGGTTTGCCCCTTAGTTCCAGTGAAAGGAACTCTTAAAGTGTCAGCATACCAAGACATTTTGGACAATTTCATGCTCCCAACTTTGTGGGAACAGTTTGGGGATGGCCCCTTCCTGTTCCAACATGACTGAGCACCAATATACAAAGCAAGGTCCATAAAGACGTGGATGAGTGAGTTTGGGGTGGAGGAACTTGACTGGCCTGCACAGAGTCCTGACCCCAACCTTATAGAACACCTTTGAGATAAATTAGAGCGGAGACTGTGAGCCAGGCCTTCTCAACCAACATCAGTGCCTGACCTCATAAATGCGCTTCTGGAAGAATGGTCAAACATTCCCATAGACACACTCCTAAACCTTGTGGACAGCCTTCCCAGAAGAGTTGAAGCTGTTATAGCCACAAAGGGTGGGCCAACTCAATATTGAACCCTACGGACTAAGACTGGGATGCCAGTTCATGTGCTTGTAAAGGCAGGCATCTCAATACTTGACAATATAGTGTATGTTATATAACTTCATGGGAGGGTTTTTGTTGAAATAAATGGTCTTGCAACAGGGTCTCTTTAAGGGCTACAGAGCAAGGGAGAAACATATCTAACACTGTCCCTGAGGAAGTTCACCTAAAGCAACTTCCATGGAAGGAATGCACCTGTCCAAGGACATAGAAAGTTAGTTTTGCTGAGAAAGCAAAATTCTCTTTTTTTTTGCTGTCAGTTGCAGATTTGTTTATTAGCAGTTAGCAATTGTTTTCTATGTAAATAAATGTGGGCTTACAATAGATATAGATTGGTTCTATGGAGGCAGCCTGATTTTCCGTGTTTGTACGAAACCATTTTCATGAAAAGTGTTGTTCTGTGAATAGGAACTGTCTGGCTCCAGCTCGCTACCATCTATAATTATTGTTAAATGCTGACTGCAAGTTCGGGCAAAGGCAAAATTACTTTGCCGAGAAAAGAGCGGTTACAGATTAGTCTATTAGGTGGGATTTGAATGTTCTACATTGTTCAAATGTTTCAGGAATTGCAAATTAAACTATAATATTATGTATGGAACAATGCAGCAATATCAGGTGAGGAAAAAGTGGGACCTGTACGTCATGTCTTCCATTTCAGGAATGAAATACAAAGCCATCAAGTCAGAGTTCTCTGTTTATTCACTTGCTCTACCAGTACTAGACACTCTTAAAGTGATTCTAAATGTTCATTTAATAAAAATAATAAACATGGTACTTACCTACTCTGTGCAATGGTTTTGCATAGAGCAGCCCCAGACCTACTCTCCTGGGGTCCCCTGTCGGCACTTCTGGCTCCTCCTTCCTTCGGAGTGCCCCCAAAGCAAGTTGTGCGGGCTCATTCTAGAGCTAGGCTTTGTGTGTCCATCGATATATACACAACGTGGTTCAGCCCTGCCCCCTGCTCCCTCCACACAGGATTTGATTGACAGCAGCAGGAGCCAATGGCTCCTGCTGCTGCCTCCATGTCCATTGAGTAGAGAGAGAACAACATTACTGCTTTTGGGTACAGTGCTGAATCGATATCTGGATCAGGTAAGTAGTTAGGGGGGCAACTGATCACAGAAGGTTTTTTACTGTAATGCAGAGAATTCATTAAGGTATAAAAAAAACTTCTGCTCTTAGAACAATTTTAAAGAAGAATTAAAGATATTAAAGATATTTTAAAATGTTCCAGTTTGGACAAAAATAACTATGCATAAACCCTGTGGCAACCCTCTAGAACAGGAAACTCCAAACTTTCTAAAGAAAAGGGCCAGTTTACTGTCCTTCAGACTTAAGGGGGGCTGGACTGTGGCCAGTGGGAGTAAACAATGACCACTGGTGTCATTGGGAGGAATCGTGCCCCATTTTTGTTGTCAGTAGAAGGAATTTCTCCCCCATTGTTGGTGTCAATGGATGGAATAGTGCCTCATTGTTGGTGTCAGTGGAAGGAATAGTGCCCCATGGTTGGTGTAAGTGGCAGGAATAATGCCTCAAGGGTCGATAAAAGGAAAGCAAAGGGCCACAGTTTGGCGTCAACTGCAATAGAACCTGAAAATTACAGAGGTAGACACTGCTACCTCAGTGATCTCCATTAGCTTCTTGTGGTGTGCCAATGTAAAATATCCATACCATAAATTCTTCTTTAAAGTGCTTCTATCATGCCATAAAGATCAGAAACAAATACAGCTGTAGGACCCATAGGCTGCCTGCAGATACCTTTCTAATTGAACAAATTCTGTTTTTGCTTAGGAGAGCCCTTTGATTCCAGGTACATTAACTGTGACATTGACTTCTCTGAGTTCAGAGCCATTCCACACTATCCCCTTAAAGCCAAAGTTTAGTCAAAAATGAAAGGAAAACAAAACAGCATAAAGAGCAGTACTTACAATCAATGTGAAATGTCCCTTGTGCTGATGGCTGCGGTTTGACCTGAAATCCTCTAAACTCTGACCCCCTTCTACCCCTGCGGCTGTAATCTTGTCATATGTACTTGTCAAGAGTGCCGTCTATGCTCATCCTCTCTGCCTCCCTCTTTTATTCATGGAAACATTATTAAAGCTTCCATGAATGAAAAAGCATCTATGCATGAAAGACGGACAGATTAATGAAAGGTCCACCTCCTCCTTTCATAGATTGATTTTAATGCATGGAAGGTTATTCATTCATACAAGAATAACGAGGTTAGCACTTTAAAACAAGCTTGTCAGCACGTTGGCAACATATTGCGTCCATGTTGTACACTGTGGTCAGTTGGCAGTCATTGCAGCACCTTTTCAATCATATGGTCGATTCTAGAATGGTGTGCAAGTGTTCAATACCACATGGTTGTGAAGATAGGTGGCACTTTTCTATGAGTAAGGGTGAGTCTTTGTCAGATTTGAGGTGACTCCAGCGTATTCTGGAGGTTTGCTGGGTTTTGGCCTGAAGGGAAAGTGAGGTTCACCACCTATGTACAGGGAGTAGGACACCGGCCTGGAGGTGTGGAGAGTTATGCAAATGAATTGTTCTACAATCCTGTTCCAGATCCACTACAAAGAGTTTACTATGATTGTCTGCTAGGCCCTGTGAATGGCTAACCTGTGGACTTCCATTTCAGCTTGGCGGGTGTGACTTCCCTGCTGCTTTCATTCACATGGGACTCATTTTAAAGCAAATCACGTAGAATATTCACATCATGCATGTAGGTGAGGGGCAGCATGGTGCGGCAGCAATAATCCACACAGTCAGGTGCAGTATAAAACTTGTATTGATGTAATTCAGCAACAGTTCACAACAAACCCGATGGGACAGCCACCCAGCCAGGCACCCTCACAGTTTCCAATAACATAAAGAAGTAGGTTCCAGCAGAACCTCCAGCGTCTGTTGAGAGGGGACAGAATGTGGCCTAGTGGTCTTGTGCCCGATCAGGAAGGTATCCAGATAATTGTGTCCTTACGCTGTCCCTCCTGGTCAGGAACTTTTCCCTATCGCTAGTACTCTCCCTAACGGATGGGGTACCTTTCCCTTTTCTACCCTCTCGCATAAACAAAACCCAGGGGCCAGGGCCTTAAATAGTTTCTGCCACACCTAAAATGGCCACCAGAGTCACATGGACAACCAGCATCCAATCAGATCGCTGTCCAAGTGACTTAGAAAGCCATAGGGGAACTCTGTTCCTCATGACGTCCTCTCCCCCCTGCATTGGCGCTACGGTTGAGCGTGGAGACAGCAGATGCACCTGCCTGCACCCACATTCCTAGAAATGGCCTGAAGCAAATGGGTGCTGTATACCTATCAGGTGGAAACCAGTGTCAACACAAGCCAGAGCATATAGTATATCGCTAGCACACCATGGGTCTTCAAAATAAGTGCAACGTTTTGGGGCCACGTAGGAACCATTTATCTGGCATGTGATAACCCATGCCTGACGAAGGGGTCCTGCGTGGCCCCAAAATGTTGCACTTTTACCGCTGTGATGTGATCACTATAATAAATGTTTGAATTTTTTTTTTGAAGAGCCTTGGTGTGCTGACAATGTATGCTCTGACTCATTTTAAAGCAAGACTATATAAATTGTACAGAGCCACTTCAAGAGCTGCCGTTCAGATAGGACGTGTTCCATTTTTCAGAGTACTGCATTTGATGCTTCTCCTGGCTGACTTCTTTCAATGGACTACAAGCGTCAGCAGAGCGGTGAACTGTTGAAGCAGAACAGATGCGCTTTGTGTTCTTCTGTTCCAGCTATTCTACAGGGTCACAGAACAGTCAGCCATTGCTCTGTGCAGCTGTTACTAGAACATTATAAGAACTGCAGGCTCAGTAAAGTCCAGCCAGGGTCTTCATGTCCTTTCTTTCTGTTCCAAGCTGTCTCATCCTAGTGTCTGATTGCATTATCAAGTTACGAAGTTAGTTTACCTCATTCTGAATTTTCTATACTCTTTTGCAGCCAGCATGTCCCAACAGTGCATCCGGGAAAGCTGCAGGGTCTTGTGCATTAACCCTGTGCACTGCTAACCCTGCTTGAATGCAGGAGGAGGCAATGAGTTGAGCAAGAAAGTGGTGGTGAAATCATGGAACACAATAGCCTATGTTTTCATAAGCTCAGATTCAGAGACATTCAGAAGAACAAGAGAACATGCAAACAGGCAAAAAATTTTGTGCGAACATGCAAACCCTATTAAAGTCTATGGGACACGAACATGAAAAATCAACAGTGATAATTTTAAAGGCTTATATGCAAGTTATTGCCATAAAAAATGTATGGGGACCCGGGTCCTGCTCCAGGGGACATGTATCAATGCTAAAAAAAAAAAAAGTTTTTAAAACAACTGTTTTTTCAGAAGCACTGATTTTAATAATGCTTAAAATGAAACAATAAAAATGAAATATTCCTTTAAACATTGTGCCTGGGGGGGGGTGTCCCCTTAGTCTGCCTGTAAAGTGGTGCATCTGTGTGATGTTCAGAACAGGGCCACATTTCCAGAGGAAAAAATGTCATTTAAACTAGCTCGCGGCCATAATGTATTGCTGGGGACAAGAGCCTCTTCCTGACAACCCTGGCCATTGGCTGTCGGGGTCTGCGGGCGGGGGGCTTATCGGAATCTGGAAGCCCCCTTTAACAAGGTAGCCCCCAGATCCCATCCCCCCTATGTGAATAGGTATCGGGTACATTGTACCCCTACCCATTCACCAAAAAAAGTGTAAAAAAGTAAAAACCACAATAGACAGTTTTTGACAATTCTTTTATTAACCACTTGCCAACCAGGCGCTTACACCCCCTTCCTGCCAAGGCCATTTTTCAGCTTTCAGCGCTGTCACACTTTGAATGACAATTGCGCAGTCACGCTACACTATATGTAATCACTGCTGAGTTTTTTATTTTTTACAAAAAAAAATCAAAAATTTTGAAAAAAAAATGTTTTTCACTTTTTTTCTGTCAGTAAATTTTGTAACTAAGTAATTTTTCGCCTTCACTGATGTGCGCTGATGAGGCGGCACTGATGGGCACTGATAGGCTGAACTGGTGGGCATTAATGAGGTGGCATTGATGGGCATTGATGGGCAGCACTGATAGGCAGCACTGATTGCCAGCACTGACTGGCATCGCTAATGGGCACTGATTGGTGGGACTTGTGGGCAGCGGTGGGCACTGATTGCTGCCACTGGTGGGCACTGATCGCTGGCATTGGTGGGAATTGGTGGGCGCTGTATGGTTACACTATTTTTCACTATTGTAATCAGGGCACTGATGATCAGTGCCCTGATTACATTCCTATATGTCCCCCTGCGTGGAGATGCCGCTGATTGGCTCTCCTCGCCACACTCTGTCAGTGTGAGGCGAGGAGCTCCGATTACCAGCACTTCCTTGTTTACATGTGATCGGCTGTGATTGGACACAGCTGATCACATGTTTAAATAGCCACGGACGCGGCTCTTTCCACAGATCGGGGTCGCGCCACGTCCTAGCAACACGGCGGGGCCGCGCTTGCCGTGCTGCACGTCCCCGCGGGCGTGTGGGAGCTACAGTTCTGGGACGCTGTCATATGACAGTGTCCCAGAACAAGAGCCTCACTGCCCCGCCGTAATTTGACAGTGGGTGGTTGGCAGCCAGTTAAAGAAAAAACAAAGCGTCCCGTGAGGTACATCCACCATCAATCACGCCACCCAATGAACTCAGAAAATAGAAAAAAAAACAGAAAAAACTCTGCCTCCCGGTGACTGCTGTCTTTTGGCTTTGACAGCTGTTATATAGACAAAGGCGGGGCCACCGGCTGACATAACTGGTTGACCCGGCATCCTCTGACATCACATGATGTAACGTGATGTCAGAAGGGGCGGGGTCACTCAGTTACATCACCGGGTGCCCCCCGCCCTTGCCTATATAACAGCTGTCACAGCTAAGAGACAGCAGTTGCAGGGAAGCCTCCCATCGAGGCAGAGGGTTTTTTTCTATTTTTCAGGTCCGCCAGGCGGCGTGATTGAAGATGGATGGACATCGTGGGACACTTTTTTTTTTTTTAATAAAGGAATTGTCTCTTGTGTTTTTTACTTTTTGACACTTTTTTTGGTGAATGTGTAGGGGTACAATGTACCTGATACCCATTCACATGGGGGGGCCGGTATAGATTTTGGGGGGACCCCATGCCGTTTTTTTCTTAATTCTGTCATAGGGTTCCCCTTAACAACTTCAATGCACTGTATTATATACTGTAAACTAACTGCACTGTGTATATATATGTATATATATATATATATATACACTAGTCTGCACTGTATATATATATTCTACACTGACTGCACCGTATATATATATATATATATATCTATATATATATATATTGTGACATTGGGGATTGTTCAGCTCAAGTGGATAGATGCGTTTTAGTGCAGTGAGTCCACATCAGAGAGGCATTTATAGTTAAGGGCCTGGTAGCCCACGTTTATTAAAGGAAAAAACAACAAAAGTCCATCCAGGAATCCCACGCAGGGGTCCAAGCTTCAGCAAGTAAATACAATAGAAAATCCAAATGAAAATGCTAGCCCACCTGGCTACTCTTCAGCAGTATTGCTGCTATAGGGAACAGGCCCCTCAAACAAGCTGCTTGGATGCACACAGTCTTAGGCTCCTTGGTCACACACAGTTTCAAGAGCTTCAATGCACACAGCTTCTGGCTCCTTTGACGCACACAGCTTTACAGCCCTTCAATGCACACAGCTTCTGGCTCCCTGGACGCACACAGCTTTGAAGCCCTTCAACGCACACAGCATCTGGCTCCTTGGACGCACATAGCTTTGAAGCCCTTCAACGCACACAGCATCTATTCTCACACAGAGACACTTACTAGCAGCCACTGCTCCAACTTCACCTTCCTCCACTCCCATTCTGCTCTCACCAGTCCCTCGTTATATGGGCTGTGTGCACCTGGGCACACACCCTGCTGGCTGTCCACAAGACCCGGACACAGGGTTGGAGATCCCGTCCCACCCAAGACTCTGAAGGATCTCCAAACTACAGAGCCCCATAAGGAACTAGCAAAACCTGGAGAAAACTGCCAGAGCAGTTCTCTCCACCTCAAACCTACACTCTGTAGCTCTGCACTCAGACAATATGCAGACTCTGTGTCCACTTTAACCCCATTTTCATAGTGACAGAGCCTTGCTCTGCCACATACCCCCCCCTCTTGTTTCGATCCGGAGGGAGAAACACCTGCACCCACCATAGCAGTTGGGACACTTCTGTGCTGGCCATCAGCCACGTAGGCCCAACCCTTTTTTCGGGTGTGCTTCCAGGTACGTCCCACCTTGGATCTTAACAGGGTCCTATAATTCCGTATACTCTGCCTTCCCTCTCTTCTCTTGGGGTTCCTGAGCATACTCTCCTCTCTTGGGGGAACTCTGCCTTCCCTGATCCTACCTTTCAGCTTACAGACGTCAGTTTTATCTTTCACCACAGGTCTTTCAGGTTCAAAAACCTCTCTCTGGTTACCCACGGCAACCACGTCACTTTTAACAGCACCAAACATTAGCAGATCATACATTTCAATGACATCCTGTCGAACACAATCAGTGCCATCTATCTCAGTACTTGTTGTTAGGACCAGACCTGAGGAGGGACAAAACACAGGCAAGTGATTACACCCCACGGGTCCATAGCACAGCTTCACCTCACCTGTTGTCCAACACTCCATGGGTAACTGATCTAACAAATGACACTGATCCAAGCACAAACTACTCCTTTCTGATGTACACATTACATTGTTGCAGCAACCAACATTAGCACTTTCCTTTACAGTGTCTCCGGGTACTTTAAGTTGTACCTCTTTCTGAGTGATAGAAAGCATCTCTGCTAGTGCTGCGTCTATTTTGGGCCCTACCTTCTCATGAGGTTTAGCGGGTGAAACAGTATCCACGCCCTCTATTGACCACTGCTCAGCCGCACCTCGGACCACACCAGCAGAGATGTTTATAGTCACTACACCAGCCGGAGAGACCTTTGATGTCTCCAACAGTTCTCCTGGGCGCCTTCCATACCACTCAGTAACTGGGAGCACCCTCTCAGAGAACCTCAAGACTATTTGCCACACTGTTAATAAGCATTGGCCCCACCAATACCATTGTAGAGAGACTACAGAAAGACTTCCCAGCACAGTCTGTACCACCTGGCTCCACCCATTGGTACTACGCAGCACCACCTGGTCCGACTGCGGTGGAGACACCCAAGTGTACAATGAGTGCGTTTTTACTAACTCCAGCATTTCAAGTAAGGTCTCTGTCATCTCCAAACATCCCATGTCTAAATACCAGACCTTTCTAGGGACTTTTTCCCTGTCCAAGACATGGAGGGGCTCATCCACTGCAGCTTGTGAGGTTGAGACATTTGAAGAGACCTCCAACTCCTTGGAGGTACCCCTCATCACAGCCTGTTGCTCCCCTGGAGCGCTGTCAGACACATGTCTCACACTTAACCCTTCTGCACCAGTGTCAGTGAGCCACTGCAGGTCATTACAAGTCACATTGTCCCCTTGACACCCGAGCTGTTGGGCTGTGGACAACACATCTGCTATGCCAGCACCCTGAACAGTTCCTTCAGACTGGAGGGCAATAACTTTTGCAGGGACAAACGTGTCCTTGAGCACCAGCCGATCTGCAATCCCTCCATTGGGCATAGCAGGTGTTATGTCCACCACATTATTTAATATTGCGATTGCATTCTCATACCAATTATCCCAGTCTAGTGTGGTTCCATCACCTACTCTAGAAGGCCCCACAGGAACCTGGGATTCACTAGCCAAAACATCACCTGTGTCATTTCTATACATATCCCCTTGGGTTGACACATCATCTGACAAGGCAGGCTGTAATACATGCTTTTGCCCTACCTGCTCTGGGGGCGCTACTGACACACACAGCTCTGCACTTTCAGCTTTTGCTGGCTGAATTAACCCCTTGACACCTGGGTTACACTTAGGGTTGTGGGGCTGCGCCCGCACACTCTCACTGTGTGACTCAGTCTTCCTTTGTTTCACCAGAGTAGCACCACAGCCATCCTGGAAAACCTCTGGCTCCAACACATGGAGACCCCACGAGACTTCCATGGACAAGCCTGCGCTTATGGTTGTCACGGGAGGTATCCTACTCCCATCATTGGCAATGAACACATTGCCAACATTTTCAGACATGACATTAAAGGGAACACATTTTTCAGTGTCATTATCACCAATACCATCACATTTGCCAACAGTAACATATTTGTCAGCATAACCATCATAATTTTTATTACGTATAGACATAACTGCTACTTTTGTGGATTGTCTATTACCAACCACAGCCTGTAAGCCTCTCCTCACATCACCCTCTATCTTTAAAGGGGAACTCTTTCCTCCTTGAGCAGCTCCATAGCTGACCTGGGAAACTCTCTGCTCCGTCACTGCGAGCTCCTCTGAAGTTTCCCTGGGCAACTCTGCAGCACCTGTCACTAGGGAACATGGCACAAGAACAGTTTTGGTCACCCCTACTTTAACCTCTCCAGCACTCTGCTGGATTATAGTAGGCACATGCATAGTCCCCATGTCCATTTGAGTCTTTAAACTTGCTGTCAGCTGGGCTTCACCATGTGCCTCCCCACTGCTCCGGGTAGCACACTGCAGCAAGTCTATGTCCATTTGCACTGCGGATCTTCCCGCGGGACACACTCCCATGTCACTAGGTTCAGTCCCACAAACTGAAACAGTCTTACCATTTTCAGTGGCTGGCATCATACCCTTCACTTGAGTGCGCCGTCTCTCAGCTGCATCCATACCAGCTACTTCCTCTGTGTGGCCACAGGACGACACTGCAGCCTTTCCAGACTCTTCAGCGTTGTTCCAGAACCTTGGGCAAGTAAAAATTCCATGCCCCACTTGACCACATTCCAAGCACGGTACTGGTAGCTGAACTTTACTTTCTTGGAATCTCCTTAATGACTGGCTCTCTGTTGCCACAGGATACCACTGGTCATGACCATCAGCAGACAGACTCCTTGGATCCCCGACATCCCTGTTGGCCTGGACATTGCTTCCACAGATGACCATATTCCTCTTTTTCACACGCTGTTGTCCACCTGGCTTCCTGTTGCCAGGGGAAACTTCTTTCACTTCCTTTTTAACTGGGGATGACATGATTAATTTACCCCAGGTCACAGAAATTTCACACTTGGAAAAATTCTCTGGCGTGGCTGGGGCATGTGGTGAAATACCCTCTAGCCATAGAACCCTTTCCCTTGCTTCAGCAAGGATTGCTTCCTTTTTCTGTTTGGAACGCCCCATGCTTGCTGTCTTACACACACAGCAACTTGCAACACACTTCACAGCAAAGAGAAAAAAAATATGTGATTCTCCTTTCACAGGTACACAACCTGCATGCAACACAGTCCATCAAACTTCTGTGCAATGCTGTTCGCCTGGCTGCCACACACAGCTAGCAGTAGTTCCTGATGCGACTCACCATGGAGCAAGGACCTAGATTCCACCGTCTACATGCCCGCATTCTCCACCACTTGTGACATTGGGGATTGTTCAGCTCAAGTGGATAGATGCGTTTTAGTGCAGTGAGTCCACATCAGAGAGGCATTTATAGTTAAGGGCCTGGTAGCCCACGTTTATTAAAGGAAAAAACAACAAAAGTCCATCCAGGAATCCCACGCAGGGGTCCAAGCTTCAGCAAGTAAATACAATAGAAAATCCAAATGAAAATGCTAGCCCACCTGGCTACTCTTCAGCAGTATTGCTGCTATAGGGAACAGGCCCCTCAAACAAGCTGCTTGGATGCACACAGTCTTAGGCTCCTTGGTCACACACAGTTTCAAGAGCTTCAATGCACACAGCTTCTGGCTCCTTTGACGCACACAGCTTTACAGCCCTTCAATGCACACAGCTTCTGGCTCCCTGGACGCACACAGCTTTGAAGCCCTTCAACGCACACAGCATCTGGCTCCTTGGACGCACATAGCTTTGAAGCCCTTCAACGCACACAGCATCTATTCTCACACAGAGACACTTACTAGCAGCCACTGCTCCAACTTCACCTTCCTCCACTCCCATTCTGCTCTCACCAGTCCCTCGTTATATGGGCTGTGTGCACCTGGGCACACACCCTGCTGGCTGTCCACAAGACCCGGACACAGGGTTGGAGATCCCGTCCCACCCAAGACTCTGAAGGATCTCCAAACTACAGAGCCCCATAAGGAACTAGCAAAACCTGGAGAAAACTGCCAGAGCAGTTCTCTCCACCTCAAACCTACACTCTGTAGCTCTGCACTCAGACAATATGCAGACTCTGTGTCCACTTTAACCCCATTTTCATAGTGACAGAGCCTTGCTCTGCCACAATATATATATAAAACTTCCTGCACGCCACTAACCAACCTGCCTAATCTAGCTATCTAGCTCAGGTTCTCTCAATCTCTCCACATATCACACTACATACGGCCGCCATGTAAGCAGCCTTATATAGTGTGGGGCGTGGGCTTAGTCCCCTGAACCAGCACGCTGCCTTTGGCCAATCATGGTTCTCACAGCAGATCACGCTGTGATTGGCCAAAGCATGCAGGTCAGGTGCATGCTTTGGCCAATCAGCAGCCGTCAATGCACTGCGATCTCGCAGTGCATTATGGGGTGCTCCATGACGCTTAAATTTGCCGAGAACACCCATATGTTCAGTTAGTTTGCGAAAAACGTACACCCAATGTTCAAGTCTAACTTACATTCGATTCAAACATCAGGACCATCCCTACTCCAGAGGAAATCTTCCTTTGATGAGAGTTTTGGTTCTTGTGGAGTGAGGAATTGTACAGTCTGGCCAGGAAAAGAGTTGGTGAGTTTCCACCACACTACAGCAGCCCAGTCTAGTTTTTTTTGTCCTGGAGGAAGCCATAGGTGCGGTGGGTATGACAAAAATTAAATTGATGCTTGGTGAGTGAACTGACTTTTTTTGCCATTTAACCACTTCAGACCCGATAGGATTTACCCCCTTCCTGACCAGAGCTCTTATTGCGATGCGGCACTGCGTCGCTTTAACTGAAAATTGCGCGGCCGTGTGACGTTGCACCCAAACAAAATTGACGTTCTTTTTTTTCCACAAATAGAGCTTTCTTTTGGTGGTATTTGATCACCTCTGCGGTTTTTATTTTTTGCGCTATAAACAAAAAAAGAGTGACAATTTCGAGAAAAAAAGCAATATTTTTTACTTTTTGCTATAATAAATATGCCCAAAAAATATATAAAAAAACAAATTTCTTTCACAGTTTAGGCCGATATGTATTCTTTTTGAAAAATTTGCAATAAGCGTATATTGATTGGTTTGCCCAAAAGTTATAGCGTCTACAAAATAGGGGATAGATTTATGGTATTTTTATTATAAATTTTTTTTTAATCAGTAATGGTGGCGATCTGCGATTTTTATCATGACTGTGACATTATGGCGGACACATCGGACACTTTTGACACTATTTTGGGACCATTGTCATTTATACAGCGATCAGTGCTATAAAAATGCACTGAATACTGTGTAAATGACACTGGCAGGGAAGGAGTTAAACACTAGGGGGCGATCAAGGGGTTAAGTGTGTCCTAGGGAGGGATTCTAACTGTGGGGGGGGGGGATTGTCTCACTAGAACATGACAGAGATCTGCGATCATGGCCAGTGAACAGAGAGAGAGAGAGACGCTTCTCTCAGGCATAGTGCTGCATGGAGATCGGGCTCAGATAGGCATTTAGCGGGGCTGAGGGGGATCCATATCAGAGAAGGCTTTTTTTTTTTACCTTTAAGTGGTTGAAATATGAACAAAGCATATCTCTCTGTAGTGTGTACTAAGAGCACTAAGTGTCATTTGTGTCTACTGCTTCCTTCCTCTGCTTCCTTCTGACAAGTTTCCCTGACACCAAGAGAAAAAAGGTGACAGGGGAGAAACCTTAAGCTGATTGTCCCTTCCCTCCAATCAATTATCAGACTTCTCCTCACAGTTCTCTGCAGAGTGTAACTTTAGCTCTTTGCCCCCTTTTTCTGACAGCTCAGACAAGCTTTATAAATTCAGAACACTGCAGATGAACAGGTACAACTTATGTAAGAGGATTTGTGTCATCTCTGTGTATCACCAGAGCCAGTCACTTTACTGTGTAAGGGTTTACAACCACTCTAATACAGAGTATTTATTAAAGTGGTTGTAAAGACAGAAGGTTTTTAATCTTAATGCATTCTTTGCATTAAGATAAAAAGCCTTCTGTGTGCAGCAGCCCCCCCCAAATACTTACCTGAGTCCATCTAGATTCTGCGATGTTGCAGCCTTGTCTCGGCTGCCCGGGACTCCCCTCCTCATTGGCTATAGGCACACAGCAATATGGCACCATTGGCTCCTGCTGCTGTCAATCAAAGTCAGTCAACCAATCTAGAGAGAAAGGGGGCGGAGCCACGGCTCCATGTCTAAATGGACACAAGGAAGCTGTGACTCATCTCAGGTGCCCCCATAGCAAGCTGCTTGCTGTGGGGGCACTCAACAGGAGGGAGGGGCCGGGAGACCCAAAGAGGGACTTGAGAAGAGGAGGATCCGGGCTGCTCCCTGCAAAACCAATGCACAGAGGAGGTAAGTATAACATGTTTGTTATTTTTAACTAAAAAAAAACGAGACTTTACAATCACTTTAAGGTAAACAACTTTCTACTTTTACAGCCACTTTGGAAAGGATTTTGGTGGGTTTTAAGGGTGAAATACACTTTACATGGCTCCTGAAGAAAGTTCGGCCAGAATGGAAGCTGGCCATCAACTAGAAGATTTTCAAATGAATGCACGTACCAAAATTCTCAATACATTCGATGACTTGACCAATTCGTTCAAAATGTTTTATGCTTTTAACACTTGGATTTGGAATGAATGGACTTTCTTATATTAAAACCACATTCACTTTTAGAAAGTCATTCAAGATTAATTTTCCGTCCTTCTTCTTCAAATGTTCACTGCAGTTGACAGCGACCGCTAATTAGACCCCACTAACAATTAGAAAAACGACAAAAAAAACATACACAATTCTACTAGTCTATGGTCAACTTTAGAAAAATCCACATACAGATCACTGACTACTCTTTAGCCCTGAACTCCCGCAGAAATGCTTCTGAAGTTGACACATGGCCAGGAAAAGTACAGGAAATTGATTTTCATTCACTTATTGAATGCCACCAGGGAATGTATCCCCAGGAACTGGAAACAAGCTAATCCTCTCACCTTAATCCGATGCTTTACCAGGGCGAGTGACATCATGTCTATGAAAACCTCACTTCTACTCTTAAAGACAAGACAGAGGAACATACAATGACCTGGTTCTACTGAGTACAATTAACACTCCACAAATATTTAAAAAATGTGTGACTTAAGCTGGCCATACACTCTTCCAACTTCTGCCAGCTCCAGATGAACTGGCGGAGATTGGCTTACTGGGTGGCCCTGTCAGCACCCTGCCAGCTCAACATCCTTCGGTGGAAATGTGTGAATCCTGGCTGCAAACTGTGTAATTCTTGTGTGAGAACATTTACTGTATATGTGTAGCACAACTTTCCCGAGAGTGCCATGGAATGACCCCAAAAGTGTTATAACAAGCTAGCAGTACTTACTCTTCTGGGTGGACCCACTCTCAGGGAAGAATCCTTGGTGTGTAGTGGACTGAATACGTTGGGTGCCAATCACTTTTTTTGTAATTTTATTGCTGAATAATTTGGGAGAAAGGGTTAGGCATACAGGGCAACCAAAAATCATGGCATCAAATCTGGCCTATACAGCTATCAGGATGCAACTCCAGTTTAGTGTAGCTTGTGTTTGCCTTTCTTTGACTTCTTGGTAATCGTTGACTCTTTAGAAGAAGGCAATCGAATCTTTGACCATGTAAGAGCAGTCCTAGTCTTTTTCTTAAAGTGGTTGTAAACCCTTTTAAAAAATTAAAAAAAAACAAAAAAAAACTGCAAGACAAAAGGCATAATGAGCTAGTATAGCATACTAACTCATTATGAATTACTTACCTGAGATCGAAGTCCCCACAGCGATCCTCGTTCGCCGCTCCGGTGGCTGACATCTCTTCGGGGGGTTACTTCCGGGTATTGTGGCTCTGGTGCTGTGATTGGCCAGAGCCGCGATGACGTCACTCCCGCGCGTATGCGCGGGAGCAGCCAGTAACGGCACAGTACAACTGAAGCAACGGAGTGTACGTGCCATTGCTTCAGTGTGCTTAAGTGCTCATGTGCCGATGACGTCGGCACATGCAAATACAGGGATATCTCCTAAACCGTGCAGGTTTAGGAGATATCCAGTGTAGCTACAGGTAAGCCTAATTATAGGCTTGCCTGTAGTATAAAGTGGTTGTAAAGGGTTTACAACCACTTTAAGTTGCAATGACTCAGTGCGGGAGATTTACTAATCCTGGAGCACTCAGTATCTGGTATAGCTGTGCATGGTAGCCAATCAGCTTCCAACTTCAGCTTGTTCAGTTAAGCTTTCACAATAAAACTTGGAAGCTGATTGATTTCTATGCAGAGCTGCACCAGATTTTGCACTGTCCAGTTTTAGTAAGGCTCCATTTACATATATGCAAATTGGATGCAGTTTGAGCCGCATCCGATTTGCATGACATGTGAATGAAAATGGCTGGCCGGAGCACATATGCGCGTTGCAGCGGCAGCGCAAATTTGCTGTGGATTTAAAAAGAGTCCTGAGTATTTTGATGCGGTTCAGTTGTGAATTCCAGGCCCATCGCCTTCTATGGGAACGCATCTGAATCACAAATCAGACCAGTTTTGAACACGAATTTGATCCCAAAAAAAACATGGCCCCCCAATTCATACCAGGCCCTGTCAGATCTGGTACGGGTTTTAAGGGGAACCCCAAGGGAAATTGTAAAAAGAAAAAAAATGGCATGGGGTTTCCCCTCAAATCCATCCTGGCTGACAGCTGATGAGTCATCCGTTGCTAAGAACGTGGCGGTCGGCTTCCCAGTCTGATCCTTAAAGTGGAGGGCCACCCAAAAAAAAAAAAATTGCACCAAAAATTGAAAAAAAAATAAAAAAGAAACCTGAAAAAAAAAAAAAATTACTTACCTGAAACCCTTGTTTTGTTGCTAGGCAGTCTTCCTAATCTGCCTCCTCCTATTCCGCGGTGTGTAATGCTCCTCGGTGAGCGGCCCCGTTGCCTTCTGGGAACTGTGTGTGTTCCCAGAAAACCACAGGGTCATTCACAGAGCGCCGCGCCACTCGCGTGTGCGCAGTAGGAAACTGGCAGTGAAGCCGCAAGGCTCCACTGCCTGTTTCCCTTACTTAGGATGGCGGTGCCGGGACCCGAGAGCCGAGGGACGGGTCGGCCTCGGGCGGCCGACATCTCGGCCACCCAGGACAGGTAAGTCTACTTATTTAAAGTCAGCAGCTACAGTGTTTGTAGCTGCTGACTTTAAAAAAATATTTATCCGGCCGGAATTTAACAACCAGCTAATGTTAAAGACGCCGGTGGCCGCCGACTCCGAAGATTCTGAACCACATCTAAAATCGCAGCTGAACCGCTAAACAGCTGCTTAGGAAATTCACAGTAAAAGCATGAGGGGGGGGGTGGAATTTGCACCGGACATGTGTGAATCTAGCCTAAATCTCCCCCATTCTGTCTCTGAGCAGTTTAGGCCTTTGACCCTTTGAGAGCAGCCATAGGTACCTTACTCTATAAGGCTGGCTTCACGTATGTAGTCTGGTGCGTTTCTGTTCACAAGTTCAAGTGAAATTCAGGTGCAAATTTTTATCCGCCTCCTCTCTGCGACGCCGGCATTGCGCGCTGTGACTGGCTGGGCAATTATCTGGGACCTGTGACGTGTCCCAAATGATTGCCGAGAGGGAGGCGGGAGAGGTGAACTTCCTTCCGGCGCCGCGGGTGAGCCAAGAGGAAGTGGGAGCTGGAACCCTCTAAAAAGTGGGTCCCCGCCCCCCCCCAAAAAAAATGACCAGCCAAATGTGGCATGTCAGGGGGTCACCTTCCCTTAAAGCGGAAGTTCCATTTTTGGGCGGAACTCCGCTTTAACAATGAATCCTTCCTGCAGTTTCCAGCAGTAGCATCTTCTACTGCTCTTTATGTGTGGCTATAGTGCAGAAGGACACTGTATTTCCCCCTCTGTCACTCGCACAGGAGCCAAAAGATCACTGCTATCACAGTAATAGCACTGACTACAACAGTGATTGTCAGCTTCCCCCAGCCAGCGCCCCCTCAGGAAGAACTGGTAATACACTAGTAGTTTTTTCAACAAACATTCCACTGTGGTTGAAATTGAACATCAATTTGACCCCACTAACAATTAGAAAATAGAATGAATGTTCTCAAATTGAACATTTTAAATGAAAATCTACATATAAAGCTGCAAGCTGAACCAATGTAAGTATATAATAAAGATCATTCATGGAGTCCAGCTTAATGCATTATGCAGGATCCCTCCATGTGGCTTTGTTGATCCTAATTATATGAAGCAAAATGATGATTGATTGACTGAAGAATGGGGACCCAGAATCCAGGCAATCAGCCCGTTTTTACATATTTCTGCAAGCTGAGCTTTGCAAACTGCTCCTTTGTCATAATGCAGCCCTATACATCTCTAGTCCTTGGAACCAAAGAATCATTTTCCATTATTACTCTCCACAAAGCAGTGACTCAATATTTGGTTCTACAAATAAAAAACTATGCAAATTAAAACCCGACGGTCTGGAGAATAAATAGAAAATATATTTAGGAATAACATTCATCTGTTGGAACACCTGTACCTGTTATATTGACTTGTGTCAATGTCCAGGGTTCTGTGCAATGGCCGATGAATTCAGAAATGAATATATTGCAGCTTACCAATCCTTAAAGGGGTTGTAAAGGTACGTGTTTTTTCACCTTAATATATCGTATGCATTAAGGTGAAAAAACACCTGGCAGTCACCGGCCCCCAGCCCCCCCTGTTTTACTTACCTGAACCCCTTTATTCAGTCGGCGGGGACGCCCTGGCTCCTTCTCCACAGGCTCCTGGGATTGGATAGATTGATAGCAGCAAAGACATTGGCTCCCGCTGCTGTCAAACAAATCCAATGACGCGGGTGCCGGGGGGGCGGAGCCGTGTCCGGCATTCTGTGTCTATAGACGCAAATGCTGGACTCGGGAGCGTGCCCGCAAGGTAACCCTCTCGGGGAAGCGCTTCCATCAGACATGGGGAGGAGCCATGGGAGCCGCCAGGGGACCCCAGAAGAGCAGGTTGGGGGCCACTCTGTGCAAAACGAGCTGCACATTGGAGGTAAGTATGACATGTTTGTTTAAAAAAAAAAATGACCCTTGCAATCACTTTAAATATGATGACTGCATTCATTTAAATTGCCCCAAACACAAACTGTGTTCAGGGGATATGCCTCTGTGCGCTTACATCGATGAATGCAAGTACTGCTGGGATTTTCATCGGTATACAGTATATGTATAGCTGCTGTGTATTTCAACTTGCCATTTACTTCTACAGGCTGCTGGCAGCTGGCTGTACGCAAGACCTGTGACATGCGGGCATCGAAACACGCCCAGTTTTTACACCATACAGCTCTAAACGCCTGTGTGCATGAGCTTAGCTCCCAACTGTCCCTGATTTAGAGCAATGTCCCTCTGTTCCTTTTTCCTCCTCATTTGTCCCTTATTTTGGTCTGATCCATATAGTTGTATATAAAATGCACTTTTTATCTTTAAAAAAGTGTTTACCAGTGCTAAACCTTTCATCCAATTTCTAAATTGCTGCATTTGTACATTTTAAAAGCCAATATAAAGGAATAGTAGTGGTAAAAAAAAAGTCCTTGTGGATTTATTAAACCTTTTTTTTGGTTAATTCTCCTTTAAGGGGGTGTGGCAGGGGGCGTGTCCTATGCCTATGTACATTTGTTAGTAGGTGTCCCTCATTCCCATCTCAAAATGTTGGGAGGTATGCATGAGCCCTTAAAATGTGATTGCAGCAGCAGGAACAAAAATAACACCCAGTGTCCCCAGGCAAAAATACACTCCCCAGCAGCAATAGAATTCCCCCTACATAAAAATTCCCCAGCAGCAGCAATAGATTCTCCAGCAGCAACAATAGCTTCCTCTAGCAGCAACAATAGATTCCTTGGAAACAACAATAGCGTCCTCCAGCATCAACAAAAGCTCCTCCCAGCAGCAACAATAAATTCCCCTTGCAGCAACAATAACTTCCTCCAACAACAATAGATTTCCTAGCAGGAACAGTAAATTCCCTAGAAGCCATAGGTGTGCGCAGCCCATTGCATTAGGGTGTGCACCCCAAAGCTCAAACACACACTACTAATCGCTCACTGTTCATTCAGAAAGGGAAGGGGTCAGTAAATTACATATTTACCGACCCCTTCCCCCATTCATCCTAAAACATCCCTGCAGCAACAGCCACCAGGAGAGGAGGGCTGCCAGCAGCGGTGTTGGAGGAAGTGGGGGGGGGGGGGGGGCTAGGGCAGTAGGGGAATCTATGCTGCACAGAGTGATTAGGGTGTGCCTGGGCACACCTGGCACACCCTGTGCGCACGCCTATGCTAGAAGCAACAATAAATTCACCAGCAGCAACAATAACTTCCTCCAGGAGCAAGAATAGCTTTCCCCAGCAGCAACGATTGAACCCCCAACTTCAACAATAGATTTTTATTCTCTATGCAGTATAAACAATCTTGGTGGGCTCTCATTCAACTGTGGGTAGGGACTGGGTAGAAAATAATATGTCAATTAAAATAACCACAAAACAGTGCACTCAGTGCAATAACCACAAAACAGTGGACTCAGAGTTACCAACAACATGTGGAAGAAAAGTTCTTCAAGAAACGGGACTTTAAAGGACCATGAACACTCATAGAAAAATGTTTAGTAAAAAGTACAGTTTTTATTAATTAACATCATATCAAAAAGGAAGCTAAAAACACATAATGACATTAAAATATACATGAAGTTGCAGCATAAAAAGATGGGAGAAGCCCAAACCAACTGCCAACCAGACAGATGAAATCCCACTCGTTTCGACATGTGAAGTGAGGGTCTTCTTCATGGAAAATAGAGAGAGGGCTGAAAGGCTTCCATAAAAATACGAACAATCTATGAGGTTGATACAAAATATAATGATTATATAAATAATGTCATACAAATATATACAACAGTTCAATCATTATAAATCCATATATATTAATATCAAAAACTGACCTCATGTGTTAGCAACAATAGATCCTCCAGCAGCAACAATAGCTTCTTCCAGCAGCAAAGATGGACCTCCAGCAGCAACAATAGCTTCCTCCAGCAGCAACAGTAGCTTCCTCCAGAAACCATAGATTTCCTAGCAGCAACAATAGCTTCCTTCTGCAGCAAAATTAGAACCACCCAGCAGAAACAATAAATTCCTCCTCCTAACAGTCATGGTGGTCTTTAATTCAACTGGGGGTAGAGACTGGGTGGCAAATAATATGTCAATTAAAATAACCAAAAATAGTGCACTCATAGTTAGCCAGGAGAGAAGTCAAGACACCAGGAGTGGGTAGCAGCACCAAAGCTCAGCTCTCTGTCTCTCACAGTTGTTGCTCCACAGCCTTCAAACGTGAGGCAGCTTCACAATTCTTTACAAGGATAAGTGAAGGTCACTCTGCTGGGAATTATCTCAAGGCTGCTGGAGCCACCGGGCAGGAACTACAGAGGTAGTATCGACAAATGCACCCACCTGCCTACTCCCCAGAATGGACCAAATAAAAAATAGTCCCAGCAGGGTTGTGCAAGTTTGTCACCTGAAAAAAGACCTGGATAATACACTTACTTCTCCGGTTGGCCCATCTGCTGTTTACTCTCAATTGAAGAGCTTGACTTTTGAAATGACGTAAACATGTTAAAGCTTATATCTGAGTTTAGCGGTTTGGTTTACGTATATTTAAACTAAACAAGAGATATAAATCTAAGAACTTTTTTTTTTATAAATGCTGGCAGGCCATCTTTTTGGTCATAAAAAAAATTGGGATGGCATGCATTAAATACCATTATTTAGTCCCCCTTCAGCACTGTCAGCTTGTTGTATGCAGATGACCCCCGCTGAGTTCAAACGACGCCGAGTGGAAAACAGTAAACAAACTAAAGTCTGTCTTCAGTGGATTATCCACAATTCAATTTACCATAAAATACAGAAAGGAAATGACTACATATTCTAAACAGAAATGATAGCTTCATGCTTCACCTCAATAAGAAGCGTGTTTGGTAATCGCATTATGGAGAATATGACTCAGAATAGCTGGGATATTTTGTAGAGTGTAATATAAAATGGATTACGGCTGGTGCGGGTTCCTCAGTGGGCCCCGTCTTGCAGGTACATTGCGCAAATCTCTCTACCTATTTCCTTGCCTGGGTTTCGTCAAATTTTCTAAATGGAAGGGAAGATAAACGACAATAGGTGAAGCTTATATTCTGCAGCTGCGACTTTTCCCGAGACGACCGAGGAAGGCTGCGCATACGGCTGGATCTGTACCAGCTTATTTCATAAGTTGTGGAGACGTAAACAAAATGTTGTCGCTCTTTTTCCCTGTTTGTTGGTTTTGTTTTCTGGGGAGATAAACGTCTCATAACAGTGCTTGGATAAACAGGTAGGCCAGCTATGTAAAGTGAGGTAATGATTATTATTATTATTATTATACAGGATTTATATAGCGCCAACAGTTTACGCAGCGCTTTACAACATTAGGGCAGACAGTACAAGTACAATACAATTCAATACAGGAGGAATCAGAGGGCCCTGCTCGTTAGAGCTTACAATCTAGGAGGGAGGGTCAAGTTATACAAAAGGGTAATAGCTGTGGGGGATGAGCTAATGGAGAAAATAGTGCAGTTGTTAGATGCAGGCAGGATAGGCTTCTCTGAAGAGGAAAGTTTTCAGGGATCGCCTAAAAGTGGATAAATTTGGAGACAGTCTGACAGATTGGGGTAGGGAATTCCAGAGGATGGGCGAGGCTCGAGAGAAGTCCTGGAGGCGGATATGGGAGGAAGTGATGAGGGAGCTAGAGAGCAGGAGGTCCTGGGAGGAACGGAGAGGGCAATTAGGTTGGTATTTTGAGACTAGGCTAGTTATGTAGCTGGGGGCAGAGTTGTGGATGTCTTTGTAACTTATTGTTAGTATTTTGAATTTAATTTGTTGGGTGAGTGGTAGCCAATGGAGGGATTGGCAGAGAGGGGTAGCAGACACTGAGCGGTTTGTAAGGTGGATGAGTCTGGCAGCAGCATTCATGATGGACTGAAGGGGGGATAGTCTGTTTAAAGGTAAGCCAATGAGGAGTGAGTTGCAGTAGTTGAGACGAGAGATAACCAGGGAGTGAATCAGGAGCTTTGTGGTTTCATTGGTTAGAAAGGGACGTAGTTTAGAGATGTTGCAGAGGTTGACGCGGCAAGCTTTGGAAAGTGATTGGATGTGGGGCCGAAAGGAGAGTTCAGAATCTAGGATAACACCTAGTACCCTGACATGTGGGGACGGGTGGATGGTTGTGCCATTGCTCTTGACAGACAAGTCAGGGGAAGAGGCACGTGGGGGAGGAAATATTATAAGCTCGGTTTTGGACAAGTTGAGTTTGAGGAAGTGGTGTGACATCCATACAGATAGGTCGGTTAGTAAGTTAGTGATGTGTGAGGAGACTGATGGAGTGAGTTGAGGGGTGGAGAGATAGATTTGTGTGTCGTCAGCGTAGAAATGATATTGAAAGCCTTGAGAGGCTATCAGCTGACCCAGGGAAGAGGTGTAGATTGAAAATAAAAGAGGTCCAGGAACAGAACCTTGGACAGAACCTTGGGGGACCCCAACAGAGAAGGGAAGAGGAGTGGAGGAAGTAGAATTGTAAGTAACACTTGGGATAGGTAGGATGAGAGCCACTGAAGAGCACAGTCACGGAGACCGAGGGAGTAAAGTTTTTTGAGGAGGAGGGGGTGGTCAACCGTGTCAAAGGCAGCTGAAAGATCCAGAAGTAGGAGTACAGAATAGTGTCCGTTGGTTTTTGCAGTTAGTAGGTCATTTGTGAGTTTTAAAAGAGCAGTTTCTGTGGAGTGTTGAGGGTGAAATCTAGACTGAAGGGGATCAAATAGGTTGTTTTTAATGAGGTGGTCACTCAGTTGGTTGTAAAACAGGCGTTCAAGGAGTTTAGAGGAAAAGGGGAGCAAGGAGATAGGGCATAGGTTGTTAAGATTGGTAGGGTCCAAGGACGGCTTTTTAAGTATGGGGGTGACCAGTGCATGTTTTAGAGCATTGGGGAAGATGCCAGAGGTGAGGGAGAGATTGAAGATGTGGGTTAGAGAGTGTAGGATGGAGTCAGAGGGCGACCGTAGCATATGAGAGGGAATAGGGTCCAGGGGACAGGTGGTTAGGTGGGCGATAGAAAGGAGTTTAGCAACTGATGAGCTATGATGATCTGATGAACTGATCAACTAATGATGAGCTATGTGGCTCTTTTAAATCTAGACATAAAAATAACATTTAAAGTGAACTTATATTCAAAAAGTTTAGAGTAAATATTAAACGGTTAAAGAGGAAATTTACTCCCTCCCTGTTTTTTTTTAATACCCTCTTAATTATTAAGCTGGGTTGTATGCAGGTTCAGTCTACTTTCTCTACTGTAGGTGGCACTCAACCGCAGTGGCATTGCAGCGGGAACAAGTCAAGAGGAATGTAGTTCCTCTATGGTTTCCAGCTATCTGATTGGATACTGCTGTTCCATGTGACTCGAGCAGTCATCTTGGGTAAGCCAGAGCCTATTTGAAGCTATGGCTCCCAGGCTTGGCATGCATTTCACCTGTAGGTAGTGTAGGGACAGGTCATCGATTTGAGAGGGACAGTAATTAGTGTCAGGGAGAGGTTCCAGACGAGTAGGGAAAGGATAGGGACACTCCATTCTTCTTGGAACCTCCCCATTTGGGCTTGGACTGGCCAGACTGCATTCTGCCCCTCAAGACAGACGCAGTCGGCTCATCTGTGACCTTCTCTGCTACACATTGCTGATATTGCTATGAGTGTTCCCGGTCGGGTGCCTTCCCACCGGGCTGTTGTGCGTTACTGCATTAATACAAGTTCTGTTCTCTGCAATCAGGCTGTATGTGTTTAATGCCGCTGCACCTCGCTGCACCTCCCCACAGGGCTATCTTCACACACCTAGTGAATTCAACGTTGGTCTGCTGGAATTTGCACAGCCGGGTTCAGCATCTCCATCTTTGCTTTTGCATGTCATCGGAGGCTGGCTGTCTTTTACTGGTTTAAACAGCTGGCGTTTAAACCTGATGACATACACCAGCTCTGCCCTCCTTCACCCATGGTTTTGCAGGTGATAACTCCTGGGTTTATGTGATATGCATATCCTAGGAAGCTTATAGAATCAGTAGCCCAGTAGAAGTGAACAGTAGTGTGGTTTGCTGGACTGGGGGTAGGTTAAGTAATACAGGTATGGATGGTTTTAGCTATGTATCTACGTCGAAATTGTCATAAATATTGCAGTGAGGACTATGGTATCTCTTCTTTTTTTTCAAGTCATGCTGTGTATAAGTAGTTGGCCATTTTAACTCTTGTGGGTTCACATGCTGTGTATAGGGAGGAATTGGAGATTTTAACCTTTTTTGTACCCATTGAGTGTTTATAGACCTCCTATAATTTAAGAGTTCTACACTCATAGGTGAGCAGATTTGGTGCACTGTGTGGAAAGTGTGCACACACTATTATTGTTTGTTCATGGAAAAAGCGCTGTAAAGATCACCTGGAATATTTGTAGAAGAAGATTGTGGAGGATCGTGGGGTCTTACACCGTTTTCACTGTTAGGATTACATTTTTTCTGATGTTACCTGTGAGTGGTTTATTTGTTTGGAGATGTTTTTATTAATATTGCAGTGAGCAGTATGGTATCTCTTCTTTTCTTCTGTGTCACACTATGCATAAGGAGGAGTTGGCAATTCTAATCCTTCTATGTCCATACGCTGTGTATGAGGAGGAGCTAGAGAGTTTAACCTTTTTCCATCAATGACTTATAGACCTCCTGTAACTTAAGAGGCCTATGTTCAAAGATAAGCAGGTTTGGAGCACGGGGTAGAAAGGGTACACATTTCTGCAGTTGTCTGAGGATGGGAAGAGCACTGTGAAGATTAACCGGGAGTGTTTATGCACTTAAAGGGGTTGTAAACCCTCAAGGTTTTTTACCTTAAGGCTGAGTTCACACTGGCATTAAGACCAGGCGTTTGATAGGCGTTAAAAATGCCCCTCAAATGCCTATGCATAATATATAATAGACAGCACATTGTGCTGTTCACACTATGCATTAGCATCGCTTCGCTTCAAAATTGAAGCCTCATGTCAAGTCAGGAGGCGTTTGAAGCCTTTCAATGCCTCTCATTCAAGTATATGGTATAGCTCCACAAACACTCTGGCAGGCTTTTTCGGCTTGGTTTTGGTGCAGTTGTGGCACGTTAAAATTTGTTTATTTATGTCACTTTCCATTGTGGAGCAGTTTTAATGCTCCTCAAATGCTACGAAACCACACATAGGGCGTTTAGGGAGCGTTTTTAATGCTTGTAAAACACCCCATTCTAAAGCTCATTGACGCCTGTCTGACGCGCATACTAATGCCATACAAACGCTATAGAAGCGCTTGTTGAGTGTCAGAAATTGAATCAAGTGTGAACAAGCCCTTAATGCATTCTATGCATTAAGGTGAAAAACCTCCTGTCATGCAGCAGCCCCCCCTACCCCCCCCAGCCCACCTTTTACTTACCTGAGCCCCGTAATTCCTGCGGCGGGAATGAGCACACCAGCTCCGGCTGGTGTCTCCTGTCCTGATTGGATAGATAAGTAGGAGCGCAGCCATTGACTCCCGCTGCTATCAATCAAATCCAATGATGCAGGCGCCGGGGCGGAGTCCTGCTGTCTATGTCAATAGATGCAGCAGCAGGACTCGGGAGCGCGCCCGCACGGGTGTCCCGGAAGAGAGTGCTTCTCCGGCGGGCACTCGAGAAGAGGAGGAGCCACAGAGGGACCCCAGAAGAGGAGGATCGGGGGCCACAACTGCACAGAGAAGGTATGTATGACATGTTTGTTATAAAAAAAAAGAGGGTTTAGTAACCCTTTAAGGACACTTTGATATACATTTCATTGTTTCTATATTTTCATGTAATTGCAATACTTTTATTCCCAGAATTAATTTTTAAAATCGGATCTATTTTTACTGTAACAAATTAGGTGATAATTGTGCTGTGCCACTCATTCTGTATTGGAGTACTCACCACTTTCGGCTGGCCAGTTTATTGGCGTCATCAATCCTAGTTGAGTAACGTAAGTAAATCCAATTCTTTAGAATGATAAGTTTTCATTTTCTTCTAACGAGCGCCAAATGAGTTTTGACAAACATTTCTATCTTTTTTTCTTTGTGCAAACAAACATTTAGCAATTTACTTGTTGACAGGAAGATTAAATTATTGACTAGGTGCGTTACAAGCTATCTCTGAAGCATTTTGCAGACTTTTGTTCTTCAAATCTCTGCTGATCTTTTCAATAGTTTGACTTCAATAAGCTCAGACATGCCTTGTAATAATTTGTAGTTCTATGAGTGTGTGTCTGCCAGAAGGATGCATTTAATATGTCTGCCACTGTTTTGCAGAATGGAGTGCATCTTGCTGTATCCTCATTATAACTGAGCCCCACTTCCAAGGTTTGCTTCCTTCCTGCATGTGAAAAGGAAGAGAAGTTTGAACAAAGCAGAGTCTCTTCTGCCTTAAAGTGTAAGCTCACCTTTTTCACAAAAAATGAAAAGGGGAATTAGCACCATACACCTTCCCCACCCTCTATTCCCCACTGTACTCACCTCCATATGTCATTAGTTCCCACTGCCCATGGAGATTTGAAAGTTGTGGTATCCTTCCCCTTCTCTCATTAGGAAGCCAGCACGCGATCAATCAGAATTACTCTGATTTGTCTTGGAAGAAGACCAAGGCTTTCAATCCCTAGAGCCCTGCATCGTCTGAGTTGACAGTGAAGCTAATCATACACAGAGGTAAGTACTGGAGTGATATGGGAGGGGGGGGGGTGTATAGTGTTAGTTCACCTTTTAATTTTTCACAAATATGAATAAATAGGGTGGCTGCAATAGTTTTTTTGTCTTTTTTCCCCTTTATATTCTAAATCTGTATGGAAACTGCAAATTCACCTGGTGATCCTGCCAGTAACACACTTCCTGTCCTAGGGTGACAACGCTTGCTCACTGTACTGTATCTATAGAGCAGCAGCCCTGTCACCGTAGGGCAGGGAGTCTGTAAGGAATACAGAACACCCCTCACTCTCCTCTTCTCCATACCATAGGGCAGTGATGGTGAACCTTGGCACCCCAGATGTTTTGGAACTACGTTTCCCATGATGCTCAACAGCACTGCAGAGAGCATGAGCATCATGGGAAATGTAGTTTCAAAACATCTGGGGTGCCAAGATTTGCCATCACTGCCATACGGGGAGACCCTTCTCTGCTTTTATGCATCACTCTACAGAGGCCTTTCTCAACCTTTTTTTACCCCAAAGGAACCCTTGAAAAAACAATTGCAGTCTCAGAGAACCCCTACTAAAAATAAATTCATTGGGAGTCAGTGGGTGGAAAGCATGACCCTTAAATTGGTGGCCAGTGGGAAGCATTACTTCCTGACAGTGATGGTCAGAATGCCACCCTTATAGAAACCATTGGTGTCATGCCGGCGGACCTGCTATTTGGCATTGGCCCTGTAACTATTCAAGTACCACCGGTTGGGAGGTCTATCAGCCAAAGCTCAAGGAACCCCTGATAACCTCTGAAGGAACCCTTGTTGATCCTGGCTGCTCTACAGTGATTCCAACCTACCTGCACATTAATGGCTACATATAAATCCCAACACCAGCTCAGTTTTTACAGTGTTGGACAGAGCATGGAAAGGTTAGATCCTCTGAAAGGTTTTTACTTCTTGCCCATTTGGGAGATTATAAAAATATGTTGCCTGTCTACACACTGCCTCGGCATATAGTGAGCTCTTCTTAGTAACAAAAATGGCTCCAGCTTGATCTCCTACCCATGGGAGAACCCCCTTCAACATGCTTAACCTAGTAGGGGCCCTACGGTTATGCCCCTACTGGGCAAAACATAGAGGGGGTTCTCCCATAGGACAGAGACCAAGCTGAAGCAATTTTTTATTAAGAAGAATTCGCTATATGCCAAGGCAGTGTGCAGATGGACATTTTTCTAGTTCTCAGTGTGTTTGATGAGCCAATATTCAACCCTATCAGCACCTGCAAACACTGTGGCAAGTCAGCCGGGATAACAGATTGGGGCATCTGAGGGGTCAGGGGCCTTCCCTGATCAGAAGGCCCTAATCCTTTCTGATCAGGGAATTATGGAAATCTCTCCAGTTGAGACAGAGACTGTAACATAAAACCCTTTGAGTAAAATAAGGAAGGGTTAGAGTCTCTGGTAGGTTATCATTACTCAAAAGTATCATAATAATAAGACAGCACATGTAATTTGTATCCCAATAATAAATATGCAATTAGTGCCAAATAAAACAATAAGCTAATGAGTCCATGTAATAGTTATTTTTGTGCTTACATTTCCAAATCACAAGTGCTCTTGATTACATTGTGCATGATCCACTCCACCGTACTGTTAAACCAACACCGCACTTACCAGACTATAGTGTTGGTGGAACAAGAAAGTCAAGTGTGCATGTATACACTGGATGCACCATGCACTTGATCTGAACAGACTCTTGTAAGCCAAATACACCATACCTTGGATATTCCACTGATATTAGTAAAACTTCAATATCCCTTTAAATTCTCTCAAAGGCACCAAGTACTTGTGGCAGGACCATCAAAAAGAGAAGGGAAAGCCTCTCATAGTGTAATATGTTTATTCAACCTCACATAGTAAGAAGTTTTACACTTACAATCAATCAGGGTAATAACTGATTGATTAGCCAAATTGATTAGTAGCCAAAGTAAAGCAGAAACTGCCAAGGTATGAACCAGTGTGTGTTCCAAAATTGCAGAGGTAGCGTAACCAGAAATCCCTACCTACGCATTTCATCATTCATGTGTGACATCCTGAGTTTATATTTTTGTATCACTGAGACATCCAGTTCCCTAATTTCTTGACTTACTGTCATTTTTTTATTTTTTCATTACAAACTTTTTATTAAAGAGGTATTGTCATTGCACATGAATCACATGAATAAACATTAATTACATATGAAATACAAGTATATATAAAACTTTAAAAAGGAAGAACCTTCGTAAACAGGTTACATTTAAAAAATACATTAAAGTCTTCATGTATGTATGCAGGACATTCTTTGTTAATTGCATGTTTTAACAAAACAAAAACTGAATAATAATGGAATTACAAAAATTAATTGTACAAAAGAAAAATAGATGCAAAATTTAAGAAAAAGAAAAAAGAAAATAATAAAATAAAGATGGAATAACAAGAGTAAGGGTTAGGGTAATGTGAAATTATATATATATATATATATATATATATATATATATATATATATATATATATATATATATATATATATATATTTAAAGAAGTTTTATATATAAACCATGGATCCCATTTTTTATCAAAGTTTCTTAGTGTTATTAATTGAATGATAAATGTTTGTCAAGATTTGTGGAAACGGGACTGAGGTTTCCTTCCATTGTAAAGCTATTGTCCAGTGTGTGCCCACACATATTGTGTGGATAAGTTGTGTAAGGGGTGGTTGTGGACTGTCATTTTGTATGCTAATTTAAACTGAATGTTCTGATTGGCTTTCATATCCTATAGTAATGAAGCTAACACATAACTTTTGCGAAAATTAACAATAATTCTTGGCAATTCTTAATGTTCTGTATGGTGGTAAAGTGGTCATTAAAAAGGTTGAGCATTCTGTATTGTTACTGCCAGAAAAAAAAAAGTTGAAAAATTTGCAATGTGGCATCTCTGCTGCTAATTGGCACAGATTTTGGGGTCTTATCTGATTGGATGTCTGATTTGAAGAGCACATTCTGCTATAATTTAGGACACGGGCAGAATCACATTATTTAAACCATAACTTCCTGAACACGGATTGAACAGGAAAATGTAAATCAGTCGTTAAGAGCCGTCTGACTGTTCCATTTATTTCTGTTATATATTTTCACAAGAAATAGCTAGAGGCGAAGACTTAGCAGCTGATATTATTAACCTCTGCCTCCCACCGCCTGGAACGGAATGGAAATAGACAATAACACCAAACTCCAACCTACAGCCGAGCTCCCATTAGAAGATGCTGCTATGAGAAATAACTGTAATTGTGACCTTTTTGCCTTAAAATGAAATAACAGTCTGTTTTGAATGATTGCGCCCAGGAAGTTTTCATTATGGGTTTGGGACGGGATATTTTTACAATATTAACCTGGATGTTTCTGATCATTTATTTTTCAATAATTCAGCAGCTTGCCTTAACAAGCATACATTTTATTTTGCAATGCCCGGTTCCACAGTAATCCTATTAGTGGAGAAGTAAAATTGAAAAAAATCGCCTAACCTCATAACCTAAGTAGTAATGCTACCTAGTTAGTGTACTTAGGGAAGAACTCCAGCCAAAAAATATAAATAAATAAAAAAGTAATTGCCCATTAGAAGGTAAAATAAAAAATAAAAAAAACAACAGGAAGTGATCTGAGTGGCTCTAGAATATCATGCACTTCATCCCGATTGTTGAGAATAATGAAAGAGGAGGATTGGGATTATTGCGGTGCTTGAAATAATTGTTACATATGAAAGTTATATAAAATAGTTTCTTTATTAGTACAAAAAAAGTGAGAAGAACAAAGGGTTCAATTAAAAATAGTTATAGAGCAGATACACATTGCATATAGTGGGTCGCTAGTGTCCCAATAGAAAGAAGGTGGTCACAAGTAGATGTTGTATCCCTACATGTTTCGCCAGTGATGGCTTCCTCAGGGGATTGTTTGGGACCACCACAAATAGCCCAGCTCTAGCACAAAGTACAAAGCAAAATATCAGTTGATTATACAAATAATAAACATACACACGTGTAAAAATTCAAAAGGACACAAAACATTTGTCATGGCTTCAAGAAAACACAGTACCTACCTCCGCCAATCCCAAACCAGGAAATTGACAAATTGGGGGGGGGGGGACCCTCGGAGGGGGTAAGGTGTAAAGATGCCCCAGCCCGGGATAGTGCGAAGGAGCCCATGCACAGCCACAGGAGGTAGATAAAGACCCAGCTAAAAATTAATATACATAAATATTGGACTAAGACCAAAGGTCCAATATACAGGCAACCAGTGAAGCCCAAGAGATATTCATTGTGCTCAATATTATAGAACAAATCGGTTCAGGGGCGCCAGTGTGGTGTTACAGTATGGAAAAGAGACCAAGAATTGTCCCAAGATTTCAACACAGAACTTTTATCCACTGAAATACAAGGATAATGCCCAATATTAGGGAAAGGGTATATACAATACAGAAAAGTGTCAAAATATAATTAACCAAATAAGATTGTTGATCCAGAAATGGAAAAAAGCAATAGGATACCAAAACTGAATGTATCTATAGACACATGAATTAGAGGCAAAATATGGCACATAGCTCAACGTAAATAAAAATTTACAAATCTCCAAATTACTTAAATTAAAAGACCCAGCTCGTACCCATAAGATACTGCAGGGGCCATGGAAAAAAAGTCATAATCAGAAGCCAATTGGCAAACAAGTAAAGGAACGCTTCAATGAATCAGTAGGGTCCAAAAGTCCATAGAGCAAAGGACTTGGAGTGAGAGAGGAGTGTCCTGATGATCAGTGCAGACCCAACAGTGCCCATCAGTGCTGAAAATCAGTGCCCATCAGTGATGCCTGTCAGGGCCCATCATTGATGCCTATCAGTGCCACCTATCAGTGCTTATCAGTGCCACATATCGGTGCAGCCTCATCAGTGCCTCCTCATCAATGCCCATCAATGCTGCCTCATCAGTGCCGCCTCAGTGCCCACTAGTGAAGCCTATCAGTGCCCATTAGTGCAGCCTATCAGTGCCCATTAGTGCAGCCTATCAGTGCCCATCAGGGCAGCCTATCATTGCCCAATCAGTGCTGCCTATCAGCGCACATCAGTGAAGGAAAAGAATTACTTATTTAGAAAATTTTATAACAGAAACTAAGAAAAACTTTTTTTTTCAAAATTTTCGGTCTTTTATCATCTGTTTAGCAAAAAATACAAAAAAAAAACCAGTGGTGATTAAATACCCTCAAAAGAAAACGCTATCTGTTTTAAAAAAATGATAAAAATGTAATTTGGGCACAGTGTTGCATGATCGCACAATTGTCATTCAAAGTGCGACAGTGCTGAAATCTGAAAATTTTCCTGGACAGGAAAGGGGTGAAAGTGGCCAGGAAGCAAGTGGTATGGCAATGTTCACTTTGGTCCAGCTTGGTACGTATGTATGTGCCTTAGCTGTGGGACCTCCACAGTTACAGTAATCACTGCTAACTGTCCTGAGCCAAGCAGCTGCCCGGCATCATTGTGAACACAGCAGGTTGATTGCTTGGCATGGGCACCATGCAGAGAACTTTTCATGTTTCTCAATGAATGCAAAGTGTTCCCTGAATGGCACCCAAGCTAGTGGAGATCGCTATAGTAGTGGTGTCCATTGATTTCCAGCTTCCACAGGGATCCCACACATATAGCACATGAATACTTACATTGGTCAAAGCTGCACGTGACTGTCAAATTTTCCATACCTGGAATTTACCTCTAATGCCATGTACACACGGGCGGACTTTCTGACCAGACTGGTCTGACAGACCGAATCCGGCGGACAATCCGACCGTGTGTGGGCTGCATCGGACTTCCAATGGACCGCTTCGGTCAGAAATCCGACGGACTTTAGATTTTAAACTTGCTTCAGATCTTTACGTCGTAACTCCGCCGGACTCAGTTCCTGACGGAAAGCTTGTTCGTCTGTATGCTGGTCCGACGGACCAGATACGACGCAAGGGCAGGGTACTATATCTCGCGCTCGCTGCAATAGGAAAAACAAATTTTCCTATTGCGGCGAGTGCGGGGCATACCAGGCCCTTAGGTCTGGTATGGATTTTAAGGGGAACCCCCTACGCCGAAAAAACGGCGTGGGGTCCCCCCAAAATCCATACCAGACCCCGATCCGAGCACGCAGCCCAGACCCCGATCCGAGCACGCAGCCCGGCCGGTCAGAAAAGGGGGTGGGGACGAGCGAGCGCCCCCCCCCCTGAACCGTACCAGGCCGCATGCCCTCAACATGGGGGGTGTGGGTGCTTTGGGGGAGGGGGGCACCCTGCGGCCCCCCCAAAGCACCTTGTCCCCATGTTGATGAGGACAAGGGCCTCTTCCCGACAACCCTGGCCGTTGGTTGTCGGGGTCTGCGGGCGGGGGGCTTATCGGAATCCGGAAGGCCCCTTTAATAAGGAGGCCCCCAGATCCCAGCCCCCCACCCTATGTGAATGAGTATGGGGTACATCGTACCCCTACCCATTCACCTAGGGAAAAGTGTCCATAAAAAAACACACTACACAGGTTTTTAAAGTAATTTATTAGACAGCTCCGGGGGGTATTCTTCCGACTTTGGGGGTCTTCTTCCGACTTCGGGGGTCCCTCCGACCTCTTCTCCCGGTGTTCAACCTCTTCTCCCGGTGTCCGGTTCTTCTGCCGGCTCCTCCGCTATCTTCTGCTGCTCTTTTGCTAGTGGTGGCCCGGACTTCTGCGTCGCCTTCTTCCCTCTTCTCTTCTTCCGATGTTGACACGACGTTCTCTCCGGCTGTAATGCTGTCTGAGCACTCCGCTATGACTTTTATAGGCAGTGACCCTGCCCCCTTATGCCGTCACAGTCCCTGGGCATGCTGGGACTGTGACGGCATAAGGGGGCGGGGTCACATGTTGAGCGCGAGATGTAGTACCCTGCCCTTGCGTCGTATCTGGTGTAAGCGAGTCCGCCCGTTCAGAAAGTCCGTCGGAAGTCCGCCAGAAGTCCGTCGGGAAGACCGTCGGACCTAGTTTCCCAGCAAGTCCGTCTCATTATATAATATAATATTAATAAGTCCAAGGCAACTTCAAGACTTTTTGTACTTTTTTTTTTTAATGTAATTAAATTTCAAAAGTTCTTCTTAGTCCTCCCCATACTGAAGCAAGATATTAGCGGGAGCTCTTGTGTGATTTAAGAAAATATCCTTCTACTCTTAGAACAAATTGCTGACTTTGGAAAAAAGAAAAAAGTCTCTTAACTAGTTGAAAATTCCACAGCTCAAAAGGTAGAGGGAATATTAAGTGTTCTGTAAAAAGAAATCTCCATTAATAGCTCAGAGAAAAAAAGGGCTTCGATGTCTGAGCTCCAGAGGACATTATTTTAAGAATTTTAGTCGATTCATATTCTATTTTATAGGTATGGAGCAAGTTACTACAAGTAACAGCAAATCCCCTCCAACTGACATACTGTATTAAGAAAATAATGTGGTTGGGTATATAAAATAGAATTATCTTTGTTCTGGCTTTTTTAAAGAGACTCTGTTACCGATTAAAAGCGGAATTTACCTGTATCTGGGCACCACAACCTGAACATGTTATATAATTAATTTTCACTATTCAGAGGAAACTCACCCATCCATCCATGTCTCTATGCATTATTCTGTGGAGAAATCACCTTGAAAAACATTTCTAGCCAAGGCCTTCTTGAGTAGGGGCAGATGATTCATATAGCATTTACTTCCTTAGCTCAGGCATGAGAATGTGCTTAGCTGAGAAAGCCCCTCCTATCCTCCTCCAGATGAAGAAAAAAAAATCCCATGAAGACTCCTGGGATGTATGACATCATTTTGGCATAGGCCAGTGTCCTCCAAACTGCGGCCTATGAGCCGAATCCGGTCTTTTGCTTACCTTTATCCGGCCCTCAGAGCACCACTCCTCCCACTGATACCAGCAATAGGGCACTATCCCCCCACCAATACCAGCAATGGGGCACTATCCCCTCCACTGATACCAGCAATGGGGCACTATCCCCTCCACTGATACCAGCAATGGGGCACTATTCCTCCCACTGATGCCAGCAATGGGGCACTATCCCTCCCACTGATACCAGCAATGGGGCACCATTCCTCCAACTGATGCCAGCAATGAGGTACTATCCCTCCCACTGATATCAGCAATGGGGAACTATCCCTCCCAATGACACCAACAATGGAGAACTATCCCTCCCAATCACACCAACAATGGAGCACTATTCCTCCAAAACTAGTGACAGGGCACTATTCCCTCTCCTACTGTCAGAAACCATGAAATCAGACCGATACAGAAATACAGTTAAATCATACTTGTTTAATAATAAAAGTAAAAAGAACAAATGTAGTCAAAACATTGCCAAAGTTTCGTAACCGGAACGGATAGTCAGCCAAGCCAAAAGTCAGGAATCAATGTAGTGGAACAGCAAGCAGGATCTGGAGCCAGAGGGATGTCAGCAAAGCCAGTCTTTAAACAGGAACGCAGGAGGTAGTTTCTTGTGATGTGACCAAGGCGAAGGCAGAGCTCCTCTGGACTGGACGGCTTAAGTAGGCAGGACTGATGAGCAGGATCATCAACAGCTGAGTAACTGTGGAGAGAGATGGGAGCTGGCAATCAGCCAACAGCTGAGCGGCCAGCTCAGAGAAGGAAGAGCTGAGCCCAGCCCTGACACCTACTGACCAGAGGTGCTATGTCTTTTTTCTTTTTTAATCCCACTGGGCACAAAGTCAGAAGCATTGTTTACTCTCACTGACTCTGGGCATTTGCTACTCTCGGGGGACCACAGTCCGACCCCCCAATGTCTGAAGGACAATAACCTGGCTCTTTGTTTAGAAAGTTTGGAGACCCCTGGCCTAGGCCAGAAAACAGGGAGCAACTAAAGAAATTTAAAAAAAAAGTTTAAAACATGTAAATATATTATACCTTCCTATCTATTTACTAATGCCAGCAGCATAAGGATTAACCACTTCAGCCCCTGAAGGTTTTACCCCCTTCCTGACCAGAGCACTTTTTACAATTTGGCACTGTGCTGCTTTAACTGGTAATTGCGCGGTCATGCAATGCTGTATCCAAATTAAATTTGCGCCCTTTTTTTCCCACAAATAGAGCTTTCTTTTGGTGGTATTTGATCACCTCTACGGGTTTTCATTTTTTTGTGATATAAATGAAAAAAGACCGAAAATTTTGAAAAAAAAATATTTTCTACTTTTTGTTTTAAAAAAAATACAATAAACTCAATTTTAGTAATACGTTTAGGCAAAATGCATTCAGCCACATGTCTCGGGTAAAAAAAAAATTCAATAAGCGTAGGTTTATTGGTTTGCGCAAAAGTTATAGCGTCTACAAACTAGTGTACATTTTCTGGAATTTACGCAGCTCTTAGTTTATGACTGCCTCTCTCATTTCTTGAGGTGCTATAATGGCAAGGCAGTACAAACATTACTGCATATCTATGACAGTATCCCCCTCTTACGAGGCCTCCCTCTCCCCTGCCTGGGCCTAGGCTTAGAGTAAAACTTCAGATGAAACCTCCTCAACAGACAAGGTGCAAAGACCTCAGATGCAATGCAATGATCCAGGACCTCTCCTCAGGACCAAACCCTTTCCAATGCATGAGGTACTGAAGAATGCCTCTACACAGCCAGGAATCCAGAATTTGACTACTCCTGATTATCCTTAGAGACCGGGGCGGTGGTAGGGAGAGGACGAGAGAACTTTTTGAGGACTAAAGGCTTCAGAAGGGCAACATGGAAGGAGTTAGAGATTTTGAGGCTTTTAGGAATCTGGAGTTTGAAACAAACCGGATTCAGTTTAGAGGTTATAGTGTACGGACCAATGAATCTTGGGGCAAACTTCAGAGAAGGAGCCCGGAGCTTGATGTTCCTGGTGGAGAGCCAGACTTTGTCCCCTGGCTGTAGAGAAGGCGGTTTATGCCTGCGACGGTCGGCAAAGCCTTTGAAATTGTCAGCAGCTGCCTGGAGGAATTCATGAACGTCACCCCAAATAGAATTGAAACAGGTCATGGGAAGAGGGAGTTGAGGGTGTTTTCCATAAACTTTGAAAAAGGGTGTCTTCTGCGAACTGGTATTTACATGATTGTTGTGAGAGAATTCTGCCCACGGGAGTAGAGAGGACCAATCATCATGATGAGCAGAGACAAAGGTGTGAAGAAAGACCTCTAACTCCTGATTAAATCTCTCAGTCTGTCCATTGGATTGAGGATGGTAAGAAGAGGAAAAATCCAAGACAATATTAAGGGATTTGCAAAAGGCTCTCCAAAAACGAGACATAAATTGAATGCCCCTGCCAGAAGCAATATGAGAAGTAACCCCATGGAAGCGGAACATTTCTCAAACAAAAATGGGAACCAAGGCAGGAGCAGAGGGAAGACCAGGAAGAGGAACAAAATGAGCCATCTTGGAGAACTGATCGATTACCACCCAAATTACCATATTATTCTCTGACAGTGGGAGATTGGTGATAAAATCCATGGCAATGTAAGACAGGGCTCCTTAGGAATGGGCAAGGGCATGAGAAGACTAGCAGGGGCTTGTGTGGAGGATTTAGACTGAGCACAGACATAACAAGCCTTAATTTTGACATCCGAGTGGAGATTAGGCCACCAGTAGTGATGACTGATGAGCAGGAAGGATCGGAGGAACCCAGCATGACCTGCCACCTTGGAATTATGTCCCCAACAAAGGATCTTAGCTCTTACCTCAGTGGGGACGAAGGTCTTGCCAAGAGGAATTTTTGACTCCAGGGTGGTAGAATGGGCAACAATGCATGAGGTCGGAATGATCGGCTCAGGTTCAGGGGTGGACTCCTCGTCCAAAGTGTCAAATGACCTAGAGAGTGCATCAGCCCGACCGTTGCAGGGACCAGGTTTGTACACATCCGTAAAATTAAAACGGGAAAAGAAAGGGCTCCACCTGGCCTGTCTGGGATTCAGACGTTTAGCATTCTGTAGGTACTGTAAATTCTTGTGATCAGTAAAAATCGTTATGGAGTGAGGGGAACCCTCCAAGAGATTACGCCACTCCTCTAACCCTAATTTAATTGCAAGAAGTTCCCGATCACCGATAGCATAGTTTCTGTATGCCTGAGAAATTTTTTTGGAGAAGAACGCACATGGTTGACGTCTCTTCTTAAAGGATTGAAGAAGCACAGCTTCCACCCCCATTGAAGAAGCATCCACTTCAATAAAAAAATGGGTCCCCAGGATTAGGTCTCCTCAAGGGGGGTCCAGAAACAAAGGCCTGTTTCAGGTTGTGAAATGCAGAGACAGCTTCAGGAGGCCAGTCCTTGGCATTCGCACCCTTCTTGGTCAAAGCGATAATAGGCGCAGCAATGGAAGAGTAATTCCTTATGAACTGCCTATAATAATTTGTGAACCCAAGAAAGCGCTGTGTGGCCTTGAGGCTAGCAGGAAGATGCCAGTTGGTAATGGCCAAGACCTTTCCAGGATCCATACGAAGACCCAAACTTGAGACAAAGCATCCCAGAAACAGGATCTCAGAACATTCAAAGGAACATTTCTCTAGTTTGGCACACAGATTATTCTCTATAAGGCACTGAAGTACAGTATGGACATGGTTTCTGTGGACAAGCAGATTTTCCTAAAAGATGAGAATGTCATCCAGATAGATGAACAAACTGGTACAGCAGATCCCTGAAGGTTTCATTGACAACGTTTTGGAACAGTGGAAGCTGGGGCATTACACAAACCAAAAGGCATAACCAGGTATTAGTAATGCCTGTCTCTAGTGTAAAACGCGGTTTTCCATTCGTCACCTTCTCATATCCGAATCAGATTGTATGCACCTCTGAGATCCAACTTGGTGAAATGGAGGCACCCTTCAACCTGTTGAATAGCTTAGATATTAAGGGTAAGGGGTATCGATTTTTGATAGCCACCACGTTTAAACCTCGATAGTCGACGCAGGGTCTGAAGGTACCATCCTTTTTGGCAGTGGAAAGAACCCTGCACTTGCAGGCGATGAGGATTTCCGGATGAAACCTCTCTCTAGATTCATACGCATACACTGACATGGCCTGGGTCTATGGGATGGACAGAGGGTAGGTACGACCCCTGGGCAGAATTGCTCCAGGGACAAGGTCAAGACCTGTGGGGAGGAAGCACCTCAGCTTATTTCTTACAGAACACATCCCGGTAATTGCTGTATGCAGCGGAAAAATCAGAAGATACAGACGTGGTAGCAACCGGAAGTCTCTCCTTGGGGGCTACCTTGAGAAGGCAGGACGAGAAACATGAGGGGCCCCAAGCCAGGATCTTCCCAGAGACCCAGTCCACATGTGGAGAATGTAGCTGTAGCCAAGGAAGGCCCAATACAATGGGGGCAGAGGCCTTGGGTAGATTGTGGAAGGATATCCACCCCTGGTGGAGTATCCCTACCGACATCTTAATAGGTAGAGTCTGGAAGTGGATAGGGCCCCCTGGGAGAACAGTGCCGTCAATTGCCAAGACTACCAGTGGCGTAGTGAGGGGTGAAAGGGTAAGCTTCATGGAAGAAGCAGTTCTCCAAACCATAAAATTACCAGCAGCCACGGAATCTAGATATGCAAAGATCGATTGAGGAGAAGCGCCTAGATCAAGGGTCTTCAAACTATGGCCCTCCAGTTGTTCAGGAACTACAATTCCCATCATGCCTAGTCATGTCTGTGAATGTCAGAGTTTTACAATGCCTCATGGGATGTGTAGTTCCACAACAGCTGGAGGGCCGTAGTTTGAGGATCCCTGCCCTACATGAAGGAACACCTTCCAGATGTATTAGACCCGAGCGTTTCCAAAGTGAACAGGAGTCACAAAAATGACCCTTGCCCCCACAATAGAGATACAAGCCCAGAGTTCTGCACCTAGCACATTCTTTGGGGGTTAGCCTGGTCTGGCCCAGCTGCATAGGTACCCCAGCAGGCAGAAGATGCTCCACGGGATGAAGTGAGGGGAGCTCAGACTGGCTAGGGCCCTGGGAGTGCTGGCGTCTTTTTTCTAGGGACCTCTCCTGAAAATGAATGTCAATCTGGTTACACAAGGAAATGACATCCTCCAGACCGGCGGGGATAGCTCTTCCCGCTAATTTATTTTTCACTCAGACAGGGAGGCCATGTAAAAAGGTTGCAACCAGGGCCTCATTGTTCCAGCTCAACTCAGCTGTGAGGATGCAAAACTGAAGAGCATATTGTCCCACTGAAGAAGATTTTTGGCGAAGACGTAAAAGGGCACTGGCTGCTGAAGAAACCCGAGCCAGCTCCTCGAAGATGTTTCGAAAGAGCTTCAAGAAGTCGGACAGGCTGTAAACCACAGAATCACTCTTTTCCCACAGGGGGACAGCCCGAGCTAAAGCTTCACCGGAGAAAAGGGAAACAATATAGGCTACCAGAAAGTTTTGAGGCTGGAACTCAAAATTAATGGTGCATTGGCTGAGGAAATCCCTGCAGGCCTTGAAGTCCCCAAAGAAACGGGAAAGAGCTGGCAGTAGTAGTGAATGTGTGGCTGCGACTGCGACAGGTGAATAGGTGCAGCCGCCGATTGTACTTGAGGTTGCTGACTCGGGGTTCCCATGGAGGCCTGAAGCTGCTCGAAGCAGAACGCCAGATCCTGGAGGAATCGCATCACCGGAGTCTAGTTCAATTCTTGGGTCTCAAGTCTGTGGTCTATGCCCTGCAATGGATCATCTGCAGGTAGCGGCACATCAGTTGGGTCCATGGCTGATCAAACTGTCAGGTCACCTGAGTCCAGGTGGGGTATGCTCACCATTAGAATACTGCCCTGCATCGATCCACTTCTATGATGGGCATACATGCCCTTTTTTTTTAACTGTGATGGTGAAATCACCTCCTACAGCGCTGGAGTTGCTGATTTACATATCGTGAGTGCAAACTCTGTTGCTGTCAAGATAAATAAATCAGTGCTGCAGCTGAATGGCACACCTGAAAAGCAAGCAATGGTAACAATAAAACATTAACTCAATAAAACAACAACAATCTGTGCCAAAAAAGAGTAAAGAATATATGCTGAAGCATGGGGCAATCCACCCTAATGTTAGGGACAAATCGCCCCTCCACCTCTGCCCCCATGCTTCGGCATATATGCTCTTCTTTTAACTGTAGTGGTGAAATCATCTCCTACAGCACTGGAGTCGCTGATTTACGTATCGTGAGAGCAAATGCTCTTGCTGTCAAGGTAAATAAACCAGTGCTGCAGCTGAATGGCGTAAAAGAAAATAAAACAATAAACAATAACAATAAAACACAATAAAACACAGTAAACAGTAAAATATAAAAGAATTACATACCTGAAAAGCAAACATGATAAAACATAATAACAATAAAAGTATTTTTGGCTTTTTTATTTTATATTTTTTAAATTTTTTATAACACTTTTTTTTGATAACTGTAACGGTTCCAGGTTTGGGTCTCTCAAAATGTGATAACATCTTTGGAGACCCTGTGAAAGTGTACCCTAGACTGTGCCGTGCTGTACCCTACGCTAATACTCCACTAGTGTGTGGTAGTGTTCAAAACATTCACCGATGCAAAGACCAGGTTGGCCAGGACAGGAGGGACAATAATAGCGGGTGTCATGCCTATATCCGCGCTTGCTACAGACATGACATCTTCTTTGCAGTATTCGTTGGGTAGGGGTACCAGGGAGGACATATGGAAAATGCCTCTCATGCAGTCGGCTCGCTGCATTTGTATTGGGAAGTTGGGCCACAGCACCATCTGGAAACGGACTGTGATGATCTCTTCCTGGAATTTAAGGAAGGATCCAGTTCGTCCTGATGCTTTCTAAAGCAATTAAGTGTTCAGCAGAGCCAATTGGAATAAGTATACAGACACTTTTTTGTACCAGCGTCTGGCCTTACAGGCAATTAAGTATGGCGCCATCAGCTGGTTGTTGAGGTCCACCCCTCCCATATTAAGGTTGTATTCATGGACACAGAGGGGTTTCTTCACAACACCAGTCACCGTTGGAATTTGGACCGTCGTATCTGCGTAAAGGGAGGACAGAACGAAAACATTCAGATTATCCCTCCACTTCACTGTGAGCAAATTATTACACTTCAAGCAGGCTCTCTCCCCCAGTCTAAATCGGGACTCTACAAGCCGCTGGGGTAAGCCTCGGTGATTAGATCGCACGGTGCCACATGCGCCAATTCCATGATCAAACGAGTGACTAAAAAGTGGCGCGTTTGTGTAATAATTGTCCACGTACAAGTAGTACTCCTTTCTGAATAAGGGTGACACCAAGTCCCAGACAATCTTGCCAGCGCTCCTTATGTAGTCTGGGAAGTTCTCAGGCTCCACGTGACTATCTTTTCCCTCATAAACCATAAAACTATATGTATAGCCTGTTGCCCTGTCACAGAGTTTATACATCTTGACCCCATATCTGGCACGCTTGCTGGGAAGATACTGTTTGAAAGACAAGCAGCCAGACAACTTGATCAGGAGTAAACAAGGCTGCAAACTGTTGGTTGAAGTGGTTTACGAGGGGCCGAATTTTGCGTAGCCAATTGTATTCAGGGTCACCCCGATAGAGTTCATTGTCATTAAAATACATGAACCGCAAGATCTGCTCGTACCTAGCACTGGTCGTGGATGCAGAGAACACGGGCATATGGTTAATTGGGTCAGTGGACCAATATGACCGCAACTCACTGTTTTTAGTTATGCCCATGAGGAGGGATAGGCCCGGGAAGGTCTTAAATTCAGAAATCGGTTTACAATCTTTGGCAAGGGTCAATTGGGGATTAGCGGCGATGAATTGACCAGCATACAAATTGCTTTGGTCCACAATAGATCTATAAAGATCTTCCGTGAAAAACAGAAAATACTGCTATCTACCGGTTCGTATTCTGAGCCTGAATCTGACAGATGGGTGACTTCCTCTTCACTCTCATCTGTCATACTCAGAAATGTTTAGGCCTCTTCACTAGTGTACCTTTGATTGGACATTGTGGCCTCTAAATTTACATGTACAACTAGGCAGGCAAAAAGAGCAACTGGTTGTCAGCGACTGCTTCAATCACTACCAAAAAAACTGTTAGCATTCGCAGGGATCAGGCCTGACTCTGTGAATGCAGCAGTTATATGTGTTTTGTAAGTGACAGTGATGGATTGATATTCAAAAAAGCAGGGGGAGAGGTCCCCAAAGGTATTCTTCAGAAAGGATACAAAAATGTAAAGGACTGATAATCTTTATTCATAATCCATCTCTACCTAGACAAAAATAGAAACACCTCTGATGACAAACATCTAGAAAAATAGTATAATTTAATTAACAAATACCCTCCTCCAAACACATTTAATAAAATTAAGACAAGAAAGTTTTAATGGAACACCGGTGTCCACAACAGAAACAGTCGTACACTTCAGTCACCCATCCCATACATACGAATCAACCTAGTTATTATATGTTCACTGCAAATTGGCTTATTGGGTCTATTGAGACAAGAGTCACAATTCGCTAGATTGAAATCGCCAGCAGTGACTTAATATGGGAAGTTCATGGGTTCCGTTGTCAGTTTAATTTCACTCAGGCATATTAGAAGGCAATGTGGTAAGGAATTCAATTTCAGGTTGCTCAGCAGGGGAGCATCAGTTCGATAGTTAATCCTATGTGTGAATGTGGATCGCAGTTAAATTGATCAGGGATAACATCGGTCAAGGAAAACAATAACGTTATTAAAGCAAAGGGTTCAACCGATACAGCTCACCGTTCTGACGTCTTGCTCCGTGTATTTGTATTCCCTACACGTTTAAAATTCATACAGACGATCCACTCGCTCAGCGGTAAAGTCCATAAATCACAGGTAAACTCATCAATGGGAAATTGGACAGAGCCTCTTTCCATTTTAAAGATGGATAATAGTCCTTTTCAGACGTTCCTCCAAGTTGCTCCCAGTTGAATGATCTAAGTTAATATCTCACGAAACCCTGCAACCGCTGCAAAATTGTCCAAACCAAGCCGGCCCGATTGGCTCATAAAGTGCTGAGTGCTAGGCAGATATGCTGAACGGAAATTCAGGATGAGTAGACTGGGTTCGCCATGTAAGTGGACAAGTCGATGCTCACATCGCTGGAGACATATGAGTGTGTCTTACTTGCTTACATGTTTCGCTTGTAAACCGAGCTTCCTCAGAGCATGCGCAGTTGTTAAGGGTGTATCCTTAAATATCGGAGGACTTAATTAGTTAAGTAGATATCAGTATTAACACCTTATCCAAACTGCATTAAGTTGACATCCAGTCTCATCTCATACACACAATAGACTTTCACCCTGTGTGGTCACCCACTGCCAAGATATATATAAAATGCACCCATGCAACAGTAGTTAAAACATTTAGCCATACCTGGTGGACAAAGTTACAGAGTACGATATAAGGTACCATAGATGAAAGTATCCCACACCGTGTCCAAAAGGAAACGATGTTTATAGCCTAGAGTGGATATTAATTAGATTATTACTGCTCTAAAAAGACAGACAAGTTACACTCATTATTTAACCCTGTAGGCTGCATGCTTCTCAAATTAAATATCCACATTGTTTCCTTCTGGTACAGTATCTTGTCAAAATCACCTCTCTTTGGAGGTAGATTGAGTTTATAGATCCCTTTGTATTTAAGGCCAGCTGGTTTTCCGCCATGAAACTTCAGGAAATGTAAAGATAGTGGACGCTCGTCCTCCTTTTTAATTATACTCTGGATATGCTCACCAGTTCTTATTTTAAGCTGTCCTTTTGTTTTTCCCACATAATTTAAGCCACAAGGGCTTAAACGGCAGGCTGTCTCCCAGGGGCACGCTTCCTCAATATATGCTTCATGCACAGCATGGCTTGTCAGTTTTTGCCAGCTTCAAGCAGCATTTAATCCCATTAAGGGTTCCCCTTTTTTGTGATATACACTTTATATCTTTGCTCTGTTGGCCGCCTTTATTCTTGCAGTGAAGCCGTTACTTGCCCCTGCTATTTACTATGCTACTTTAGCGATGATTTTGAATTGTGAATATCCATCGCCTACACTAAACTTTTGAGATATATATACCGTATTTATCGGCGTATAACACGCACCGGCGTATAACACGCACCTCAATTTAGGAGGGAATTTTAAGGAAAAAAACTTTTAGGAGGGAAGTTGAAGGGAAAAAAACTTACATTTAAATGCCCATCATTGCAGCCTTCTCAGTGCAGCCTTGCCCCAGTCCAGCCTTGCCCAGTGCAGCCATGTCAGTGCAGCCTTGCCAGTGCAGCCATGTCAGTGCAGCCTTGCCAGTGCAGCCTTGCCAGTGCAGCCATGTCAGTGCAGCCTTGCTAGTGCAGCCATGTCAGTGCAGCCATGTCAGTGCAGCCTTGCTAGTGCAGCCATGTCAGTGCAGCCATGTCAGTGCAGCCTTCCCCAGTGTCCAGTCCAGCCTTGCCCCAGTCCTGCCTTGCCCCAGTGCAGTCTTGCTGAAGCCTGTGAGCTTCAAAATCGCCGACCGCGATTTGAAAATGGCGCCGCCGGCGCCGAAATACACAGAGCCGGTCCTCGGCTCTTCTCGGCGGCTCTCGTTTACTTTCGGTTCCACTCGGACGGTGAGCGGAGCTATCCGAAACTAGCCGAGTATACTCGGCTAGGTTCGGGCAGCGCTCGAGTGAAACCGAAAGCCGCCGAGAAGAGCCGAGGACCGGCACTGTGTATTTCGGCGCCGGCGGCGCCATTTTCAAATCGCGGTCAGCGATTTTTTAGTTCTGACAGGTCAGGATCGCAGGGGATCCGGGTTATAACACGCACCCGCGATTTTCTCCTGATTTTAAGGGGAAAAAAGTGTGTGTTATACGCCGATAAATACGGTATATATCAGTATACTCCAACTCAAGATAGTGAGATTTTTCTCTTATCTGTTGCGTCTTTGAACCCTGGTCATGTCCTGAAGAAGCCTAACGGCGAAACACATAGACGCACAAGGGCTCACTGTACAATATTATAATGCATATGTGTGATGGTTTTTATCTTCATTATTTTGTGTATATTTTGTAAAATTTTTTCAATAAATATGATGATTTTTTTTTGCAATATTCCTTTCTCCATTGTTTCCTGGCCCATAAAGTCCAGTTTTGGTAGTACTGTCAGTATTCCCCCTTTCTTTCCCCTATATTACGGATGCCTTCTCTCTATCCATAATAAGTCCCGTTTGCAGTTTGCGAGAAGCCATGTGGGGGACGCAGCAAACATGTGGAAGAAGGTGCTCTGATCGGATGAGACCAAAATTGAACTTTTTGGCCTAAAAGCAAAACGCTATGTGTGGCGGAAAACTAACACTGGACATCACCCTGAACACACCATCATGTTGTGGAGATGCTTTTCTTCAGCAGGGACAGGTAAGCTGGTCAGAGTTGATGGGAAGATGGATGGAGCCAAATACAGGGCAATCTTATGCCCCGTACACACGGTCGGACATTGATCGGACATTCCGACAACAAAATCCTAGGATTTTTTCCTACGGATGTTGGCTCAAACTTGTTTTGCCTACACACGGTCGCACAAAGTTGTCGGAATTTCCGATCGCCAAGAACGCGGTGACGTCAAGCACGTACGACGAGACTAGAAAAGGCCGGTTCAGAACCAAGCGCGGCACCCTTTGGGCTCCTTTTGCTAATCTCGTGTTAGTAAAAGTTTGGTGAGAGACGATTCGCGCTTTTTCAGACTCGTGGCTTTCAGATCGTTTTCTTACGTTCAGTTTGTGCTTGTGGGTTTGTATCTGCTCTTCAGTGCGTGCAGTCAGTTCGTATCGGAGTTTTCTGTGCAATCTTGTCCGCTCGTTGCTGTTTTTCAGGTTGCTCTTCACAGGCCTTGCTGTTCTTCAGTGCGTTCTGTTACTTCGTTCTGAGCAGCCGACCGTTTTCTAGCCATGTTTCGTATGCGTACTCCTCGTAGAGTTCGTGCTGTGTGGGGGCTTGGTGTTGGGGTCCTGACCTTGACACAAGTCCAGTCCATGAACAGGGTGGGGAGGAGTTCATGGACCAAGAATTGGTTGCTTCAGCGTGACCAGTTCTGTCATATGCCTTTGCTCCGTGAGATCCGTGAGAATAATCCTGATGATTTCAGGAACTTTCTCAGGATGACGGACCCCGTGTTTCACCGTTTGTTGGCTTCGCTGACCCCCTATATCAGCAGGCAGGATACCTGCATGAGGCAAGCCATCACTCCGGAGCAGAGGTTGGTCGCTACCTTGCGGTATTTGGCCACAGGGAGAAGTCTGCAGGACCTCAAGTTCTCGACAGGCATCTCCCCCCAGGCTCTTCTTTGTGGACATTTACTGCTTGTGTTTGTTTTAGCTGACCCTGACAGAAATGTGTGGAGTCCAGAAAATGTCGTGATTGTGTAACCTTATGCAAAGCACTGTTGGCTGTTATTTACTAAATGCAAAGACACTTTTCACTACAAGTGCACTTGCAACTGCACTGAAACTGCACTTGTAGTGCAAAGTGGATTTCCCCTTAGGAAATTACCCCCATTTTCTCATCAAACAACAATTACATCACCCCAAAAGTGTTGTAGTGTTGAGACAATAATCCACACATTCTTGATGAACAATCTTTTTAATACCTGCACAATCACATGTGCATTTACCAAAGGTTTTTCTGACAAACCGACATGTTTGTTGTATAACAATTTTTGTGGTGTCATTATCCAAAATCAAAATGTGCATTTTATAGAAAACAGGCCTGTGTAAAACCCACAAGAAAGACACAAATCTTGATCTTACAAATGTCACATTTGGTAGAACTTGAAGGCAATATCAGACATGAGTATTTAGGAACTGTGTTTGATATTGCGTTCAGATGGGGGGAAATCACCCCTGGAAAAGCCAAATTTGGAAGATGCACACAAATTGCCCAATGTCAACATGTGCTATCTGCCATCAGGGGGGATCAAGGGACGTGTTTTGGGGGAGAAAGCCCTTCCTCACCGCTACTTTATTATTGAGGAAGGGGTTGCACCCCCAAAACGCGTCCATTGATCTCCCGTGATGGCAGATAGCACATGTTGACACACTGTGTGCATCCTCCAAATTTGGCTTTGGGAAAAATCACAAAAACATTTCGCACATTGTAGCACACAAAAGAAGAAAGTGATTTGGAGGGGTTTTAAACTCGCCCCAAAACATCAATGATGTTTTTATATTTTGGAATAACATCATTGATGTTTTGCTTGATGTTTTCCAATTGTAAATTACACCCCATGATCTCCCCGATCACAATCTGGGCACTTTCTGATGTGAAAGGATCTTCATCCACAACATCACGATCACCTAAAAAGAAAGGAAACCCAAAATAAATTAGGTTTGCCAAAAAATGCCGCCATCCATCTCTTATCTGAGCCTGTGGTCGCAGACACTCACCTGTTGTGGTGACTACTTCCACCACGTCTTCTTCCTCCTGCTCAGCTTGTGTTGGGGGGATTTCCCCTTCTTCCAGAGGGGGGGGGCTCTGGTCTCCTCAGATGAGGGGTGTCCTCCGAGTCTTTTCTCCCCTATGTAAAACAAAAATGGTATACTTAGCACACAGATATTTGATGGCAGAACTATAGAAATAGGAAACATTGCTTGGAAGTGGGGTACAATGATCTATTTTAGCAGAGTTCCAAGATGTAGCTTTTTTAGTGTCCTTTGTCAAGCTGCAATACTTTACCTGTTTGGTACAAGCTTCACAGATGTAGACCCCCCTATAGTATACACTGGAGCACCTGTGTGCCCCCCCTAATAAAAAGGGTGTTCTGGGGTCCCACACTAGTGCTCCAGTGTCCAGATGTGAAAACAGCTGCTCAGTGTCCTCTCCTTACACACAATCTAGTTTGCATTTCATTCTAGTAACAAACCCATCTACACAACCCAATTCTTTGAAGACAAGTATAGGGCGTCAAAATGGTGGCCAAATGCATATGGCCTAAACAATGGTATTTTATCGTCCGAAATAAAAATGTGTGATCCGAACGAATAATGTGCCCATGAACATGAAAGTTGCCATTTTAAACTGTACAACAGTTCCTAAAAGCACATGGAGCAGCACGAACGTAATAAACACAAGAACAATAGGAACACAGCACAACTACTTACTTTTTTGCAGCACTCTCCGGATCTTTCTGTACTGCTCATGTTCTCGTAATTTCAGGTCCGACCACCGCTTCCTGAGCTGATCTTTCGATCGTCGTACCCTGAATTTCCAGTGCAGACTCCTGACCACTTTCGCCATGATCTTGGCCTTTCGGACATTGGGGTTGGGGTAAGGCCCATACTTTCCATCATAGTCGGCCTTCTTCAGGATGTCCACCATCTCCAACATCTCCCCAAAGGACATATTTGAGTCCTTTAATCTCCTTCTGGATTGGGACGTTTCAGGCTCCGGCCTTTCCTCCCCCTCCTCCTCGTTGCTGTACTTAGCACTATCCTGCTGTCTCTCCGCCATGTGCTCTTCCTCCACTGCGCCGAACGAAAAGGGGCGGGAAATAGAATAGAAAGAACGTCAGGGGCGGGCGGAGTTATACGCATGCGCAGTGTGTATAAATCGTAACACGCGCGCATCTTACGTACGATCTGTGAGCGGAGGAAGGAGCATCGAAGACGCCGATCGTGCTAACGAAGGTAGGATCTAAACTTGGGCCTATACTGCTTCGAAATTGAAGCCTATATTGTAACAAGATTAGGGGAGTTTGGCCTGACATTAGGGTTTGTCTTGTGTTGTGTCTTGCAGAGAAAATGGATGGGTTCAACGACCACAATTTCCTGCCCCTGTTCATAGACAAGTACAGGGAGCTGCCCTGTCTGTGGCAAGTGAGACACCCCCACTATAATCACAAACAGAAGAGGCAGGCAGCGCTGGAGAAACTGCTGGAGTTGGTGAAGCCGGTGGTCCCCACAGCAACCATCCCTTATTTAAAAGCTAAAATTGGTGGGCTGAGGAGCACTTATCTTAGGGAGCGCAAGAAGGTCACAGATTCCCAGAGGTCCGGAGCTGCAGCAGATGACGTTTATGTCCCCAGGCTGTGGTACTACGAGAGACTGCGATTTCTGTCAGACCACACTGAAGTCAGGGAATCCCTCTCTACTCTTCCTTCCACTCTTCCTTCCACAGCAGCTGAGGCTTCCGATGTCCAACCTGGGCCTTCCAGCCAGGAAGAAGTGGAGGAGCCCAGCTGGAGTCAGGTATAGCATTGTTCTACTGATTTCTGAGCAATAAATAAATGATGTTTACTAGATGTTATTATTGATCACTAATTGCTGATTTCATAAAGTGTTTTACATATCAATAGACAGTAGTGGGCACCCAAAATTGGGACAAGAATGAAAACTGCTGGGCTCAGAAGGATAGTCTGTTATATTTGTTAACATTCAATTTGCAGCAGTCAGGAGGTGAAAATTGTGTGTGATTGATGAAAACAATACTAAAACTATGTCCCTTTTTCATACACAGGAAGACCTCAGCCAGGAGGAGGCTGTGGAATGTGGCAGTCAGGAGGAGGCGGGGATTAGTGGCAGCCAGGAGGAGGCGGGGATTAGTGGCAGCCAGGAGGAGGCGGGGATTAGTGGCAGCCAGGAGGAGGCGGGGCTAAGTGTCAGCCAAGAGAAGCCTGGGACAAGTCGCAGCCTGACTGAGTCTCAGGTTCCTCCCCTCCGCCTGCCATATAAAAGGGCCAGGAAGGCCACTCCCAGTCCTGTGCAGGATTCAGTGTACAGGCTGATCCAGGAGGCTTCGGCGTCCCTCAGAGCCTTCCCCAGTCCTGAAGAGGCCTTTGCCTGCATGGCTGCCACCAAATTGCTGGGCATGCAGGAGGGCCAACGCAAGATCTCTGAGGACCTGATTTATAAAGTCCTTCGTAAGGGGGAGAGTGGGGAACTGACACACAAGACGGATGTCATGGAGAGGGACCATCATCCTCCTCCTCCTCCTCCTCCTCCTGCTGCCACAACTCCACCACCACAGCCAAAGCCTGTAAGGAAGTGTGGAAGGAAGACCAAAGAGTGATGACCTGGGTTCAGTCTGGTCTGACAAAAGCTGCAGTCTCTCGTATGACCACAGCCTGGGGACACAGATGTCATCTGCTGCTTTCCGGATCTCTGGGACTTCTGGACCAGACTGCCCTCCCTTAGATAAGGACTCCTCAGGCCACCAATTTTGCTTTTAAATAATTGATGTCTGCCCTGGGGGTCCAAGGCTTCACCCACTTCTGCAGTTTCTCCAGCGTTGCATCCCTCTTTGTTTATAGTTGTGACCCCTTAATAAAATATTTTTAGGGAAATTCTACTCTCCTGTGTGTGTTTTCATCCAAAAAGGACAGTTTGTTGGTGACGATTCAGGTACATTTCTAAAGTACAATGTGAAATTAACAAGGGACAACAACACCAAACAATCTCCTCCTACAGATTAAATAGAACAACATATCAATGGTGTTGTGGGAACTTGTCACAAAAAACACACAAACATTTTCGGGAGTACTAATCAAAATCACCAAAAAAAAATAAAAAGAGAAACACAAAAAAAGATTCTACATTAAAGTAAAAAAAAAAAAAAATATGTTGTCAGATGTGAGAAATCAAAATATATTGAGGGAATCCCGATAAATAGTAACGAAAAAAGTTTGTGAGAAGTGTGTGTGAATATGAGCATCAAAACGACTTAATTCTTGTCACATTATAAAGAAGAAGAGAGTGCGCTGTATTAAACCATTTTTTACATTGCAGCGTGACGAAAGTGCTTTATCCATTACGAACGCTAAGTTTACCAGAACGAGCTGTCCCGTGTCGGAATTTCTTCTGAGCATGCGTGGCACTTTGTGCGTCGGAACAAGCCACACACGGTCGGAATTGACGCGATCGGATTTTGTTGTCGGAAAATTTTATCTCCTGCTGTCCAACTTTGTGTGTCGGAAAATCCGATGGAAAATGTCCGATGGCGCCCACACACGGTCGGAATTTCCGACAACACGCTCCGATCGAACATTTTCCATCGGAAAATCCGACCGTGTGTATGGGGCATAAGAAGTAAACCTGTTAGAGTCTGCAAAAGACTTGAGAATGGGGCAGAGGTTCACCTTCCAGCAGGACAACGACCCTAAACATACAGCCAGAGCTACGACCGAATGTCTGTTTTTTTTTGGCATGCTAGTCTCATATCCAAAGTGAAGAGGTTACTCACAATACGAAAATTTTCGCATGACAAAATACAACATCAGAAGTGACGTAATGGGTTGAATAGTTTTGTATGTATTCTTTTGTTTCTGAGCATGCGTACTTTTGCTCTTACGATTTTTTTCATGCGAAAACCGTACTAATGAAACGAAAATCAGACGTTGAGTTCACATTTTATAGTCTGCACATCCAGCTTTTGTTTGACGAAAAAGCAAAATCGGCTGTCGAAATCACCGTACTAACGATCCGAAAATCGGCAGACAGCAAGTCTTACAAATTTTTCCATCTGATTTTCGTATCGTGTGCCCAGTCAAAGTCCAGCCCTAAATCCAATTAAGTACGTCATCGCGCCCGGGGATACACGTCACCGCTCACGGGCACTCCGGTGGCGGTGTCCAATGGGGCCGGTGCGCGCGACCCAGGCTCGGGGGGCGTCTACCTCCCCACCCATTGGTCGCGCCCGCGACCAATCGCGGGTGCGACCTCACTATATAAAGAGGCCGTGATTCAATTACATTCCCACGGCGTCCTCCTCACTTAGAACTCCGACCTCCGTCACACCATTCTGCACCTGGGACCCCATCAGGTAAGACATCCACACTCTGGACTCACGCTACTCCAGGGACATACTTCAACTTACTGTTTCTATTCTACCTCCTTTGCAGACTGGACTCTGCAAGCCTCCCCTGGCCTGGCACCATGGTCCAATCTCTTTAGTGTCTGAAACACCCGCTGGCCGGCATCACATTACCCCCCGGCCTGCAGCACCAGGGACCCGACCAACCCCAGGGGTCACTCAGCTGGGGTACCACACCCAGCCACACAGGACCCATGCCCAGACGTCCTCTGCTTCATTCCCCCCCCAGCTTCTCGCCTTTATACTACTGACGGGTCCGCTCAGGTATGCTACTTATGTTTTATTTACCTGTTAGTGGGGTGTTACACCCCTGGGGTCCCACCAATATCCATGTCCCACATATATGCATTTATATAATCCCCCCACCCTTTGCCTCTCCATTACTCTACCCTCTTTTCCACTTCTTGCTCCTTACAGATTGGAGCCCTCCCAGGACCATTCCACTTACTGGTGGCCTTTTTTGATGCCCTCTGTTGGGGATTTTCTCCCTGGTGGCCGCGCCTTGGGTGGGTACACGGACCTTGCGGGTTGTGGACCAGAAGCGGGACATACATCCAGTGGTGTTACTTTCCCCCCTGAACCCCTTTTCCTTTTTAATATGGATGCAGCATTAGACACATGCCCTCCAAGCAATACCACATGGTCAGTAATTACCGTGTCTTTTTATATATATTGTATACTCGCATCCTAAACCATCATCTTTCTTTATATATTTATTGTTATGTATATTGATTACAACTTCCGTACAATTGGTTTATGACTGTTATTATTATTTTTTGACTTATAGACACATCTTTTGTTTGCTGATTCCAATCTGATACCCCTGAGGCAGAGTATAACTCGAAACGCGTCGGGTACTCCCCGCATATGTGTTCCATGTGTATTGGAGTTCTAGGATTGTGAATTATTTTTTCATGTTTGTATTGCTATATTTTGTATGTATCACGCATGCTGCATATTTACCCCATGTACCACAGATCCACTTAAAGATCTATACTACTAATAAACACTTTATCATACAATTCTTACATCCTCCATACTCTTTATGACCTGTGAGTAGGTGTTTCCTTTTAAAGTCCCATTAGAGGATAATTTTCCATGAAGCTAGTTTAACTTGGGATGTGGGTTCACCTACCCCTTAGACCAAGCTAGCACCAACCCCTGCCTAATTAAGAATCTGTGGCAAGACTTGAAAATTGCTGTTCACAGACGCTCTCCATTTAATCTGACAGAGCTTTTGCAAAGAAGAATGAGCCAAAATGTAATTCTCTATATGTGCAAAGCTGGTAGAGACATCCCCAAAAGACTTGCAGTTGTAATTGCAGAGAAAGGTGGTTCTACAAAGTATTGACCAAGGGAGGCTACAAATACAAATGCACGCCATACTTTTTACATATTTATTTGTAAAAAAATTTGAAAACCATTTATCATTTTCCTTCCACTTCACAATTATATGCCACTTTGTGTTGGTCTATCGCATAAAATCCCAATAAAATACGTTTACGTTTTTGGTTGTAACGTGACAAAATGTGGAAAATTTTCAAGGGTATGAATACCTTCTCAAGGCACTGTATATGTGCTCAGCATAAATGAGTACACCCGAACAGATTTGTCAGAAAACCTTTACTTTCCTTTCAGTATCAACATTTTTTTGGGGACACTATACCAGTGTTTCTCAACCTTTTTTCAGTCACGGCACCCTTTAAAATAATGGACAATCTCAAGGCAGCCCATTCTAAAATGTTAAAAACTAAACTAATAGTTTTACATAGCAAAACAACATCCACACATGTAGGACACCCAACTTTAAAGGTGATTTATTCCTACAAAGCAAATACACCCTTGTACACTGGTAACTAGTGGTGCCTATTATTTAAATGTTTCTCTTCTCTCTTATTTGCTCACTCTCATTCAGCTAATGTTACATCATTACTGAAGGAGAGGGGCAGGGAGGGGCAAACAAGGATGCTGTGAAGGCGCCCAATGTCTTCCTTATCAACCAATGATGTCATTGGTTGTTAGCTTGCTGTCGGCTAGAAGGTTATTTTTGGGCAATTTTTAGGCATTTTTCCAAGGCACCCCTAAAGAAACCTGAAGGCACCCAGGTTGAAAAAGGCTGCACTATACTACAAAATACTCCCACAAATGTGGGCCATTGATTGCAACCAAGATTTGTTAATCTGCACACACAAAAAAGTTTTTTTCCTAACAAATTAATTCAAGGCCATATTGCAAAAATAAATACACCCCAATGAAAGTCTTTGGAGCAAAACTACATTTTAGACAAAAAAATCCTAATTAACAAGAATCGAACTACAGGCAAGTCTAATTATTAATTAAATTAGTGTTCAGCAGACAGTTGATTATAAAAGGACGTTACTTAAGAAAGAAAACCCCTTCCCATTTCATCCTGTCAGCAATGGCACCACATGGAAGATAAATGTCACAAGTCCTTTACACAAGAAAGATGAAGGATACAAGAAGATCAGCAAAGCTTTACTTATCAGTCAGAATGCTGTACAAAATATACCACAGATGAAACTGCAACCATCTCATAGAGACGTCCAGACCGTCCACAGGAGTTAACACCTTGACAGGAGTGTTTTCTGATAATACAGTAAGGGTTGAAGAAAATCACCATGCAAGTTTACTGCAGTTAGCCAAATCTAATACATTCCACGCAAAACTCCAAAAATTGACTGGACAATATCATTGGAATTCTCAATTTAATATTTGGTAGCACACCCCTTGGAAAAAATAACTGAAATCAATGGCTTCCTGTAACCATCAATAAGTTTTTTACACCTCTCTTCTTTCGCCAAGTGCTCCAGGTCTCCCAGATTGGAAGAGTTCCTTTTTGTCAACTGCTGTTTTGAGATGTCTCCACAGGTGCCCTTTGGGATTTAGATCTGGACCCATTGCTGGCCAGTTCAGTATTCTCCAGCACTTTGTCTTAAACCATTTCTGTATGTGTACTTTTGGTCATTGTCCTGCTGTAAGACCCATGACCTCTGACCACTGGGCCCTATATTGCACCCCAGAATTATTTGGTAGTCTTCAGATTTCATAATGCACACAGTCAAGACATTAAGTGCCGTAAGCAGCAAAGCAACCCCAAAACATCAGTGAACCTCCACCAGGTTTGACTGTAGGGACTGTATTCTGTTATTTAAAGGTCTCATTTATTTTTCTGAAAACAGTAGAATGATGGGCTTTACCAAAAAGCTGTAATTGCTTTTTGTCTGTCCACAGCAAAGGGATTTTGGCTTCCTCAGGTAAGTTTTGGAAAACTCCAATGTGACTTTTTTATGTTTCTGTGTCAGCACGGGGTTCTCCTGAATCTCCTACCATAGCCTCATTAGTGTTACAAGGTCTCAGGTGTGAATGGGGAGCAGGTGTGTTAAATTTGGTGTTATCGCTCTCACTCTCTCATACTAGTTACTGGAAGTTCAACATGGCACCTCATGGCAAAGAACTCTCTGAGGATCTAAAAATATAATTTTTTTTGTTTGTTTGTTTGTTTTGTTTAGTGAAAACCAACAGATTTTGAGAGTCCAAAACACCCCCTTTATTGATAGGGCTTGAAATGGAAAACAATGTATATGAACTGTATTGTGGGTAAAATATTAATTGTATTTTTACCAGGGTAGTATCAAGCAAAAAAGTCGGCAGCCTGGTTGGGAGCAGGTTGCTTATGTAGGACGTCTAACTTTTAGGATGGAGTGTGACATTGTTGCTTTGTGGTAATGTGTTATGGGTAATGGGTATTGGTGCCCTGCTGCGTCATTCATTCTGAATTGCACTTCAACGCAGTAAAAAAGTTTAACATTCAAAATAAATGGCTTACAGGTTCACTTTCACTTTTTAATAAAAAAAAAAAAGTGATAGCTGCAGTCTGATTGGTTGCCATGGTTCTCGCCTCCACTTTGCTTGAACTATTTTTTTTATATATATATATATATTATCTTCTCTATCTTGACATATTATGAGATATAAAAAAAAAAAAACCTAAACTGTAAAATTACAGAACAAACTTTACAATCCAATCTTGGCCGTCATTACTCTACAGATGTCATATAAAAGTTTCAGCTGTTAGCGTCTGGGTTTAAAGTGACCTTATACTTTTCTTGTCTTTTAATATTTCTGTGTGGGATTCGGGTGACATTATTTCAGTAGATTAGAAGAAGAGCCTCGATAAAGATGCTGTATTCTGAATAAAAAAATAAAAAAATTCCATCTCTATCCGCTCACAGCTAATATACTTGATATCCTTATTATTATCCTTCGCTGATTTTTATTGTAATTCATTTTTTAAAGGGTATCTAAACCAATGAACAAAAATGTCATATTTTGCACCTTACTATTCCTAAGATGTGATAGCTGCATTAGTCTTTATTTTTAAGCTTTTTTTTCTTTTGTTTATATCTGGTTATCCTGCCCGTAACACGCTTCCTGTTCTGGGGGGGGCTTTTAGAAATTCTGTGTATAATCCTACAGAACAGACAGTGTACAGTCCACATGGGCTTTGCTGCTTAACTGCAATCAGGAAACAGGAATTTTTAATACACAGAGAAAATACATAGGGGGTCATTTACTAAAACTGAAGAGTGCAAAATCTGGTGCAGCGTTGTATAGCCACTTAAGGACCGAGCCTCTTTTTGAGATTTGTTGTTTACAAGGTAAAACAGTTTTTTTTTTTTTTTGCTAGAAAATTACTTAGCACCCCCAAACATTATACATTTTTTTTCTAACACCCTAGAGAATAAAATAGTGGTCATTGCAATACTTTCTGTCACACCGTATTTGCGCTGTGGTCTTACAAGCGCAGTTTTTTCGGAAAAAATTAAATTAAATTTGAATTAAAGAATAAGACAATAGTAAAGTTAGCCCAATTTTTTTTTATATTGTGAAAGATAATGTTATGCTGTGTAAATTGATACCCAACAACAAGTAACGCTTCAAAATTGCGCCCGCTCTTGGAATGGCGACAAACTTCTACCTTTAAAAATCTCCAAAGACAAAGTTTCAAAAAATCTACAGGTTGCATGTTTTGAGTTATAGAGGAGGTCTAGGGCTAGAATTATTGCTCTCGCTCTACCGATCGCGGTGATACCTCACATGTGTGGTTTGAACACCGTTTTCACATGCGGGAGCTATTGACTTACCCACTCGGCGGGACGGGGCGCGTTTAAAAAAAAAAAAAAAATCTTATTTATTTTACCTTTTATTTATTTTTATTTTTTTACACTGTTCTTTAAAAAAAATTGTAAACATCCCTTGTAATAGAAAAAAAGCATGACAGGACCTCTTAAATATGAGATCTGGGGTCAAAAAGACCTCAGATCTCATATTTACACTAAAATGCAATAAAAAAAAAATGTAATTTTAAAATAAAAAATTAAAAATGGCCCTTCAAGAGCTATGGGCGGAAGTGATTTTTTGACGTTACTTCCGCCCTGCAATGGTATGGAGACGGGTGGGGGCCATCTTCCCCTCACTCGCCTCCATACCCAGCAAGGAAGAGGATCCGATCGCCTCCGCCGCTGCCGACTGCTCCGGTAAGCGGTGGAGGGCACCGGAGCACGGCAGGAGCCCCTCTCCCGCCACCGATAAAAGTGATCTTGCGGCGAATCGACGCAGAGACCACTATTATCGGTAACCAGACTGCCAGCCGAAGAAGAGGATACCGGGGTTATGGCAGCTAGCTGCTGCCATAACAACGATATCCCTCTTCAAAGTTAGGACGTATATCAACGTGCGGCGGTCCGGTAGTGGATAGAAACCAATCAGCTTCCAGGTTTTATTGTCAAAGCTTAATTGAACAAGCTGAGTTTGGAGGCTGATTGGCTACCATGTACAGCTGCACCAGATTTTGCACTCTGCAGTTTTAGTAACTCAACCCTTTAGTTTACCATAAAGCAGCTACAAACTTATAAACGCTGTCATCTACTGGCTAATGTAGTTGTGTTGCACAAAATACACAAACAATGTATTCCTACAGTGACAAGACTCACTCGTTTGTACTGCAGGGGTGCCCAACCTTTTGACCATCCTGGGCCACAATGGAAGAGGAATTGTCTTGGGCCACACATAAAACACACTAACAATAAGGATAGCTGATAAGCAGAAAAAATTGGGCAGACCACAAGTCCACAATCACTGGTATAGATAATGACCCTATCTATTTTTTGTAATAGTTATCATTATAAAAGTAAAAGAGGGCAACATAAAACTAGTGTATAAAATATAGTGAAGCAGTGCTAAATAACTCTAAAACAATCCTTGGATATAAAGTGCTAATCATAAAGTGCTAATAATATCTCACTTCCCAATGTGCAAAACAGTGCAATACAATGGCATCAAAGAAATTTTAAGCCAACAAATACAAGGATACATGATCCAATAATAAAGTGTATTCCTAAATATCTCAAGGTGCTATGCCATAGTCTTCTTTAAAAATATAAATATGTGCAAAAAGGTGAAACAAAAGGGAGAGGGAACAGAAACAGGGTCCAATTGTAGATACAATTATAACTTGTAGATATCCTTCTCCAATCCACACCCTGTGTGTGCTAGCTTCTCACCTTAAAGATAGACCCCAAATGGGTCTAGTCGTGCATCAACAGAAGTATAACACCAATGTGTTCTTTTCCTCCTCCGTGGGTATATCCTGGACAGATGATCACTGCAGTGTCAAGGCTGTTTCTCCATAAAATCCAAGTTCCACGACCAGCTCCTTTAAAACATTATCTCCAAGACCATAGGATAGAAGAGCCTCCATAGTGTAGTATATATATACTGTATATATACTACACTATACTACTTTATACTATACTTTATAATATACTACATGATTTATGATATCCCCTTGAAAATGGCACGTGTGGTGTGACGTAACGCGTAGGGAGGAGGCGGGTGACGTCACTTCTGGTTACTGCCGTGACTGGAAGTTCCTGTGTTTGGCACATTTTTCTGCTGATGGCGTTTTTGCCATTTTAAACTGCTATGTTATTATATATTTTCAAATAAAACAAACAATTTTTAACTTCTATACTATGTAGGCTCCTCTCTTCTACCCTATGGTCTTGGAGATAATGTTTTAAAGGAGCTGGTCGTGGAACTTGGATTTTATGGAGAAACAGCCTTGACATTGCAGTGATCATCTGTCCAGGATATACCCACGGAGGAGGAAAAGGACACATCGGTGTTATACTTCTGTTGATGCACGACTAGACCCATTTGGGGTCTATCTTTAAAGTGAGAGGCTGCTTCACTATATTTTACATTTATTCATTGGTGCTGGCAACACTATAGAAGTTCAGCAGCTTTATATTTACCTCTTGCATTAAGCACTTTATTACTCGTATCGTTTACACTTCTATTAAGGCATTAGTACTTCACTTTTATAATAAAACTAGTGTGATATTTTTTATAAATCGAACACATCAATATCTGGTTTGATGGATGGAGTAGCAATTCTCAATGAATTTTCAAAGTGCTCATCAGATATTTTGGTTCTAATTTTGCCCTTCGTGTGCTTTATCCTTGAAAATAGTTGCTCACAAATATAGATGTTGCCGAAAACTGAGGACATGAATAAGGTGTGATTGTGAAGAATGAGAGATTTTTCTTTGGGAAGATAAAACTTATAAAAATTCCAGTACAGACAACAGCATTAAATGCCTGGAGTTTGCATGTTTTCCGTTTGCCTGTGTGTGTCTTCTTCGAGTACTCCTAGCAGGAGAAAAGCCGATTAAAAACACGGCAAAAGCTGCGTTTTGCACACGCGTTAATGCATATTTGGCATACTGTATTCTATTGGGCGGAACATTCATTTCTTCCGTCATTAGACTACATTCATCTAAATGCGTCTAGTATTTATACACGCTCACGTGTTTTCTGCCCAAGCGCTCCTCTCCTGAATGCGCTGGTGATGTTTTTTAATTTTTTTCAGCCTGTAAACTCTCCTTTTCTAAAATTCCTATAAATGCCGATGTATAGACACATAGACTAACACATACGTGTGTTTACAGACTGAAAAAAATCCCGCAAAATTCCCGTAAAAGCAGTGTTTTTTTCTTCCCAGTGCGAATGAGTTTTTAGGATTTACATACACTTTAATTCTGAGGATAATCTTCAATTTTTTTTTTATATTATCAAAAGTACTTTTCTCAACTGAACTGTCAAGGAATATGTAATAACCCCAATAATGAAGGTACAATCTGATTATATTTCACGTTTAATAAAATTATGGTTAGGTCTATTTTTATTTTTATATGGCATAAAAGGATAATTTATTCTTGTGTGCTTTTGTTTAAAAAAAAAAAAAAAAACTAATAAAAGCATGGAGAGACAAAAAAAAAGAAAAAGGCAATAAAGCGAGAATAGAATTTTTCCCTTGAGCCGCGCGCTTGTGAAATCTCTCAGCCAATTAAAAATGAATGTGGAAAATGCTGGCCATGCTGATTTTGTTTTTTCACTGGGGTAGGAAAAACTAGTATATGAAAATATGAAAAGAAGGCACAATCAAAGCAAGATGAAAAGCGTGTTGTCTGTGCCACTAGTTATTCTTCACGGCCGTATGGGATGGCTGACAGGCGTCTTGTCATCGTCCGCTTTAATATTTTCGTATTCAGGGCGAAAGGAAAATAATTGCATTTGCTGTTTTATACGTAAATCGCAAGAGATGTGTCACGGTCACATTTCTGGGCTGTTTTCATCACTTCGGAGTTTTATTGGAGAGTTTGATGACTTGTTCAGTCGAGAAGTCTTAAGAACGGGTGATAGTAGCCCGTGGCAACCTACCAAGTTCTTTTTTTTGGTAGTCAAAAATGTAATTATGATTGGTCACCATGATTAGCACACTCTGTACCTAATCAGTGCTACAGGGTTACTTCTGAACTAACCAGCATGTAAAGAGCACCTATGCTCATGCATCCCTGTACAAGTGCAATAACATGGATGTACGGTTACAGGCATACAGTGATGGTGTTGGACGGCTTGTCATTGATTTGTACAGGCAGCTGGTCGCACCTGTACAGTGACACCTATGACTCCCAGGTGCAGAAGAATGTTAAATTCTTGCGCTGTATGCCTCAACATGTTCACGAGCCCTTGATTCTACAAATATTCTGCTCCTTGACCATCACTGATAATCCAAACTTTTATTTTTCAGTTGCCAGTGATGGTCTACATATTCTCTCTGTTCAAGTTTATTTTACTAAATGGGAATTGATTTACTAAAGCAGGGGTTCTCAACCAGGGGTCCATGGAATCCTAGGGTTCCTCCAGAGGTTTCTAGGGGTTCCTTGAGCAATGAACAATTTCTGCTTCTCAGATAAATTACCACTCACACCATTGATCTTTTTAGCTATCTATAAGGGGGCAATTCTTCCCAATGACCACAAGTGTAAGGAGCATTCTTCCCACTGACCATCACACTAATGTATCATGAGTTGTAGATATAGTAATTTTCAGCAGGGGTTCCCTGAGACCAGAAAGTTATTTAAAGGGTTCTTCTGTGTTGAAAAGGTTGAGAAATGCATTTAGGGCTAAGTAACATTGTCTTCAAAAAGGCCCCCCCCCCCCTTGCTGGCTCATTAATACTCACCTTGCCAGGGCTCCCCCACCCATCCCTTCATTGGCTTTGGATAATAGACAGAATGGTGATGTCGTTCCCTTTCGACCTCACCTACTATGTAACTATGTAACTTTTAATTGTATACTTAACAAACCAAAAGGGAGCAGATAAAAGTTTATTGTCAGGGTTTACAGTATCTCACAAAAGTGAGTACACCCCTGACATTTTTGTAAATATTTTGTTATATCTTTTCACGTGACAACACTGAAGAAATGACACTTTGCTACGATGTAAAGTAGTGAGTGTACAGCTTGTATAACAGTGTAAATTTGCTGTCCCCTCAAAATAATTCAACACAGCCATTCATTTCTAAACCGCTGGCAACAAAAGTGAGTACACCCCTAAGTGAAAATGTCCAAATTGGGCCCAAAGTGTCAATATTTTGTGTGGCCACCATTATCTTCCAGCACTACCTTAACCCTCTTGGGCATGGAGTTCACCAGAGCTTCACAGGTTGCTACTGGAGTCCTCTTCCCCTCCTTCATGAAAACATCACGGAGCTAGTGGATGTTAGAGACCTTGCGCTCCACTTTCCGTTCGAGGATTCCCCACAGATGCTCAATAGGGTTTAGGTCTGGAGACATGCTTGGCTAGTCCATCACCTTTACCCTCAGCTTCTTTAGCAAGGCAGTGGTCCTCTTGGAGGTGTGTTTGGGGTCATATTCATGTTGGAATACTGCCCTGCGGCCCAGTCTCTGAAGGGAAGGGATCATGCTTTGCTTCAGTATGTCACAGTACATGTTGGCATTCATGGTTCCCTCTATGAACTGTAGCTCCCCAGTGCCGGCAGCACTCATGCAGCCCCAGACCATGACACTCCCACCTACATGCTTGACTGTAGACACACTTGTCTTTGTACTCCTCACCTGGTTTATGCCACACACACTTGACACCATCTGAACCAAATACATTTATCTTGGTCTCATCAGACCACAGGACATGGTTCCAGTAATCCATGTCCTTAGTCTGCTTGTCTTCAGCAAACTGTTTGTGGGCTTTCTTGTGCATCATCTTTAGAAGACGCTTCCTTCTGGGATGACAGCCATACAGACCAATTTGATGCAGTGTGCGGCGTATGGTCTGAGCACTGACAAGCTTTCAGGAATAAAACTTTTTTTTTTAAATAAACCACTTTGATGCAAAATAACGGTCAGTGCCCATCAATGCAGCCTGATTAGTGCCCATCTGCAGCCTCAATGCAGCCTGATCTGTGCCCATCTGCAGCTTCAATATAGCCTGATCTGTGCCCATCTGCAGCCTGATCTGTGCCCATCTGCAGCCTGATCTGTGCCTATCTGCAGCCCATCTCTCATCAATGCAGCTGCCTGATTAATGCCCAGCTGCAGCCTCACCATCTCTCATCAATGCAGTGCAGGAAATCACCGAGTTTATCTCCTGTTTACTCGGCTATTAGTCGGCAGTCACATATACAGTCCCGCCTCCGCCATTGGCATTGGACCAGCTCCTGTGATAGACAGAACACTGGTCCAATGCCGGTGGCGGAGGCGGGACTGTGTGTGTGATGTCAGAGCCGAATGAAAGCCGAGTAAACAGGAGATGACAGCTTGGTGAATTCCGGCAGCACTCGTTCCCCTCCGAGGTACACTATCGGCGTATAACAAGCACTCGTGACTTGCCACCTATTTTCAGGGGAAAAAAGTGCGTGTTATATGCCGATAAATACGATAATTAGGAAAGATGGAAAAAAGTTAGACTTTAGAACCACATTACCACGTTAAACATGGCACAAGCATGGACCCTCAAAGTAAAATTACAGGCAAAACTTTTTTTTAGTTTAGGATAGAGTGGAGAGGGATTAGAACACCTGTCAGGTTTGTACTGCTGTCTGTGATCCTGGGGGATTCACCCTCTCTAATTGTCCTGTGTTCCATTATCAAGTGAAATTGAAAATCAGAAAATCACTCATTTTGGGTTGTCCCCAGAACAGTAATAGAGGGGATATCTTCCAATGGGGACACCAGTTCTGGTGACCCTAGTGAAAACCAGGGAATCCCTCACTTCCAATTTAGGCTATGGGAAAGGACATGAAGAAAATCTCCCAGTTGTACACAGATACCAAAACAAAAACCGTACAAAGGTTATAACCCTCTCTTAATCCAAAATGGAAGAAAAATTATCTTTTGTTCTATTTTAAATAAACTGTTATTTGGGTGTGAAGAACCTCAGCATAATTTGGGTAAAAGCACCATCATGCTTGTGGTGATTGTAACCATATTATTGCACTTGCAAGAAAATCTGTTGAGTACTTCTTTTATTATTTGCACTAACATTCCAATTTTAAGGACAACCTTTTTGGGGTGTACTCTCCTTTTTCAAGGTCCTACTGCTACACCCTGAAAACTTGTCCTGAAGATTGGAATGTTAGTGCAAATAAAAAAGATATCACTGCCAGTACTCAGTTGTTTTTGGCAAAAGCACCAAGACCTGGACGAATCGAGACATGGCCAACTCATACTGCCCAACGCATGTCTTGCGTGTAATACGAACCCTGTAAACTAAAACCGGTGCAATACATGTGACCAGGTCCTAGTACTTATCTGTTGATGGATCTGACTCTGTATCATCCATCACGTTTTTATGTTGAATTCCAGGAAGGGGGAAAATCCTCCAGCAGTCAACGAGGCCTTCTGGAGCATTTGATTATCCCATAATAGCATTAAAAGCCTAGGGACTATATGTAATGGAAAGGGAAAGTCATATTTATTTATTCAATGGGCATAGCCCATTGGAGACACAGAAATACTTTGGCTTTAATATACGGTCCCATACGTTATGAGGTGTCCTCACACAAACAGTTCAGCATTATACGGTGTGTGACTTGCATCATTTGTCATTGCGACATGATGTCTTATGATGTATTGTTATGAGTTATGAGAGCTTTGCTATTAGTGCAATGGATGGAAGTGCAGACTGGGGTCACTTGTGTAATTACAACACTTTGTACATATCAATGGAGTTACTTCCCCGGCAACATGCCCTACTGCTGTAAATATCCCTTTCTGATGCGTTAACCCACTACATGTTAGGTCTGCCCGCACTGACATCTGCACGGCTTGTTCGGTGTAATTGCTCTTGTTTGTGTCTAGCGTAGTCAGTGCAATCTTCATTTACTGAACTGCCATACATCCAGGTGTGCCAAAACCTTCTTAAGGAATCGATAAGAAAAGGCAGGTCAGTTGAAGATAAGGCTGATGTTACTCTCCGAATTACATTTAATGGAAAACCTCATTTTACGAGAAAAAAAAATTGAAAACCCAAAAAAATGATTTCCTCTCCTTTTCACTCTGCAGTCAACTATGATTTTTCAGAGCTGCTGGAATAGTACAGTGTTGATTCCTTGTAAGTATTCCAGTGATGGGTACAAACAGTGTACAAAACACTTCTATTAATGTGATTTCCTGTTCATGTAAATGGGTCACTGATTTTTATGGCAGTTTTTAAGCTAGCAGTTTTTTTATAAGCAGGCTGACCAGTCTCTATATACAGAATAGAAGCAGGTAAGAATTGTCTGTAATCTAATTGTTTATTTTAATTTAAAATGTAATTGACCCACAGAATAGTTTTAATAATAAAAAAGTTTGTATGATATATATATATATATATATATATATATATATATATATATATATATATATATATATATATATATATAATATATATCAGTGGCGGCTGGTGCTCGATAGTTCGGGGGGGTGGGCTTTAAACCAACGCCACCCCCCCGCGGGAGACGAGGCCGTTCCACCCCCCCCAGGGGGAAATGAATGTGGGGAATGCAGTCCCCCTGCGAGACGGACGCCCTCCTTACCTGCCAGGGATGACACGCCAATCTCCCCTCCCTCCCCTGTCGGAGCCGAGGAGTGCCGAATGGCTGAGCGGCTGCGGGTGAGCCATCCATGGTCACAGTGGCATTTATCCCAAAGGTGTTCTATCGTGTTGAGGTCGGGACTTTTTGCAGGCCAGTCAAGTTCCTCCACCCCAAACTCACTTATCCATGTCTTTATGGACCTTGCTTTGTGCACTGGTGCGCAGTCATGTTGGAACAGGAAGGGGCCATCCCCAAACTGTTCCTACAAAGTTGGGAGCATGAAATTGTCCAAAATGTCTTGGTATGCTGACGCCTTAAGAGTTCCCTTCACTGGAACTAAGGGGCCAAGCCAAACCTCTGAAAAACAACCCCACAACATAATCCCCCCCTCCACCAAATGATTTAGATCAGTGCACAAAGCAAGGTCCATTAAGACACGGATGAGCGAGTTTGGAGTGGAGGAACTTGACTGGCCTGCACAAAGTTCTGACTCAACCTGATAGAACACCTTTAAGTGGAGACTGTGAGCCAGGCCTTCTCGTCCATGTGAGTGTCTGACCTCACAAATGTCGTTCTGGAAGAATGGTCAAACATTCCCATAGACACACTCCTAAACCTTGTGGACAGCCTTCCTAGAAGAGTTGAAGCTGTTATAGCTGCAAAGGGTGGGCCAACTCAAAATTAAAGATGAGATAGAAAAGAAGGCGCCTCTAAGTGCAGAACACCAAGACTTTATTAGCCAAAAGGATTAAAAACACTTACTAGAAGGTTGTGGTAAAAAGGCTCATCATATGTAAAAGAGTCCCGCAATGGTGGTAGTCCTGAAATGGTCAGGTGCGCAGCATGGTGTTGTGTATCTGAGAGATGATTGGAGGGAAGGGACACCCCCTCTCCACACAGCACACAGCAACAGAGCTGAGGCTGTCAATCTGCTGGAGGTCCCTCCCCTGTCACCTTTTTTCTCTTGGTGTCAGGAAAACTTGTCGGAAGTGATTCATGCTGATAGCAGAGAAATGGGACACTGGACAGAAATGACACTTATGCCCTGTACACACGGTCGGACATTGATCGGACATTCCGACAAACAAAATCTATGGATTTTTTCCAACGGATGTTGGCTCAAACTTGTCTTGCATACACACGGTCACACAAAGTTGTCGGAAATCCGATCGTTCTGAACGCGGTGACGTAAAACACGTATGTCGGGACTATAAACGGGGCAGTAGCCAATAGCTTTCCTCTCTTAATATATTCTGAGCATGCGTGGCACTTTGTGCATCGGATTTGTGTACACACGATCGGAATCTCCGACAACGGATTTTGTTGTCGGAAAATTTTAAAGCCTGCTCTCAAACTTTGTGTTTCGGAAATTCCTATGGAAAATGTGTGATGGAGCCTACACACGGTCGGAATTTCCGACAACAAGTTCCATTGGAAAATCCTATCGTGTGTACAGGGCATTAGGGCTCTGGATTGAGAGTACACACTAGTAAGTACACACTATAGAGGGATATGCTTTGTCTGAGGTTTATAACCTCTTTAACACTGGGAATAATTATGTAGTAATAAAAGAAACACAGAATTCACTGAATTTGTTGCAGCATTCTCAACAGTCCATGGAGAAGCCTACAATGTCCCTATAAGGGCTTGCTTACACTTGCGTTGATTAGTAACTCACCTGAAAGCGCTTACACATGTTTTCGATGCTTTTTTTGAAGCTTTAACCACTTACGGATCACCCGTACTTTAAAGAGGAATATTGTTGTTATGGCAGCAGCTAGCTTCCAAAGAAAGTCCTGGGGGTCCTGAAAAGGGGTAGTGCTGTTTATTTAAGTGGGAATATGACAAGGAAGGTGGCCAAAGGCCTCTCATTACTCTGGAGTCTGACACAAAGATTCCTCCTTCTCTTTGGGTTGTCTGAAACAGAGTCACTGGTTACAAGCTCTAATTCATCAAAGGTGTTTTATCGGATTAAGGTCAGGACTCTGTGCAGGCCATTCAAGTTCCTCTACACCAAACTTGCTCAGACATTCCCATAGACACACTCCTTTTTTTGCTTTATATTTCTTTATTATAGAATTTCATCATTTACAGACCAATATACATTCTTGTTGGAAAATCTAATACTTATCTCCTTATTAAACTAATAAACATAATTTCCTTATTTCTAAAACCATATATAAGGTCAGTCCAGGGCAAGTTCTGAAATGTTTCTTTTTTTGCCCTTGCATATAACATCTATAGAGACACACTCCTAAACCTTGTGGACAGCCCTCCTAGAAGAGTTGAAGCTGTTATAGCTGCAAAGGGTGGGACAACTCAATATTGAACCCTACGGACTAATGCCCTGTACACACGGTCGGATTTTCTGATGGAAAATGTTCAATGGGAGCTTGTTGTCGGAAATTCCGACCGTGTGTAGGCTCCATTGGAAATTTCCCATCGGAATTTCCGTCACACAAAATTTGAGAGCTGGATCTCAACTTTTCTGACAACAAAATCCTGTTGTCCTAAATTCCGATCGTGTGTACACCATTCCGACGCACAAAATTACACGCATGCTCGGAATCAAGCTGAAGAGCCGCACTGGCTATTGAACTTAATTTTTCTCGGCTCGTCGTACGTGTTGTACATCCCCCCGTTCTTGACGTTCTGAATTTCCAACAAGATTTGTGTGACTGTGTGTATGCAAGACAAGTTTAAGCCAACATCCTTCGGAAATAAATCCATGGATTTTGTTGTCGGAATGTCCGATCGTATTTACGCAGCATAAGACTGGGGTGCCATTAAAGTTCATGTGCGTGTAACGGCAGGCGTCCCAATACTTTTGGAAACATAGTGTACATCACTACAGTGAACAGAATTGTTGGCTTCCCTCCATTCAAGCTTCAACCACATCTGATAAAACCATCAAGTTAATGGATGGGGGTTGCAAATGGAGCAAACACATCCAGGACCTTTGATCCTAATGGGTTGCAGTTGGACAACAAACCGCATTCGCTGTCAAATTTCATCAACCGGAACCTGGATGTTTCGTTTAACGGTAATGCTGTCTGATATCAGAATCCTGTGTGCCCACAAGCCTAGCGCTGGAGGAGTTAACTCATTTTTCATCCTTATTTTTTTTCCCTTTAAATCCAATTCGACACCGTGTAGCAGGGCACTGTTGTTGAAAGATTGAAGCACCAGGTGTGATTAAATAAGATCACACATTTCATTCTCTCCTTAATTTCACATGACTCTTCAGCAGATGTCTCCCTGCACCGGGCGCTGTGCGCATTCTCATTTACAGCGTGTATGGAGGGGGAATAATGCAGAAATGGACTCTAAAGTGTTCCTCGTAGCCTGGCTCAATCGATTCTCGTTGGATACATAAATAGTTTAAAATGAAATGGCAGGATCTACAAAACCTTTCTCTGCATAATTAACAAGGCTGCAATATGGTTCTTTTATCCACTATTTTCAGTCGAAAGAGACTTATTTCACTGTTATCTTTTTTTTTTTTTTATGTTGAGTCTACAGAATACATTTTACGGAATAATCTGTAAAGATCTGTGATGTTTGTGATATCATACCCAATGTGACTCAAGCTGAATGCTGAATGCAGGAAATCTCTAGGACTGGTTCAGTAGATGTACGTTTTGAGCTATTGGTGTAACATCAATCTGAATGTCATTTTTTGATTTGGAAGTCACATTTTTTTCTTTGATGTTCCTTTTTTGATTATTTTACTTTAAATACAGGTTTGTGTTCACTTCCTATAGAGGTGTATCAGAGAATGATATAAAAATTCTTGCTTAATCTGGTCATGCACTTGTAGACTTTCATGTGAATGTTTATCAGTTTCATAAGTACACTTGACGAATGTTATTCAAAAGTACCTAAAAATTTCACTTGATTTTAAAGTGTTACTAAACATACAACAGTAAAATCGGTCTGTATATGCAGTAAAGCATGCTTGTTATAGTCACTGTGAAACCAAAGGGGTTAATCTTCTGCATTGTGTCAAAACGCTGTTTGATCCTGAATGCACAGATCCTCCCTTTCTTGTCCCCAAAATATGTCCAGATAAGACAGAGTTACTGGAGTCAGGCTGCACATGCTCAGTTTGGTGTGTATTGCTAGTTTTGTTTTTTCTTGGGAGGGTGCATGTGATCAGCACAGGGCTAATCAGCACTGTCCAAACAGAGGGTCAGGAGTCCTGCATCATGATAGGACAGCCAGTGCAGTATGAAAAGCCCTCCTACAAGCTTTAACCAGACACTGATAGAAGTCACAAGACTGCTATATACTTCTGATGAGAAAATATATTTAGAAGTTTATATTTATTAAAACTATTGCATTTCCATGTTCTGTGTACTGTGGGAGACCAGATATAGTGAATGCAGGATCCTGGGTTTAGTAACACTTTGAACCTCTTTTAACAACCAGATGAAGACACGTGACGGTGTCATAACGCGTAGGGATTGGCCGGAGCGAGACGAACACAGGAAGAGAAGTGAGTGCGCTGAAAGCGCCACACTAGTTCAGTTTGCTGTATCTGCTTTTTTAGTTATGTTTTAATGTAAGAGTTCACTTTTATCATTCAATAAATGTCCCTATTATCTAATATACTACACTAGTGGAGCCCCCCTTTCTTCTCTCCCTTCTTCACCCTCTATACCGGGCTGACTTAACCGGAGCTACTTTAGGAGTCACAGCAGGGGATCCTGGAGGAGAAATCCACAATCAGCAGCACTTACATATAGCAGTGACAACATCCATGGACCAGTACCCTTAAAAGCTATGACACAACATTTTTGAGGTGAGAGTTCTGAGAGACCATATTTACAGGAAGTTTGAAGGGCAACTCTATTACACTTTACGATTAAGAAACCATCTATTGGATCCATATCATATCTCTATTTAGGACTTTCTACAACAGTTCATCCATCTTTGAGGACCCAATCGCTCCATTTATTATTTATTTGGACAATTCACTATTTATTACACTTTATTTACTGGCATTTTTGGTAGCACTTATTAGCTATATAATAGCATTCACATGTATATTAGCTGATTACTACAGATCATTTATTATAGAATGTTTATTTAATTATGCACCTAGGGTAAATGGTAACTTTATGTCACCATTTTTACCACACGATTTGTGTTACCACATTCCTAACATATTTTACTTAGAGGTACCGTATTTATCAGCGTATAACACGCACTTTTTTCCCCTTAAAATGAGGGGAAAATCATGGGTGCGTGTTATACGCCGATCCCCGCTAATTGTGAGCTATCGGCCGCCGACATTCACATAACGAGTAGTTTTAAATATGGCGCCGCGGAGTTCGGAGGGACTCGGCGGAGCTGAACAAGCGCCGCCGAAATCACAGAGCTGAGATACACATAGTCGAGTGTATTCGGCTCTTTTCGGCGCCGCTCACAGTCACGCCCAGTCCCGCCATTGGACCTGTGTTATGTCCATCATAGGGCGGGACTGGGCGGGACTGTGAGCGGCGCCGGAAAGAGCATAATACACTCGACTATGTGTATCTCGGCGGCGTTCGTTCAGTTCCGCCGGCGCCGAGTCCCTCCGAACTCCGTGGCGCCATATTTAAAACTACATGCAGCTATGTGTATGGCGGCGGCGGCGGCGGTAGGCATGGACACTGGGGGCAAGGCTGCACTGACCACTGGGGCAAAGCTGCACTGACAAGGCTGCACTGGGGCAAGGCTGCACTGGGGCAAGGCTGCACTGACAAGGCTGCACTGGGGCAAGGCTGCACTGACAAGGCTGCACTGGGGCAAAGCTGCACTGACAAGACTGCACTGACAAGGCTGCACTGGGGCAAGGCTGCACTGACAAGACTGCACTGGGGCAAAGCTGCACTGACAAGGCTGCACTGGGGCAAAGCTGCACTGACAAGACTGCACTGACAAGGCTGCACTGGGGCAAGGCTGCACTGACAAGACTGCACTGGGGCAAAGCTGCACTGACAAGGCTGCACTGGGGCAAAGCTGCACTGACAAGACTGCACTGGGGCAAAGCTGCACTGACAAGGCTGCAATGGACACTGGGTCAAGGCTGCACTGACACTGAAAAGGCTGCAATGACACTAACAAGGCTGCAGATGAACACTGATGAGGCTGCATTGATGGGCATTTTAATGTAAGTTTCATTTCCTTAAACTTCCCTCCTAAAAGTTTTTTTCCTTAAAATTCTCTTCTAAACTTGGGGTGCGTGTTATACGCCGATAAATACGGTAATTTATCCCAGGTTATGAGATTATTGCGCTAGATCACATTTTGATTTGTTACTTTTAGTAACACTTTAACAATTGATATAGGAATGAATGGAGTTTCATGAAAAAAAAAAAATCTTTCTCTGTGAAAAAAGTTTTCCATCCTGTCCTTTTATTGTTTTCGTCAGAAAATGACCATCAGAAAACCACTAGAAAATTGAACTAACTTTCCAAAAACAATAATTTTCTAACAATAATTTTCTAGCTTAATTCTACTGGTGTTGGCCAGCTTTAGGGGCTCTTGAGATAAACTCATTTAGCTTAAAGCGATACTAAAGGTTTGGCTTTTTTTAAAAAGAAAAAAACATGTCATTTTTACCTGCTCTATGTAATGATTTTGCACAGAGCAGCCCCAATCCTCCTCTTCTTGGGTCCCCTTCTGGCACTCCTGGCTCCTCCCCCTTGCTGAGTGCCCCTAGAGCAAGCTGCTTGCTCTGGGGGCACTTGTGAGTGCTTGCTCCTGAGCCGCGCTTTGTGTGTCCAAAAGAGACACAGCCTGGCCCCGCTCCCTCCTCACTGGCTGTGATTTTTAGTAGCGGAAGCCAATTCCTCCCACTGCTGTGTCTCAGCCAATGAGGAGGGAGAGACCTGGGAGAGCTGCTGCTCTTGTGCACATCTCTGGATCGAGATCGGGCTCGGGTAAGTATAAAAGGGGTTGGGAGGGGGGAAGCTGCACACTGAAGGTTTTTTATACCTTCATGGATAGTATCCATGAAGGTAAAAAACCTTCAGGCTTTACAACCATGTATAAAAATCCCGATAAGTGGCCAAATATTTACTTGAAAATGATGAGTAGGCAATGAGCTGGGGACCGTTTCCACCTCTCCACTTCTAAATCAATTGCTGCACCACATCTTTATTCTATTTTCACAAATGACATGTTCCCTGGCTTCAGTCTGTCCCAGTGGCTACAAGTCTCTTCTTTCAGTTGACATGGTTCACACACCCTCATTCTGTGACTACAAGTGCTTACCTTTTGTCAGGTCCACACACTTCATAGGTTTTTGGGGCAACAACCTGAAGAACCTCCGCAAGCGGAGCCAAACCAATGGAGGATAAGACTTGGTAGTCCAAGTACCTTAACAGTTAAAAAGCTACTGTCAGGTATGAAGTGCAGGGACCTAAAAGTTTCCCTTTAATCTATCCTTGCCTATCCACTCACTACATAGGTTGTTGTGGCAACATCGCCCAGCACTTTTTTCTGTTTTCAAGTTCTTCATATCCACAAGGCTTCAACCGTTACTCTTGTTGCCAAGGAATGCTCTAATGCACCTCTTTCATCTCTGAATCCAAATACCTCTATCAAAGGCATAACTAGAGCCTTCAGGGCCCTGGTGTGAGTTTCCCTGACCTCCAGGGCCCTTTCCATTGGTCTTGGGTCCTTTCCCATTGGTCCCAGGGACCACTTAGCCCTGGTTCACACTGCTGTGACTTATCATGCAACTTGCAACACATTGACAAGTCAAAACACATTAATTTCAATAGGTGCCATCTTATTCGATGTGACTTAAGTCGCAGGGACAAAAAAAGGTCCCTTCACTACTTTTCTGCGACTTTGGAGAGATTTGAGTGCCATAGACTGCAATGTTAAATCAAAAAAGTCACAAGCATGTCACAAGGAAATCACAAGCAAGTTGCATGATTTTGGGGTCACAGCAATGTGAACCGAGCCTTACGCTCCCACACCGGGCCCCCTTCCTGCTGTCTTAGCCCCCCCACAGTGGTGGAATGCCAGGGCCCACTCGCAAGTGCAACCTTTGCAACCCTGGTAGTTCCACCACTGGCCTTTATTCCATGGGTTTCACCCAATGCACAGGTTGCAACACAACACCCTCAACCACCCTTTCATTGCAGGGTTTCAAGTGTAGTATGCCCTGTTGCAATCTCTACAAGGTCCAGCCACTGCACAGACTCTTTATCCCTTGATTTAACATCAATTCAGTCTGTTAATATAAGTCCTTTCTCTCAGTTGATATTGACCTGGTCCATCCTAAAGGCTACTACATCACATCCCTTTTCATGGATTGAGTGGCAAGTTCCAGGGACAAAGCGGAACCTGAACACCTGAGACACCTTGATAGGGTTACCCTGATGGGAATGGGATTTCTTATCAGGAAAATGCAAAATTGGGAACATAGGGCACCCTGAGAGTAAAATGTTAATTAATTGGATTCATTTGCCATTACAATCACTATAGACAGGGACATGCTGTGAACAAGGGGCCCTGCGCCAGGGCCTCTTACAATGGACTGATGGCATCAATTTGACATCATTTTGAGATGCATCTGAGAACATTGATTTCATTTGACCTGCAGTGGACCCCCTTCTGACCTGCTTCAAACTAGTTTTGCAGGATTTGCATTCCCATTGACCTGTTTGAAGTGAACAAAAGCCAGTCAATGCAGTCCCTAAAGTGGAAACTTGGTAAGGGATATCCTGAGAAGAACTACTTGAGCATGGTGATTTGGGTTTCTCTGCCAGGAACATTTTGAGAATGTATACCAGTATGCTAGGAAACATCTCTGCTCCATTTCAGTTGAAGCTTCTGGATATACATTGGGGTCAGAATGGTCCTGTATTCCTAGATCTGTTTCCATGGAGATGGCTTAATTACTTATAAGGATAAACCCACTTCAGTGGACAAGGTTTTTGAAGCATTCATAGTCATTGATAAGGTTATTCACATAAAGCTGTTTACATCTCTCTATATTGGAAAACGACAATCAATTTCTAAAATGAGAAGCTGTGGAAATCCCTACTTATAAACAGTTCATAATTAGCAGTAATGCAGGATAGACATAATGATCAGTTTCTTTCAGAAATATATTGCACTATATATTGGAAAGATGGATTAATGAGTGTTCTTCATTAAAACTGAAAATATGGGTTCTAATGTAAAATCTGGTGGAAATTAATAAAATGTGTCATTCCTTTTTTTGTGTCAAGCATTTGTTTTAATTTGAGAGATCATATCGTTATGTCTATAAGACACATTACATAGCTCATATTAGGACACGTTCCTAATTCACCAGGTTGAGTTTTTTTTACCTAGTTTAGGTCTGATCACTAATCACATGGGGAAATAAATTCTTCGGTGGCTGAGTCAATAGAATGTTTTTTTTTTATGCACATTTGTGTGGGTTTCCTTTTAATACTCCAATTGTTTAAAATGTACCTTAACAATAAAAAAAAAAAATACAAAACAATAGAGGTATGTATCAGCCATTCAAATGTGTAATAATTAAAGTTAGAAAATAAATGAAGAATCCTGAACAATAATACATACATACATAAATGTATATCAGTCCTGCAATTGTGTAATAAATACAGAATACAGTTAGAGTAAAATATACAAACCCAGAACAATGAAAAAATGTAAATAGAAAACAATAGTGGTGCAGTATGTATCAGCCTTACAATTGTGTAGTAATTAAAGTTAGAAAATAAAATAAGAATTCTGAATAATAATAAATAAATGTATATCAGTCCTACAATTGTGTAATGAATAAATAATGCATTTAGAGAAGAATATACAAACCCAGGTCAATAAAAAAAGAAAACAATAGAGGTATGTATCATCCCTACAATTGTGTAATAATTAGTAGTTAGAAAATAAAATAAGAATCCTGAACAATAGTAAATAAATGCATGAATAAACAAATAAATAAATCTATTGTTTATCAGTCCTTCAATTGCATAATGAATAAAGATTACAGTTAGATAAAAATATACGTACCCAGAACAATTAAAAAAAATGTAATAAAATTATAAAGTTAGGGAAGAACATGAGAACCTGAGCCATCTGTTGGAGGATAAACCTGTGTTATACTAAACAGTGGATTATGGGAACCCAATATAAAAATAGAATTAAAGTACTTAGACTAGGTTTATTTAAGAATACATTTATTGTGTTTTAAGGAACACAGCACTGTACCGAAGCATATATAAATCCCACTCCTGCCCCTACCATAAAAATAAAAAATAATAATTACAGCTTACCAGTCTTTAGGGTGTGGTGTCTGCATTAGTTGTAATTGTTCAAGCTTTCTTTTCCTTTATCTTTGCCTGGTGATTCTGCAGGTAGCACATGTCCTGTTCTAGTGTGACAGTGTTCACTCAGTGTACTGTATCTGGAGATGCAGGAATACAGAACACCTCTTGCCCTTTTCTTCTCCATAACATAAGGGGAGGTCTTCTGTAGTCCCCAGAAATAACTGATAAGGATGGTAACTGATAAGAGAGCAGAGGAAGTTATCAGCTTGTAGGTAGGTGTTGTTCTCACTCCATCTGGCAGGTGACATCTTGCTGTTATGCAGATAGAATGGAGACTCAGATCAACATTGTACCTCTGAAGCCTCCGTAAGTGCCACAGAATAAGCAGCTTTCCAATTCCACGGCCATCTTGGTTGGGGCAGCTCTTTTAAACAGGAGACCCTGCCGGGGGTTTGGTGCGTGGTTAGTTAGGAACTTTGTTCATCTGAAGTCTCCAGACCAAACACCTAAATTACAAGTATTCTGACTACAGAGTCCTACCTGCTTTTTATCAGTAGGTACTCAAATGCCGCGTACACACGATCGGAAATTCGGCCAGCAAAAGACTGATGAGAGCTTTTGGTTGGAAAATGCAACCGTGTGTATGCTCCGTCGGACTTTTGCTGGCCAAATTCCAGCCAGCAAAAGATTGAGAGCAGGTTCTCAATTTTTTGGTCGGAAAAAGTTCCTATCTGAAAATGCGTTTGTGTGTATGCAATTACGTATTGTGTGTGTATGCAATTACGTATCTATGCAAGTACGAGACGGAAGCGCTTGGTTTGGTAAAACTACCGTTCGTAATGGAGATAGCACATTCGTCATGCTGAAATTTTTTCAATAGTTTAATGCAGTGCATTCTCTTCTTCTTTGTAATGCTAGAAGAATCAAGTTGTTTTGCTGCTCATATTCACACAGAGTTCTCACAAACTTCTTTCTTTATTATTTCTCGTGATCTCATGAATAATCTTTTTGTTTTTAAAGCCAGATCTCCATAATAATGTTTGGAATGATTTTTTATTGTCATTTTATTTTTTTTTAATCAAGAACTCCTTTTTTTGGAATATTTTGAAATTATTTTCTAGTCATCTCCATAATTTTTTTTTGTGTGTGTGTGTCAAGTTTAATAAACAGGAAGGCAACGCTGGAGAAACTGCTGGAATTTGCGAAGCCTGTCTACCCCAGGGCACACATCAACAATTTTGAAAATAAAATTGATAGCTTGAGAAGTCCATATAATAGGGAGCACAATCTGGTCCTGGACTCTCCGAGATCATGAACAGCAGCAGATAACATATATGTCCCCAGGCTGTGGTACTACACAGCCTGCGTCTTCTGTCAGACCAGACTGAACCCAGGCCATCACTTTCTTGTCTTCCTTGCAGCCTTCCCTCAACGCTTCCCTGCAGCCTTCCCTGCAGCCTTCCTTGGAGGCTGTGGCTCTGGAGGTGGACTTGTGGAAGGAGGAGGAGGAGGATGGGTGAGCACACATAAGTACATGTTATCACTTATTTGGCCACTCAACCCCTTCTGAATGGCCTCAAAAATAAATTTCTCACACCTGAAGCATTGGCCCTCCTCCATTTTTTGCAATTTAGCAGCAGCATAGCAGCCATAGGCCTCTTTAGCGTCAGGGGGGCTTTTCAGGGCCGCATTAGCGCCCTTAATGAGGCCCAGTGCTGCCTCCTCCACGTTACTCCCCTTCCTGGCCCTTTTTGTTGTAAGGCGGAGGGTGAGGCTACACGGCCTGGCCACCTCCTGGCTGACTCTTACCCCCTCCTCCTCCTGGCTAACACTTACCCCCACCTTCTCCTGGCTGCCACATTCCAGAGTCTTGTCCTGGCTGAGGTCTTCCTGTGTATGAAAAAGGGACATAGTTTTAGTTTTTGGTTCATCAATCACACACAATTTTCAGCTCATGACTGTTGCAAATTGAATGTTAATAAATAGAAAAGACTATCATTATGACCCCAGCATTTTTTATTCTTGTCACACTAATTTTTGGCCCCTACCGTCTATTGATATGTCAAACACTTTTTGTTAAATCATTAATTTGTTAGCAATAATAACATCTAGTTAACAACAATCATTTTTGGACAATAAATATTTTTAAAAATACTATACCTGGCTCCAGCTGGGCTCCTCAACTTCTCCCAGGATGGAAGGCCCAGGTTGGTCCTCGGAAGCCTCAGCTGGGGTTGAGGGAAGGGTTGAGGGAAGGGCGGATGGAAGTGTAGAAAGTGATTCCCTGGCTTCCATCTGGTCTTCCAGAAACCGCATCCTGTTGTAGTACCACAGACTGGGTACATACACATCCTCTGCTGCAGCTCCTGATCTCATGGAAGCTTGGACCTTATTAAGCTCCTTCCTATATGTGCTTCTCAAGCTACCAATTTTGTTCTCCACAAACCCGATGTCTGCGTCGGGGACCTGCGTCTTCACAAATTGCAGCAGTTTCTTCAGCGATGCCTTCCTAGCTGGTTTATTGCGATATAAGGGTTTTTTACCCTCAAACAAATTTCTCATATTCCTGTATCTGTCTATGAACTGGCCAATGAATTCAAGGTCTTTGAAATGTTTCAAGTTTGCTGAAAACCAAAAAAACACAAGACCAAAACACTAATATCAGGCTAAACTCTCCTAATCTTATCCCAATATAGGCCTCAATCTAGAATGAGTATAGGCCACTGATGTCCCAAGTTAAAATGTTACCTTCGTTATAACGTTCGTCACTTCCTCCACTCACAGATCGTACATACGACACACACGTGTTAGCTTTATATACACTGCGCATGCGTGAAACTTTGCCCACGTCTCCCGCCCCTGACGTTGTTTCTAGAATATTCCCCGCCCCTTCTCTTTCGGCGCAGTGGGAGACGACATGGCGGAGACACAGCAAGTGCATAATAGCAGTAATGAGGAGGAGGAAAGCCCAGAGCAAGAAAAATCCCTATCACGGAGGAGAAGATTTAAGGCCTCCAATATGTCCTTTGGTGAGATGGTGGAGATGGTGGACATATTGAAGAGGGCCGATTATGATGGGAAGTATGGACCGTACACCAACCCCAATGAGAGAAAGGCCAAGATCATGACTAAAGTTGTGAAGAGTCTGCCCTGGAATTTTGGGGTACTACGTTCCAAGGAGCAATTGAGGAAATGCTGGTCAGACCTGAAATTGAGGGAGCAGGATCAGTACAGAAGGATCAAGAAAGTGCTTCTAAAAAGTAAGTAGTTGTCGTGTGTTCCTATTATTATTATTACTTGCATGCTGCTCCATGTGCTTTTCTTTACTGTTGTACACTTTAAAATGGCTACTTTCATGTTCATGGGCACAGTAATCGGTCGTAAGAAACATTGTTCATTTGCCAACTAAATACGATGTTTTGGACAGATACGGGGTTAACTACATTTGGTCATGCTAATTTGTATTAAAAGAAGTTTAGGACATTGTTGTCTAGATGTGTTTGTAACTAGAAGGAATTGCAAACTTGATTCAGGGTAATGTAAGGAGAGGACACTCAGCAGCTGTTTACACATCTGGACTCAGGAGCACTAGTGTGGGACACAAGATCAAACTTTTTAAGGTGTCCCACACAGGTACTCCAGTGGATACTTGGGGTGTCTACATGTGTGAAACTTGTCCAAAAAAGGAAAATATTCAATCTTGGTTAAGGGAATTAATAATGTCTTCAACTTGGAACTCTGCCCAAACAGACAATTGTACCCCACTTCCAAGCAATGTTTCACATTCATATTTCTGGCCACAAATATCTGTGTGCTAAGTACACCTTTTGTTTCATTCTCATAGGGGAGAAAAGACTTGGTCCATCTGAGGACACCAACAACACCACACCTCAGGAAGAAGGGGAGCAGAGGACACCACAACCTCAGGATGCGGACAGAGGAGAGGTGGAAGAAGTGATTGAGATTGTCACCACAACAGGTCAGTGTCTGACACCACAAATTCAGGTAATAGATGAATGCCTGCATATTTATAATACATGGTGTGTATTTTTATTTTAGGTGATGTGCAGGTTGTGGAAGAACAATCTACTCATTTCACCAGTGACAGTGCACAACGGCTTATCCAGGACATAATGTGGTGTAGTCAGGATTTAGACCTTATCAAAGAAAAAACCAAGGAGATTAAGCAAAGACTGAAGAACATGATTGATGTACTAGGGAGAATCTAAATCCAAAAAAGATTACAGCTTTTTATTTTTTTTGTTTAAATTTCTCTAAAGTTTTAATACAGTTTAAAAGCCAAATTTGTAAGATGCACACAGTGTATCAACATGTGCTATCTGCCATCAGAGGATTTCAATGTACGTGTTTTGTGGGTGCAACACCTTCCTCCCAACTCTAGTAGGTGAGAGGAAGTGGTTGCACCCCCAAAACACGTCCATTGATCCCCCATGATGGGAGATAGCACATGTTGACATTAGGTATGGGATCAGAAAGGAAATCCCCATTTTTTTGATTTTGACAATTTGTGTGCATCTTCTAAATTTGGCTTTTACGGGGGTGATTTCACCCCATCTGATGAAGGCAAGATCAAGACATTTTTCACACTATAATGTCTGATATTGCCTTCATTTTTTGCAATGTTGAACTTTGTAAGTTCCAGAGTTGTGTATGTTATGTTTGGAAACATGCCTGTTTCTGTACTTATTCAAAAATTTGAAGGTAAAACTTTAAAAAAAAAAAGATGTGTTTTTTTTACCACAAAATGTTTTAGAACGCACATGTGAATGTGCACGGAGTAAAAGGCTTTCTACTCAACAATGTGTGGCTTCTTCTTTCAATGCTCAATAACACTTTTTGTATTAAGTTGGTGTTTACAGTGACAATAGGTGTTATTTAAATAATGTTAAAATCACTTGGCACTACAAGTGCACTAGGAAAACCTGGGAGACAGATAAAAGAAACACAAGCAGTAAATCCAAATCAAGATTTTATCATATCAATTTTTTTTTTATTTTGAAAATATTTAAAAATTAGCTGGCATAGCAATGGCCCCCCTACCCGTAAAATATTCCACATATTTTTCATACACTTCACGGGCGCTTTGGGGGGGCAAGCCAGGATGGCCAGCTTCCAGGGCCATCATTGGATTCTCATAAAGTCCAGCCTCAGGCCCAACTGTGGCAACATAACCAGGTGCATTTCACTTTAAAAAGTTGTGCAGTATGCAGCAGGATAAAACAATGTGATTAAGTTTGTACTCCGCCATGTTAATTGATGTTAGAAATAAGCGGAACCGGCTGGCCATTATCCCGAAGGTATTCTCCACGACTCTTCTGGCTCTGGCCAGCCGGTAATTAAAAACCCTCTTCTCTGGGGTGAGGGTCCTCTGGGGGAATGGCCTCATCATGTGATCACCCAGACCAAATGCTTCATCAGCTATAAAAACAAATGGGAGTCCTTCCACGTTCTCTTCAGCAGGTGGCAATCCCAAGCCACCATTCTGGAGACGTCTGTAGAACTTAGTCTGGGCAAAAACTCCATCATCCGACATCCGGCCATTCTTCCCCACATCCACATAGAGAAACTCATATGTCACCGACACCACCGCCATCAACACAATACTATAAAACTCCTTATAGTTAAAATAGTATCACCCCGAATGGGGTGGTGGGAAGATGTGGACGTGTTTTCCATCGATTGCCCCTCCGCAGTTGGGAAAGTCCCAGCGATGAGCAAAATGGGAGGCCACAGTCTGCCATTCCTGTGGCGTTGACGGAAACTGTGGAGTTAAACCAAAAAAATAAATCATAATTTTGCACATAAACATTGCAAGCAGATTAGACACAAACATTCTAAAAATTTTAGAGGGGGGAGGGGGTTCTAAATGAGTTTGGGAGCCAACAAAAAGCCTCTGGCACTCTGCCTGAATTTAAGGACAACGATAATATTTGGACATATTTTAGGGGGTGTTTAGGGTAAAGCACTATATGGAGCTGACAAAATACATTGTTAAGTGACTAGGCTAGGTGTATATGGGCCCAGGATAGCATGCTGGGGAGGTTAGTGAAGGCAAATATGCATGAATGACAAAAAAGGAGCATTAAAAGATTACAGCATGCATGAGGATAAAGAGGACATTCACAGCATATTACAATCAAGATAATTGTGGAATGAAGAAAGAAATACAATACATTAGCAAACATTAAATACATATAATGTGATGTTAAAGGAAAAAACTTACCCTAATATAGTCCTTCTGCAGGACCTGAATGATGGCAGAACAGGTCTCTGGAATAATGATCCCCAGAGCCTGGGGGGAGATGCCTTTAGAGAACTTGAGGTCCTGTAGACTTCTCCCCATCGCCAAGTACCGCCACGTAGCAACTAGCCTCTGCTCGGGAGTGATGGCTTGCCACATGCAGGTGTCCTGCTTCGTAATATAAAGGGTGAGCAAAGCCAACAAATGGTGAAAAGCGGGGTCCGTCATCCGGAGAAAATTCCTGAAATCATCGGGTTATTCTCCTGAATCTCCCACATCAAAGGCATATGAGAGAATTGGTCACGCTGTAGTAACCAATTCTTGGTCCATGAACTCCACCCCACCCTGTTTATGGACTGGACTTGGGTCAAAGTAAGAACCCCAACACCAAGCCCCTGCACAGCACAAACTTTACAACGAGTATGTAACCGCAACATGGCTTCAAAACGGTCGACTGGTCAGAACGAACTAAACAGAACGCACTGAAGAACAGCAAGGCCTGTGAAGAGCAAGCTTAAAATCAGTAACGAGCAGACAAGAACGCACTGAAAAACAGATATGAACTGACTACATGCACTGAAAAACAGATACAACCCCAAAAGCACAAACTGAACAGCAGTAAAACAATCTGAAAAAGCACGAGTCTGAAAAGCGCAAATCGTCTCTCACAAACTTCTACTAACACGAGATAAACATGAGATCAGCAGAAGGAGCCCAAAGGGTGGTGCACTGGGTATTGAACTTCCTTTTTCTAGTCCCGTCGTACGTGTTATAGGTCACCGCGTTCTTGACGGTCGGAATTTGGTGTGACCGTGTGTATGCAAGACAGGCTTGAGCGGAATCCAGTCGGAAAAACCATCATAGCTTTTTCCGACCAGAATTCTGATCATGTGTACGCGGCAAAATAACTTTCTTAAACTCCCATCTAAGTGGCAAGGTCAGTTTTAGAAAACCATAGTTTGTTGCAGCTGAAATGTAAAGGATGTTTTAAATAACATAACATTACAAAATGGCTAGTGTAGTGGTTGTTTAAAGGGGTTGTAAAGGTAATTTTTTTTTTCTTTAAAAATAACAAACATGTTATACTTACCTTCACTGTGCAGCTCGTTCTGCACAGAGTGGCCCCGAACCTGCTTTTCTGGGGTCCCTCGGCGGCTGTCTCAGCTCCTCCCCGCAATAACGAACCACCTTAATGCGAGCTCCCTCGCATGGTGGTTCGTTATTGCGGGCGCGCTCCCGTGATACAGCCGGCGGCTATAGCCGCTCGCTGTATCACTCGGCCCCGCCCCCCGGCGCGCCGCGTCATTGGATGTGATTGACAGCAGCGCGAGCCAATGGCTGCGCTGCTTTCAATCCATCCACTATAGCCAATCAGCGACCAGGCTGATCGGCTGAATGGAGGACGGGAACGAGCAGGCGAGTTTTTGAGGTGTCAGGTAAGTAAAACGGGGGGGCTGGGGGCGGCGGTATTATCAAAAGTTTTTTCACCTTAATGCATAGAATGCATTAAGGTGAAAAAATTTATACCTTTACAACCCCTTTAATGTAGAGTATATATTTTAACAGTGTCTGATTACAAGTTGAGTTTCCATTTAAATCAATAAGATAAAAACAACGTAAAGCTAAGCTTGTTTTCACAGAAAGGTTTGTAATTCCATGTTTTTTTTCATGCATATGACCCCGGTTTTCCTAGCCCTAGAAGTGCATATCTTCGTTTAGGTGCAGATCATTTATCAAAGCATCTGAAACAATTCTCCATGGTATGCCTTGACTTACATTTTTTTTCCATTACATTTGTTTTGTTTGTTTTTTGCAATGACCTTGAACCATTGTTGTTTTGATTAAATATTAATGTAAAATGTGATATTTATATGGATGTGTGAAAACCCCCACTGGGGATATGCTTTAGGCGTGTTTTCAGAATCGCTTTCATTGATGTTAGATCACAATGGCGGGCAAATTATTTTTATCAAGAAAATTCCTTTTTTTCTTATTTGGAACCATTGATGCAAAGTTGGTCATTTATGTGTTGACCTAGACCAGAGGCCTAGCTAGAACCTTCAGGGCCCTGGTGCAAGAAACCATGAAGGGCCCCCCTAGCCCCTAACCGGGGCCCTTCCCACTGATCCCGGGGCCCTTTACTCCCATGGTGGGACCCTTTATTATGATCCCACAGCAGGCCACCTTCCTGTCATCTTGGTGTCCCCCCACGGTGGCGAAACGCCAGAGCCCAGTCATAAGTGTGACCTTTGTGACCCTGGTAGTTCTGCCACTGGTGTCAGTAATTTTTTATTTTTGTTGTTTTTATTTTTATTATTCTTTTACCAATTTTTATTTTATTTTTTATTTTTTTACTATTTTATTTTTATGTTTTACATATTTTTTAGGACCCCCATTGGGGTGCTTTGGTGAAATATCAAGGGTCTAAATAGACCCCTAATGTCTCACTTTTGAGACAGAGAAAGGGACCAAAGACCTCAGAGGAATAGCTCTGTACAGGAATAGCAATAGCTCTGTACAGAGCTTCCCGTTCACTCATAAACTGAGGCATAGTAAATACAGTTTACTATGCCCCAGCTATGAATGAATATAAATTAAAAAAAACAGAGTCAGTGATCGGTACCAATCACTGACTCTGTTCATTCATTATGTTCCAGCCTCAAAAAAAAGTTTAAAAGTCAGCAGCTACAAATACTGTCCAGGGATCCCGTGATGTCGGTCCCCGAAAGCCATTGCAACTGAGAGAAAACAGCAGTGAAGCCTTCAGGCTTCACAGCCTGTTTCCTACTGCGCATGCACGAGTAGAGCTGCGCTTTCTGAATGGCCCCGTCATCTTCTGAGACACACACAGGTCCCAGAGGACAGTGGGGGGGGGGGGGCGATGCAGATGCAGGAAATGACGTACCTCGCCGCGGTGGGGTTTGGATGAAAGTACAGCTATGTACACTAGAAAAGGTACATAACAAACTGAAAAAAATATATATCCAAAAACGAGGGGGGGTGGGGTGTTCTTTTGTTTCAGACCTTTAGGAGCAGGAAGGGTCCAGTAAACAACACATTTGCAGGCTCCTTCCCCACTCTCCATCCTGACTGATCTCCCGCAGCAGCTGGTGGGAGGTAAGAGGGGGAAACCCGGCAGTTCTGCAGGGGGGCGAGGGGGGGCCAGGGAAGTACACAGGAGCCTAGGAAAGCAGGATAGTGATAGGGAGGTGGTGAAGTGGTATCTAGAGGAACTGATGGCAGGAACCTCCTGCAGCCGCTGAATGTCTGCGGGAGGCAGAGGAGGAGAAGTGGGCATTCAGCAGGTACATGGAGGGATCGGTTCCTCTACATGCCGCCACCCCCACCGCCCTCCTATCCAAGCATACAGGGGGGCTGCAATGGCGACCCCTGTGACCCCTGTACTTATGCCCCTAGCCTAGACATATAAAGTGGCATTGAGAGACCTTACCTTTGTAGCACCCTCCAAGATAGACTGCTAGGTTTGATTAGGAAAATTTAGTTCTTGTGGTTCTCCTGTAATCAGCAGAGCAGCACGTGATTGATTTAGACTGCTCTGGGTTCTGCAGGCTGCAAGTTTGATTGCTTCCCCCTGTCTTCTGGAAGCTTTCAGAATCTAGTGCGTGAGAGAGTAAATTAAGCAGCCAGAATATTTATTCAGCTCCAGCCAATCTCTGGGGAGGTGTGCCCAGATGGTGGTTGAGGAGTGTATAAATATTTTGGAGCCTCAGAGAGCAGGGTTCTTCCCCAGGAGGAGAGGTTCTCAACCAGAAGGGCTTCTGCCCTTCCTGACAGTCCAGCTGAAGATCCTGCCCTGATTTCAGGTCCCAGCTGTCCATAGCTGGGTGGCCTATCCGGTTGCTAATTCTTTGAGAGCTGGAAGAGAGGGGTTTCATTGGGGATCTGGGCCGGGGGCTCCACTAAGGAAACAGTCTACCTGAACCTGGAGGGAGACATTCAAGTTCCAGGGACACTGTGAGTATAGACCTGAGAGAGGGATCCTAGTGACTGTTGTTGCTGTGCACTAAGTTTAAGGCCTGCCTGGCCTGGAACATTGCTAATAGTGTCCCAGTGCTGTCCACTTTATGTTTATGTCCTACTGCTCAAAGGAATGTGTGAAGATGAAGCTGCAAAGGGAAGACGTTCCTCACATTCCTGTTTAGGGTCCTGGAGTATCCCACAGCTTCCCTATGCCCTATCCAATTTAATCTGCAATAGACTTCAAAAAGGCAACCCCTAGACTGTTTTCTAATCCAGAGTAGTGAATGTTGCTGTTTGCTTGGCTGCCACTACACTAGTGGGAAAAGAACCTGGGACACAACTGAGCAGCCCTTGCAGGGGTGAGCATTACACATTTATTTTTAACGCACGTGATACCTGAATTTGGCTTGGCATCAGCCCCTTGTAGAGCTCAGTCTAGGGGAGGGAGGAGCAGCTAAATGAACCAATCAGTTGTGTTGTAGTGCACAGAGCAGCTTTTCTAAATCTTTTTTAATACAGAAGAAGCCTTGAAAAATGTCTTGGGGGAGCCCCTGGTAAATTGTTACATCCCTAGCTCCCCCTGCTGACAGTTGAAATGTACACAAAAGAATGCTGGCAATTATCGGTTGTTAAAGAGCGGGGCCACTGCGTCCTTAAAGTAGATGTACACCCGAAATTTTTTTTTTTTTTCATGTCATAATGTAATGTGGAGTATAAGATTTCCTATCATTTGAGCCCAGTCTTGCCACAAAGAGTTAATCCATCTCTGAGCAATCATCTTTTATTGTTCAGTGAGATAAAACTTGACAAACAGAGAAAAACTTTGTCAACTCCTCCCCCCCTTGCTGTGAGTGACAGGTGATTTACATATCTCGTGCACTAGCCTAAGACATGCATTCTTTTTTAATTCCCACCCCCACTCCTTTTTTCAGAAGCTCTGCAAGAATTGGCTGTTCCACACCTCAGTATGATTTGGCATTCTGAAGTCATGTGGTTACTTTCCTGTCTTTTCACTGGATGTTAGAGATCATAGCAGAAGTTTAGTGTAAGAAATACACAGGAGAAAATGCATATTGACAAGGGGAGTGTAGATATGGGCGGGAGTCTACTGACATCACGACTCCACCCACCGAGCTCCAGACAACAGACCCACCCACAGAATCTGCAGTTTTTCGGGTCTAATAACAGACAGAGGGGAGACATTTGACAGGTAAAGATACATGCAGGAGGCATGTATATCCTTATAGATAACTCCTATGGCAGTAGTTTAGAAAGGATGACATTGGGTTTACATCCACTTTAACAACAGATGATGTTTCAGCTGTCAGTGGGATTTCCCTTCCCCGCCTCCTCCTTTCTCTCCCACCAGCTCTACCGGGTACCATCCAAGCCTCCTTTCTCTCCCTCCAGCTGCAGAGTGTTCTCCTAGCAGCAGGGGCAGACTGCCGGTCGGTCAGTTCGGCCGTAGTCTGAGGGCCCAGCTGCGAAAGGGGGCCCGCTGGCAGTGATGTAGCGTGGGGGGGGGGCGCAAAATTATTACTGTGCCATCCCAAGTGTGCTGTGTGTTGCAGCCAAGTGCCATCCCCAGCCCCCTATCCCTTCTAATGAGGCATATCCCGGGCATTGCTCCGCAGAACTCTCCCCCTGCCCAGGAACCCATGTGGTCCAGCCTGTCCCCCATGATCCCCCTGGTGCGGCCGGCCAGTGCGTATGAGTATGATGGAGGGCGAGGGACGGTGCTTGGTGCAGAGCTTATGGCGGCTGTTGGTGGAGCTCTCGGCAGGCTGGGGAATACTGAGGAGTGGCTGGGTGGTGGGACTCCAGAACAGTACCCGGTGCTGGGGAGAGCCTTGATCATATGGACGATCATGGAGGCCATGGAGAGGTAAGCAAAATCCACTGATCTACATTCTACATGTGAGGGGGGGGAGTTGGAGTAGTGCATGAATCAGGTAGGTTAGTGAAGTGGTCAATTAGGTTAGTGTAGGAATCGGGTAGGTTAATGTAGCGATCAGGTAGGTAAGTATAGGAATCAGGTAGGTTAGTGTGGTGGTCAGTGTAGTGGACACTCAGACCGATCTGTGTGTGATCGGCTGCATTGGAGGCCAGAGGAGAGATTTGGGGTCTAATTGACCCCAGATCTCTCCATAAGAGGACCTGTCACGGCCCATCCTATTACAAGACTTTACAAGTACAAGACTTTATTGAAAAATGTATATAGATAAAAAAGTAATCATACAAAGAAGAGCTCTTCTCTGAATGATTCCTTTGTATGATTACTTTTTTATATATATATAAATGTTATATATATATATATATATATATATATATATATATATATATATATATATATATATATATATATATATATATATATTATATTATATATATTATATATATATATATATATATATACATTTTTCAATAAAGGCTTGTACTACAAATGCTGCCTGGTCCGACTAATAACATCCTTTTGCATAGCTCCCAACTGCCCCTGATTTGTCCCTCTTTCTTCTTCATTTGTCCCTCATTTTGGTCTGATCTATATAGTTGTTTATAAAAATGCACTATTATCTATCACAATTTCTAAATTGCTGCATTTGTACATTTTAAAAGCCAGTATAAAGGAATAGTAGTGGTAAAAAAAAAAGCACTTGTAGGGCGTGGCAGGGGGCGTGTTCTATGTCTACATACTTTTGCTAATAGGTGTCCCTCATTCCCATCTCAAAAAGTTGGGAGGTTTGTTTTTGGGTTTCTGTTAGCCCTGGTCTTTGTATGATTCTGTCGAGTTACTTGGACCACACCAATTTACTGTTTGGGGAGTCAGCGGTAGAGTGGCTGATGGTAAAATATTTTTTTCCAACCTTTGTGATATTACTAAGGTCCTTGGCGTGTCGTAGTTTTTTTCTAGTGGCTGGTCCATGACAGCCTGGGCTCACAGTCAGGATGTTATTGAACCCGAAGGACTATCTAATGGCAGAAGGCAAATACTTTGCATAGAAAGTACATATTACAACAAAATCTGTTTTTTTATTTTATTTTAACAAGTGCAAGAGATCAACTTAAAATAAAGGAAAAGGAAGGTAATTACTGTAAATATAGCCCGGAGAATGAAAAATATACAGAAAGAATATTACTGGTAGGAAATGTAAGAAAGGGGACTTTGGCGTAAGATACCGGGAATTATGGATTCATAGTGGCTAAAGCCCTGATAAGCTTAAATTATATTATGGGAACATTCTGTTATATAACATTTCATTAAAACTGCAGTTTAAATAAAAGAAACTTCTGCTGTCATATATCTGACAGGTCCACTTTAAGTCACACTTAATGAGCTCCACTCTCTCCTAAAATAATACTCGAGACTGCAAGGCACTAATTACCTCTCTTGCAGTCTAACTATATGCACATTTCTTTATATTGTTCAGCCGATTGCTTACTTGATTGCTGTCTGAGAGTATCAGTGTGTCGACAGGCAGTGGGAGTTTGGAGAAATGTAATATTTTGCTAGGTACCAGGACCTTTGTATGTGCAGGGCCCATGGCACCTGTATAGGCTTACAGTATAGGTCTACAATTACATTCTTGGATCACTTAGTGTCTCATGAAGAATTCCTAGGTGGCACAGTGCATTGTGCATCACAGAATGAGTCAAAATGGGTGTCTGTCCTTATAAACTGCATTATTTCACAAGGAAAGCTCTGATGTGAAAAAAAAGTGACCCAGACCAACCAGTCGATACTCATCATTTGATGTAACTTCAGAAAACTGATATCCAATTGGTTGCTTTGGGCTAATGCGCAGTGAATAGCATCATTGTTCTTTACGTTGGAAACATATAGTGTTTTTTTCTTTTTCATGTAAGTAGTTTCATTAAAATATAGTATTGTTTTAAAAGCTTATATCTGCATAAAACCGTTATTTATATACATATACACATATGCGGTATATTATTTACTAAAACCGGAGAGTGCAAAATCTGTTACAGCTCTGCATAAACAGCTTCCAAGTTATATTGTCAAAGCTTAATTGAATGAGCTGAAGTTAGAAGCTGATTGGCTACCATGCACAGATACACCAGATTCTGAGTGCTCTAGTTTTAACAAATCTTCCCCAACATGTCCAAAAGGTTGTGGATGCCTGACCATCCCTTCTACACTATATGTCCAAAAGTATTCGGGTACCCTCCCAAATGATTGATTTCAGGTGTGATGGGTACTGGTAATGCTATAGTATACAAAGACATTTTAGACAATTGTCCATCACAAAACCAGTTCAATAAAGAGATAGTTTGATGAGTTTGAATGGCCTCCATAGTCGTGATCTCAACCCTACTGGACACCTTTGGAATGAATTGGAACGCTGATGGTGAGCCAGGTCTTCTTATACAACCTTAACACCTGACCTCACATGTGCTCTTTTGGCTGAATGGGCAGAAACTCTCAAAGACACACTCCAACATGTTGTGGAAGCCTTCCTAGAACAGTGGATGTTGTTATACAGTAGTTGCAAAGGGGCAAAGGGGGTCAACTCCATTTTGATGCCTATGGTTTTGAAATGGGTTATCAAACACATTCCTATAGATGTGACTGTCAGGTGTCTACAAATGTTTGCCCATGTTCTGTTTATATACATGAGGGTAACCATATTTTCTCATTATACTGCAGGGTTTGCTTCTTGTTTATTGGTGCAGTACAATAGTTTACTGTTCATCTTCTTGAAATCAAGCCTGTGGGAGTCTATAGGTAATGTCTGACCTGGGTGAAAACAACAAACTGCCTATAAACCTTACAAGCAAATGACCACTAAAGAGAGTTGGTGGTAGCCAAGCTGTGTTGGTGTCCAACCCCTACCATTGACGTCAATGTTTAGGCTAAGCAAGGAGAGTGGCCAATTAGAAAACTCCTGTTTTTTGTGTGGGTACTGTGGCCCCCTTGTACTAAACAGGGGCTACTGTGTCCATTTAGTTTTAGGCTGGGCTGTAGTTAGCTCAGACTAATTGTATAGTTTACTGGTTTTTCCCTAATCTTAAAGTGGTGTTCCGGCCGAAATTATACTTTTTAAATAAAAATACCCCTATAATACACAAGCTTAATTTTAGTAAAGTTAGTCTGTAAACTAAGGTCTGTTTTGTTGGTTTATAGCAGTAGTTTGTTATGTTATAAACTTACAGCAGGCCGTGGCCATCTTAAGTGTGGGCATCTGAAGCCAGACTGTATTTCTTCCTGGATCTCATCCTTGCAGACCTCGCACATGCTCAGTGCAGCACAAGCAGTGTAATAGGTTTCAGGTCAGGTTTCCATAGCAATGGCAGTGTCAGAAGAAGTTGCCGCCCCTTCCCAGAAGGCATTGCAAACAGGAAATGATGCGATGGGCCACGGCCAGAGAGGAGGAATGAAAAATGAATACAGCAGATATACAGTAGGTGCTGAGAAAAAAAATTTTTAAAATATCCAATTCGTTTACAGTGCACAGTTTAGTGAGGGATGCTGAAGAGTTGTAAAAGTGGGTGGAACTCCACTTTAAGTTTGCTTGAGATTTCTCAAAGTCACCAGTAGATGTCACTAATATCACTGATCTGTATGAAATTTGACAAACAAAACTAAGTTATGAATATTTATATTTCCTTCTGCCAATCCAGTAGAAGGTTTAGGCCACTGGTGCATGCTAGGGAGGATATAAATATTTGGGACAGGTCATCTGCTCTCTTTATTCCCCTGGGCTGAGGCCTAGGGAGGTGCTGCTTGATGGACCTCTGCAGTTAGGCCCCATAGCCTGGTTTGGGGCCTAACGTGTGCTGAAGAGGTCCTGAAGCTGTCCTGCCTGGTCTGGAGGAAGCTGTGCCAAGGAGGGGGCCCTTTGCAGGAGAGAGCCAGGAAGAAGGCTGGTCTCTCAGAAGTGCCTGTTGACTCACCTAGAAGATGCACTGAATTTTGGGAACCTGCTTACAGTGTTACTGGGTTGGCTTAAAGGTGCTGACACTGTGAAGCTGGCAATTGATCTGGAAAGTCTGTAAGTAATCTGTTATGGTATCTGGGACCCCTAACCCTCACCACCTTGCTGCTCTGCAATAAAACTTTAAAAAGACAAAAGTGACTGGTGCCCAATATCCTCTCTTAGTTCCCCCTTTTTATCTATGGACTCAACCCTGGGGTAAAATTCTAGCCCACCCTTGCCTCTAGAGCTGATATCCTGCCTTTGGGGTGTCAGAGGGGTGCTACAGTACAATCATTGGATCTTAAAAAAGGTCTGTTTTCCAAAAATTGCATTGATTTTATGTTAAGGTTTAGACGCAAAGAGTACTTTGGAGCATTCTTCACTATTAAACGGTGAGTTACATCAGTATGAAGAAGAAGCTGCAATTATTCAACCTTTAGAAGATTTGAGGCAGATGGAACGTCCATCTGTCCATGAATCAACTAGCCTCAGTTTTGAGTGGCTGGATCGTATGTGACAGGACTTCACTAATAGGGCCTGTCTTTTTACATTCCCGGGTGTTCAGGGACAGAATGCTGCTGTCTTCTGGCATTCTATGTGATTCTCTTCATGTGACAAAAGAGGAGGCATACGTTAAGAATAGAAGTTCAAGTTCACCAGTTTCACATTTTTTTTACAGTAACATATTTTTAATTGCTCATCATCTCTCAGTAATGTTTAAAGCCCAATTCCAGCAATGCCGCAGCCCCCCGCTTACCAATCCCCTCCCTGGAGGCAGGGCCGTCTTTAAAGCAGGGCAAAAGGGGCAGCTGCCCTGGGCCCTGTCATTGTTGTGGGGCCCAAAGCTGCTGCCTCATATTTGCCAACTATCCCACTTTAAATTCCCTTGTCCCTTGAGGTAGCTGCATCCGGCGGCATAGATATGTAAATAAAGGCGGCATTCATATGTATATCATGCCCCCTGCAGTGAGGAGATGATGTGCTGTAACTTCTAGCAACCAATCAGCGAGCAGTATTACTGTACAGTAATCTCCAGCAACCAATCAACAAGCAGAAATCATGTGCTGTAACATCTAGCAACTAATCAGTGAGCCGTAATGTCTGATGTAACCTCTAGCAACCAGTCAGTAAGGGTAATGATACCCTGTAACCTCTGCCAACCAATCGCAATTACTTCCTGATCTGATACAGTAAACTGATTTTAAGTTTAGCTGCTATTTATTGTATGTCTCAGAGCAGGTGGGGAGCAAAACTGTATGGGGGGGGGGGGCAAGAAAACGTTTGCCCAGGGTCCAATCAGTATTAAAGACGGCCCTGCCTGGAGGCCCGCTTCCACATGTAATTTTATATATTTTTGTGTATAATTACTTTTTTTTTTAGATTTTTATCTTGGGCGGTCATATGACACTCATTTTTCTTCATCTTAGCTTCTTCTCTGGTACTGAGTGTTTCTCAAAGATGTTATGACATCAGTAATGTTCTCTGCAGCATTGTATTGTATGTATGTGGTGATGCACTGGGCTCATAGAATGTGGGTTGAATGAGCCTGAGCGTCATTTAACTCAGAAGGGGACTGGTGGCAGAACATGGAGCAGTGAGGCTGTGCAACCCCTCTTTTCAAATTGTCTTTTGGTTGCCAAATGCTATCTATATATATATATTACTTAGAGAATGACTCAGCATCTGGTATCAGACATATTGGCTAAAAAAAACACTTGACGTTTTTCAATTCCTGTGCATTATTTTAACACGTAAAATGTTTTTTGTTCGCTAGAAAAGAGGCAAACTTAACTCGAGCTTTAGCAAAACTTTTTAAAATGTATGTTTAGCACCCTCCTAGATAGGTGCTTGGTTAGTTAATTTAGTTACTGACTCACTGTAAGCAGTTGAGTTGCATGTGATTATTTTGCTCTGTTTTGTGTTTCCTTGGCTGCAGGATTGACTGCTTCCCCTTGTCTGTCTGGAAAGGTTCTGGAAGATAGTGGTCTGAGAGAGTCAAGTCAGCATCTGAATATGTATGCAGCCTTGGCCTATCCCTGATGAGAGGTGCCCAGATGGTGGCTGGGAGGGAGCATAAATACCCTTAGGATTGGTGCAGAGGGATGAGGAAATCCCAGCCTGGAGGGCTGCTGCCTGTCTGGGCAGGCCTGCCATGTGTCCGCTGCTCATTGAGGTCCTGTCAGGACTGGGCTCAGCCCTTCCTTCTCTGAGCTGGCCACTCAGCTGTCGGATAATTGCCAGCTCCCATCTCTCTCCACAGTTACCCAGCTGTTGTTGATTCTGCTCGTCAGTCCTGCCTACTTAAAGTCGTCCAGCTAACTTGATCTCTGCCTTCGCCTTTGTCAACATCACAGAGACTTTCTCCTGCGTTCCTGTTGAAGACTTGCTCCGGTGACGTTCCTTCTGGCTCCTGATCCTGCTTGCTGTACTACTAAGTTTATCTCTGGCTCTCTGACATTTGCTTGGCTGACTACCTGATCCAGTTACTGAACTATGGCTTGTTTTGACTACGTTTACTCTGTTTACCTTATTATTATTATTATTATTATTAAACAAGTGTGATTTAACTATACTTCTGTCTCGGTCTGAATCATGGTTCCTGATAGTAGATGAAGGCCATGAATTCAGTAGATACAGTCAATCCGCTTGTTGGTAATATTTTTTCCAGTTTGGATGAGCAAGATCACCGGATGGATCAGTTTTTCCATAGCGTTACAAACGCTCCTGAGTTGCACGGCTCACCTGGAAACTCCCACTGTGTCTGCTCTGGTACAACCTGAGTTGCAGGCCGTCCTTACTGCTGCACCAGTCTCTGTGCAGGCACCCGCCTCGAGTATTACCTCTATAAGAGGTATGTCTGGTTCCGCTCTGCTTCCCCAGCGATTTGGGGGCGATCCAGTTCAATGCAGAGGGTTTCTCAACCAGGTTGAAATTTACTTTGAGATGCTGCCCCAGGCTTTCCCATGGACAGAAGCAAAGTAGGTTTTGTGATATCTTTGCTTTCTGAGAGAGCCTTGGCCTGGGCAAACCCTCTATGGGAGACGCAAAAACCTGTTGTCCTGAGTTACCCTGAGTTTGTGGCCTCCTTTAAAAGGGTATTTGACGTTCCCACATGCTCCTCTTCTGCTGCCAAGTGCCTCATGTCCATCAAACAGAGTACGAGAACGGTTGCCCACTTCTAAGGAACTGGCTTCCATTTTTGCTCGGGAGGTCTTTCGCTTAAATGGGCTACCCAAGGTGATTGTTTCGGACAGGGGTCGTCAGTTTGTCTCCTGGTTCTAGCGAGCCTTTTGTGCACAGTTGGGAATTCAGTTTGCTTTCTCCTCTGCGTATCACCCGCAGTCTAATGGGGCCACAGAAGGAGCCAATCAGTCCTTGGAGCAATTCCTACATTGCTATATTTCTGAACATCATAACAACTGGTCAGACCTATTACTGTGGGCAGAGTTTTCTCACAACAGTGCCTTGAATTCTGCTTCCGGATTGTCCCCGTTTATGGCGAATTATGGTTTCCAACCTTCCATGTTGCCTAACTCGTTTGTTCCGCAGAGTATTCCTGCGTTAGAGGAGCATCTCCATGGTCTTCGTTCCACTTGGACACAAGTTCAGGAGGCTTTGCAACATGCTAACGATAGGTACAGACTCCATGCTGAACGCAGACGCCTGCCTGCACCTTCCTATCAGGTTGGTGATAAAGTCTAGCTGTCGTCTCGCAACTTCCGACTTCGTGTTCCTTCTTTGAAGTTCGCACCTCGGTTTATTGGGCCTTTCCGTATCCTTCGCAGGGTTAACCCAGTGGCTTGCGCCTTGGAACTTCCTCCTAGTATGCGCATCTCAAATGTGTTTCATGTCTCCTTATTGAAACCTTTGGTCTGCAACCGCTTTACCACCTGGGTGCCACGTCCTCACCCTATACAGGTTGAGAACCATGAGGAGTATGAAGTACAATCCATTGTTGACTCCCGTAGGTTCCGTGGCCGCATACAGTACCTGGTGCATTGGAAGGGGTACGGTCTGGAGGAACGCTCTTGGATCTCATCCTCGGATGTACATGCCCCTGTCCTCCTCCATGATTTCCATACATGTTTTCCCCTCAAGTCAGGTGGTCCTCCGAGGGGGAAGGGTCGTTGAGGAGGGGGTACTGTCAGGGCTGGGCTCAGCCCTTCCTTCTCTGAGCTGGCCGCTCAGCTGTCGGCTAATTGCCAGCTCCCATCTCTCTCCACAGTTACCCAGCTGTTGATTCTGCTCATCAGTCCTGCCTACTTAAAGCCGTCCCGCTCACTTGATCTCTGCCTTCGCCTTTGTCAACATCACAGAGACTTTCTCCTGCGTTCCTGTTGAAGACTTGCTCTACTGATGTTCCTTCTGGCTCCTGATCCTGCTTGCTGTACTACTACATTTATCTCTGGCTCTCTGACATTTGCTTGGATGACTACCCGATCCGTTACTGACCTCTGGCTTGTTTTGACTACGTTTACTCTGTTTACCTTGTTATTATTATTATTATTATTATTAATAAAAAAGTGTGATTTAACTATACTTCTGTCTTGGTCTGATTCATGGTTCCGGATAGGTCCCAGCTAGGCTAACTGGGGGTGCCTATTCTGCTGAAATCCAATGGAGGTGACTGAGAGACTGTCATTTGAGGATCTGGTCTGGGATCGCAGGAGTAGGTGTCTGGAAGATATTGGGAGGAGGCATCCAATAATCCAAGGATATTAGTGATTACAGAACGCTGTGAGAGATCCCTGGGATTGTATGCTGGAGCTATCCCTCTTGTGGTAGAGTCAGTATGACTTAAAGGGGACATTTTCGAAAGGTGTCCTGGTAAAGCTCAGCCCAATATTTCCTGCAAGCAATGTTCAGATACTTAGAAGAAGGAAGAATGTTGCTTAAGGTTGCTGGAGTATCCCACAATTACCCTGCCCCTCACGCAAGTTCAAGTTCTGCAATAAAGCATCAGAAAAGCATACCCCTAGACAGATTACTGGGCCAGAAGATTGACGGTTTACCTTGCGGTACAAGTGCTGGGAAAGATCCTTGGGACCTAAACAGTGGGCTCCTGCGCGAGTGAGAGCTACGCGCGTGCCCTTGAAATATGGTATTTCTGAACGAGACTTCTCTTTAAAGTCGATAGGAATCTAAATCAGGCTTCAAAAAACTGTGTACTACAGATGGGCTAGTGTAGCACTCTTTACCTTAGGTAGGTAGGTGCTAGAGTAGGTTTTTGTGTGTACTGCCAGTGCAGATAAATTTAGGCAGGCCTGGCAGGGGAGTGGTTTAGTGTAGCAGCAGGTGACTCACATGTACTTTATCTCTCTGGCGCGTCCTCTGTTTCCAGTATGTTCTGGGAAAGAGGCAGGTCAGAGGGCTGGAGTGACATGGGGTGTATTTGGGAACCCTGACCAATCCCCAACTAGGATTGGCAGGGAGCAGGCCTCCTATATATACCCATTGTCATGTTGTGGGAGGAGTTGTCGGGTGAAAGAACTGAATGATGGAGTGTTAGGCTGTGGTGGCCCTTGAGGAACCCCCTTTCTGGAGGGGGGGTGACCTCGGGCCTGGAGCTCAGGAGCTGGGAGGGAGCCTTCCCTTATTGAGAGGTGTCCTGGAACAGAAGCAGGATGAAGATAGCGGGGAGCACTGCAAGGAAAGTCATTCAGGAGGGATCCATGCCGGGGTCTATGAGTGAGAAGCACAGTGAGAAGCTCTAGGAGAGACATGCCAGGATTTGGATGTGGAGCCAGAGGGAGAGACTGTGGTGATGTTGAAGTCAAGTTGCTGCAGCCAGGAGGGTTGACAGGATTTGCACCGGACTTGCTGGGATCAGTAGTCCACCAAGTATCAGTTAGCACAACTATCCTTTTCATCTAAAATGGTTGCTACCACAGAGGGGACTGCAGACCTCGCCTGCAAATGGCTATTAGGAAAATGTTAGGACTTATTCAGAGTGAGGCCTAGCCATGTGCTAACGGCGACAGGAATCTAGAATTGGGCAGGAAGAGGAAAGCAAGTGATGTCAAGTAGTGTGCTGGAGAAGATGTGAAGTAGCAGAGACTGTCAATTTAGATTTCAACCAACTTTATTTTCCATTAAGAAAGAATCATCATTCGGGCATCCCATGACCCTTTTCCCCATCCAAGTTTAATCCCCCAATAAAAACAACAAAAACAAGCAAGAGACTGTTCATTGACTGGAGAAGTGTGCCTAAAATGGATGTCTGACCAAGCAGGGTGATGTGTGGACGCTAAAATATGCAGTGACCCCACGGGGGCACCGCTACACTAATGATATGAAATATGTCCAGAAACTCTTAGGAAGCACCTGCCAGCAATGCCTGATGAGGTGATGAGGCCAGAAATCCCCTACGCAACACCCTTACCAGGGATACCTAGGCTAGGTTCACACTCTTTGTGGGTGCATTTGGGTGGCCACAGAAGCTCATTCATTTGAACAGGCTTCTGTACCTGTGGGAAACACAGGGAAAAAGTCCCCGATCCTTTTTCTAAAACTCACTATCATGGCAGTCGCAGGGAACTTCATGGTGCTGCGACACCATTCAGTGTTGTACATCTGAAAATGCACTGTGTTTTCAGATGTGTGTTGTCTGACTGCGCTCAACTTGACTACCAGCACCACCAGGTCCCAACCCTTCTATCTTTGTCTAGGTTCACATACATGCAGTTTCGGGAACACATGTAAATCGCACGTGTTCCCGCACCCATAGCTAAAATGCGCAGCTCTATAGCAGACGCGCAGGGGTGGAATTAATTTTTAATGCCACCCCTGTGCATCTGCTCAAGAGCATTATGTTTCAGCTGTGGGTTGCGGGAACAAGTGATTTACGTGTGTTCTAGGACCTGCATATGTGTGAACTTAGACCAAGATAGAAGGGTTGGGAACTGGTGGTGCTGGCGGTCAAGCTAAGGGTAATCAGATAACAACAAAAGCTGATATAAGGCAGAAGTGACCTTCGATCCCTTTCTCGCGAAAGCCTTTTTGAGAATTCAAACTGCCTAAAATGAAACTAGTCAGTTCATATAAACCTTCCCCTGAGTCAAACTCTATTGAATTCTCTAACTGTATTGCCAGCCCCATCAGAAGAATTTATGGCATGTTTTTTTTTTTTTAATATTTTTTAAGTATTTTGATGGATAAAGTTATCTCACAAAGAACAAGATATTAGTTATCGCTTAATAAACAGCAGAAACTACCAAAAAAAAACATTTCTGACAGGGGTTATAACCCTCCCTAAGGCTGGGTTCACACGGAGCGGATCCATGGGATGGACTCCGCTAACTAGATAACTCCGTTGATCCCCGCTGAGCAGGTGGATGACAGGTCCGTCTCTGCTCACTGTGCAGGGATGGACCTGTCAGAGCCCCGCTGTTCTCTATGGGGAGATCGGGAGCATGTCCGTTTTCATCTAATCCCATCTGATACGCTGGACGGATGGCAAACTTATCACCATCCGCCTGTTTTAAACGGATCTTGTTGGATCGGATGACAGGCAGGTGTCAGCGGACACATCTCCGTCTGCCCATAGAAGTTAATGGGTGGCCCACTCGGATCCGCCTGAAAAGCAGACGAATCCGAGGAGGCTGATTGTGTGAAAGGTGCCTTACTCTATCCAAAATTAAAGCAAAAACAAGATTTGCCTTCAGTTCTACTTTAATGACTAGTCCTAAATGTCTAGATCCATTAATTGAGTAATGCCCGTCAGAGTGGACAAATCTGTGTGCATATATTCTGGCATATTCGGTGCACAGTCATGTTGGAACAGGAAGGGGCCATCCCCAAACTGTTCCCACAAAGTTGGGAGCATGAAATTGTCCAAAATGTCTTGGTATGTCTTGGTATGCTGACGCCTTAAAGTGGAGTTCCACCCACTTTTACAACTCTTCAGCATCCCTCACTAAACTGTGCACTGTAAACAAATTGGATATTTTTTTATTTTTTTTCTCAGCACCTACTGTATATCTGCTGTATTCATTTTTCACTTCCTCCTCCCTGGCCGCGGCCCATCGCATCATTTCCTGTTTGCAATGCCTTCTGGGAAGGGGCGGCAACTTCCTCTGAAACTGCCGTTGCTATGGAAACCTGACCTGAAACCTATTACACGGCTTGTGCTGCACTGAGCGAGATCTGCAAGGATGAGATCCAGGAAGAAATACAGTCTGGCTTCAGATGCCCACACTTAAGATGGCCACGGCCTGCTGTAAGTTTATAAAATAACAAACTACTGCTATAAACTGACAAAACAGACCTTAGTTTACAGACTAACTTTACTAGAATACATTAAGCTTGTGTATTATAGGGGTATTTTTATTTAAAAAGTATAATTTCGGCCGGAACACCCCTTTAAGCGTTCCCTTCACTGAAACTAAGGGGCCAACCCCTGAAAAACACCCCCCACACCATAATTCCCCCTCCACCAAATGATTTGGACCAGTGCACAAAGCAAGGTCCATTAAGACATGGATGAGCAAGTTTGGGGTGGAGAAACTTGACTGGCCTGCACAGAGCCTGATCTCAACTCATTAGAACACCTTTGGGATGAATTAGAGTGGAGACTGAGAGCCAGGCCTTCTTGTTCAACATCAGTGGCTGACCTCACAAATGCGCTTCAGGAAGAATGGTCAAACATTCCCATAGACACACTCCTAAACCTTGTAGACAACCTTCCTAGAAGAGTGGAAGCTGTTATAGCTGCAAAGGGGAGGGGCAACTCAATAGTGAATGCTACGGACTAAGACTGGGATGTCATTAAAGTTCATGTGCGTGTAAAGGCAAGTGTCACAATACTTTTGAGAATATAGTGTAATTCATTTTGGGTTTTGGGTTTAATACCACTTTAACAGCAGATTATTTCCTTCAAGAAGTTCGAAAAATCATCCACTAATTAACACTGATAAAAGAAAGGCAAAAACTTATTAGTGACTTTGGAAATGGCACGGTTTGACGAATAGCTGTTATTTAATGGAATGCCGAGACTCGTAGCGACTTCAGGAATGGCAAAAGTGATGTGCAAAATAGCTATAGGGGTCATTTAAAGATCATTGTTCTGTGCTGCAAACTAGGCCCGGCAGTGCAGCATGTCGGCATTGATAAATGGCTCTTGCTGATGTGTATCATGCTGTATCTCAACTACACAACACAATAAGTATATGACAGGCCTAAAATCATTTCAGAGCTCCGTGAAGGGAGCCTTGCAGAACACACAGCCCTTCACAATGGAAGAAAACAGCTACACGGCTCCCTGGTTTTGAAATATCCAAGAGAACACTTTTTATTGTACTTTATATTTTGTAGACTTTATATATATATATAAAAAAAAAAAAAACTTTAGGCAACATGTGAAATCATTCACAGAGCTATACACATATCGAGCCAACATACTATCTGTGTCTAATACTCTAGGCAGATATAAAGATATAAAATGATGCAGCTCTGCATTTAATAAAGGGGAACTAAATTCTCTCATTCAGCATTAACTACCGTATTTATCGGCGTATAACACGCACAGGCGTATAACACGCACATTCATTTTAAGAGGGAAGTTTCAGGAAAAAAACTTAAATTTTTAATAAGGAACTTTGAAGCAAAATAAGGGTCAGTGCCCATCTGCAGCCTCACCATTGCCATCAATGCAGCCTGATCAGTGCCCATCTGCAGCCTCACCATTGCCATCAATGCAGCCTGATCAGTGCCCATCTGCAGCCTCACCATTGCCATCAATGCAGCCTGATCAGTGCCCATCTGCAGCCTCACAAGTGCCATCAATGCAGCCTCATTAGTCCACATCAATGCAGCCCCACCATTGCCATCAATGCAGCAACCTTGCCATTGCCATCAATGCAGCAGCCTCACCACTGCCATCAATGCAGCAGCCTCACCACTGCCATCAATGCAGCAGCCTCACCACTGCCATCAATGCAGCAGCCTCACCACTGCCATCAATGCAGCAGCCTCACCACTGCCATCAATGCAGCAGCCTCACCACTGCCATCATTGCAGCAGCCTCACCACTGCCATCATTGCAGCAGCCTCACCACTGCCATCATTGCAGCAGCCTCACCACTGCCATCAGTGCAGACTGATCAATGCCCATCTGCAGCCTAGAGGGGACAGGGAGGGGGGCGGGACGAGCACCGACAGATTACATACAGTGAGAATCTCCTATGATAGACAGAACAGTGGTCCAATGGCGGCCCAGGAGAAGGGACTTTCTATTACAGAGGCCACCAAGTAAACAGGACATTCTCACTGTATGTAATCTGACGGCGCTCGTCCCGCCCCCCTCCCTGTCCCGTCCGAGGCAGCTAAAATTGAAGTATTGGCGTATAACACGCACACGCTATTTGCACCCGATTTTCATGGTGAAAAAGTGAGTGTTATACGCCAATAAATACAATATTTTTAATCCTCGTGCTGTCTGCATTAGTACATAAATATATTTTATTTACTTGTTTTAATCTTTTTTTTTTTTTAACATTTCTTCAGTTGCAGAAATACATCCCAGAAGTCTTCTTCATGGGCATTTTTTTTTTCATCTGGAGGAGGGGCTTTCTCAGGGAAGCATACCATCCTGCCTCCATGCCTGAGCTAAGGGCACATGGATTCCAGGAAGTAAGTGCTACATGAATCAGCCAAGGCTGCATACATATTCAGATGCTGATTTGACTCTCCCAGCCCACTATCTTCCAGAACCTTTCCAGACAGACAAGGGGAAGCAGTCTAGCATGGTGGTGGGAGTGTCATGGTCTGGGGCTGCATGAGGGAGGAAGGGGATCATGCTCTGCTTCATTATGTCACAGTACATGTTGGCATTCATGGTTCCCTCAATGAACTGTAGCTCCCCAATGCCGGCGGCACTCATGCAGCCCCAGACCATGACACTTCCACCACCATGCTTGACTGTAGGCAAGACACACTTGTCTTTGTACTCCTCACCTGGTTGCCGCCACACACACTTGACACCATCTGAACCAAATAAGTTTATCTTGGTCTCATCAGTCCACAGGACATGGTTCTAGTAATCTGTGTCCTTAGGCTGCTTGTCTATAGCAAACTGTTTGCGGACTTTCTTGTGCATCATCTTTAGAAGAGGCTTCCTTCTGGGACGACAGTCATGCAGACAAATTTGATGCAGTGTACAGGGTATGGTCTGAGCACTGACAGGCTGACCCTCCACCCCTTCAACCTCTGCAGCAATGCTGGCAGCACTCATATGTCTATTTCCCAAAGACAACCTCTGGATATGATGCTGAGCACGTGCACTCAACTTCTTTGGTCGACCATGGCACGGCCTGTTCTGAGTGGAACCTGACCCATTAAACCACTGTATGGTCTTGGCCATCGTGCTGCAGCTCAGTTTCAGGGTCTTGGCAATCTTCTTATAGCTTAGGCCATCTTTATGTAGAGCAACAATTCTTCCTCAGTGAGTTCTTTGCCATGAGGTGCCATGTTGAACTTCCAGTGACCAGTATGAGAGAGTGAGAGCGATAACACCAAATTTAACACACCTGCTCCCCATTCACACCTGAGACCTTGTAACACTAACGAGTCACATGACACTAGGAGGGAAAATGGCTAATTGGGCCCAATTCAGAAATTTTCACTTAGGGGTGTACTCACTTTTGTTGCCAGCGGTTTAGACATTAATGGCTGTGTGTTGAGTTATATTTAAGGGGACAGCAAATTTACACTGTTATACAAGTTGTACACTCACTACTTTACATTGTAGCAAAGTGTTATTTCTTCAGTGTTGTCACATGAAAAGATATAATAAAATATTTACAAAAATGTGAGGTGTGTACTCACTTTTGTGATATACTGTAAAAGCGGTCTTAGCGGCGGGAGAGGTGCGTTAACCACTTCCGGACTGCCCACCGTGGATATACGTCTCTACTTTGACATTAAATACCATTGTTATGGCAGCAGATAGCTGCCATAACCCTGCTATTTTTAGCCGGGCCCTGTGTATGTGATCAGCACAGGGCCAATCAGCACTATCCAGACAGAGGGTCAGGGGTCCTGCAGCCTCAAAGGACAGTCAGGGGAGAATGAAAACTCCTCCCACAAGCTGGACACTGATAGAAGTCACAAGACTGCTATATACTGCTGATGAGAAAAGGTATTTAGCAGTTTATATTTAATAAAATAATTGCATTTCCATGTTCTGTGTACTGTGAGACCAGATATAAGGAATGCAGAGTCCTGGGTTTAGTAACACTTTAAGCCAGCCGTGGATCTAAATTTGGTAATGTGACAAATAATTCTGCGCTGCCTAAGAGAAATAGCAGCTAACACAGCAAATTGGATAAATGCAATAGAAATGGATACAAAAGGTGTAGCGCTTATATGTGAAGCATAATGCAACAATAAATGCGAAAAAAATGAGTAATGAACCCCAATAATCACTGATAAGAAAAAACAAAAATGAAAATACAAATACGAGTAAACCCAGTGACTGGTAATAAGTGTCCAAGGAAAAGTCCAAGTGAAAAAAAATAAATACAAAAAATTTTTGGTCAAAATGTAATTCTAAATCCCATATAAATAAATACAAAAACTTTATGTGAAAATCATAACGGTGAGCAAGATGTGAACTTGGAGTGAAAAATGCCACCACGGAACTTAGGGAGGCTTACCGGAACGTTCGGTGGGGGCATTTTTCACTCCAAGCTCACATCTTCACCGTTATCACTTTCCGTTATCACTATGTAATTTTCACATTAAGTTTTTGTATTTATTTATATGGGATTTAGAATTACATTTTGACCAAAAATTTTTTGTATTTATTTTTTTTCACTTGGACTTTTCCTTGGACACTTATTACCAGTCACTGGGTTTACTCGTATTTGTATTTTCATTTTTGTTTTTTCTTATTAGTGATTATTGGGGTTCTTTACTCATTTGTTTTACATTTATTGTTGCATTATGCTTCACATATAAGCGCTACACCTCATGGATCTAAATTTGGCCAGTTCAGAAGGAACTGTCCAAATTTCGATCCATGTATGGTGCCCTGGTTGTACACAAGTCGATCTATCGATCAACTTGTGTACAACTAGCCTGTTGGGTTTCCCCGAACGATTAATGCTGCCGGCTATAGCCAGCAACACTAATTATTGTATTCTGTCGGCACCACAGGCGTGCGCACAGGGTGTGCCGGGTGTGCCCAGGCACACCCTAATCACCCCGTGCACATTAGTGTTATTGCTCTGTGTAGCAGCAGAAACAGGGGAAAGATCTCCCTCTTACCGACTCTGCCATAAGAGAAGTGTTTATGCTCTTCTCTTTCACTGTGCCGGCAGGGAGATCAATGTGCCGGGGTCATATATATGTAGAAACCCGCACACGCATGTGTGTTTTAGCTTAAGGGTGCACACTCTAATGTAATAGGCTGCGCACACCTATGGTCGGCACGGAATGCTCCTCACCAGCAGAACACAATAGCACTGCAGGGGGGATTCCCCAACCAACACTGTCTGTGTTGATGGGGGACTCGAGCAAGTTTTTTTCCTTGCACCGGAAAGAAAATCACATAATCTATAGCAGTAATGGCGAACCTTGACAACCCAGATGTTTTGGAATTACATTTCTCATGATGCTCGACTACACTGCAGAGTGCATGGGCATCAACGGAAATGTAGTTCCAAAACATCTGGGGTGCCAAGGTTCATCATCACTGATATATACTGATACTGATATATACCTCATAACTCATAACTCATGATAAAGAGAGAGATCACCAATAAATCATGATACATTGGTGTGATGGTCAGTGGGAAGAATGCTCCTTACACTTGTGGTCATTGGGAAGAATTACCCCCTACAGATAGCTTAAAAAAATCATTTGTGTCAGTGGGAACTTATCTAAAACCTCGTACACATGATCCCATTTTCCGACGGGAATTATGTGATGACAGGCTTTTGGCGGAAAATCCGACCGTTTGTACACTCCATCGAACAATTGTCGGATTTTCCGCGGACAAATGTTGGATGGCAGGTTTTAACATTTTCTGCGGACGAATGTCTGTTGTCGGATTTTCCGAGCGTGTGTACACAAGTCAGTCGGACAAAAGTCCAAAGTATAAACACACATGCTCTGAAGCAAGGACGAGCCAGAAGCGGTCGGTCTTGTAAACTTGCGTTTGTAATGGAGAATTGACATTCGTGACGTGGCAAATTATGAAATCCCCAATTGCAGCGCACAATTCTCTTCTTCTTTAATGGGATAATAATGAAGCTGCTTTGCTGGTGATACTGATGGAGTTATTGCAAACAAATTTTCAAAGGCTTTTTTTTTTCTAGTGATATCAAGAATAATATTATTAGGCTTTTTTATTTTTTTATTTGGGCAAGTTACCACAACACCATTATCCCGTAGTTTTTAAGATCAAAGATACAACTATGTTGGTGTCCCTTGTCAATTTTACATTGTATTTTTTTAAATGTAACTGCCTACTCTCAAACTGTCATTTGAAGTAAAACACATAGCCAAGTATTATTCTACACAATTTTTTATTGTGCATTAAAAAAAGAAAACAAATAAAATTAGACATGCTATCTGCCAATAGAACTTAACCAAAAAGTGCATTCTATGCATCCAAAAATATAGAAAATATACCAAATCAAATCATTATTATTCAACCAAAAAATAAAAGCCTCATGCATGTGTCCTGCTTCTTAATATAGGGGGTCAACAATGCCAACAGTTGGTGAAAGCAGGGGTCCGTCATCCGGAGATAATTCCGAAAATCATCCGGATTATTCTCCTGGAGCTCCCGCAGCAAATTACATAATTGGTCACGATTAATAAAGCAACCAATTTTTGGTCCAAGAACTTCTCCTCCTCCTGTTCCTGGACTGGACTTGGGTCAAAGCAATAACTTCAAGGCCAATAATAAATAACACTTTATCTCCTCCGATTCTGCAACATGTCTGGTTGACGAGATGCCATTCAGAAACAAACTGAAAAGCACGAAATGAAAAGCGCGAAATGAAAAGCGCCAATCAACACTCACCAAACTTCTACTAACACGAAAGTAGCAGAAGGAGCCCAAAGGGTGGTGCTAAAGAGCTGAAAAAACACGTAGTACGTCAGTACGTTTGTTTTTGTTGGCCGACAATTCCTTGCCGTTTGTATGCAAGACAAAATCCAGGCACACGCCTTGCTCATTGCTCAAGGAACCACTAGCAACCTCTGTAGGAACCCAAGGCTCCCATGGAACCATGGTTGAGAAGACCTGATCTAGTTCAACCAACAGATGTGGATATAATATATGAAAAGTGCGGCATAAGTAGTTGGTGCTATATAAATACATATAATAAATAAATCAGACACAATTAGTAAACGTAATTGGGTACATAAGTGGGGCAGTTGGAATCTGTGTAATTATAATTTATGATTGTTGTATGTTCAATACTGGCGCCATGCAGAAAACTAGTCAATGAGAATCCTTTGCCAAACTTTGCATTGTTTACAGTGAAGTGCCTATTGTTCGCACCGCTAGTATTTGCCTTCTGTGATCCGCGAACTGTTTAATCCTTCCAAAGTTCAAACAGTGACTTAGCCTGTCAATGGCTAGAATCTCTTTGCCATTCAGAAAGCATAATCCATGGAAGAGCCACGATGTGCGGAGTAAAGTGGTTTACTGCAGCGAAGACAGTTTATCTACTTTTAAGGGATTAAAGACACTTCTCAGAGAATGACACCTCAAAGGAACAGATTTGTTTTAGACCTCACTCCTTGTATCTTCAAACGCCAAAAAATATAGGATTGGTATTCGGAAAAGCCAGACGCACACACCCGCCAGTTACGAGGCAGGGGAGATAAAGGAGGGCAGTTTTTATTTGGCTGATGTCATTTCTGTATCGCAAATAAATAATCTTCCTCCATGCCGTAGAAGTGCTGGACTTGTTAGAGAGTAAATTAGCAACAAAACAATATATTACGCCTTTGTGACATATTGACTTAAAGCATCACCTAAAATTACTGGGCTAATTACCAAAAAAGCATAATTGTGATTGACGGCAAAAAGGTTGGGTGCCACCGATTATAGCCCCGGCTATGTGCAGTTCACAGGCCTGTCTGCAATCCATCACGTTTGTGAAAATTAATATTTACAATACAGATTGTAGAAGTATTACATTTTTTTCTCAAACATCTCAGTCATCCAGCCAGCATTTTCTATAGTTAGGTACATTTAAACTTTAATTATGCATTGCATATACCAAGGCCCAGTATAAAGGTGTACCTTTTGTAATAAATACAAATTAAAGTGTTTGTTACCTCAACGCTTCATATTCCTGATGTGTGCCTGCTGTACCATGTACTTGCATGAGAAAGTATCCTGTTCTCTTTGTATTGCTTCCTTTGTGTGAAATCCCTGGTGTTCTTGCCAGTACCTCTGCTTCCCAATTAAAAATTGACCACACTGAGCAGGAGAACACATCATGGTCAGTTATCTAGCTATGCTGGGAACTCATTGTACTCTCTTTCAATGATCAAACTTGCCCTGACACGCCCCCGCTGCACAGCCATTCACTGGGAAGCTCAGTGTGATGCTGCTTCTCCTCCCCCCAGCGTTTATGCAGTTGAGAACAGAGGGAATGTGATCACTTATAAAAAAGGGAAAAAGGTATCTATAATGTATTTTTTTTTAATCTATGCAAAAATGTTTTTCCTTACATTTCTATTTTAACCACTTGACCACTTAAACCCCCTTCCTAACCAGACCAATTTTCAGCTTTCAATGCTCTCACATTTTAAATGACAATTACTCAGTCATGCAACACTGCACCTATGTGAATTTTTTTTTCCTTTTTTTCACACAAATAGAGCTTTCTTTTGGTGGTATTTAATCACCGCTGGGTTTTTATTTTTTGCGCTATAAAAGAAAAAAGGCCGAAAATTCTGTAAAAAAAATGAATTTTTCTTCGTTTCTGTTATAAAATTTAGCAAATTAGTAATTTTACTTCATAAATTTTGGCCAAAATTTATACTACTACATATCTTTGGTAAAAATAACCCAAATTGGTGTAAATTATTTGGTCTTTGTGAAAGTTATAGAGTCCACAAGCTATGGTGCCAATCTCTGAAAATTGATCACACCTGATGTACTGACGGCCTATCTCATTTCTTGAGACCCTAACAAGCCAGGAAAGTACAAATACCCCCCAAATGACCCCTCTTTGGAAAGTAGACAGTCCAAGGTATTTAGTAAGAGGCATGGTGAGTTTTTTTAAGTTGTAATTTTTTCCCACAATTCTTTGCAAAATCAAGATTTTTTTTCACACAATCGTTATATTAGCAGGTTATTTCTCACACACAGCATATGCATTGCACAAATTACACCCCAAAACACATTCTACTACTCCTCCTGTTTATGGCGATACCACATGTGTGAGGCTTTTACACAGTGTGGCCACATATAGAGGCCCAACATGCAGGGAGCGCCATCAGGCGTTCTTGGAGCATAAATTACACATATAATTTCTTGACTACCTCCTACATTTTTGAAGGCCCTGGAGCACCAGGACAATGGAAACGCCCCAAAAATTATCCCATTTTGGAAAGAAAACAACCCAATGTATAAACTATGAGGCATAATGAGTCTTTTGAAAATGTCATTTTTTTCTACAAGTTTTTGGAAAATGTGTAAAGAAAATTAAAACGCATTTTTTTTACACAAAGTTGTCCATTTTTTATAATATTTCTAACACATAGCATGTACATACCAAAAAATGACACCCCAAAATAGATTCTCCTACTCCTGAGTAGGGCGATACCACATGTGGGAGACTTTTACACAGCCGGGCCACATAGAGAGGCTCAATATGCAGGGAGCGCCATCAGGTGTTCTAGGGGCATAAGTTTCAAATCTAATTTGACTACCTATTACACTTTTGTGAGGCACTGTAGTTGCATGGATGTGGCACGGATGAGAACTGATGTGGCATGAATGGGGATGGATGAGCCGTGGATGGGGATGGCTGAGTATAGATGGGATGACTGAGCATGTATGAGTATGACTGAGTATGGCCGGGTACGACTGAGTACAGCTGGGTAGGGCTGTGTATGGCTGAGTATGGATGGGATGGCTGGGTACAGCTGAGTATGGATGGGATGGATGGGTAATGCTGAGTACGGTTGGGTATGACTTAAGTATTGCTGGTTATGGCTGAGAATGGCTGGGTATGACTAAGTATTGCTGGGTACGGCTGAGTACGGCTGGGTACGACTGAGTATTGCTGGGTATGGCTGAGTATGGCTGGGTATGACTGAGTATTGCTGGGTATGACTGAGTATTGCTGGGTATGGCTGAGTATGGCTGGGTACGACTGAGTACGGCTGAGTACGGCTGGGTACGACTGAGTATGGCTGGGTACGACTGAGTACGGCTGAGTACGGCTGGGTACGACTGAGTATGGCTGGGTATGGCTGGGTATGGATGGGGTCGGATGGGATTGCTGAGCATGGATGGATGGATGAGTATTGCTGAGCATGGATGGATGGATGAACATGGATGAGTATTGCTGATTAGGGATGGCTGGCTGCAGGGCTGTTTTTAAGGCAGGGCAAAAGGGGCAGCTGCCCTGGGCCCTGCCATTGTTGTGGGGCCCAAAGCAGCTGCCTCATACTTGCCAACTGTGTATGGATGGCTGGGTATGGATGGATGAGTATGGATGGTATGGATGGCTGAGTATGAATGGTATGGATGGCTGGGTATGGATGGATGAGTATGGATGGTATGGATGGATGAGTATGGATGGTATGGATGGCTGAGTATGAATGGTATGGATGGCTGGGTATGGATGGATGAGTATGGATGGATGAGTATGGATGGTATGGATGGCTGAGTATGGATGGTATGGATGGCTGAGTATGGATGATGAGTGTTGGAGTGGGCACATATAAGCGCTGTGGGCACTGCACATCCAGCCCACAGCGCTGCAGCACTCGATCACTCCCCTCTCCCCTCACACTGTACCGATCTGTACAGAGAGGGAAGAGAGGAACCGGAAGTGGCGCCGGTTTGTTTACATGTGATCGCTCCATCATCTACGAAGCGATAACGTGGTAAACGGCCGCTGTCAGCACGGATGTTCCTGGGTGCACGCCCCAGGGGGCGTGCGGGAGCAAGATTCTGGGAGGATGTACATGGATGCCCTCCCAGAATAAGCCGACCGCGCTGTAGCCGTGTTTCGGCTATTGCCCAGTCGGCAAGTGGTTAAACTGAATGGATTGTTTTACAAGGTGATCGTTTACAATACTTTAAATGTTTCGCTGCCTCACAAGAAACAAATTACATTCAGCTGCCCTGAGTTCATCGTTTGTGACCTCATTCTGACAATTGTGAGCTAGATTTTAGAAATCAGCATAAATAAAGGAATCTCTACAACTAAGTCCCTTGGGTAAAACGCGTTAAAAGAGACAACCCTAGGATGGGGACTGTCATTGCAGTGCCTGCAGATGTCTTATACAATAAAAATGGATGTCAGTGATCTTTCCGGTGTGTTGACGGTTCCTTTTTCCTGCACTGAGTCTGTGAACATGGAAGACTCGGCTTAGCATCGGCACCTGGAGTTCGTGTTATGGTGGGGAGAAGCGGCTTGGAGCAGAAAGCTACTTGTTTATGTCATCCATAATTAAATGGATGCTATTACGGCTTGTTCAGTACACATAGAGGCATGATTGTCTTCATGCAAACAAAAACTGAGCTGAACTGTCCGAACTCTTGAGGAAGAATTGAGAAAAGAAAGAAAAAGATACCAAGCTGAAGATGAGGCAAATCTTTTAAAGTGACACTAAACTCCAGATAAAAAAAAAAAGATCTATTCAAGTATCTATTCTTAACACAAAAAAGGTCCCTTCTATTGCTCTTAGCCCCCTCTAAATGCCTTTCTTTGGTGCTGTGGTCCGACTTCCTGTTAGAGGGTGGCTACATTCGTTCTCCATGGTCCCACTGCGTGCACCCTCTCCTGTTTGCTCCCAAGATGGAATAGGGACTAGGGACTATGGACCATGGGATGTGTAGTGTTCAAAGAGCAGTGCACATGATCACAACTAACGTGGGGGAAAAACAGAAGTTCGGGAGCTCATGGAAGACATTTCCCAGAAACTATGCTGATTGGTTAGCCTTATGCCGCGTACACACGATCGTATTTTCCAACAGGAAATGTTGGATGTCAGGCTGTTGGCGGAAAATCCGACCGAGTGTACGCTCCATCGGACATTTGATGTCAGGCTTCCCGCCAACAAATGTTGGCTAGCCTGTCTTCAAATTTTCCGCCAACAAATGTGTGTTATCGGATTTTCCGATCGTGTGTACACAAGTCCGTCAGACAAAAGTCCAAAGTACACTCGCGCATGTTCGGAAGCAGAAGCGGTCGGTCTTGTAAACTAGCGTTCGTAATAGAGAATTAACATTTGTGACGTGGCAAATTATGAAATCTCCAAATGCAACCCACAATTCTCTTCTTCTTTAATGGGATAATAATGAAGCTGCTTTGCTGGTGATACTGATGGAGTTATTGCAAACAAATTTTCAAAGGATTTTTTTTCTAGTGATATCAAGAATAATATTATTATGTTTTTTTATTTTTATTTGGGCAAGTTACCATTATCCTGTAGTTTTTAAGATCAAAGATACAACTATGTTGGTGTCCCTTGTCAATTTTACATTGTATTTTTTTAAATGTAACTTCCTACTCCCAAACTGTCAATTGAAGTAAAACACATAGCCAAGTATTATTCTCCATTTTATTAATTGTGCATTAAAAAAATATAAATTAAACATGCTATCTGCCAATAGAACTTAACCAAGAAGTGCATTCTATGCATCCAAAAATATAGAAAATATACCAAATCAAATCATTATTCAACCAAAAAAAATGTCAAAGCAATAACTCCAAGGCCAATAATAAATAACACGTTATCTCCTTCAATTCCGCAACATGTCTGGTTGACGAACGGCTGTTCAGAAACAAACTGAAAAGCGCTAAATGAAAAACGCGTAAAGAAAATCGCGAATCAACGCTCACCAAACTTCTACTAACACGAAATTAGCAGAAGGAGCCCAAAGGGTGACGCTAAAGAGCTGAAAAAACACGTAGTTAGTCTAGTACGTCACTACGTTCGTAATTGTTGGCCAACATTTGTGTGACCGTGTGTATGCAAGACAAGTTTGAACCAACAACCTTCGGACAAAATTGCACAGTTTTGTTGTCGGAAAGTCCGATCGTGTGTACGGGGCTTTAGACTTGTTGCTGTAAGTGGCAGGACGGTCTCAAAACTAGGAACATCCACAGGTATGCTTTACTGGTTCACAGCTTCAATGTGCTTTGCAGAACTGTGTTGGAAACATATCTAAAACCATAACTGCTTTTTTAGGTTTATATTAAATACTAGAGGGTTATCAGCCTTTTAGTTCAGTGTTTTTACCTGATGTAGAGGGTCACACTCTCTTTTTATCCTATTGTCACTGGGACTTCAAGTGGTTATAAAAGCTGAAGCCTGCATTACTTTGTGCTGGAAGGATCCTAGACCTCCTTCCATTGCCATGTGGCTTAACAAGGTCAGAAGTATAGGTGCCATGGAGGACTTAGTGCTTACTGCGCAAGATAGAAGGGAACAGTATATTAAAACATGGTCTTCTTGGGATTTGTTTGTATATTCAGAAGAGGGGAAGAGACTACTAGAGAGTTGTTCTGGGGAATGAGGTCCTCCTGTCCCGGGTTTTTTTTTTTAAATTTCAGTCTTATTAACGACGCACGTAAGTAATCCATATGCTCTGGGATTTGTTTGTGTCCAATTTGTTTTTTGTTTTTTTTCATCTGAGTAAACTCTGGTACTTTATCGGTAGTTTTTGTTAAAAGGTGAAAAACAAGAATGAGTTTTACTGAAGTTGGAATATCATGTCTTGTTGTATTCAACTATGGAATTTTGAGTGATTTTGAAATGTACCGATAATATAAGAGATTCCGTATTCATTTTGTCGGATATTGATGCTGTAATGGACACTTAAGTTCTCTTTTCTAAATAAATAAAGAATTTGTAAAAAAAAAAGCTGAAGTTTTTTTTACCTTCATGCATTCTATGCATGGAGGTAAAAAACCTTCTGTGTGATGCTCCACCCACAGCCCCTCTCTTATACTCACCTGAGCCCCCTCTCAAACCAGTGATGTGCACAGGAGCCTCAGGTGTCCCGCGTCTCTCTGTCTTCATTGGCTGAGATACAGCAGCTGGAGCCATTGGCTCCCACTGCTGTCAATCACAGCCAGTAAGCTAATGAGGAGAGAGCAGGGGGCGGGGCTGAGACATGGCTCCATGTGTCTTATAGATGCAGAGCCAGCACGCACCAGTACCCCCATAGCAAGCATCTTGCTATTAGGAGCACTGGCCAAGGGGGAGGAGCCAGGATCGCCGCTAGAGATGAAGAGGATTATGGCTGCTTTGTGCAAAACCTTTACACAGAGCAGGTAAGTATGACATGTTTGTCATAAAAAAAAAAAACCTTTAGAATCATTTTAAAGTGATGGAAAAATCCAAAATTTTAAATACTCACTGCAACAGAAATAGAGGAGAAATCTTTCGATCTACGCTTGCTGAAATTTTAACTGTCTAAACGGAAAATCTGTTCAGTGGAACAGCAAAAAAACTTACAGGAATCCTTACCATTCTCTATGCCAATAGTCTCCAAACTGAATGCAGCACTCTGCTAGCTTTTATCCGGCACTCTGGGATTTATTACTCTCACTGATTCTAGACACTATTCCTCCCACTGACACCAACAGGGGGCACAGTTACTGCCATTGACACCAAGGATGGGACACTATTCCTGCCACTGACACCAAGGATACAATTCTTCCCATTCATACCAATGACAAGGCACTATTTTTACCACTGATACCAAGGATAGGGCACTATTCCTCCCATTCATAACAATGATAGGGCAATATTTTTACCACTGATACCAAGGATAGGGCACTATTCCTTGCACTGATACCAATGGTGGGACAATATTCCTCTCACTGATACCAATGATAGGACAATATTCCTTCAACTGTTTTTAGTGACGGGGCACTAGTATCAACACTGATACTAAAGATGGGGTACTATTCCTCCCACTGATACCACTAATGGGGCACTATTCCTCGCAGTGATACCAGTGGTGGGACAGTTTTTCTCTCACTGATACCAATGATGAGGCACCAGTCTCCACACTGATACCAATGATGGGGGACCAGTCTCCACACTGATACCAATGATGGGGGACCAGTCTCCACACTGATACCAATGATGGGGGACCAGTCTTCACACTGATACCAATGATGGGGGACCAGTCTCCACACTGATACCAATGATGGGGTACCAGTCTCCACACTGATACCAATGATGGGACACCAGTCTCCACACTGATACCAATGATGGGACACCAGTCTCCACACTGATACCAATGATAAAGCATTATTCCTCCCAGCGATACTAGTGATGGGACAGTTTTCCACTCACTGATACCAATGATGGCGGACCAGTCTCCACACTGATACCAATGATGGGGGACCAGTCTCAACACTGATACCAATGATGGGGGACCAGTCTCCACACTGATACCAATGATGGGGGACCAGTCTCCACACTGATACCAATGATGGGGGACCAGTCTCCACACTGATACCAATGATGGGGGACCAGTCTCAACACTGATACCAATGATGGGGCACCAGTCTCCACACTGATACCAATGATGGGGGACCAGTCTCCACACTGATACCAATGATGGGGGACCAGTCTCCACACTGATACCAATGATGGCTCATCAGTCTCCACACTGATACCAATGATGGCTCATCAGTCTCCACACTAATACCAATGATGGCTCACCAGTCTCCACACTGATACCAATGATGGTGCACTATTCCTCCCTCTGACCAAAGGCGCTATCAAATTTATTTACTCCCACTGACCACTAAACCTAAGATATTGTTTACTTCCATTGATGCTGGGACACACGGCCAGAATTCAGCCTTCCTAAAGTCTGAAGCACAGTAAAATAGCCATTTGTTTAGAAAGTATAGATACCTCAGTTCTAAGCTATTTAAAAAAAATGTTTTGACCTTAGATGTATTTTAATTTATAGTTTTCAGTCACCTAATGGTTGAATGTTGATGGTAGAAATTAAAGAAGGCAGAGAGGATATGTTAGAAGCAGTAAGCGTGGAAGAGATTCATTCAGGATTTGACTCAGCATCAGTTTACAGATTCTTGAAAGTTTCTGTTTTCCCTGTGATTCCATCAGCATAGGTGAAGCATTTCCCACAGGCACCCACCTGATCTTGTGTTTTGTCTGTGTGCTGACATTCTGTATGTAGGTGATGGCTCAGGAATTGCTGCAGGATCTTTCAGGTCTACCATTGATCATCATTAGCTGAAGCTAAGTCTGGCAGGGACAGTAGACTTCTCACTGTGTGCTCATGTAAAACATATCAGCTTGTAATCCTCACATGTTTCTACTTTGCCAGGTTCTTAAACTTTCCTGTTTCAAGCTGTCAGCCGTGTAAGATGCATGACTCGTTCAAGTCCCTAGCGAGCATCAGCCTGCATGGGGGCCCATCTCACAGATGTTGGCCAGTGCTGGCTATGGGGCACTTTCCTATGGAAAAGAATTACATGTAGCTACGGGTCTTTCTCTAAAGGAATTTTCCTTTTGTGATAAATCAATATGCTGCATAAAAATATGTCAACCGTTTATTTTTAATGCAGGATGTCTTCATATACATCACATACAGTCGTGGCCGAAATTGTTGGCACCCCAGAAATTTTTCCAGAAAATCAAGTATTTCTCACAGAAAAGTATTGCAGTAACACGTTTTGCTATACACATGTTTATTCCCTTTGTGTTTATTGGAACAAAATAAAAAAAGGGAGGGAAAAAAAGCAAATTGGACATAATGTCACACAAAACTCCAAAAATGTGCTGGTCAAAATTCTTGGCACCTTTAACTTAATATTTGGTTGCGCACCCTTTGGAAAAAAATAACTGAAATCAGTCGCTTCCTATAACCATCAATAAGCTTCTTACACCTCTCACCTGGAATTTTGGACCACTCTTCCTTTGCAAACTGCTCCAGGTCTCTCTTATTGGAAAGGCGTCTTTTCCCAGCAGCAATTTTAAGATCTCTCCACAGGTGTTCAATGGGATTTAGATCTGGACTGATTGCTTGGCCACTTTAGAACTCTCCAGCGCTTTGTTGCCATCCATTTCTGGGTGCTTTTTGATGTGTGGGGTCATTGTCCTGCTAGAAGACCCAAGATCTCGGACGCAAACCCAGCTTTCTGACACTGGGCTCTACAGTGCAACCCAAAATCCTTTGGTAATCCTGAGATTTCATGATGCCTTGCACATATTCAAGGCACCCAATGCCAGAGGCAGCAAAACAATCCCAAAACATCATTGAACCTCCACCATATTTCACTGTAGACACGGTGTTCTTTTTATTGTAGGCCTCATTCCATTTTCGGTAAACAGTAGAATGATGTGCTTTACCAAAAAGCTCTATCTTGGTCTCATCTGTCCACAAGACGTTTTCCCAGAAGAATTTTGGCTTACTTAAGTACATTTTGGCAAACTGTAGTCTTGCTTTTTTTTGTCTCTGTGTCAGCAGTGGGGTCCTCCTGGGTCTCCTGCCATAGCGTTTCATTTCATTTAAATGTTGACGGATAGTTTGCGCTGACACTGATGCTCCCTGAGCCTGCAGGACAGCTTGAATTTCTTTGGAACTTGTTTGGGGCTGCTTATCCACCATCCGGACTATCCTGCGTTGCAACCTTTCATCAATTTTTCTCTTCCGTCCACGCCCAGAGAGATTAGCTACCGTGCCATGGGTTGCAAACTTCTTGATAATGTGGACAAATGCAAATCTAGATTTCTGGAGATGGACTTGTAACCTTGAGATTGTTGATATTTTTCCACAATTTTGGTTCTCAAGTCCTCAGACAGTTCTTTTCTCTTTCTGTTGTCAACGCTTAGTGTGGCACACACAGACACACAATGCAAAGACTAAGTGAACTTCTCTCATTTTTATCTGCTTTCAGGTGTGATTTTTATATTGCGCATACCGGTTTCTTGCCCCAGGTGAGTTTAAAGGAGCATAACATGCTTGAAACAATCTTATTTATCCACAATTTTAAAAGGGTGCCAAGAATTTGGACCAGCCCATTTTTGGAATTTTGTGTGACATTATGTCCAATATGCTTTTTTCCCTCTTTTTTGTTTTGTTCCAATACACACAAAGGGAATAAACATGTGTATAGCAAAAAATGTGTCACTGCAATACTTTTCTGTGAGAAATACTTGATTTTCTGGAAAAAATTCTGGGGTGCCAACAATTTCGGCCATGACTGTATATCCAATCCATAGTTTAAAGGAAACTTGTCTGGGGATACACAAATCTCCTTCTTAAAATGCTTAAAATTCAGGAAATTGGCCCATGCTTTATAGGGTTTTTTCAACTTCCTCTGGATCAACCTTAGGGGTTTACCTACTGTCCTTCGGACTATGGCCAGTGGGAGTAGAAAATGACTTAGCATCAGTGGGAGTAGACAATGTCCCAGGCTTGGTGGTAAGTGGGAGTAACAAAACTACAAAGCACCTGTGGTCAGTACAAGGAAGAATAGTGACTCATCAGTGATGTCAGTGGGAGAAATGGTGCCCCATCGTTGGTGTCAGTGGAAAGAATAGTGCCCCATTGTTCGTGTCAGTGGAAGGAGTAGTGACCCATCGTTAATATCAGTTTGACTTTTTGGTAAAGAGTCAATTTCTTAGCACAGTCCCTCCTTGTGTCATGTCATAGCTCTCTCGTCTTCAGAAAGTGTCTAATTACTGTCTGTGCTAGACCAACTCCTATGACCCTCCCCTCACCTACCTACATACAATTTCAGGTAGCTGTCAGAAGAATGGAAAAAGGGAATACTGAAAGTGATACTTGAGTGAGTATTATTTTAGCTCTCTGTCCCCTTTTTTCAGAACTGTCAGACAAGCTTATTAATTCTGGACTTTGAACTGATGAAGAAAAGACTGCAGATAAAGAGGTGCAGCTTATGTTTCATCTCTGTGTATCACCGGAGTCCAGTCTTTGACTGGGTATATGTAAGGGTTTACAACCACTTTAATGCAGAATGTCCATACTCTTGCTGCATTCCTTGGTATCCTGATGAAATGGAAAAGGTGAGAAAGAACCTCTCTAGTTTTTCTATGACGGATGGCCGGACCACAGAACTTGTAAGTCAAGAGCTCACTGCGTCATTAAAGACAAGAACTGGCAGCTGATTCAACCTAGCCACATCAATTGACACCTAAAAGACCATTTTTTTATGGGACGACTCTTTCAAAAGCTCCGGCACAGCAGCACTGAGGAAGAGTATCCTTGAAAAATTAAACAGTGCAGCTGCCGCGGAAACTCTTTATAGCGGAATCCTAATGATGTGCTCTCATACATATAAGAAAGCGATGATTGGCAGGCCTGCATTGGGTTCTTGAGCAGGCTTCTTTCCTCATTGGCCTCCTGTTGTGCTTGGAATATTTTCTTTTCAGTCCTGATGAATAAGATGAATGCACTGACAAGGCTGAATTTGAGTGCGGGGGGAGGAAAGGGTGTATCAGCCAACGTGCCCTGTCAACCGCTGACACATGATAAAAGGGTGTGCGAAATTCTGCGCCAAGTTTACTGGAGGAAATTTGGGTGATAATAAACAAAACCTTCCGAGATTAGACATGGAAAATATCATTTTCTCTTTAGCTGTGAAAAGAGACATATTTTTACTGTATGGCCATTAATCTGCCCGTTCCTGAGATAAGACAGGAAGAAAAACACCACGCAGGGTGCATTTTATACGGTATAGAAAACGATGGAAAATAAGCAGGCTTTACAGGACTGGATTCAATTCAAATTAGTTTAGTTACATATTAAAATTTCATTCATTGGACTTGAAATCACTTTCTTAAAGGAACCTATAGATGACAGATGACGGTCCTCCAGATCTCTATATTGGTATAATGGTATGGACCACTGATTTAATTGGTGTGTTATATATCCCTATGTTTTTTTTTATGGGGGTTAGCTGGCAGGACTCTTGTGGTCCTTTAACAAACATACAAATGATATAGAGCAACCTTTCTCAACCTTTCCAACACAGAGGAACCCTTGAAATAGCTTTCCGGTCTCAGGGAACCCCTGCTAAAAATTACTACATCTACAACCCATGACACATTAGTGTGATGGTCATTGGGAAGAATGGTCCTTACACTTGTGGTCATTGGGAGGAATTACCCCCTTATAGATAGTTAAAAAGATTAATGGTGTCAGTGGGAAGTTATCTGAGAGGCAGACATTGTTCATTGCTCAAGGAACCCCCAGCAACCTCTGAAGGAACCCTAGAGTTCCATGGAACCCTAGTTGAGAAACCCTGATATAGAGAATAGAAGTGCCACTCCACTTATAAAGTCCAGAATAAGATTTGAATCAGTATCATGTTAAAAATTTGTCATCACCATCATCATTTGGAAGGTGCGGATTAATCTTGGGATGGTGGCGGGACTCAGGGGTCCAGTCTAAGAGGGACTTCCAGTGGGGACATGCCTATTCCACCTCTACTGTTTCTGCAACCTCGTTTTCCTTATTTCCCTTCTTTTCTATTTTAATTAATTTTTCTTCTTGAGTTTTGTTTTGACATCAGTTTATGAGGCATGGGTTTATGCCTCCAACTCAAAGCTTTACTTCCTCATTCATTATAGGGGTCTTTACATACATATGTCACAGTAATTTACCTTTGGATTACTTTGCTGTGTTGTTGCCGAAAACCCTATTCAGATGAACAGACTTAAGCCTCGTACACACGATCGGATTTTTCGCAGACAAAACCGTGGACTTTTGTCCGAAGGGAGTTGGCCCCAAACTTGTCTTGCATACAAATGGCACACCGTCGTCGGCCAACAAACACGAACATAGTTACGTACTATGTGGTTTTTCAGCTCTTTAGCGCCACCCTTTGGGCTCCTTCTGCTAATTTCGTGTTAGTAGAAGTTTGGTGAGTGTTGATTCGCGCTTTTCATTTTGCGCTTTTCAGTTTGCGCTTTTCATTTCATACTTCTCATTTTGCACTTTTCAGTTCATTTCTGAACGGCCGTTCGTCAACCAGCCATATTGCGGAATCGGAGGAGATAACGTGTTATTTATTATTGGCCTTGGAGTTATTGCTTTGACCCAAGTCCAGTCTAGGAACAGGAAGAGGAGGATTTCTTGGACCAAAAATTGGTTGCTTTATTAAGCGTGACCAATTATGTCATATGCCTTTGCTGCGGGAGCTCCAGGACAATAATCCAGATGATTTTCGTAATTATGTCCGGATGACGGACCCCTACTTTCACCAACTCTTGGCATTGTTGACCCCCTATATTAAGAAGCAGGACACATGCATGAGGCTTTTATTTTATTTTTTGTTTGAATAATGATTTGATTTGTTATATTTTCTATATTTTTGGATGCATAGAATGCACTTTTTGGTTAAGTTCTATTGGCAGATAGCATGTCTAATATTATTTGTTTTCTTTTTTTAATGCACAATAAAAAAATTGTAGAGAATAATACATGGCTGTGTGTTTTACTTCAAATGACAGTTTGGGAGTAGGCAGTTACATTTAAAAAAATACAATGTAAAATTGACAAGGGACACCAACATAGTTGTATCTTTGATCTTAAAAACTATGGAATAATGGTGTTGTGGTAACTTGCACCAAAATAAAAATAACAAGCATAATAATATTATTCTTGATATCACTAGAAAAAAAAGCCTTTGAAAATTTGTTTGCAATAACTCCATCAGTATCACCAGCAAAACAGCTCCATTATTATTCCATTATTCCAGAGAATTGTGCGTTGCATTTGGAGATTTCATGCCACGTCACGAATGTTAATTCTCCATTACAAGCGCTAGTTTACTAGACCGACCGCTTCTGCTTCCGAGCATTTGTTGTGACAGCGCAGGTCTGAGCCACTGAGCCACAATCCGATGTTAGTACAGCAATCTCCTCTGCTGAACTATTGTATTCTGGCAGGGGGACGGACCCCCCCGTTGGAATATTCTGATCAGCTCTCAGCCATCTTCAGAGAGCGCTGATCGGGAGCCAGTCTGCAGACATTTTTCTGTCACGAGCCTTCGACAGAAGCCAGCTGAACAGCCAGCTTCTGTCGGACCAGCTGCCGTACACACAGTTACATAGTTGGTAAGGCTGAAAAAAAGACACCAGTCCATCCAGTTCAACCTGTGGTGTGTATTTGTACTTGTGTTTATGGCAATAGTAAATCATATATCCCTGTATGTTGTGATCGTTAAGGTGCCCATCTAATAGTTTTTTTTTTTAAACTATCCATGATGGGCATCTTAACGATCACAACATACAGGGATATGCAATTTACTATTGACATAAACTCAAGCACACTCACGCACCACAGGTTGAACTGGATGGACTGGTGTCTTTTTTCAGCCTTACCAACTATGTAACTATGTGTACACAAGGGCTGAATGTCAGCCAGTTTCTATTGAACCAGCCTCTACCGACCGACCAGGCATGTATGTACACTGTTTCCCCGAAAATAAGACCTACCCCGAAAATAAGACCTAGCGTTATTTTCCAGGAGGGCTGCAATATATGCCCTACACCAAAAATAAGCCCTAGTTTAAAGTGCTTGTAAAATCCTATAATCCACTCTATTACAGTAGTATGTAATGTACATAGTTACATAGTAGGTGAGGTTGAAAAAAGACACAAGTCCATCAAGTCCAATCTATGTGTGTGATTATATGTCAGTATTACATTGTATATCCCTGTATATTGCGGTCGTTCAGGTGCTTATCTAATAGTTTTTTTAAACTATCAATGCTCCCCGCTGAGACCACCGCCTGTGGAAGGGAATTCCACATCCTTGCTGCTCTTACAGTAAAGAACCCTCTACGTAGTTTAAGGTTAAACCTCTTTTCTTCAAATTTTAATGAGTGGCCACGAGTCTTGTTAAACTCCCTTCTGCGAAAAAGTTTTATTCCTATCGTGGGGTCACTAGTATGGTATTTGTATATTGAAATCATATCCCCTCTCAAGCGTCTCTTCTCCATAGAGAATAAGTTCAGTGCTCGCAACCTTTCCTCATAACTAAGATGCTCCAGACCCTTTATTAGCTTTGTTGCCCTTCTTTGTACTCGCTCCATTTCCAGTACATCCTTCCTGAGGACTGGTGCCCAGAACTGGACAGCATACTCCAGGTGCGGCCGGACCAGAGTCTTGTAGAGTGGGAGAATTATCATTTTATCTCTGCAGTTGATCCCCCTTTTAATGCATGCCAATATTCTGTTTGCTTTGTTAGCAGCAGCTTGACATTGCATGCCATTGCTGAGCCTATTATCTACTAGGACCCCCAGGTCCTTTTCTATCCTAGATTCCCCCAGAGGTTCTCCCCCCAGTGTATAGATTGCATTCATATTTTTGCCACCCAAATGCATTATTTTACATTTTTCTACATTGAACCTCATTTGCCATGTAGTCGCCCACCCCATTCATTTGTTCAGGTCTTTTTGCAAGGTTTCCACATCCTGCAGAGAAGTTATTGCCCTGCTTAGCTTAGTATTATTCCCAAATACAGAGATTGAACTGTTTATCCCATCCTCCAGGTCGTTTATGAACAAATTAAATAGGATTGGTCCCAGCACAGAACCCTGGGGAACCCCACTACCCACCCCTGACCATTCCGAGTACTCCCCATTTATCACCACCCTCTGAACTCACCCTGGTAGCCAGTTTTCAATCCATGTACTCACCCTATGGTCCAATGTGTGTGTTTCTGTAATATACACTGCTCTCTCCTCCTATCAACACACTCCTTACACTGCAATATCCCTAATTGGCTCAATGTGCTGCTTCTCCTTCCCCCAGTCTGAGCTCTGCTTTACAGAGATTGCAAAAGCCTGATAACAGGTCAAATTAGGGAACGACCTGCATTGAAACATGTATGTAATGACATATTAATGATATGCATTCATTTGTGAATGTTATATTTGCTTGGAGTGCAGCTTTATAGTTACAAGTGTGGCAGTAATATGGCAAACAACATATTACAAACAACTTCCAGACAGTTGTGCTCCCAATTTTTTACTTTGTAAATGTCAGCTTATACATGTCCCTTCAATGCTGATTAAAAGCAACAGCTGTGAACCTTTTGTATCCTCCGCACAATCCATCTCCGCAGTGTCAGAGGTCACCCTTCTCCAGATATGTATCTTGTTAAAGAAGTCACCTTTGCCATGACCTGATTTTTACACTATACTATGAAATGTACAGAATGTTGCAATACATTTTTGTTGTTTTTTTTTTTTTTTTTAACACATTTTGCCTTTTTTTTTTTCAACATTTTGTCTACTGTTTTACTCGGACACCATTGCTTTCCATTGCTAGCTTTTAAAACCTGGAGAAAAGCTGAGCAGCAAAATAAGATGAAGGGCATGAAAAGGGTAAGAGATTCATTTGTCACTTTTAGGGTTTATTTATCTGTAAATTATATTGGGAAGTTATATCTCAGGCTCGGCACACAGTAATGTAATGGTAACATTGGAGCTTGGAACTAAGTGCTGGAGTTTACTGATTTATGCCTTTTTCCATGACCTTGGGTCATGCTCATGTATATGAACAGTTTTCATTGGGATTGAAGGACTTTTTTGCAGCTTTATAATAGATGTGTGTTTTTAGAGCGTTTCTTTTCGGATCAAGGAGCCTGCACTTCTTGGTACAAGGCCTTCAACCACCCACCTCCACCTATCTGATAATAGGGTGCTTAAAAAGGTACCTTTTCCCTCCCCCACCCTCTATTTTTTTACCTGCCTACCTTTTACGTTCTTCCGCACAATATGCATACTCACCTATCCAGCATTGACCTGCTGAGAGCCTCCTCTCTGTATCCGCTGCACGGGTCCCGTGCCGCCATGTTGCCTGTGACAGCTGCCATCCCTTCCGGGTGCGGGTCCCGCTAGGTCTGCCCCCCTCCTCTTTATTGAATGGGACTGCACATTATGCATCCCAGGAGTCACCAGGGGGCACCATTTCATCGACCTATAGACATGTGCAGAGCAAAAAAATTAGTTTTGTTTCGATGCGTTATTTACATAAATTCATTTAGTTACATTTGTTTAATCCGTTTAATTCGTTTTCAGAATTCGTTTTGTTTATTCGTATTCGAATTGTCGAATCCTAATTCGGATCGATTTGAAAAGTTTTCAAATCAATTTCGAATAGTTTTCAAATTCGAAAAGTTTTCGGATTATAATAGTTTTCCCATTTCCAAAGAGAATAAAATAGAATAGAAAATAAAGGAATAGAATAGAAAAAAATATATAATAGAACAGAAAAGAATATAAAAGAAAATAAAAGAATAGCATATAATAGAGTAAAACAGAACCAAATAGGATAGAAAATAAAAGAACAGAACAGAATGAAATAGAAGATAAAGAAATAAAATAGAATAAAAAAAAAAAAAGAATAGAAGTAAATAGATTATAACCATCTTCTGAAATTCGAATAGAATAGAAAAGAATAGAATTTAAAAAAAACAATAGAATAGAATAGAAATAAGATAACCATTTTCCAAAATTCAAATAGAATCAATTTGAATTTGAATAGAATAGAAAAGAATAGAGTAGAATAGAATAGAATACAACACAATAGTATAGAAAAAACAATAGAATAGAATATGAATATAACTATCTTCCAATTCTAATCTATTCTTTTCTATTGTATTCAAATTCAAATTGAATTTTGGGAAATGGTTATATTATTTCTATTCTATTAAATTTTTTTAATTATATTCTTTTTCTATTTGTTTATTCTATTCTGTTATTTTATTTTCTATTCTATTCTATTCTATTTTCTATTTTCTATTCAAATTTTTTCTATTCGAAATTCGAATTTCGGAAGATGGTTATATTCTTTCTATTCTATTCTGTTGTTTTTTTTCTTTACTATTCTGTTATTTTTTATTCTAATCTATACTTTTCTATTCTATTCAAAATCGAATTGATTCTATTTGAATTTTGGGAAATGGTTATATTCTTTCTATTCTATTCTGGTCTATGTTTTTATTCTATTCTTTTCTATTCTTTTATAGTCTATTCTATTATTTTTTTTTCTATTTTATTCTTTTTCTATTTGTTTATTCTATTCTGTTATTTTATTTTCTATTCTATTCTATTCTATTTTCTATTTTCTATTCGAAATTCGAATTTCGGAAGATGGTTATATTCTTTCTATTCTATTCTGTTGTTTTTTTTCTTTACTATTCTGTTATTTTCTATTCTAATCTATACTTTTCTATTCTATTCAAAATCGAATTGATTCTATTTGAATTTTGGGAAATGGTTATATTCTTTCTATTCTATTCTGGTCTATTTTTTTATTCTATTCTTTTCTATTCTTTTAAAGTCTATTCTATTTTTTTTTTCTATTTTATTCTTTTCTATTCTATTATTTTCTTATGTATTCAAATTTATTCTATTTGAAATTCGAATTTCAGAAGATGGTTATATTTTTTCTATGTTTTTCTATTTTATTTGTTTCTATTATATCCTAGTCTATTCTGTTCTTTTATTTTCTATTCTATTTGGTTCTGTTTTACTCTATTATATTCTATTCTTTTATTTTCTGCTATATTCTTTTCTATTATTTTTTTTTTCTATTCTATTCCTTTATGTTCTATACTATTTTATTCTCTTTTTGAAATTGGAAAACTATTCAAATTTCAAAACTATTCAAAAGCAATTTGAATCCTAATTTTGTCCGAATCCTTTTTCGCTATTCCGGATCTGTTTAAATTCGGTACTATTCGGTACGAAATGAACCGCACATGTCTACTAGGCAAGTTCCAGAAACCAGGGGGTGGGCCGAGCCTTTGATGGAAAAAAAAGAGGCGGGTAAACAAACAAACAACCCCCCCCCCCATATTGGCACTGTGGAGGGGGAGCAGGATAGAGAGGAGGAGAGTGCCACGGGAGGATAAAGGTCCGCTTTAACCCTCACACAGTTCTTGTCCCCTTCCCATACATGTAGTAATACTCATCTTGCATTTCGTTCCCTCCTCTTTATATGTTTGCCTCCGCAGAGGGTGGTACAACCCAAAAAGCCCAGAAAAAGCCCGGCCATCCTTATTAACCCTTGCTTCTCAGGACTTTTCAGCTCAGTAGGGCAACATAACTAAATAACGTAAGAAAAACTCATAATGCAATATACAGTTATACCGAGAATGCAAGCAGGGTAATAAGAACCACACAGTGCAATAGTCAAACACAAAAAAAAGAAAACACACAAAACAGTAAGCCCATTGGAAGCACCTGCTTACATGGTAATGTGTGTTCCACCATATAGATTAAATCACACGGCGGCGAACAAGGCCTCACTGTTCATTAACCACTTCAATACCGTGCACTTACCCCCTTCCTGCCCAGGCCAATTTTCAGCTTTCAGCACTGTCGCTGTTTAAATGACAATTGCGCTGTCATGCTACTCTGTAACCAGAATTTTTATCATTTTGTTCCCACAAATAGAGCTTTCTTTTGGTGGTATTTGATCACCTCTGGGGTTTTTATTTTTTGCTAAACATGAAAACATAAAATGTTGAAAAAAAAAAAGTTTTTCTTTTGTTTCTGTATACAATTTTGTAAATAAGTAAGTTTTCTCCTTCACTGATGGGCACTGATAAGGCGGCAGCGATGAGGTGGCACCAATGAGGTGGCACTGATGGGCACTGTCGATGGGCATTGATAGGCGGCGCTGATGGGCACTGGTAGGTGGCACTGATGGGTGGCACTGATATGCAGCAGTGATGGGCATTGATAGGCGGCACTGATGGGCACTCATGGGTGGCACTGATAGGCGACACTGATGGGCACTGAAAGGCTGCACTTGTGGGTACTTTTGGGTGGCACTGATAAGCGGCACTGCTGGGCACTGATAGGCGGCACTGATGGGCACTGATAGATGGCATAGATAGGCATCACTGATGGCACTGGCAGGCATTGGGGATGGGCACTGATTGGCAGCTGCCTGGGCATTGATTGGCATTTCCCTGGTGGTCTAGGGTGGCATACCTGGTGGTCCAGTGTGGTGCCAATCCCTGGTGGTCCTGGCAGAATCCTGGTGGCCCTGGGTGGGCATCCGAGGGGGGCTGCACTGATAAGCACAGACCCCCTCTGTCAGGAGAGCAGCCGATCGGCTCTCCTCTACTCGCGTCTGTCAGACATGAGTGAGGAAAAGCCGATCACCGGCTCTTCCTATTTACATCGTGAGAACGGCCGTGATTGGACACGGCTGATCACGTGATAAAGAGCCTCCGTCAGAGTTTGGTATCATTTGATGCCCACCCAGAATGAGAGCCGCACCGCCCAGCCGTCATTTGACTGTGGGCAGGCGGCAAGTGGTTAACAGGCTGGAGATGTGTCCATAAGCTCAGAGGATGTAGGTTAAATGATGACGATGGTCATCAATGGAATACGGAGGACCTCTAGTGATGGAAATGGAGTACTGTTGGGGATGGGGGAGGGGAGGTGCATCTATAGATTGAAGGTGAGTATAGCAGCAAAAGCTGTCTTTATAAAAAAAACTTTAATGAGCTATTGTTTTTTTGACAGGAGCTGTCCTTTAACATAATCCATAAAGCAAAGCCTTCAAACCAAAGTGGTTCTAAAGCCTAGACATGTTTTACCTTAATATATTCATTGTATCAAGGTAAACAATATTTTTAATAATTTAATATAATAACTCACCTGCACAGTAATGCCAAAACGTAATTTCCACCCATAGCTCTTAAAGGGCCATTTATTTTCTATTTATTTTTTTGTGAATAAACATAGGAAAAAATAAGGGGTTGCGCTAATACCTGTGTACCTTGATATAAAATCTACATTGAGAAGATATTTATATAATGGCTATATATAAACCAAAGATAATGTGCAAACATTAAATAGTGATATAAAAAAGTCCCATCAAGTGAAACATCAAATATAATGACTAAGTGAGTCCAAATCACCAACAAAAACCAAAAAAAAGTCCAAGTGATGGTTGGTATTAATCCGTGACAGCAAGGGAGGGTCCACCACCAGAAAATGGAAGGGGTTGCTCCTTACCAGATGGCCATGACCCCCCACCACAGAGGATCACAGCAAGCAGGAATCTTTGAGAACCAGAATTTAGGAACTGCCAACGTTGTCCACCAGAGGTCCTCTCATCATCAGCCACACCAACGAACCCATGGCAAAGATACCATAAAACATAGAGGGAGCTCACATAGTGTAAAACTGATAAATTTATTTTGAATAAAAACAAGTAACAAAAATGCACACTTACAAAGCGTGATGTAATAAACAGCCTTAAGTCCGGCTCCGTGGCCACCGGAGCTCGGACAAACCTGTCCTGTTGGAATGCGGTTTACTTGGGGGTGACGTCAGTGCGTCGTCTGGCTCCGCCCTACGCGTTTCGTGACATCATCACGTCTTTCAGGGGCACATTTATTTTTTTAATGACAATTTTTTTTTTTTTAATTGCATTTTAGTGTAAATATGAGATCTGAGGTCTTTTTGACCCCCAGATCTCATATTTAAGAGGACCTATTTAAGAGGACCTGTCATGCTTTTTTTCTATTACAAGGTATGTTTACATTTCTTGTAATAGGAATAAAAGTGACAGATTTTTTTTTTAAAGAACAGTGTAAAAATAAAAAATAAAACGTAAAATAAATAAGAAAAAAAAAAAAATGTAAATGTAAACACACCCCATCCCGCCGAGCTTGCATGCAAAAGAGAACGCATACGTGAGTAGCGCCCGCATATGAAAACGGTGTTCAAACCACACATGTGAGGTATCGCCTCAATCGGTAGAGTGAGAGCAGTAAGTCTAGCCCTAGATCTCCTCTGTAACTCAAAACATGCAACCTGTAGAATTTTTTAAACGTCACCTGTGGAGATTTTTAAGGGTACATTTTTGTCGCCATTCCACGAGCGATTTTGAAGTGTGACATGTTGGGTATCAATTTACTCTGCGTAGCATTATCTTTCACAATATAAACAAAAATATAAACAAAAATGGGGCTAACTTTACTTTTGTCTTATTTTTTAATTTAAAAAAGTGTATTTTTTCCAAAAAAAGTGCGCTTCTAAGACCGCTGCGCAAATATGGTGTGACAGAAAGTATTGCAACGACCGCCATTTTATTCTCTAGGGTGTTAGAAAAAAATGTATAATGTTTGGGGTTCTAAATAATTTTCTAGCAAAAAAAACTGTTTTTAACTTGTAAACAACAAATCTCAAAAAGAGGCTCGGTTCTTAAGTGGTTAACTTTCACCCACCCATCTCAGATTCATATATTCCCTTTCTTTTACTCCTTGACCTTAATGATTAACAAGAGTGGGGAAAGGTAGCTCTTGAAGCACACAGGGGGTTGAGGACTTTCTCCTTCTGTAAGTCAGCACTGGTTGCCTAAATATCCTGTGAACAAACCCCTTTGCTGTGTACAATAGCCTGATGAACAGTTCCATAGTGCGTCAAAGTGTGCTTGAATAAACCTGTAACCGCTTGATAAACAAATAGAACAATATCTTGAAACGAGGGGCATCTCTTTTTGCTAGCCCTGACCTGTTTGACTCTTATATATGAAGGCTTGAAACGCTGTTCGTTTGGTTTAAACATACATAAACTTTTTAATGTTAGAACCCAAATGAGAAAATTGTTACCTTAGTGGGACCTAAGAAGAGAATTGGCATCCAAATTGCATGGCAGTATATTGGAATGTAGTGACTTTCTGGCTTGCTAAATTTAAGGCTTTCGTTTTTCAGATCGTTCCTACATAGAACTCATTGTGGACACTCTTTTCTATTTCTGTAAGCTTTGGAAAAGCCAAGAGAAATTACATTTTTGTTGTATATTCCTTTAGCAGTAGACATTTGCAATCAGCACTCTTCATTTCCAAGTCTAGTCTGGGGAAGTACCTTTCATCTTGCTTTGCACATGATTTAGCTTCCGTTACACGTTCTGTCAGTTATTAGTGATCAGCTGATGTCATGCTTGGACACAAAGTCAACTGGTGACCCACCCCAAAGATGTCCACAGCCCAGTTAAATAAACACTAGTTTAGTGGAAAAGTTGGGTTCAGCTCAATTACTTTAATATCGCTATCTCCACATCGTTCTGTAATGTTCCCCACAGTAACTTTAGGACCAAATTACTAATGCATTTATATGTAGGTATTCCACTTCTACACACAATTATCTATCTATCTATCAATTTATCTATATATCTTCTTGTCTGTCCATTTGCTAAAGTAATACTCAAACCCAAATTTTGCTTTTTTTCCTTTAGAGAGATATCTCTCCAACAGGGGCATAACAGAAAATGGCGTCTTATTTGTAGCGTTATCTGCTAGGTTTTTGTGCTGTCTGTATTCCTGTTGTACCTTGTACTGTCTGTGTCCCTGGTGTCTCTTGCTGAAGCAACTTTCTGTTCACCAAGACAAGCAGTAGTACAGAATCCCCCCAACAGTGGCACAGGGAGCTGTAAAAATATTTCTGAGGTTCTAGATCTCTTACTCAATCTAAAATTGAATAGAAACATATGCACTAAATGGTGTAGGTGCCAACTTATACCTGAGGAATGCAGTGTGTCTTTTTCTTTCTTTGTAAAGCATATCCAAACCCCAAACAAAAAATTTCAATAATGCAGGTTATCATTGATTAGATGCGGTTATTTTTTAAATTTTCATTGCCCCGGAAGATGTCCTTTTGACGATGAAGAAAAATATTACAGCGCACACATGCAAAAAGACATTCACCTCCAGCAAGGCTAGTTTAAAAACACCTAAACATTCTCAAAAAACATTTTCAAAAATATGGGGACTTGGTCACACCATATTGCTATATGATGCTAAGCCCACTTACTGCGACAAAGTACCCCATGATTAGTGGGTCCTACACTATCCATAGATTTGGGAGATCCTGCTTCTCTGAACCATGAGAGCTAAACTCTTCTAAATGGGAGAATATTGAGGTCTCCACCCATGACACATGTGGACACTAATGAGAGGTACTTAATGAGGGAGCAGGGTGCTCCTATCCTAAAAGGATTTGGTCAGAATCCATACAATACACAAACAAAATTTTTGGGGGGCACACCTTCTCATTAAAGCTGGTACAGCCATAAGACCATACAATAGAAGAAAAATATTACAGCGCACACATGCAAAAAGACATTCACCTCCAGCAAGGCTAGTTTAAAAACACCTAAACATTCTCAAAAAACATTTTCAAAAATATGGGGATTTGGTCACACCATATTGCTATATGGTGCTAAGCCCACTTACTGCGACAAAGTACCCCATGATTAGTGGGTCCTACACTATCCATAGATTTGGGAGATCCTGCTTCTCTGAACCATGAGAGCTACACTCTTCTAAATGGGAGAATATTGAGGTCTCCACCTATGACACAAGTGGACTAATGAGATAATGTTTTTTTGAGAATGTTTAGGTGTTTTTAAACTAGCCTTGCTGGAGGTGAATGTCTTTTTGCATGTGTGCGCTGTAATATTTTTCTTCTATTGTATGGTCTTATGGTTGCACCAGCTTTAATGAGAAGGTGTGCTCCCCAAATATTTTGTTTGTGTATTGTATGGATTCTGACCAAATCCTTTTGGGATAGGAGCACCCCACTCCCTCATCAAGTACCTCTCATTAGTGTCCACTTGTGTCATAGGTGGAGACCTCAATATTCTCCCATTTAGAAGAGTGTAGTTCTCATGGTTCAGAGAAGCAGGATCTCCCAAATCTATGGATAGTGTAGGACCCATTAATCATGGGGTACTTTGTCGCAGTAAGTGGGCTTAGCACCATATAGCAATATGGTGTGACCATATAGGTGTTTTTAAACTAGCCTTGCTGGAGGTGAATGTCTTTTTGCATGTGTGCGCTGTAATATTTTTCTTCTATTGTATGGTCTTATAACTGCACCAGCTTTAATGAGAAGGTGTGCCCCCCAAATATTTTGTTTGTGTATTGTATGGCTTTTGATGATGAAACGCATTGGCCAGAGCCTCCCATTGACGTCATTGCGTACTGAAAGTAAATCGGAAGTGCACGCTGTTTGCCGGCTGGGGATTTTACTTTGATTGTGCATTGCTCTTTCATATTTGTAAGTGCCTTTTTAAGTTAATAAAACCTATTGGATGATTTTCTACACCAGCCTTTTTCAACCAGGGTGCCCAGGCACCCTGGGGAGCCTTGAGGTTTCTTCAGGGGTACCTTGGCAAAATGCCTAAAAAGTTATCAAAAATTGTATACAAGCCAGCAGGTCGATGAAGCTCGCCTTTTAGTTACACAAAGCCACAGGTTTTCATTATGCACCATTATGACTTTCTAGACACTCGCATCCTAGCAATCAATGACATCATCAGTTAATAAGGAGGATGTCTGTCGCCTCCACAGCATCCTTGTTTGAGCCTCCTCTGCTCCTCTCCCTCAGCACTGGGGTCACATTAGCTGATTGAGAGAGAGAAATCGAGGGAAAAGGGAAACATTGGAATACTAGTCAGTACCAGTGTGCAAAAGTGTATTTGCCTTGGAAGAATAAATCACCTCTAACGTTGGGTGTTCTAAGTGTGGATGTTGCTGCATTATGTAAAACTATTAGAATAGTTTTTTTACATTTTAGAGTGGGGTGCCTAGAGACTGGCCATAATTTTAAAGGGTGCCTTGAGATTGTCTATAATTTTAAATGGGTGCCTTGACTGAATAAAGGTTGAGAAACACTGTTGTACACTATGAGGAGCCACTTGGAAATGTAATAAGCCTGTTGAGCGAGGAGTTCAGGTGGATAACCTTGGGACATGTATGGAGAGAGGCCACTGATGATTGTGTATACTGGTTGAGCCTTTACTGACTGCTCTGAATAAGGAGGTCATCTTGATCTGGTAAGCCTGCATCTTGACAGTATCTTGGTGACGGTGGATATTGGTGACACTCTTTTGGCACTCTATTAGAAGAAGGAAGAAATGTATTTATTCGCACATTTAAAGGGGACTCTCTTTGGTTTTGGGGTACCTTTCTTTGGATTGACACAATTTTCTTTACTTATTGAGCTATTATATTTGCACATCATTTCCATATAATTTTGTATTAGTATGATCAATTTTCTGAATGTATAGTCAATTCACCGTTTTTTATTTTAGCGCAACACAGGTCATTTGAATTCTGATACTAGAAGGAATATATTTTTTTTGTGTTTGCAGCTTTTTATTATTACTTGAGCACAATTTTGCACAGTTTCCTTATTTCTTCTAGTTTTAGGCTGCAATATATTACATTTTTGTTTTTGGGTTAGTTCAAGCCTATAGTAGGGTTGTTTTCTGGCCACCAAGGGACTTGTAGGAGTAAAATATGATGAATACCTGCATACCTGAAAATTTTGCAGTCAAATTATTTTCCTCCTATTCTCCTGACCGTTCCTTTTCCTCTGTCAGCTTCCAGACAGGACTGATAATCGCTCTCACCTTCAGGGCAGAGGCTCATGGATTTGTAGAGAAACATGCATTGCCTGTCTGTATGATGTGCGCACTGTGCACATTATGTGTGTTATCACTCTGCAAATTAATGAGCCCTCTGTTCTCCCTTATCACTGGTGTGACCAGATTGGGAGTCAGCAGATATCAGGGCATTTATTTATAAGGTGTCTTCACAGCTCACTCAACAGTGAGAAGGAGCTTTACTTACTGATATGAAAAGATGATACTACAGGGAGAAATTCTTCTAGGACCACTTGAAGGCTTTGCAAACTTTTTTTATCTGAAAGTTAAAATCTGTAGGGCCCATTTACACCTAGGTATTGCTGTAGAGCGGTGGTAATTAACCTAGCTCCCTCCATCCTTTTCAGAGAAGATTCCTACAGTTGTCCTTTAAACCAAACCATTTTTTCTTTTTGGGTGGAGTTGCCCGTCATGACCCAGCCAGGACATCTTCCAAACTCTCCCTACTGTTCCTCTATCTGAAAACCCTCTAGGAGGTTGGTGACATGGATAAATAGTAGACATGAAGGATGATTAGAGGTTACCTGCATGACTCTCAAAAGTCTTAATTTGGTATAATTTAAATCTGAATCCCAGGGAAAGAAAACCTTTACCCTTGCATTGCCCCCCCCCCCCCCCCCCTTGCAAAAATGCTTGTTTTGCCAAGGGGATGAGAAATAAAGTAATTAAAGTGGTTCTAAACTCTCGTGCCCTGTACACACGACCGGTTTTGCCGTCGGAATAAACTCTGAAGGTTTTTACGTCGGAATTCCGCTCAAGCTGTCTTGCATACACGCGGTCACACCAAAATCCAACCGTCCAGAACGTCGTGACGTACAACACGTACGACGGGACTAGAAAGCGGAAGTTCAATAGCCAGTAGCCAATAGCTTCCGTCTCGTACTTGCTTCAGAGCATGCGTCTTTTTTGGTACGTCGGAACAGCATACAGACGAGCGGTTTTCCCGATAGGAATTGGTTCAAAATTTAGAACATGTTCTCTTTCTAGGTCCGTCAGAATTTTCGACGTACAAAGTCCGATGGGGCATACACACGATCGGAATACACGATCAAAAGCTCCCGTCTGACTTTTTCTGTCGGACATTCCGCTTGTGTGTACACGGCATTAGATATACCCAGTGAAGTGACTGGCCTCAGGTGATACAGAGATGAAACAAATCCTCCTACACATGTTGTATCTCTTTATCTGTTGTCTTTATTTCTCTACATCCATTCAAAGTCCTGAATGTATAAAGCTTGTCTGAGCTGTCAGAAAAAAAGGGGCAGGGACCTGAAGTTACACACTGCAGAGCTCAGTGAGGAGAGTTCTGACAGCTGATTGGAGGAAAGGGACCCATCATCCTTCACACAGCACAGAGTTGAGACTGTCAATCACAGGCTGTGTGCTGGCGCTCCCTCCCCTGTCACCATTTTTCTCTTGGTGTCAGGAAAACTTGTCAGAAGTGACTCAAATAGCAGAGGAATGAAGCAGCAGACAAAAATGACACTTAGTGCTCTAAATTGAAACGTATAGAGGGATATGCTTTGTTCATATTTCATGTCTTTAAGGCTACTTTCACACTGGGGCTGGGGTGCATTGGTGGTAAAGTGCTGCTAGTTTTAGAGGCACTTAATCCGTCGTTTTAGCGGGGCTTTTAGCGGTGCTTTAGCGGGGGTTAAAAATGCCCCGCTAGAGGCCGAAGAAAGGGTTAAAAGCGTGATGCGGCACTGCCAAAGCGCTCTGCAACGTGCTTCGGCAGCGCTGCCCATTCATTTCAATGGGCAGGGCGTTTTGGGAACAGTATATACACCGCTCCCGCACCTCCCCAAATATACTGCTTGCAGGACTCTTTTTCCCGTCCTGCAAGTGCACATCCCCAGTGTGAAAGCACTCGGGCTTTCGCGCTGGGGAGGCATGAGAGGCGCTTTTCAGGCTCTTTACAGGCATTATTCTTAGCACTAAAATGCCTGAAAAGAACCCCAGTTTGAAAGGGGTCTAAGATTTCTCCTCTACATACAACCAGTCCCCCAAAGTCTCTTCCCTGCCTAACCTGTCACAGCTCTCAGACATCATTCCGTTTGGTGTTGTATTGCATGTGGTACTGCCAAGGGTTGACCCACAATACAGAAGGGAAAATAGGGCTAAAAATAATCTGGCCAACAAACAAGCTTTTCAAGGCACCCTTTTCAAGTGCCTCATACTCTTGACATAAGACAAAAAAATCCAGAATGCACAATTAGAAGTAGTGTGATTTGTACCCTACATGAAAAGCTAGCAGTTGACTACAGCAACCTTTCTCAACCTTTTCAACACAGAGGAAACTTTATGCCGCGTACACACGATCGGACTTTCTTGCATACTTGGCCTGGCCGATTTTCCAACTGACTATGTCCGCCAGGTGCGCCGGACTTAAAAACGGAGGACTTGCCCACACACGACCGGACTTTCCGGCGGGCTAGGTCCACCCGTCTTTCCGATGGACTTTCGCCGGAGTTACGGCGGACTTTCAGAATGAACGGACTTGCCCACACACGGACAGGTACGACGGGACTAGAAAAGGAAGTCAATCTTGCCGCTTTGTGGTCATTGAAGAATTACAGATAGCTAAAAAGATGAGTTGTGTCAATCAGGGCCGTCTTTTCGCATGGGCACGCTGGGCAGTTGCCCGGGGGCCCCACTTGCCTGGGGGGCCCCACCTGCCCAGCGACCCCAGCCAAGCAGTGGCGGAATTATCAGGGTCGCAACAGTCGGGGGCCCGCCACCTGCCCGTTCGCACGTGTGAGGGGCATGCCCGCCGCCAGCCAGTGTGAGGGGCAGACCTGACCGGCTGACTGTCCTGTCACTGTGTAAGTGTGTGTCCACAGTCCACTCTGGCTGCTGTTCGTCCGCCGCGGGGAGGGAGGCTTTGCCCGCTGAGGGGAGACGGAGAAGGCAGAGGCAGCGCTGAGACTGTGGACCGCCCCTCCCCCGCCTATCCAGAGACATAGCGAATGTAGGGAGGCAGGGCGGACACTAAAAAATTAAGTCAGCAGACCTGCTGACACCAAATAAAAGAAGGAGGGGGAGGAGCTCTCCCCTCAGTGGCTGCGTGGAGTACCTGTACCGGCGTTTACCCATGAGGCATGGCATCCTGGCGGGAGAAGGCACGGTGATGGTGACGGAATTCCCGGGGGAATCGATTGATTGACGGTAAGTCAATCAAGTGACATTTTGCAGAGCTGAGCAATCGATCCCAACCTCCACCACCTGTGCCTCTTACTGATCCTATCCCCCCACCACTGATCTCATCCCTATCCCCCCATCACCTCTGTTGTAGAAGTAATGGGGGGATAGGGATGAGATCAGTGGTGGGGGAATAGGATCCGTAAGAGGCACAGGTGGTGGTGGGAGAGGATGGCACTACCTTTGCCACCGCTACCACCCCCTTCAAGTACCACCACAGCCACCCCCCTCAAGTACCACCACTGCCACACCCCAAGTACCACCGCTTCCAACCCCCAAGTACCACTGCTGCCACACCCCAAGTACCACCGCTGCCACCCCCCCAAGTACCACCGCTTGCCACCCCCCTCAAGTACCTCTGCTGCTACCCCTCCCCCCAAGTACCACCGCTGACACCCCCCCAAGTACCACCACTGCAACCTCCCCCCAAGTACCACCGCTGCCACCCCCCAAGTACCACCGCTGCCACCCCATTTCAATCTGTAATTTCTTGTTTTTCAATTTCTTGCTTTTTTTTTTGTTGGAAGTACCAATAAATATAGCCTTATTTATAATTTGCATTTTTATTCTCATGCGTGATTGCGTAGACAGTGTCCCAGTGCACTGTATTGCCTGGGGGCCTATAATGCTCTTAAGATGGCACTGGTGGTGTCAGTGGGAACTTATCTGAGAGGCAGAAATTCCTCTTTGCTTAAGGAACCCCTAGCAACCTCTGGAGGAACCCTAGTTGAGAACCCATAGACTACAGTATTCCAAAGACTCTGGTGGGGGCAAGGGAAGGAAAGGTACTCTGCACACGTGTCTCTGGACTGCTGTGTATACCTCCTGGAAAGTTCTATGACATGAGCAATTAATAGTAAAAAAAGTATGTAAGAACATTCCTTAACTCGTAATATACGAGTTGTTTCAGAAACAACTGTGGCCCTCTTTAGCTATGGCCCTGACTTCAGGCAGACTGTTCATTTAGCCAGGCTTAGGAGTCTGCCATTTTCTGCCACTGCGGCACAAAACAAAATCTCTCCCATCTCCATTAACATGCACTTTAAAGGGTGACTTCATCTCGTGTCTGACCTTTCAAGCACCTGTTCAATAACAGAGCGCAGAGCAGACAAAGTTAATTGATGTCCATGCTGAAATTCAGGTGGCCGTACACCGTGCAACGATTTGTAACAAGGAGCATAGATTGGTGCTTGGGGAAAAACAGAAGTCGTGTTCCGAGGCAGGGAAAGGAGAGAGGCCCATTTCAGAGACAGAGAAAGAAAAATAGGAAATCGCTTTACAAAAGAAATGAACAGAGATATTGTAAGAGACTCCACTAAGCACTGCTAGAACTCCGGCCAAAGTAGCAGAATACACAGCTGAAATACATTTACATAAACTGTTATATCTGCCAAGGGATTTGTAATTCTGCTCAGCCAGTCCTGTATTGCAGACACCCTTGTCAACTGCTGAGCCAGGAAGATGGCTTTACTAGTTTTGGAGTTTATCTTTACAGCTTCCTTCTGTTTCACCTCTCATCTTCCTGTTCATTTCACAAAGGCAATGATGCTGATATATTGTCTAGAAGAGGGTTTGAGTTGGAGAGTTTGAGAGAGCTGACAACAAAGTTTTAAAAAAGAAGTATGGGAACGAGAAAAAAAAATCATAGTCACCTAGATGGCTTCAGCACCGATCCCAGCTGCAGCTGTCCCCCACCACCTCTAAGACCAAGCACTGTGAGATCAAACACTGCTGATCGCTAAGCTCTCGGTTTCCAGCCTGTGGAGAGCTGGTGGCTGTCAGTCACCGGCTCTCTGCTGTGCCCCTCCAGCTGTGGAGGGGGCAGGAGTAGCGGGCTATGGCTCTCAGTGGCTCGCTTTGAGGTTAAGCCATTTGCTGGTCCAGGTTTTTGGCGGATCCTGACTATATGGTCAGAATTTTTTCAGAGCCTGTACTGGCTCTGTGACGTCAAGTTTGCTGTCAGCTGAAATGGATCACAGGAGTGCAGAGTGAACTACACTCCTGTGACCCACACGTGAAGTGTAGCCAAAAAAGCTTTTGGCCATACTTCTGCTTTAATGGTAAACCAGGAAGTAAATACCACCTGCCTGGCTGGGCAGAATGGAAGATCATAAGACTGGCCGAACATTATTTGGAAGAGGATTTACAGCCTTTCCAATTGGTTCTTCTCTGACAAGCCTTGACCCGCTGTGTCTTCTGGTGTTCATAGATTATATCCTGACCCAGGGGAGGACAGTGAAAACTGTTGACTCTCATGTAATGTGTATGAGCACCCTAAACTAAACAATAAAGCTGAACTCTGGGAAATCTGTACCAACACTGCAAAGGATTAACTGTAATCAGCCTATAATAATCCTGAGTATGGGGATACCACACATGTGAGACTTTTTCGGGGCCTAACTGCATAGAGGGGCCCAAACCCCCAGGAGCACTTTAAGGCTTTCTTGGGGCATAAATTACACATTTAATTTCCTGACTACCTATCATGTGTTTAGAGGCCCTGGAGTGCCAGGACAGTAGAAACACCCACAAAATAGAGTTTGTTGAGTAAACACCCCAACAGTGGCGGCTGGTGCTCTATTTTTTTAGGGGGGTGGCAAACAAACCACTCCCCCCCGTTCATCCCTTGGTGAGCAAACGCCCCCAGTCTTTCGCCCATCGGCCCCACACTTACCCCATACAGGTCGTGGGCAGATTCGGTGGCTTCCCCCTGTGTCTCCTCCTCGGAGCCTCCCCCTGCTCCTGGCCAATATGGTCGCTTCACCTCTCAGCCAGTCAGGTCTTAAGACCCACTTCCTGATTGGCCGGGAGGAGAAGCAGGAAGGCAATAGCTAATATTAATTGTCACACATCTGGGTGGGCTCAGGGTGCAGTGCTCTGCGCCCCGAGCCCACCCTTTTTTGAAGCCAATTAGAGCCTCAGGCTCTAATCACGTGCTTTAAAAAAATGTTTAAAAAACATTGAAACCCATGCATCCGGCGCCCTGCATGTAGATTAGGGGCCAGGCGCATGGATTAGGTGGGGCGGTGCCCCTGCATCCCTGATGGAATGGCTGCCTCTGCACCCCAAGGTATTTTTTAAGAGGCATTATGAGTCTTTTGTAGATTTCATTTTTTAGACTTTTAAGGGGCATACATTAAGCATCTAATTTCCTGAGTACCTCTCACTTCTTTGGAGGCCCTGGAGCACCAAGACAGTAGAAACACCCACAAAATGACCACATTTTGAAAAGCAAGCACCCTTAGGTATTTTGTAATGGGGATAGAGTCTTCTGAAGAACCCTGTTGCTGACTTACACTGTTCTGTTGACAATGGGACTGGTGTGGTGATGATCAGCAACCCTGTTGCTGGCTTAAACAGATCTGGTGACCCTGGGACTCGGTGGTGATCAAGAACATTGTTATCAGTTTATACTGGTCTGGTCCCTGTTGCTGGCTGCACTGGTCTGTCAATACTGGGGCTTGTGTGACTGTGATGAGGGACGCTGTTGCTGGTTTATACTGGTCTGGTGACACTGTGGCTGGTGTGGTTGTGATCAGGGACACTGTGACTGGCTGCACTGGTATGGTGGCATTGTATACTTTTGTGATGGTGATTAGGGAGACACTGACTGGTTGCACTGATGTGGTTATATTGGACTACTGTGGCTAGTGACCAGAGACACCGACTGGCTGCACTGGCATAAAGTGTCATCAGGGAAGTGAACCACTGTCTCTGATAATTAGCCACAGCAGTACAATGTCACCATAGTGACGCTGCAATGCTCTGGAGACGCCTGTGCCAGGCCGTGTTTACCCGCACAGGGATGCACAACTATGGCATAGATGTTCATTGTCTAAATGCTTTGTGACAATAGGTGTGTCTCTCTCAATCTTTATCAGATATTTGTTGCCATCCCCCTATACAGTAAAAGACCTTACTGACCAGTACTGACCCATTGCCTCACCCCCACCCCCTTCCCATAGGCATATGAGGGTTCTGCTGCATAGGTATAGCTAGTCCAGTGATAATTTTCTCCAATGCCGCGTACAAAGGAAGATTTTTCCGACGAATTTCCGCTCAAGCTTGGCTTGCATACACATGGTCACACAAAAGTTTGCTGAACTTTCGACCATCAAGAACGATCCGGAAAAATGAAGTTCAATGTTTCCAAGCATGTGTCGAGTTGTTTCCGAGCATGCGTAGGAATTTTGCACGTCAGAATTGGTACAGATGAGCAGAATTTCAGATCGGAACTTTTTCTGACCTGAAAAATCGAGAACATGCTCTCAATCCTTTGCTGGCTGGAATTCCGCCAGCAAAAGTCCGATGGAGCATACACACGGTCGCATTTTCAGACCAAAAGCTCTCATCGGACTTTTGCTGGCGGAATTTCTGCTCGTGTGTACGGGGCATAAGGGATGTAAATCATGGAGAAGGATGAGAGTAAGGCCCCTTTCACACGAGGCGGACTCCGTTTTTCTACGGAGCCCGCCTCGGTCCGCCGGCTCAGATCTGTCCGTTGATCTCCGCTGAGCCGGCGGATGACAAGTCCCTCTCTGCTCACTAAGCGGGGAGGGGCTTGTCAGGCTCCGCTGCCGCCTATGGAGGGATCGGATGAAAACGGACAGCATGTCCATTTTCATCAGATCTCACCAGATCCGATCCGCCAGTGACGGACCTGGACGTAGAGCCATCCGTCTGCTTTTAGCGGATCGGACAGGGTCGGGTGTCAGCGGACATGTCTCCGCTGACATCCGTCGCTCCATAGACTAACATGGAGCGCCCGTTCAGGTCCACCATCAGAACTGACAGGCGGACCTGAACGGTCCGATCGTGTGAAAGGGGCCTAAAGTTTGCATCTGAGAAATGGTAGGGTGGGTGGATATCCTGGGTGGGGGTTGGTAGAGGATGAGTGCACTTTGTTTAAAAGTGCACTTTCCCATTACCTGTTAGATCCCATTCACACCTATGCCTGTTACTATGCATAAAAGCGTACATTACTTGGTATCCCATTGCTTTCAATGGGCTGCTGTACATATATATGCATTGAATTTGTGACATCTCATCCGTGTCATCGATGCGCCCTGTTTAAAATCTTTATTTGTGAAATATAGAATTTATGGAAAAAAAAAAAAATACCTAGAACATCAGTGTATTAACTTGTAATTTTGAATTTTGAGTATATGCCTGCTGTAGTACCTGTAGTGGATAAATATTCTGATGGTGTATGATATTTCCATGATGTGTGTCAAAGCTGTCACTCCGCTATGAGTTCCAGCCTGCGAACATACATTAATAACCTATAGGTGACCCTTCTCATTACATACTCAGCCCTTGCTGATGTATGACATATATATGATATACGACTTCTAGGTTGGACCAGCTTTGTGCCAAAATATTAAGATTAATTTCAAAGCTGTGAACCATGTGAATAATTACTTCAGGTCATCCTTTCCTACTTTTTTTTTTTCTATAATCATTTATGAGCCATAAATCTTCAAAGCTTTGCCCTCACATCATCAGATAGGAAATATAGCAAGCATGGTATGCACTATTGCTTTATCCTGTTCCTGGCCTCTATAGAGCTTTTTATACACTGCGGCAGATGGAAGAATGTGAGGGTTGTGGCATTTTAATAGAGTGTAGAGCACAAACCCCAAATGGGTCCAGCTATTTGTCCGAGTTATATTCCCTAGTAAGTGCAAGCAGCCAGGCACATGGTAGCTTCTCAGTCTCTCTTCACAAGAACCAGGCAGAAAGTGTCTTTTTTTTTTTTTAGATTTATTGCTTAGTAAACTTTGGTAGGGTGCAGGGTGAGACTTGGAGTACTCCAGAACTAGTACAAAAAAGGTAATGGAGTAAACCTAAGTGCGCTGTCTCTTCAGGGTGCAACCACCCTCTTGACGTTAGAGACTATTAAACATGGCTCAGGGGACTCCATTACGATGATAAAGCCTGAGCTGGCAGCTTTAATTCGCTTCCCAAGGGTTCATAAGGATAGTCTTTAGGATCTTTTCAGGCTTGTACTCACTGTGCCCTGGGTGCTTTCCTGCAGTACCAGCAAGTTGCTGTACTGTGTGCCTCCAGGTCAGATCCCCTGTGGATTTCCTTCAGCTGCATTCAGGAACTCTGGACATGGGTCCCAGGGCTCTAACTGGAGCTGGGACCCAGATGGTCTCTTCTAAGCTTCAGCTGTGTACCCACAGCACACAGCCCTCAGGCTGGGTCTTTTTCCACAGGAACTTCTGTTCCAGGCCCGAGCATATTTATATACACCTCAGCCCCCTGTTGGCATTTCTTCCTGCCAGGAATAGGTTGAGGCTGTATGAATATACAAGTGAAGGGTCTGCCTTCTCTACCCACTAAATTCTGGAACCTACCAGAATCCAGGGGAAAGTAGCAGAGTCTGCAGCCAGCAGAACCCAGAACAGCCAAAAGCAATCAAACTTTGCTCCACTGGCTACAGGGGGGCCAAAAATGAAATTTACTTCAAACTGGTAGAAACCTAGCTAGGTGGGTGCTATAAGTGCAACAAGATGGCGAAAAAGTAGCAAATATGGTAGCCTTCTACATAGTAGGCTTTATAGTGACACATATCCTTGCCTATTCATGGGCCCACCTATACTCACTCTCCCAGCACTCCCATGAAGTTCTTTCTTCCATCAAAGCCAGCATTAAAATCTACAGTGTCAACTGGTGTCTGAAGCTAAGGGGAGTGGAGACATCATTCCCTTGGTCCCTGGGTCTAGTGAGGGGCTGAGTTATCACTTTAACAGACTCGTTTGGAATAAACTTCTTAGGCGGTAGAATATCAGCTCCTCTATATTCCTATTTAGATTGAGGGTCCTTTGCCAAGACCCTTCTATTCTTCCTCTGGCAAACAGACACATTTATCATAATAATTACACATAAGTGCTGTTATGTCTCACATCAGCAAATTATCACAGCTTGTTGCTCAGATTGGCAGCAGAACAATCTCCATCCTTCTCTGATTTGAATGGAACGCTGAAGGGTGAAGCTGTTCTGTGTGTCTAATGTCCTCAACAGAAAGGATATTTCAAAGAAAACTCACACATGGTCAGAAAGAAATGGAAAAAAAATGGCCTTTTATGTTAGATCTTCTTTGTATTCTTTATTTTATTTTTCTTACTGTTACACAAAAATGCCATTTGGAATAAAGATACTAATTTTTAAATTGTTTTCCCCAAACCGGACTCACATTAAACGTATTGACTAGTCTTATTCATTAGGTAAACTTTAAGTTTTTTTTTTTTTTTTCAAATAGTTAGTATCATACCATAAATGGGAGGGTAGGGTTGGTATTTTTACCACTTTCTTCTACCAGCCTCAACCTCTGGCTTCATTAATTTTAGTCCCTGGTCATGTAATACGTGTGAAGATTAGAAGTTTTCCAACCTTGTTACTTGTTCTTGGTCATTGACTCTTATGCCGTGTACACACGAGCGGACTTCTCGTCTGCCTGAACCCCGAAGGACTTTTCGACGGATTTCTGACGAAACGGACTTGCCTACACACAATCCCACCAAAGTCCAATCGTTTCAAACGTGATGTACGACCGGACTAGAATAAGGAAGTTCATAGCCAGTAGCCAATAGCTGCCCTTGCCTCGTTTTCGGTCCATCGGACTAGCATACAGACAAACGTTTTTTTCAATAGGACTCGAGTCCGTCGGAAAGATTTGAAACATGTTCTGTTTCTAAAGTCTGTCAGATTTTTTGACAGAAAAGGTCCGATGAAGCCCACACACGATCGAATTGTCCAACAGATTTGTTCCGTCAGACCTTTGATGCCGAAAAGTCCGGTCGTGTGTACGCGGCATTAGGGGATGATTTACTAAAGGCAAAGAGACTGTGCACTTTGCAAAGTGCAATTGCACTCTGCAAGTGCAGTTGCTCCAGAGCTTAGTAAATGAGGTAAAGATTCACTTTGCAAAGAACACCCAATCACATGCAAGGAAAATTAAAAAAAAATAGCATTTCTGCTCGCACATGATTGGATAATGGAAGTCAGCAGAGCTCTCCCTCATTTACTAAGATCTGGTGCAACTGCACTTGCAGAGTGCAACTGCACATTCAAAAGTGCACAGTCTATTTGCCTTTAGTAAATCAACCCAAAAGACTGCAGAGGCGCCAGGATTTACAGGATTGGTTCACATCCGAGTCAACGCCTCAGTTTAAGAAGTAGATTCTGATACAGGATGATGCCTGAGAAAAAGATAGTGTCATCCTTATGGAGAGAAAAAACAGATGAAGTCATTGGAAGAGGGAATCTCTGAATCTCTGAAATCTAATAAATACTTGGAACTTTTATACTCACACTTATCGTGCACCACTCAACATGAAAAATACTGTATATCTGATGCTAGGTCCACTTTAAGGAAAGTTTTTGATGGGTGTTTTTCTCATATAATGATAACTTACAATAACAGTCGCCTGGTTACTATATATTTTGTGTACTGGAGTATATTTCACGTGGACTAGCAACGCATGACTCTTTCTTAACCTTCCCCCGCTATAGACTATGGATTTAAAAAGCAGTTGGAGGAAACAAGAGGGATCAACACAGGAACGGCTTATGCAATCAGAGGAAAATGACAGCTGTGCCAAAAAAGTCAAAAGTTCTTGCAGCCAGATTAAGCAAGTTTCTTCCACTGCTTCTGGGCGGGACTGCAACATCTTGTCTAATCATTCTGTACTCCAGTGTGTGTGGGCAGAACTTCAGGGGGATCGGAGAGAGGGGGCGAGAGAGAACGCTTGATTTGTACTTTGTCAGGCTCTGATATGAGATCATCATCAAGATAAAATACCTGCAACTATTGAGATTTGGTTACTTTGGATGAATTTGAGGATGTAAATGGATGGCACTTAAAGTGACACTAAACAATATCCTTATTCTCCAAAAATAATCCATACACATCTACTACTTAGACCCCTTTCACACTGGGGCGGTTTTCAGGCGCTTTAGCACTAGAAATAGCCTCTGCAAAGCCCCTGAAAACCGGCCCCCCATCAATTGCAGTGTATCTTTTCACGCTGGGGCGGTGCGCTTGCGGGATGTTACGAAATGTCCTGCAAGCAGCATCTTTGGGGCGGGTTGGGAGTGCTGTATTTAGCTTTCCCAAAACGCTCTGCCCATTAGCCTTGCTTTGTGCACTGGTGCACTGTCATGTTGGAACAGGAAGGGGCCATCCCCAAACTATTCCCACAAAGTTGGCAGCATGAAATTGTCCAAAATATCTTTATGCTGACACCTTAAGCCTTTCCTTCACTGGAACTAAGGGCCAAGCCCAACCCCACACCATAACCCCCCTCCACCAAATGATTTGGACCAGTGCACAAAGCAAGGTCCATAAAGACATGGATGGGCGAGTTTGGGGTGGAGGAACTTGACTGTCCTGACCTCAACCCAATAGAACATCTTTGGGATGAATTAGAGTGGAGACTGCGAGCCGGGCCCTCTCGTCCAACAACAGTGCCCAACCTCACAAATGTGCTTCTGAAACAATGGTCAAACATTCCCATAGACACACTCCTAAACCTTGTGGACAGCCTTCCTAGACGAGTTGAAGCTGTTATAGCTGCAAAGGGTGGGTCAACCCAATATTGAACCCTACGGACTAAGACTAGGATGCAATTAAAGTTCATGTGTGTGTAAAGGCAGGTGTCCTAATTCTTTTGACAATATAGTGTACATTAAGTTGTGCTCAAAAGTTTGCATACCCTTGGAGAATTGGTAATATACAGTATTTACCATTCATAAAGAAAACATTGGTAAGCAGGCAAAAAACATTTATTTTATTTTTTTTATGCGATGCATATTCTGTAACTGTAGGTCATAACAAAATGGCACAATCTTAAAACAAAACATAGCAACAAGTAAACAAATGAAATGCCCCCTGTTCAAAAGTCTGCATACCCTTAGTTCTCAATATTCTGTATTGCCTCCTTTAACATTAATGACAGCATGCAGTCTTTTGTAATAGTTATTGAGGCTTTGAGATCTTGCAAGTGATATAACTACCCATTAGTCTTGGCAAAATGCCTTCAGGTCATGGAAAGTCTTTTGTAGTCTTGCATAAACCACATATATTATATCTCCCCAGAGTGGCTCAATGATATTAAGGCCAGGAGACTGTGATGACCGCTCCAGATCTTTCACCTTTTTCTGCTGTAAACACTGAGGTCACCTTGGCCTTGTGCTTAGGGGCACTGCCCTGCTGGAAAGTCCAAGAGCATCCCATATGCAGCTTTCGTGCAGAAGAATGCAAATTGTCTGCCAGTATTGTCTGATAAAATGCTGCATTCATCTTGCCATCAATTTTCACAAGATTCCCGTGCCTTTAGAGCTCACCCCCCCCAAAACTTCAGTGAGCCACCACCATGCTTCACAGTGGGGATGGTATTCGTATCACTTATAGGCCTTATTGACCCCTCTCCAAACATAGTGCTTATGGTTGTGAGGTGTGTCAACGTGTTGTTGGGCATATTGTAACCAGGCTTTTTTGTGGCATTGGTGCAGTAATGGCTTCTTTCTGGAAACTCGACCCTGCAGCTAAGTTTTGTTCAAGTATAGTCGTATTGTGCTCCTTGAAACAACCACACCGTCTTTTTCCAAAGCAGCCTGTATTTCTCCTGAGGTTACCTGTGGGTTTTTCTTTGTATCCTGAACAATCCTTCTGGCAGTTGTGGCTGTAATCTTTCTTGCTCTACCTGACATTGGCCTGTTATCAAGAGATCCTTGAATTTTCCACTTCTTAATAAGTGATTGAACAGTACTGAATGGCTTTGAATATCTTTTGATATTTTTTCCATCTTTATAAAGTTCCATTACCTTTTTTACGTAGGTCTTTTTTTGTTTATCAATGTTTATTAAAAATTTTCAAAGACAAAAATAAATACAATTAACATGGTATGGTAGTGACATATAGATTCTATGCCATCAAGCATCTCCCACACAAAATACAGTACCAATTTAACCAAATGATTTTTACGCAGGTCTTTTGACAGTTCTTTTCTGCTCCCTATGGCATACTAGACTGCTCAGTGCATCCATGTGAGAGCTAACAAAGTCATTGACTATTTATAGAAAGACACTAATTGCAATTTAAAAAGCCACAGATGTATGAAATTAACCTTTAATTGCCATTTCAACCTGTGTGTGTGTGTCACTTTGTGTGTCTGTAACAAGGCCAAACATTCCAGGCGATACAAACTTTTGATCAGGGCCATTTGGGTGATGGCTTCATTTGATCACTGTCCTTAACTATCCTTTCATCATCAATGCAAAATTTTACAATTTCTGCCAGGGTATGCACAACTGTATATTTTACATTCACATCAAACCCTGCTCTCAAGGAGCTTACAGTCAAAGGGTCCCTAACTCATATTTATACACACACACATACTAGGGCCAATTAACCTACCAGCATGTCTTTGGAGTGCGGGAGAAAACTGGAGTACCCAAAGGAAACCCACGCTGGCACAGGGAGAACATACAAAGTCTTTGCATGTAGTGCCTTGGTGCCTTGGTGCCTTGGTGCCTTGGTGCCTAGTCCATAGTCCATTCTATGAGTGAGCAAGGGCTATATTTTTACAGTGGGACCATGGAGAATGAACATAGCCAACCTCTGGAGGAGCCTGAGAGCAATAGAGAGTACCTTTTCAGTTAAAGAATTATTTTTTAATTTTATTTCAGGTACTTATATAGCACTGTCAATTTACGCAGCGCTTTACATATACATTGTACATTCACATCAGTATACTAGGGATACATACATACACATACATACATACTAGGGACAATTTAGACAGGATCCAATTAACCTACCAGCATGTCTTTGGAGTGTGGGAGGAAACCGGAGTATCCGGAGGAAACCCACGCAGGCACAGGGAGAACATGCAAGCTCCAGGCAGGTAGTGTCGTGGTTGGGATTTGAACCAGTGACCCTTCTTACTGCTAGGCGAAAAGTGCTACCCACTACACCACTGTGCCGCCCAAGAATGCATACGTGAGTGGAATTTTCTATTTACAACAAAGTTTAGTATTACTTTAACAGCTAGGCTGTGTTACAAAGTGTATCATTTGTTACACAGTATCTCACAAAAGTGAGTACACTCCTCACATTTTTGTAAATATTTTATTATATCTTTTCATGTGACAACACTGAAGAAATGACACTTTGCTACAATGTAAAGTGGTGAGTGTACAGCTTGTATAACAGTGTAAATTTGCTGTCTCCTCAAAATAACTCAACACACAGCCATTAATGTCTAAACCGCTGGCAACAAAAGTGAGTTCACCCCTAAGTGAAAATGTCCAAATTGGGCCCAAAGTGTCAAAATTTTGTGTGGCCATCATTATTTTCCAGCACTTAACCCTCTTGGGCATGGAGTTCACCAGAGCTTCACAGGTTGCCACTGGAGTCCTCTTCCACACCTCCATGATGACATCACAGTGCTGGTGGATGTTAGAGACCTTGTGCTCCTCCACCTTCCATTTGCAGATGCCCCACAGATGTTCAATAAGGTTTAGGTCTAGAGACATGCTTGATTAGTCTATCACTTTTACCCTCAGCTTCTTTAGCAAAGCAGTGGTTATCTTGGAGGTGTGTTTGGGGTCGTTATCATGTTGGAATACTGCCCTGTGGCCCAATCTCTGAAGGGAGGGGATCATGCTCTGCTTCAGTATGTCACAGTACATGTTGGCATTCAAGGTTCCCTCAATGAACTGTAGCTCCCCAGTGGCGGTGTTCTGTCGAGAAGTGCCCCCACATCGAATAGTGCCCGGGATGTACTGCGCATGCACAGGACGGAGCCTCACTGCAGCTGATTTGCCGATCAGCTGGAGTGACGTGACCATGGCGCAAGCGCACATCGTAGGAGCCATCTCTCGATGGAAGATACCATTTCACAGCCACAATTGGAACCTATACAAACAGCAGGGGGAGACCGTAGTTCTCACATTGTGCCTCGCTGTTGCGGGCGGCTTTACAGTGTGCTCATGATTCGGTTGTCTTTGTGTTGCAGGTCGGGTTTGGTGTGTTAAACGACCGGTTTTGCCTGTGTGAAAGTTCGGCTTGCAACACAGACAAAAGCAGCTCTTCAACACAGCCACTATCTGCTCTGCAGCAGCAGTGATGCTCAATCTGAGAACTATGGTCTCCCCCGCTGTTTGTATAGGTTAAAATTGTGCACGTGAAATTGTATCTCCCATCGAGAGATACCTCCTACGATGTGCGCTTGCGCCGTTTTTACTTTAGCCCAGCTGATGGGCAAATCAGCTGTTGTGCTGTTCCGTCCTGCGCATTCGCAGTACATCCCAGGCACTATTCGATGGCGGGGCGCTTCTCGACTGAACAACGGCAGCACTCATGCAGCCCCAGACCATATCACTCTCACCACCATGCTTGACTGTAGGCAAGACACACTTGTCTTTGTACTCCTCACCTGATGAAACCAAATGAGTATATCTTGGTCTCATCAGATCACAGGATATGGTTCCAGTAATCCATGTCCTTAGTCTGCTTGTTGTCAGCAAACTGTTTGCGGGCTCTCTTGTGCATCATCTTTAGAAGAGGCTTCCTTCTGGGACAACAACCATGCAGACCAATTTGATGCAGTGTGCAGCATATAGTCTGAGCACTGATAGGCTGACCCCCCACCCCTTCAACCTCTGCAGCAATGCTGACAGCACTCATACGTCTATTTCCCAAAGACAACCTCTGGATATAACGCATGGCAAGCCCTGTTCTGAGTGGAACCTGTCCTGTTAAACTGCCTTATGGTCTTGGCCACCATGCTGCAGCTCAGTTTCAGGGTCTTGGCAATCTTCTTATAGCCTAGACCAGTGGTTCACAACTCCTGTCCTCAGGACCCATTAACAGGCCAGTTTTGCAAGATAACTGAAATAAATCACAGGTCATATAATTTGCTGCTCAGTGATTGCAGTATTCTAGTCTGTATCTCCCCAAGGTAATACTTAAAATCTGGCCTGTTAGTGGGTCCTCAGAGAGTTCTTTGACATGAGCTGCCATGTTGAACTTCCAGTGACCAGTATGAGAGAGTGAGAGCGATAACACCAAATTTAACACACCTGCTCCCCATTCACACCTGAGACCTTGTAACACTAACGAGTCACATGACACCGGGGGAGGGAAAATGGCTAATAGGGCCCAATTTGGACATTTTCACTTAGGGGTGTACTCATTTTTTTTGCCAGCGGTTTCGACATTAAGGACTGTGTGTTGAGTTATTTTGAGGGGACAGCAAATTTACACTGTTATACAAGCTGTACACTCACTACTTTACATTGTAACAAAGTTTCATTTCTTCAGTGTTGTCAAATGAAAAGACATAATAAAATTTTTACTAAAATGTGAGGGGTGTACTCACTTTTGTGAGATACTGTATATGACAGGAGAATGTCTTTAAATAATTTTACAGAGCCAGTCTATCATATATTATGGGTGTGCAATGGGTGGACTTTGATTAGTTGAATTTTACATTGACTTATTATACAGTATCCCTCCTGGCTCTGGGAAACACCATACCACCAACTGTCTGAAATGGAAAAAACCTTTTAGCACAGAATATGTGGGCAACATATATATCCTTATCATACCCCCAAACCTGCATATCTTGACAAATCAACATGCAAGAATGAAAAAGGGTGTACTGTTGATCAATTTAGGCTTATATCCTTCCTTTTCACAGCGGTCAAACAAACCCTGGCCAAAGTCTTATGCCTGGCAACCCAACAGTCACACAAGTCAAATAAAAATGGAATGGTATCTAGTAAATAAAACATGGGCAGCAGTACTCCATAATAGAGTTAAGAAATGTAAAGAAGTTTGATCCCTTTGTTTTACTCACTATTTCCTTGGGGATTTCAATAATTCCTAACATCTAACTAGTTCTGGAGGAAATAGCATCAGACATAGCGGTGATCTTTTTTTTTTTATCCCTACCCTCTCCCACCCCTTTACCCCCACCTGCTAGGGATTGTTTCTTCTCTCTTCTCTTATGCCCCATAGTCGGGGCTGAAATGAAATGGAGGTACTTTTTTGCAAAAAAAAATTTTTTAGACAACATACAATTTGTTCACTATGCAACAGTCACACTGAAAGGAATTGGGCCAGTGCAGATGAAGATTCCTATCTGTTATGGACCTCAACACACAGTTATACTTTGCTACCCCTACTCTGAGGGTAACTCTTCTTTGTATGTTGCACAAAGCTTTATACCTTTGGTTTTTTTTTTGTGTTTACATGGACTATTGATGGAAATGTTTTTAATGAAAACATATATAAACTGTATATGCAAGAATGAGCAGTAAGCCTTTCTGCGCTGCTAAGTTTCCATTATTAGTATAAAAAAACTAGACAGCGCAATCATCTGAAGAATAGTTGAAATCTTTAGTGCAATAGTAAGAGCTTTGTCAGTTAAATGGCACTTATTTATACAAGCCACTACACTAGAGCAAAGAGGAGTATTGAAGCAAAAAGAGGGACAGAGAGAATTGGATCCAATAGAGGCACAATCCCTCCAAATGTGGGGCAATTGGGAGCTATGCAACCACACCACCACCATGTAGACTCGCATCTCATACTTTAGAGAGATAACGTCGGGTGGAGCTGGAGATATGCTGAGATCTGGCTTGGATTATCTCCAACAAACAGTCACTGGTTTTTATCCCTAATATTGGCTGCATTGCAATCTGTTTCTTAACTGACTGGATGTTCTTGTTTTAAGTGTGTACCTGCACCACCTATAGATGCTTGCTGCTGATGTTACCACACTCAAAATATAAAATGTGACCGTGCCTGAGCAAACAGGCTCCTTTCAGATCTTTGAGGTGTTTTGGTTTGTCCTTGTGGTGGTGGTCTTTGTGGTGGTTTGTGGTTGGTCATTGTTCTGACTGTGACTAATGCCCCGTACGCATGATCGGAAATTCCGCCAGCAAAAGTCCGATGTGAGCTTTTGGTCAGCAATTCCGACCGTGTGTATGCTCCATCGGACTTTTGCTGGCGGAAAAGATTGAGAGCAGGTTCCGACGGAAAAAGTTCCTATTGGAAATTCCGATTGTCTGTAGCAAATCCGATGCGCTAAATTCCTATGCATGCTAGGAAACAATTTGACGCATGCTCAGAAGCATTGAACTTAATTTTCCCGGATCGTCGTAGTGTTGTACATCACCGCGTTCTTGACGGTCGAAAGTTCAGAGAACTTTTGTGTGACCGTGTGTATGCAAGCCAAGCTTGAGCGGAATTCCGTCGGAAAAACCATCCAAGGTTTTTCTGATGGAAATGTCGATCATGTGTACGGGACAATAGTAGCTTCCTAGATCTCTTCTGTATGCAAAACACCTGCTCCAACCTCTGTTACTTTTATGTCCAAAAAATCTGCTCTAGTTGAAAATGTGATATAAACAATTCAATAACCATTAATCCAACGGTGAAGTAATTATTGTGATAAAAATATTAAAGCGTAGAAAGTCCACGTGAAGAAAAATAGTGAAAAAGATCCTCATCAGCAAAAATGATCTTTAAAGTTCCGACACCAACATAAATGGGAGCTCCTTAAGTGATACCCACCACCTCAGTTAACAGGGGAGCTTACGGGATCATATGGATCTTCTATTGCTAGAAAGGTCAACCAAGCTTTGGTAGTAACCCTCGATGGGAAGCTGTAAACAGATATGCCCTCCTATGGTCTCAGACACATGTTATTTATCTCCAGGCCACGGATCAGGGTATATAAGGAGAGAACGCTCCATAAGTGTAAAACAGCTTGAACTTTTTATTAAAATATTTAGATTGCAGTTGTGGGATATGCTAGAAGCTCCCAAGCTCAGCTGAACTTAGGGTTGATTTCCCCGAGCAGAGTGGAGGCCCAGGGCCAGGTGGGTGTCCTCTTCTCTCTTAACTTTTATCCTCCTATAACCCCCTCCTCTTTCCTTATCTCCACCCTCCTTAGCTCTATCTAACCTCTCTACTCTTTTTTCTCTTCTCCCTCTGGCTACAGATGCGCATCTGAGCGAGTTTGAAATAAGTAATAATAATATAGAGTCACTGACTCACACTTCATTGTTTAATCATGGATATGCAATGTTTTTTCTTTTTTCTTTTATTCTCCTCCTGTTATACATGCCTCAACCTTGTTTCTCTACGGGTGACAATGTGTATGAATAGCTCGCTTGATGTATACCACTAACCACAATGCAAGACCTTTCTTTCTTCTGTTTGTCTTTTTATGTTGGAAAATATGCAAACTCAAAAAAAATTGTCAGTTTTCAAAATATTTAGATCACACTTACATGATTCATGTGGAAAAATCGCTTGTAAAACAATCTTTGCTGGCAAAGATGACATCACTGCATCCCCACTGACCCCGGAAGCGCGGTTGGACTGTGTCTGTTTTTTTGTCAGCAAAGAATATATTACAATAAAAAAAAATATATATTTTTTTACACATGAATCATGTAAGTGCAATCTAAATATTTTAATAAAGAGTTTTTACTGTTTTACACTATTGGAGCGTTCTCTCCTTATATACCCTGATCCGTGGAACATGATACGGCTGGTCTGGAGATAGGTGACGGGTGTCTGAGACCATAGGAAGGTATATCTGTTTACAGCTTCCCATTGAGGGTTACTATCAAAGCCTGGTTGACCTTTCTAGCAATAGAAGATCCATATGATCCGGTAAGCCCCCCTGTAACCTGAGGTGGTGGGTGTCACTTAAGGAGCTCCTATTTATGTTGGAACTTTAAAGATAATTTTTGCTGATGAGGATCTTTATCACTATTTTATTTTTCACGTGGACTCTCTACACTTTAATATTTTTATCACAATAATGACTTCACTGTTGGATTAATGGTTATTGAATTGTTTATATCACATTTTCAGCGTTTTTAGACGTAATGTATTTTGAACTGTGGTTATATCACATGGTTTAGTCACTGCTGTCACTTTAATACTGAAGTCACTACAGACATTAGTGCGGTTTTAAAACTAATTTTACCTCTGTTACTTGCCTGGAGGTTATACGCCTTGAGGTATCATAGAACAAAACCTAAATCCCTTTGTGAGGGTTCATAGAAAAATCCAGCACAGTTTACTTACTGTATGTGATACTTTTTTCTTTCAAAATAGTTCATTTCTCAGGACAACCTTTCCATAGATCAACACTCTTCTATTGGTCCAAGTACATCAGAAATGTTCAGACCGTAATAAAGAAGTAAAAGCTTTTTCCCAAAATGATGGTGTAAACACAAAAAAAAATCAAATACAATGTCAACTGTGGAGTATTTCAGACAAATCTTGGTCCCTTACCCAGTACAGTACAAACTTACTAATGAAGACAAAGAAAATCCAAGCTTTACCCTGGACAATACTGAAAAGATCCTTGTTCTTTGGGTTAATTACCCCACCAGCAGCTTTGACCTGACCCATTAATTAGCACTCAGTTTTGTTGTATCGTAATTTTGTGATGAGGAATTTGCAATATTCGTAAAATGTTACTTTCAAAGGAAATTACAAGTTGAGAGGTCAGCATTAGAGAAGTGAGAGTTGTGTAGAAATTCCAAACATCTGGTGCCCATCAATCTCACTCTTCGTATCTCTCTGAGGTGAAACTAGTTCTGAATTCTGTCAACCTCAAAGAAATGCAACAGCAATTAAGTAAAGAAACCAGAGAAAAATATGTATCTTTAAAAATATGGAAAATTCCTGGTCTTTTTTTCCATGTGTTGACAGTTTGCAAGCATGTGCTAACTGTTTCCAGTGTTCGGACATGGCCCTGGAGATTCCATACAGGATTCTGGAGATAGCGATGGTGCAGGCTATTGCGAGGTTGCTAAATGTCTTTGTTTTTTCTGCAGTTATCCAGTTTCCTTTCCTGTTGGAAACATAAAGGTTTTCAGGCTGATAAACAGCTGGATTGTCTGTTTTGACCATTAATACATCACTGCTTTCAGCACCATGACAGTAAAACCACGTGTAGCTCCTCACAGTCCGTTATTTCGAATAAAATCCCTCTGTCCTTCTTTACTATATATATTTTCTTTGTTACGGTCTATTTTAGGGATCTGTATAGTTATATGCACATTCAATTTTTAACACTGGGTTTAGGAACTTCTGAACAAATTTAAAAAAAATTGACAGATGAATTAACGTTCTTCTGAGCTAAATCTGACCTACTTCAAGCTGCTTTTGCTTTCCCAAAGACTTGTATAGGCAGAGAAGTGGTTCAGATTTGAAAAAAAGGCTGTTGCCACTGGCCTTTAAGTATCTTCTGGCCTTGCGTACTGTCTTGATGAGGGTTTGGTATTGGTTTTAAGAGGTATGGATTTTAAGGGGTTTTAAGAGGACGGTGACAACATACATCCGGGTAAAATCCACCATTTGACACGGGAGCTTACCCAGGTTGGACTGCTACAGTAAGGGATCCTTGATCAGTGAGTATACCATACTGGAGGATTTGTCTACCAAGAGACACTGACAGTTTGCCCTGAATGAGCAGGTGACAGCATCTCTTTAAGGATGTTTTACAATTTTGTAGTATCCTATTTTTCTTAAGGAAATGGCTTTTTTTATGCATATGCCCCCTTTTATTGCTGCTACAGTAATCGCTGATGTCTTTTGGGTCCTCTGCTAGGGGGGCTACCCTGCTCCATAGTGAACATGGGGGTGGCTTTCTTGGAATGGGAGCCATTCACAGAAAGCCTCACATTTTTCTCAATGAATGCAAGGCATTCTCTGATTGAGTGAGGTGGAAGAGGCAGGGTGATGATGTCACGATCTCCACCTCGTTCAGTCAGAGAACGCTTTGCACTGGACATGGAATCTGTAACACAGAGGCATTCACTGTAGTAGTAGTGACTACTACAGTGATTTCCAGCTTTCACAGCAGTCCCACAGGTATGGCATATCCATACTTATATTGGTCCAAGCTGGACCCCTGTAACTATGCAAAAGCCATACCGTAATTTAGTTTTGGGCTGGGTTCACACTATGTGCGGCGCGCAGCAGGGGGTCCAGTGCATCCCCGTTCACTGTTTCAGGTCCGAATTAGGTCAGAATTTTTGCCTGAATTAGGACCTGAAACGGAGCCAGTGCTGTGCGCTCCACGGCCGCCCTGTAGATGTGTGAACCGGCTTCATTGAGAGCCGGGCACACTCTCCTGTCATGCGAATTGGATGCGGTAACTCGCATCCAATCCGCATAAGTGTGAACCCAGCCTTAATGTTCTATATTTTAGGTGCCGGATGACTACAACACATACTCTAATGATGTGTCTGCTTTCAGCCAGATTGATTGATCTACATATAAGGCACCTGCAAACACTGGCATCCGAGGATCATAGACAATAGTAATTGTCTAATTACTATCCCCCCCCCCCCTCATTTGTAGGTGTCTGGAACATGCCCCATCTCATCTTAGATCTAAATGATGAATGGTGACCCGAAACAACAGCTTGTTCTTAGGAAGAAATCTGGCCACCACAGATGCCTGATGGTTGGTCAGATTTTGCCTTTTTGTACTATTGCCATATATTGTTTATGACAACTTTAATCTAAATCCTAATTTAATACCCTCGTCACATAAGGGGTCATTTCATATTGGTTGCTTGCTATAAATTATAGTATGACTGTTTACAAGACCTAACTGACCTTATACCTGCAGCTTGGGAAGTACATGAATTGAAGCACATTCAGTGTATTTATCATTTGGAAAGACTCTCATAATGATTTACTGTATCCCTGCAGATAAGTAAGCCATATTTACCGCACAGCCCTTAACTTCTCAAAGTAATGTTCTTATTAATATGATACTTGTGATATGTATTAAATCCCGTCGTGGGACTTCAAAGGGTAGCCATTGTATTAGTCTGCAGAAATGAACTCCAACACCATTCGTGTTGGCACATGTTAATATTAATCCAGGCAGAGTAATCTGATTATTGCTGAAGGAAGGAATTTTCCTAAAGTATGAGCAATAACAAGTCTGTAAGTCTCCCGCACCCTCGGTTGACATAAGCGATCCCTTGAAAGGCAAAGACAAAAAGTGCAATAATCCCAAAAACCGTGTTTAACTGATCAGACTTTGGCAAACAGAAATGTGATTGGTTGCCATTGTTAAAGTGATTGTAAACCGTTACATACACCCAGTGAAGTGACTAGCCTTATGTGATACAAAGAGATAAAGCAAATCCTCCCACATAAGTTATACCTGTTTATCTGCAGCCTTCTCTCCTTTACATCAGTTCAGAGTCCAGAATTTATACAGCCTTTTTAAGCTTTATGCTCTGTACACACGGTCAGATTTTCCGACGGAAAATGTGTGATAGGACCTTGTTGTCGGACATTCCGACCGTGTGTGGGCTCCATCACACATTTTTCATCAGAATTTCCAACACACAAAGTTTGAGAGCAGGCTATAAAATTTTCCGACATCCGATCGTGTGTACACAAATCCGACGCACAAAGTGCCACGCATGCTCAGAATAAATTAAGAGACGAAAGCTATTGGCTACTGCCCCGTTTATAGTCCCGACGTACGTGTTTTACGTCACCGCGTTCAGAACGATCGGATTTTCCGACAACTTTGTGTGACCGTGTGTATGCAAGACAAGTTTGAGCCAACATCCGTCGGGAAAAAATCCATGGATTTTGTTGTCGGAATGTCCGATCAATGTCCGACCGTGTGTACGGGGCATTAGAAGGCAAGGGACAGGGATCTGATGTCACACACTGCAGAGAATAGAGCAGGGAGCTGAGTGTAATCTGAGACCTGAGTGGAGGGAAAGGACACACCCCTTCTACACATAGGGAAGCATGAACAACTGAGGCTGCCAATCACCTGCTATGTCCTGGAGAGGTTGTGGGACTGTCTCCCGGAATTGTCTGGTGTCGGTATAGATGGTTGGAAATGACTAATTCGGATAGCAGAGGAATGAGAGAGGAGACAGAAGTCACACTAAGCGCTTTAGATAAAGGCAAGTACACACTATTGATGCATATGCTCTGTTCATTTTTCATTTTAGGGGCATACAACCTTTAACCACTTCTCGCCCGTAGGACATCATATGATGTCTTTGGGTTGAAGTTGTGATATCTGGATGATGCCTACAGCTACAGGCATCATTCAGATATCTTTGTTTTCAGCCGGTTACTCCCTCTAATGTAGAGGCCACCCTATCGGCCGTTCAGCCGCTGGATTGCTTTTACGGGCAGCTAACAAAACTTCCTGCAGTCTCAACAGAGACATCTCCACAACCTTCCTCTCCTGGGCAAATGAGTCGTCAGTCATTAAATCTGCTGCGGCATTCTTAAAATATTCTGTCAGTTCCTCACAGCGGGGAGATTTTGATAAATAGACCATGAAATTCATTATAATTCTATTTCACAGTTGAAATTCGATGGAGCTTATTTGCCATTTTTAATACTGTGCTGATATTGTGTCTCTCGCCACTGTTGTAGGTGTGCTTCGATGAGCCTTTATGTAGCGATGTGCATTTTCAGCTTCAAAAGGTGCCCTTTGCTCCATCCCCAAATTCAAGTGCTGCAAAATGGAAGCTACAGACATCATTGCTACAAGTAATGGCATGAGAAAGCATGTCTTTATCTTTGTTCATTGCGTTTACCGATATGTCCTTGTCACGAGGATACTACATTTATTAAGGAATAATTCCATAGGATACTACATAAATGTGGACTGTGTTGGTATGTCGGTGCTTTCAATTCATTTGCAGAATAATCAGCTTTTTTTTTTTTTGTGATATCCTTCTGGACAGAGGACTAAGTCTCAGAAGATGCCCTTTATGCTTGAAGTGCTTATGTTTAAAATTATCCTTAAAGTAAAACTGTCATCATTATACATATGATACACCATGGTGATACACTCTCACTGGCCACATTATTAGATACACCTGTTTAATTGCTTGATAACACAAATTGCTAATCAGCCAATCACATGGCAACAACTCAGTGCATTTAGGCATCTAGATGTGGTGAGGACAACTTGCTGAAGTTCAAACAGCGCATCAGAATAGGGAAGAAAGGGGATTTAAGTGACTTTGAACGTGGCTTGGTTGTTGGTGCCAGATGGGCTGTTCTGAGTATTTAAAAAACTGCAGATCTACTGGAATTTTCACATACAACTATCTCTAGGGTTTACAGAGAATGGTCGGAAAAAGAGAAAATATCCAGTGAGCGACAGTTGTATGGACAAAAATGCCTTTTTAATTCAGCGGTAAGAGGAAATGGGCAGACTGGTTTGAGATAATAGAAAGGCAACAGTAACTCAAATAACCACTTGTTACAACCAAGGTATGCAGAATACCATCTCTGAATGCACAACACATTGAAACTTGAAGCAGATGAGCTAAAGCAGCAGAAGACCACACTCCTGGCCCTCCCGTCAGCTAAGAACAGGAAACTGAGGCTACAATTTGCACGGGTTCACCAAAATTAGACAATAGAAGATTGGAAAAACATTGTCTGGTCTGATGAGTCTCGATTTCAGATGGTGGGGTCAGAATTTGGTGTAAACAACATGAAAGCATGGATCCATCCTGCCTTGTATCAACGGTTCAGGCTGGTGGTGGTGTAATGGTGGGGGGGATATTTTCTTGGCACACTTTCGGTTTCTTAGTACCAAATGAGCATCGTTTAAACTCCACGGCCTACCTGAGTATTGTTGCTGACCATGTCCATCCCTTTATGACTACAGTGTCCCCATCTTCTGTTGGCTCCTTCTGGCAGGATAATGCACCATGTCACAAAGCTCCAATCATCTCACCACAGGACAATGAGGTCACTGTACTCCAATGTCCTCCACAGTCACCAGCTCTTAATCCAATAGAGCACCTTTGGAATGTGGTGGAACCAGGGCCGGATTTGCCACAAGGCCACCGAGGCCAGGCCTCGGGGCGGCGCCGCTCCTGCAGCGACTTCGCGGCCGCCCCCCCTTTCGTGCTGCCCATTAAAGTCTATTATGGGCACCAGTGCCCATAGAAAAGATGGCCGCGAGCCGACCACGCAACTGCGCATGCGCCGTTCCGAAGCCGGCCGGGCTCGGGAAAGCTCGTAAGCGCTCGGCCGAGCGGCGCATGCGCAGTAGCGTGATTGCGCCGCCCGGTGCCATTTAAAAAAAAATCGAGAGTAGCTAGTAATGTCAGCGGTGCGGCGGTGGGGGAGAGAGATGACATCTCTCATTGCCCGCACCGCTGTTTCGCCCTCCTCCTTCTGATGGCAGGCAGCATGGCAAGGGACATCCCAATCTGGTGGCAAGTGACATCCCCATCTGGTGGCAGGCATAGTGGCAAGTGACATCCCCATATGGTGGCAAGTGACATCCCCATCTGGTGGCAGGCATGGTGGCAAGTGACATCCCCATCTGGTGGCAGGCAGCGTGGCAAGGGACATCTCCATCTGGTAGCAGGCAGCGTGGCAAGTGACATCCCCATCTGGTGGCAGACAGCGTGGTAAGTGACATCCCCATCGTGGCAGGCAGCATGGCAAGTGACATCCCCATCTGGTGGCAGGCAGCGTGGCAAGTGACATCCCCATCGTGGCAGGCAGCGTGGCAAGTGACATCCCCATCTGGTGGCAGGCAGCGTGGCAAGTGACATCCCCATCTGGTGGCAGGCAGCGTGGCAAGTGACATCTCCATCTGGTGGCAGGCAGCGTAGCAAGTGACATCCCCATCTGGTGGCAGGTAGCGTGGCAAGTGACATCCCCATCTGGTGGCAGGCAGCGTGGCAAGGGACATCTCTATCTGGTAGCAGGCAGCGTGGCAAGTGACATCCCCATCTGGTGGCAGTTATGGTGGCAAGTGACATCCCCATCTGGTGGCAGGCAGCGTGGCAAGGGACATCTCCATCTGGTAGCAGGCAGCGTGGCAAGGGACATCTCCATCTGGTGGCAGGCAGCGTGGTAAGTGACATCCCCATCGTGGCAGGCAGCATGGCAAGTGACATCCCCATCTGGTGGCAGGCAGCGTGGCAAGTGACATCCCCACCGTGGCAGGCAGCGTGGCAAGTGACATCCCCATCTGGTGGCAGGCAGCGTGGCAAGTGACATCCCCATCTGGTGGCAGGCAGCGTGGCAAGTGACATCCCCATCGTGGCAGGCAGCGTGGCAAGTGACATCCCCATCTGGTGGCAGGCAGCGTAGAAGTGACATCTCCATCTGGTGGCAGGCATAGTGGCAAGTGACATCCCCATCTGGTGGCAGGCAGCGTGGCAAGTGACATCCCCATCTGGTGGCAGGCATAGTGGCAAGTGACATCCCCATCTGGTGGCAGGCATAGTGGCAAGTGACATACCCATCTGGTGGCAGGCAGCGTAGCAAGTGACATCCCCATCTGGTGGCAGGCATAGTGGCAAGTGACAAGAGATGGTGGCAAGTGACACGCTCAGGGCTCCCAATGATTCTGCATTATGGTGAGTTGAACTATTTCAGTTTATATTACAATGTAATGATAGAAATAATGCGTTTCAATCATCCTGACACCATAACAACCATGGTGCCGGGGATGATTGAAGCACTAACACCAGCCATTGCCTTGAAAATTTGCCTGCGAAAAATCCTTACCCCTCGCGCGCTTACCCTGAAGTATTTTCAGTCTGTACAATTAAAGCCAGTTATTTTCAGTGTTCTTGTGTATGGAGATATGTTTTTAATTGATCTATTGTAGAAGTCATCGATAAAGGACGTGGTGTGTGTGTATGTGTGTGTGTGTGTGTGGGGGGGGGGGGGGGCAGCATTGAAGGACCTGGCCTTGGGGCGGCAAAGGGAGTAAATCCGGGCCTGGGTGGAACATGTCAATATTAACCAAAATCTCTAAGGAAAGTTTCCAACACCTTGTTGAATCTATGCCATCAAGAATTAAGGCAGTTCTGAAGGCAAAAGGGGGTCCAACCCGGTACTAGCAAGGTGTACCTAATAAAGTGGCCGGTGAGTGTAAGTGATATTAAACCCATCATTTCTTTTCAGAAGAGGTGGAAGATTGGGGAAGTGGTGTGGATAGTCCAGAAATCGGCGGCAGTGAACATGGACCATAGTTAAGTGTTTGGGGACAGGGGCACAGAAAGGAACTGCCGTGTTTTTTTTACTTTAATTAAAAAATGCATTAAGGTAAAAGAAGCCTAGCATTTAGTACCACCATTTAGTACCAAGTAATAAATACGACAAAGAAACACTTAGAAGCCTATTTATATATATTCTACAGAACTAATAGAAAGTGCAAGGTGACGGTCACTCATTCCACCAGACACAGATAACCAACCACTGAACTCACGTAGCAATGTGTTGTCACAACCTGAAATGGGCATCAAAGCTTACGTGTTTCGAGGGCAAGCTCTCTTAATCAGATTGGGGCTACGGGTATCATCTTTTATGCTGTATCTTTCTGTGGAATGAACATTGGATGGAAAGTTTTTTGTTTTCTTGTATGAGGAGAACTGTATTTTTTTCCATACATGAGCACTGACAGTTCAGATTGATGTCTATTTATAAGTGTTTTCACACAAGGTTCAACTTTCACCCAGGTATTACACATTCTTCTAATTGGATTGTGTAAATCTTGTGTGAAAACATTTATTAATAGATCGCTGTTACTTGGTTTACTTCTACAATTATGCCCCCGTTCTTTAGAAATTTGCCCCCCCCCCCCCCATTAAAGTATATCTAATGCCGCGTACACACGGTCGGACTTTCCGGCATACTTGGTCCGGCGGACCAGAGTGTGCCGGACAATCCGCCCGTGTGTGGGCGGCGGCGGACTTTTCCAGCGGACTTCTTCCCAAAAGCCCGCCGGACCTAGATTTGAAACAAGTTTTAAATCTTTCCGTAGGACTCAGTTTCGGGCGGAAAGTCCGCTCGTGTGTGTGCTGGTCCGACGGAAAGCCCGCTCGTGTGTAGGCTGGTCCGACGGACCAGATACGACGCGAGGGCAGGGTATTGCATCTCGCGCTCTCTGCAATAGGAAAAACAAATCTTCCTATTGCGGTGAGCGCGGTGCATGCCAGGCCCTTAGGTCTGGTATGGATTATAAAGGGAACCCCGCTACGCCGAAAAAACGGCGTGGGGTCCCCCCTAAAATCCATACCAGACCCCCGATCCGAGCACGCAGCCTGGCCGGTCAGGAAAGGGGGTGGGGACGAGCGAGCGCCCCCCCCCCCTCCTGAACCGTACCAGGCCGCATGCCCTCAACATGGGGGGTGGGTGCTTTGCGGGAGGGGGGCGCCCTGCGGGGCCCCCCACCCCAAAGCACCTTGTCCCCATGTTGATGAGGACAAGGGCCTCTTCCCGACAACCCTGGCCGTTGGTTGTCGGGGTCTGCGGGCGGGGGGCTTATCGGAATCCGGGAGCCCCTTTTAATAAGGGGTCCCCAGATCCCGGCCCCCCACCCTATGTGAATGAGTATGGGGTACATGGTACCCCTACCCATTCACCTAGGGAAAAAGTGTAAGTAATAAAACACACTACACAGGTTTTTAAAATATTTTATTAAACAGCTCCGGGGGGGGATCTTCCTCCGGCTTCGGGGGTCTTCTTCCGGCTTCGGGGGTCCCTCCGCTTCATCTTCTCCCGTCGTCCGGTTGGTTCTTCTCCGCTCTCTTCTCCCGGTGTTCCTGTTCTTCGGCCGGCTCCTCTGCTGTCTTCAGGTAGCTCTCTTGCCAGCAGAGGTCCGGACTTGTGGGCTTCTGGGCTTCTGGGCTTCTCTTCCCCAGATGTTGACACGACGCTCTCTCCGGGTGATGTTGACCACGCCCCCTAAAACGTCACAGTCCCAGCATGCCCAGGGACTGTGACATCAAAAGGGGGCGGGGTCTCCGCCTATATAAGTCACAACGCAGCCCTCGGAGAGCAGTCCAGCCGGAGAGAACGTCGTGTCAACATCTGGGGAAGAGAAGACAAGAAGCCCAGAAGCCCAGAAGCCCAGAAGCCCAGAAGCCCAGAAGCCCACAAGTCCGGACCTCTGCTGGCAAGAGAGCTACCTGAAGACAGCAGAGGAGCCGGCCGAAGAACAGGAACACCGGGAGAAGAGAGCGGAGAAGAACCAACCGGAGGACGGGAGAAGATGAAGCGGAGGGACCCCCGAAGCCGGAAGAAGACCCCCGAAGCCGGAGGAAGATCCCCCCCCGGAGCTGTTTAATAAAATATTTTAAAAACCTGTGTAGTGTGTTTTATTACTTACACTTTTTCCCTAGGTGAATGGGTAGGGGTACCATGTACCCCAAACTCATTCACATAGGGTGGGGGGCCGGGATCTGGGGGCCCCCTTATTAAAAGGGGCTCCCGGATTCCGATAAGCCCCCCGCCCGCAGACCCCAACAACCAACGGCCAGGGTTGTCGGGAAGAGGCCCTTGTCCTCATCAACATGGGGACAAGGTGCTTTGGGGTGGGGGGGCCCCGCAGGGCGCCCCCCTCCCCCAAAGCACCCACACCCCATGTTGAGGGCATGCGGCCTGGTACGGTTCAGGAGGGGGGGGGGCGCTCGCTCGTCCCCACCCCCTTTCCTGACCGGCCAGGCTGCGTGCTCGGATCGGGGGTCTGGTATGGATTTTAGGGGGGACCCCACGCCGTTTTTTCGGCGTAGCGGGGTTCCCTTTATAATCCATACCAGACCTAAGGGCCTGGTATGACCCGCGACGGGGCTCGCAAGGTGTCAATCTCGCCGATAAAAGCGGCAAGATTGACATCCTTTGCTAGTCCCGTCGCACCTGAGTCACGTTCAAAATGAACGGACTTGTCCGTGTGTGGGCAAGTCCGTTCATTCTGAAAGTCCGCCGGAACTCCGGCGAAAGTCCGTCGGAAAGACGTGCGGACTTAGCCCGCCGGAAAGTCCGGTCGTGTGTGGGCAAGTCCGTCCGTTTTAAAGTCCGGCGCACCTGGCGGACAAAGTCCGTCGGAAAGTGTGCCGGACCAAGTAGGATAGAAAGTCCGACCGTGTGTACGCGGCATAAGTCCTTCCGGTGAATTCCCCTTATTTTCTCCCTTTTGGTCTGTTAAATATCTATGTTCTATCTATTTGACAAGTGCAAAAAAATAGTTGTTGATCATGTCAGAAATCTTGTATGCTGATAACTTCCTCTCTTCTCTGCCTCTGCTGTTATCAATTACATTATTCTCTGAGGACAAGAGGAGCACACCCCTCTGTTGTTCTGATACAGAAGGGTGAGTGAAAGTTGTCATTCTAGCACTAGAAGCGCGTCACTAGCAAAATCACCACGTAAAAATAAAGGAAAAGACTTGAAAATAAAACACTAATGCAGCCATCCCATGTAAGGACTGTTAAGATGCAATATATATATATATATATATATATATATTATATATATATATATATATAGATATAGATATATGTAGCACTCTCCTAAACCTCCAAAGGCCTGGTGATGACCCCCAGAGGCCGGAAGGGCCGAATTCCTCCTCAGGGTTCAGGTTCCTAAGCATGCTAGGTGTTGTGCAGGGTGGAATGATGGGCGCCAGTGACTTTTAAAAATTAACAAAAGAGATTTTCATTCTCTTAACAGGAACTGTGGGAGAGAGGGGTAGGGCATAGGACACCCTTAAAGAGGAACGGCAGTCTGCTCACATAATTTGTAATAAAAACATCTTTACCATTCTGAAGCTTCCCTCCAACCACTTTGCATATTATTTTTTATATACTGTGATTATGTCCTTGCCAAATATGTTGCAGAAATCTCCCTCCACTGAGTCTGGCTGGAACCATTTTAACTGTGGGCAGCCGAAGCTGCTGCCTGTTCACTTCCTGGATTTACACAGACACACAGAGGCACACCTCCAGCTCTGCAGCCCTGCAGCTCTCATTGGTCCTCTTATGACTCATCCCCCTCCCTTCCTGGCAAGCTCTCACGAGAGTGAGAGAGAGAGCTGAGTATGATGTCATAAGCCTAGGCCAATGACCAGACAAGAAACAGGAAGTGGGCTGTATAAGGAATTTACTGGCAGAAAAAAATGTTTTACTATCCAAAGTTAAAATAACAAGGGCAGAAGATTTAATAGATGGAAAGATGAAAAAATGACTAAAGTTCCACTTTAAGCAAATGCAATAGCAAATAAGCAGACCCCTTAGACAAAAATAGAACTAGGCAGACAGCAATATAGAAAAAGGGCCTTTAACCGCTTCCCGACTGCCTCACACAGATATACTGCGGCAGTTTGGCACGTACAGGCAGAATCACGTACCTGTATGTTGCCCTTTAAGAGGCGGCTTGCGGGTGCATGCGCGCCCGCTGGGAGCTTCGTGAGCACGAGCGCGGGTCCCGCGGACTTGGTGTCTGCGGGGATACCCGTGATCGTCTCACGGAGAGGAAGAACGGGGAAATGCTGATGTAAACAAGCATTTCCCCGTTCTGCCTAGTGACAGGACACTGATCACAGCTCCCTGTAATCAGGAGCGGTGACCAGTGTCGTGTCACACATAGCCCCTCCCCCCACAGTTAGAATCACTCCCTAGGACACACTTAGCCTCTACAGCGCCACCTAGTGGTTAACCCCTTCACTGCCAGTCACATTTACACAGTAAGCAATGCATTTTTAATTGCACTGATCACTGTTTAAATGTGAATGTCCCCAAATCGCGCCAAAAGTGTCCAATCTGTCCGCCATAATGTCGCAGTCACAATAAAAATTGCTGATCGCTGCCATTACTAATAAAAAAAAAAAATTAATAAAAATGCCATAAAACTATCCCCTATTTTGTAAACGATATAACTTTTGCTCAAACCAATCACTAAACACTTATTGTGATTTTTTTTACCAAAAATATGTAGAAGAATACATATCGGCCTAAACTGAGGAAAATAAATGTTTTTTTTTATATTTTTTATTTTATTTTATTTTTTATTATAGCAAAAAGTAAAAAATAATGCGTTTTTTCAAAATTGTCGCTATTTTTTTGTTTATAGCGCAAACAATAAAAACCGCAGAGGTGAATAAATACCACCAAAAGAAAGCTCTATTTGTGGGGAAAAAAAGGACATCAATTTTGTTTGGGAGCCACGTCGCATGACCGCGCAATTGTCAGTTAAAGTGACGCAGTGCCGAATCGCAAAGAGTGCTCTGGTCTTTGGACAGCCAAATGGTCCGGGGCTGAAGTGGTTAAGCTGAATGCAGAGATCTGTATTTTGTAGCAACTGCTGTCTCCTATAGCAACAAGCTCAACACACACACAGCTACCCGCTGTACTTCTTCAAGCTTAGCTCACAGCTACCCGCTGGATTACTTAAGCTTTACTCACAGTTACCCGCTGTACTTCTTGGATGAGTTCTCTCCTGAAGCTTTCCCAGCCACTTCACAGTCCCTGGCTGATGAAGAGTCGACTCTCGTACTCCTTTAGAACTCCATCCCTTTACACCTGCCTCCGGCAACAAGAGTGGTTGACCCTCTGGCAACTTCTTCTCCCATGTATAAACATAAAAGTTAGTGCTACTACCCATACACCACATAGATAGCAGAGCTCCCAGGTGCTGGATCCACAGTCGCTGGCTGAGTAGAGTAATATAGAAAAAATGATCTGCACTCCGGTTGTTGCTCTTAAAATTTCTTAATTTTATTGAATAGCCACAGTGAACAAATGCAGATTAAGTCAGTTTACGCATTTCAGCCTATAAGGCCTTAGTCATAACCCTTTTTTTGACTAAGGCCTTATAGGCTGAAACGCCTCAACTGACTTAATCTGCATTTGTTCACTGTGGCTATTCAATAAAATGAAGAAATTTTAAGAGCAACAACTGGAGTGCGTATAATTTTTTTCTACACAACTTCTTCTCCCATGCCTCCTGGCAACGATCAGGCTCCCTCCAGGCCGAGCCCCTTTACACGTGGTTAGGCCTCAGGCTTCAGGCTTACACCTCTGCTGCTGCTCCACACACACCCACCCAGGCCGCAGCCTGGGTGGAAAGAACCCAGATTATCTGATCTTCTCCGAATAAATACCTTCTCCCAGCATCCTCAGCGGCCAAAGAAACCCCTGCTGATTGGCCGAGAGAAGTATATACACTCATAACCTGAATCTACTATAATTCATCACGCTGATGCCAAAGGTGACAGTGTCACCTATTGACAAAAGGGAGAAATCACAGTTAACACCAGGCTTAGGAGAAACCCATTTGATCAATAGACTACAAATTAGCCAGGCTAGCTACCACCTAGCACAGCTAAATTTACTAGCAGCCCTATTTGGGACAAGTGTGTTACATATATTTTCAGGGGCCGTCCCTCCCTCCTTCCCCCCAGCAGCCGCCCCCCGATTCACGCATGCGCAGTAGGGAACTCCCTTAGCTGAGATGGCGGCACCAACACCCGAGAGGGCAGAACTCTGCTTTAAGAGCAGCCCTCCATTAAATATTTGTCGCTTGCGTCCCTGCTCACCAAGCTTGTTCTGTTAAAGCATTTGTTACCCCAGCATTTCATATTCCTGAGATGTGGCTGCTGACCATGTACTTGTATGAGAAAGTATCCTGTTCTCTTTGTATTGCTTCCTGCCAGTCCCTCTGCTTTTCTATTAACGGTAAGTCCACCCTAACACTAAAATCGCTACATCTACAGACATCCATAAGACTAACCTATCTAACACTGTAAAGAAGCCTTTTTTGAAGCCAATCCGATCTGGTCCCATGCTGAGCTGTCAGCTGCAGCTTCGCTGTGAAGGTGGGTGCAGCCGACAAAGGAAACCCCATAGTAACTCTGTGGGTGACGTCACTTCCCATTCATTACACAGCTGTTGTCGACCGTGTCCTCTGCAGAGCTTCCGCTGGTGGAGACCGGACTGGATCGGTTTTAAAAAAAGTATGTATACTGATTTCTTCTTTACAGGGTTAGATAGGTTTGTCTTAGATCCTGGATGTCTGTAGATGTGGAGATTTTGGTGTTAGGGTGAGCTTCCCCTTTAAAAACTGACCACAATAAACAGAGGAGAACAGCATGGTCAGTTCTCAAGCTATGCTGGGAACTCAGTGTGCTGTCCTCCAATGATCATACTTGTCCTGACATGCCCCCGCTGTACAGCCATTCACAGGGAAGCTCAGTGTGCTGCTGCATCTCCTCCCCTGGCTCTTATGCAGCTGAGAACAGAGGGAATGTAATCACTTACCAAAAAGGGAAAAAAAGTATTTAAAATGTTTTTTTGGATCTATACACAAATGTTTTGCTTTTCATTTCTATTTTAAACTGAATGGGTTGTTTTACAAGGTGATCGTTTACAATCACTTTAAACGCTTGCCGCCCGCCCACCATCAAATGACAGAGGGACCCTCGTTCTGGGATGATGTCATATGATGTCGTCCCAGAACGGCCGCTCTCACGCCCATGATCTCTGTGTCCAATTACAGCCGGTCACATGTAAACACGGAAATGCCAGTAATCAGCTCTTTTTGCCTCACACTGACAGAGTGTGTGGTGAGGAGAGCCGATCAGCGGCATCTCCTCCCAGGGGACATCAGGACATGTAATCAGGGCACTGATTACAATAAAGCGCCACCAGTGCCAGCAATCAGTGTCCACAAAGTGCCACCAATCAGTGCCCATTAGTGATGCCAGTCAGTGCTGGCTATCAGTGCTGGCTATCAGTGCTGCCCATTAATGCCTATCATTGCTGCCCACCAATGCCCATTAGTGCCACCCATCAATGCCCATCAGTGCTGCCCATCAGTGCTGCCTATCCGTGCAGCCTATCAGTGCCCACCAGTGCCACCCATCAGTGCCTCCTATCAGTGCTCATCAGTGCCACCTATCATTGCCCATAAGTGCGGCATATTAGTGCCTCCTCATCAGTGCCGCCACCTAATCAGTGGCCATAAGTGCCACCTCATTAGTGCCCATCAGTGCAGCCTATTAGTGCCCATCAGTGAAGCCTATCAGTGCCCATCAGTGCTGCTTCATCAGCGCACATCAGTGAAGGAGAAAAATTACTTATTTACAAATAAGAAAAACATTTCAGTATTTTTTTTGTTTTTTTTAGTAAAAAATAAAAAACCCAGCAGTGAATAAATACCACCAAAAGAAAATGATAGGAATTTCACATGGTTACAGTGTAGCCAGTGGTGTTGGGTCAGCGGGGGGGCTGACAGTGGCTGAAGCCCCGAGTGGGTCCCCAAAAAGCCCCGGGTCTTGGGTGGGCACGGTTCTATTAATAGCCCCGAGCGCCGCCGCCGAGTGGGGACTGATCTAATCCCGAGCGCGGCCGAGTGTGACCATGTGTAATAGCAGGTCCCACCTTCTGGAACCTGCATCGTTGATTGACGTCCCACCGGTCCAATGCCGGGACCGCGGGACGTGATGTCCATCATAGGCGCTGCAGGCACCAGAAGGCAGGAATTACAATGCGGATGCTGCGCCACTGTCAGAAGATCCCGACCCCACTCGTCACTCGGGCGGGCGGCTGTCCTCATAATGGCTCTGGCTGCCTGCAGTCTACTCTACTGTGTGATGGGCGTGCCGCTGAGCTGCAGGAGGACACCTGAAGTCTGGTTAGGTAGGTCAGTGTATGTCAGGTAGGTCAGTTTGTGTGTCAGGTAGGTCAGTGTAGGTCAGTGTATGTCAGGTAGGTCAGTGTGGGTCAGATAGGTCAGTGTGTGCGTGTCAGGTAGGTCAGCGTGTATCAGGTAGGTCAGGTTGTGTCAGGTAGGTCAGTGTATGTCAGGTTAGTGTATGTCATGCAGGTCAGTGTGTGTCAGTGTAGGTCAGTGTGTGTGTCAGTGTATGTGTTTCAGGTACGTCAGTGTAGGTCAGGGTATGTCAGGCAGGTCAGTGTGTGTCAGGTAGGTCAGTGTAGGTCAGGTAGGTCAGTGTGTGTCGTGTAGGTCAGTGTGTGTGTGTCAGTGTATGCCAGGTAGGTCAGTGTAGGTTAGTGTGTGTCAGGTAGGTCAGTGTAGGTCAGGTAGGTCAGTGTGTGTCAGGTAGGTCAGTGTAGGTCAGTGTAGGTCAGGTAGGTCAGTGTATGTCAGGTAGGTCAGTGTAGGTCAGGTAGGTCACTATATGTGTGTCAGGTAGGTCAGTGTGTATCAGGTAGGTCAGGTAGGTCAGTGTATGTTAGGTCAGTGTATAGGTATGTCATGTAGGTCAGTGTGTGTCAGGTAGGTCAGCGTGTGTCAGTGTGTGTGTTTTAGGTAGGTCAGTGTGTGTCAGGTAGGTCAGTGTAGGTCAGTGTGTGTCAGGTAGGACAGTGTGAGTGTGTGTGTCAGTGAAGGTCAGGTAGGTCAGTGCGTGTTTGTCAGGTAGGTCAGTGTAGGTCAGTGCGTGTTTGTCAGGTAGGTCAGTTTAGGTCAGGTAGGTTAGTGTAGGTCAGTGCGTGTTTGTCAGGTAAGTCAGTGTAGGTCAGGTAGGTCAGTGTGTGTGTGTCAGGTAGGTCAGTTTAGGTTAGGTAGGTCAGTGTAGGTCAGTGTGTGTGTGTCAGGTAGGTCAGTTTAGGTCAGGTAGGTCAGTGTAGGTCAGTGCGTTTGTCAGGTAAGTCAGTGTAGGTCAGGTAGGTCAGTGTGTGTGTGTCAGGTAGGTCAGTGTAGGTCAGGTAGGTCAATGTGTGTCAGGTAGGTCAGTGTAGGTCAGTGTATGTCAGGTAGGTCAGTGTGTGTCAGGTAGGTCAGTGTAAGTCAGTGTGTGTCAGGTAGGTCAGTGTGTGTCAGGTAGGTCAGTGTAGGCCAGTGTGTGTCAGGTAGGTCAATGTGTGTCAGGTAGGTCAGTGTAGGTCAGTGTGTGTCAGGTAGGTCAGTGTGTGTCAGGTAGGTCAGTGTAGGCCAGTGTGTGTCAGGTAGGTCAGTGTCAAGTAGGTCAGCGTGCTATAGGTAGGTACTACCCCCCCTGGTGCTGGGCTCGGACTTCGGGCTGAAGCTCCTGTTTTTTTTGCAACCTAGCAACGCCCCTCAGTGTAGCGCAGTGACCGCGCAGTTGTCATTCAAGGTGTAACAGCGATGAAAGCTGAAAATTGTCCTGAGCAGGAAGGGGGTGAAAGTGCCCGGTAGGCAAGTGGTTAAGGTAAGTGAAAAAATCCCAGATCTACTGGCAGTGTTACAAGGGAACTTAGAAAAGCAAAGAGTGTTTTGTTAATGTTGGTGACAGCCTGCGTCATATACGTTATTCTTGCCCATAGTAATGTGTGAACGCTTCATCCATCAGCGCTCGCGGTGTAGGCTCCACGTGTTTTTAGAGCCCCCCACTGAGGGAAATTCCTCGTACACGTCTGCAAGTTGCCCTGAGCTTCTGCCAGCCCCTTCTCACATCATTTCCCAGCGTCTCCCTCGGCCATCTGTGCTGTGTTTGGCTCCTCATCCCCTTTTATAAATATGGCTTGTATTACGGTTAATAAATTATGAGCCTCCCACCGGAACCCTCTCCTCTCCTGATTTCTGCCTTCCTGACGTGTAACTAATAAAGTTTTCAGTCAGGCTCCGGGGCATGTGTTCTACTCATGGAGTCCGCGCTCTCTCCTGCACGCAATTAATTTCTCCCGTCTTTCCCACCACTGGCGGCCGGGTTGTTAATTCTGTTGGGGGGGGGGGGGGGATTAATTTTGCCAATTTCAGCGAGAAAAGAGAAAGACTTAACCGCTTGCTGACCAGCCGCCGTCATTATACTGCGGCAGGTTGGCTCGTTCCCATGAATCGCCCATAGCTGTACGTCGGCCTGTGAACTCAATTTTGTGGGCGCGCATGCACGCTCCCATTAGCTAGCAGGGGAGCCAATCAGCGATTGACCCAAGAACGTTCCCCGCAGTGACAGAACAGGGATCTGCCTGTGTAAACAACGCAAATCTCTGTTCTGACAGGGGAGATCACACAGATCCTGTCTTTCTTCTATGCATGAAGACGGATCTGTGCGTTTCCCCAGTCACACCGTCCCCCATACAGTTAGAACACACAGTGAGGAAACACAGTTAACCCCTTGATCACCCCTGATGTTAACCCCTTCCCTGCCAGTGTCATTAGTATAATAACAGTGCATATTTTTAGCACTGATCACTGTAATAACGTCACTGGTTCCCAAAAAAGTGTCAAAAATGTCAGTTAGGTGTCCGATCTGTCCGCTGCAATGTCGCAGTCCCGCTAAAAATCACTGATCGCTGCCATTACTAGTAAAAAAAAAAAAAAAATTAAAATACCATAAATCTATCCCCTATTTTGTAGACGCGATAACTTTTGTGCAAAACCAATCAATATACACTTATTGCAATTTTTTTTACCAAAAATATGTAGTAGAATACAGATCGGCCTAAACTGATGTTTGTTGGGTTTTTTTTGGAAATTTTTTATAGCAGAAAGTAAAAAAATTTTGTTTTATTTTTTCAAAATTGTTGCTCTTCATTTGTTTATAGCGCAAAAAATAAAAGCCGCAGAGGTGATCAAATACCACCAAAAGAAAGCTCTACTTTGTCCCTAAAATGGACATCAATTTTTGTTTGGGTACATCGTCGCACGACCGCATACCTCCCAACTTTTTGAGATGGGAATGAGGGACACCTTTCAGCAAAAGTATGTAGGTATAGGACACACCCTTTGCCACGCCCCTTAAAGGAGAATTGTACAAAAAAAACAAGATTGGTTAAACCCACAAGTGCTTATTTTACAACTACTATTCCTTTATATTGGCTTTTGGAATTTACAAATGCAGTAATTTAGAAATCAGATGAAAGGTTTAGCGCTGGAAAACACTTTTTGATAGATAAAAAGTGCATTTTATTTACATCTATATACAGTTGTATGCAAAAGTTTAGGAACCCCTGAAAATTTCCATGATTGTCATTTATAAATATTTGGGTGTTTGGATCAGCAATTTCATTTTGATCTATCAAATAACTGAATGACACAGTAATATTTCAGTAGTGAAATGAGGATTATTGGATTAACAGAAAATGCGCAATATGCATCAAAATGGAATTAGGCCAGTGCATAAATTTGGGCACCCCAACAGAAAAATCACATCGGTATTTAGTAGATCCTCCTTTAGCAGAAATAACAGCCTCTAGACGCTTCCTATAGCCTGTAATGAGTGTCTGGATTCTGGATGAATGTATTTTGGACCATTCCTCCTTACTAAACATCTCCAGTTCAGTTAGGTTTGATGGTTGCCGAGCATGGACAGCCCGCTTCAAATCACCCCACAGATGTTCAATGATATTCATGTCTGGGGACTGGGATGGCCATTCCAGAACATTGTACTTGTTCCTCTGCATAAATGCCCGAGTAGATTTTGAGCAGTGTTTTGGGTCGTTGTCTTGTTGAAATATCCAGTCCCGGCGTAACTTCAACTTTCTGACTGATTCCGCAACATTATTCTCAAGAATCTTCTGATATTGAGTGGAATCCATGCGACCCTCAACTTCAACCAGATTCCCAGTCCCGGCACTGGCCACACAGCCCCACAGCATGGTGGAACCTCCACCAAATTTTACTGTGGGTAGCAAGTGTTTTTCTTGGAATGCTGTGTTCTTTTGCCGCCATGCATAACGCCCCTTGTTATGACCAAATAACTCAATCTTTCTTTCATCAGTCCACAGCACCTTATTCCAAAATGAAGCTGGCTTGTCCAAATGTGCGTTTGCATACCTCAAGCGACTCCGTTTGTGGCGTGTGTGCAGAAAAGGCTTCTTTCGCATAACTCTCCCATACAGCTTCTCACTGTGCAAAGTGCGCTGAATTGTTGAAGGATGCCCAGTGACACCATCTGCAGCAAGTTGATGTTGTAGGTCTTTGGAGGTGGTCCGAGGGCTGTTTTTGCCTGTTCTCACCATCCTTCGCCTTGTGCCTCTCCAATATTCTATGTGGCCTGCCACTTCTGCCTGCCTGTGGTCTTCCATTTCCTCACTATGTTCCTCAACAGTGGACACTGACGGCTTATATCTCTGCGATAACTTTTTCTAGCCTTCCCCTAAACCATAATGCAGAACAATCTTTGTTTTCAGGTCATTTGAGAGTTGTTTTGAGGCCCCCATGTTGCCACTCTTCAGAGGAGAGTCAAAGAGGACAACAACTTGCAATTGGCCACCTTCAATACCTTTTCTCATGATTGGATGCACCTGTCTATGAAGTTCAATGCTTAATGAGCTCACCAAACCAATTGTGCGTTCCAATTAATCAGTGCTAAGTAGTTTACAGGTATTCAAATCAACAAAATGACAAGGATGCCCAAATGTATGCACCTGTCTAATTTTGTTTTGATGCATATTGCGCATTTTCTGTTAATCCAATAAACCTCATTTCACTACTGAAATATTACTGTGTCCTTCAGTTATTTGATAGATCAAAATGAAATTGCTGATCCAAACACCCAAATATTTATAAATGACAATCATGGAAATTGTCAAGGGTTCCTAAACTTTTGCATACAACTGTAGATCAGACCAAAATAAGGCACAAATGAGGAGGAATGAGGGACAGAGGGACATTGCTCCAAATCAGGGACAGTCCCTCAAAATCAGGGACAGTTGGGAGCTATGCACGACCGCGCAATTGTCAGTTAAAGCGGCGCAGTGCCGTATCACAAAAAATGGCCTGGTCAGGAAGGGGGGTAAATCCTTCCAGGGCTGAAGTGGTTAAAAAAGAGCAGGACGTAATTACTGTGAAGCCGCGTTATACAGAACTCTTGATGTTCCAGTACAGCTGACAAATGCAAGTACAGATGATCGCTCAGCTACAGGCCGGGTTAGATGATGCCGCGCGCCTGACTGTACGAACGAGCACCAACATGACAGCGCTGCATGTGTCCGTATTGTGTGCAGCTTCGTACGCTCCCACTTTTCCTCATCAGGCACCATGCACTCCATGCTGCCGCCTTTCCTGAAACTTCACATCAGTCCCATAATGCAAATCAAGAACTGTCAGGCCTGGGAATGTTCAGCAAGGGAAGACAGCTGTGCAAAACTAATTAAAGAGAACCTGTCATCAACTTAAAAAAATGCAGGTAAACGCACACAAAAAAATCAAAGATTTTAAATGTTTACTTGAAGTTTTTTTCCTTTCAATGAATGTATATTTTCTCATTTATTTAGATAATAAACTTAGTCCAGGTTCACACCGCCAGTGCGGCTTTAAGGCCGCATTCACACCTGAGCGTTTTCAGCTCGTAAAACGCCTGAAAAACACCCAACAGGCAAAATCAATTTCAATGGCCCCTGTTCACATCTGAGCGTTTTGTCACCTTAAGCAAAATGCCTGAAGCTCAAAAAAGTACACAAGCTTCTTTTTTGGGCAGATTACAGGCGTTTTTCTGCTTTTTACATTGGTGACCTTTTGACCTGTATAAAATCGCGGCAAAAAAACACGGTAAAAATCGTGGCAAAAACGCAACTTTCTGCATGAAAACGAAATGTTTAGGTGTGAATGCACACTAAAGGGTTACTAACCCCTCTTTTTTTTCTTTTTAAATAACAAACATGTCATACTTACCTCCTCTGTGCAGTTGGTTTTGCACAGAGTGGCCCCGATCCTCCACATCTGGGGTCCCTCAGTGTCTCCTCCTCTTCTCGAGTGCCCCGCCGGAGAAGCGTTCTCCTTCGGGACACCCGTGCGGGCGCGCTCCTGAGTCGTCCTGCTGTGTCACAAACAGCAGGACTCGGCCCCGCCCCCCCGGCGCCCGCGTCATTGGATCTGATTGACAGCGGTGGGAGCCAATGGAGGCGCTGCTATCAATCTATCCAATCAGGACAAGAGACACCGGCCGCCTCTGGTGTGCTCGCCCCAATCATGGGTATTATGGGGCTGAGGTAAGTAAAAGGGGGGCTCAGGGGGGCTGCTGCATGACAGGAGGTTTTTCACTGTAATGCATAGAATGTATTAAGGTGAAAAACCTCGAGGGTTTACAACCCCTTTGACCACTTAAGGCCCGGAAGGATTTGCCCCTTAATGACCAGGCCATTTAAAGCACTGCGCCGCTTTAACTGACAATTGTGCGGTCGTGCGACGTTGTACCCAAACACAATTGGTGGTATTTGATCACCTCTGCTGTTCTTATTTTTTGCGCTATAAACAAAAAAAGAGCAACAATTTTGAAAAAAAAACAATATTTTTTACTATAATAAATATCCAAAAAAAAGTAAAAAAAATTATTTCTTCATCAGTTTAGGCCAGGGGTCTCAAACTGGCGGCCCTCCAGCTGTTGTGAAACTACAAGTCCCATCATGCCTCTGCCTTTGGAAGTCATACTTGTAACAACTGTCAGCCTTGCAATGCCTCATCGGACTTGTAGTTTCACAACAGCTGGAGGGCCGCCAGTTTGAGACCCCTGGTTTAGGCCATTATATTGTTTAGGCAATAAGCGTATATTGATTAGTTTGCACAAAAGTTATAGCGTCTACAAAATAGGGGCTAGATTTATGGCATTTTTATAATTTAATTTTTTTACTAGTAATGGTGGCGATCTGCGATTTTTATCGGGACTGTGACATTGCGGCGGACAGATTGGACACTTTTGACACTTTTTTGGGACCATTGACATTTATATAGCAATCAGTGCTAAAAATAGCCACTGATTACTGTATAAATGTCACTGACAGGGAAGGGGTTAACACTAGGCTGCGATCAAGGGGTTAAATGTGTTCTCTGGGAGGTGTTTCTAACTGTGGGGGGAGGGGACTGTTCCTAATCACTAGGAACAGATGATCACTTTGTACTCCCCTGTCAGAACGGAGATCTGTTTGTTTACATTGACAGATTCCCGTTCTGGCTCTCTGTGGAGCGATCGCGGGTGGCCGGCAGACATTGCGGCCGCCGGCCACACACATCGGCTTCCACCATGTGCTGCACGCGTGCCCACTGTATCTATTTCACAAAGCGACGTATACCTACAACGATTCGCGCAATAGAACCGACCTGCCTCAGTATAATGATGGCGGCTGGTCGGCAAGTGGTTAAAATCACGCTAATCCCGTGCAATTTTGAAGCCACACATCAGTGCGAATTGCACTGACAATTTCATTGCGGCTTGCAACTTCATTTAACAGAAGTCTATGCAAGTCGCAATTAAATCGTCAAAAAGTCATGTAGGAACCTTCAACTCATGTCGCAGCGATATGAACTGTCGTATTGCCGAAAATAGACTGCGACTTGTCATGTGATTTGGAACTGTCAAATGGCATGACAAGTCGCACCGGTGTGAAGCGGGACTTAGGCCACTTTCACACAAATATTCCGATCATGTCCGCCAGACGGTTTTTCAGACAGTCTGATCACCTCTATGGAGTGCTGGATGTAAACGGTGTCTGTTTACACCACCCTATTTCCAATCCGGTCAGCTAAAAACAAAATGGAAGAGGATCCGTCCTCCTCCGTGTAGGCGGATCGGATCAGAGGTAGTCAGGTGTGGACGGACAGTAGAGTTGGGTATTTGGGTATTTGGGTACAGCATTGCACAACTGTGCAATTGTCAGTTAAAATAATGCAGTGTCGTATTGCAAAAAATGGCCTGGTCAGGAAGGGGTTAAAACCTTCTGGAGGTCATGTGGTTAAGGCAATGCCGGGATGAATGAGGGTGATGTATAGACATGTCCACTGCTGAAAAATGTGTTTGTGTTTGTTTCATTTGTTTTTTTCTTTTTTTCGCAATTCTTAATTTTTACATTTGAAAATTCAAAAATTCGTATATTCTAAGATCCAAAAATAAGAAAGAAAATCTGAAAATTCAAAAGAACGAAAATCCGAAGATTCTAAATAATAACTATTAAATTATAGGTATTGGAATTTCCTTTCAAATTTCGCTGTTAGTGAACGTAATGAATACGAATTTATCTGAAGTTACGAATTATCCGAAATAGCGAATGCCACGTCTAAACAAATGGAACAGAATGAATTAATAATAAAAATAATAATAATACATTTTTTTATTATTATTAATTTTATGATTGTTATTTATTATTATTAATTGTTAGATTCTATTTGTTTAGATACGGCATTAGTTATTTCGTTATTTTAGTTATGATTTTCGAATTTTGGGGTTTTCGAATTTACAAATTTACGAATTTTCGAATTTACGATTATTAGAATTTACGAATATTTGGGAAAATTTGTTAAATGGGTTTTCGTTAATTCGGGTGTTTCTGAATTAACAAATTTGTCGAAATTTGGTAAAAACAAATTTGGAACAAAATGAATTGCACATGTCTTGTGACATCCTCTTGGTCTTGCAAATGAAAATGTCTGAAGATCGGTACCCCGGAAGCTGATCCAACTGAAGATGACAGTGGCCAGCAGTGAGCTCTGGGAGACCGCAGCGCTGGATGGAAGGTGAGTATAGTGCCTCTTTAATTACAACGTGGCTTGTGTAGTAATTGTATATGCTCAATTATGTTTTTTGTTTTTTTTTTTTACTATTTTTGTTTTGCGAAAGTGGAGCCACCCTTTAATCTCTTCATGCCGACAGCGTCCCGACCCTTTTAAGCCTCGTACACACGATCGGATTTTCCGACGGGAAATGTGTGATGACAGGCTGTTGGCGGAAAATCCGACCGTTTGTACGCTCCATTGGGCAATTGTTGTCGGATTTTTCGCGGACAAATGTTGGATGGCAGGTTTTAAAATTTTCCGCGGACAAATTGTTGTCAGGTTTTCCGAGCGTGTGTACACAAGTACGTCGGACAAAAGTCCAAAGTACAGACACGCATGCTCGGAAGCAAGGACGAGCCAGAAGCAGTCGGTCTTGTAAACTCGCATTTGTAATGGAGAATTAACATTTGTGACGTGGCAAATTATGAAATCTCGAAATGCAGCGCACAATTCTCTTCTTCTTTAATGGGATAATAATGAAGCTGCTTTGCTGGTGATACTGATGGAGTTATTGCAAACAAATTTTCAAAGGCTATTTTTTCTAGTGATATCAAGAATAATATTATTATGCTTTTTTTTTTTTTTTTTTTGGGCAATTTTATCCTGTAGTTTTTACGATCAAAGATACAATTATGTTGGTGTCCCTTGTTAATTTTACATTGTATTTTTTAAAATGTAACTGCCTTCTCCCAGACTGTCATTTGAAGTAAAACACATAGCCAAGTATTATTCTACACAATTTTTTTATTTGTGCATTAAAAAAAGAAAACAAATAAAATTAGACATGCTATCTACCAATAGAACTTAACCAAAAAGTACATTCTATGCATCCAAAAATATAGAAAATATACCAAATCAAATTATTATTCAACCAAAAAAATAATGTCCAAGCAATAACTCCAAGGCCAATAATAAATAACATGTTATCTCCTCCGATTCCACAACATGGCTGGTTGAGGAACGGCCGTTCAGAAACGAACTGAAAAGCGTGAAATGAAAAGCGCGAAATGAAAAGTGCGAAAAGAAAAGCGCGGATCAACACTCACCAAACTTCTACTAACACAAAATTAGCAGAAGGAGCCCAAAGGGTGGTGCTAAAGAGCTGAAAAACACTGTAGTACGTCACTACATTCGTGTTTGTTGGCCAACAATTCCTTGCCGTTTGTATGCAAGACAAGTTTGGGCCAACGCCCTTCGGACAAAAGTCCGCAGTTTGGTTGGCCAACAATCCAATCGTGTGTACGAGGCTTAAGAATTTTAAAATCCGGGAGGTGGACATTCGTGTCATGTGACCGCTGTGATCGGCTGTGATCACAGCTATGCATCGGGAGCTTTCCGCTACCCTGCGGTTGCCGTACTAGGAGTGCGTAGGGAGCGCGCTCTCAGCGCGGTGAGTTGTTTTAACAGGGCCGCATATATGCGGACGCTCAGTGTTAAGATCCACCCACCTAGCAGCCACATATATGCATGCAGGCCGACGTCAAGGGGTTAAATATTGAACATTAATTTCTGCGGCCATTGCGGCTTCTCTTAAATCTTGTTTTGTTTCACGTTAATTCCTCCGATAGTAGCGGCATCCCGTCATTCTTCTCCCACAGCTGAGACCCCATTTCTCTCCAGTTCACCTCTAATACACAAGCGTCTCTCTCTCTTCCATCACTTCCTTTTCTTTTAAATTAGAAACCATTGGGGCTTATAAACCAAAATAGCATTTCTATTAGGAAGAGAGATGCAGGCCTTGGTGTAATTTCGCGGACATTGTGTCTTGGCGGTTTTAATATTCGCACTGCTGTTTTTCCAGCCCCGTTCTTCATTTGTCTTTCATTTTTTTTATGTCATCGGCAGCACTTAAAAATGTCACAGAACAGTTAATACTGTCACTGTTGAAAAGGTTTAATATATTACACATATCATCACAACATGAGCAGATTACACCCTGGATCAGACACTCTTTTTTTTATTTTTTTTTTTAACTTTGTGATGAGAACAAAATGTCTTCGTTACTTAGTATAGCCGAGTTTAATCTTTTCAAAGTTTCTTTTTTCATTTTTAATGGTTGCAAGGTTACTCTGCACCTTCCTCTGCTGATCTTGGCTGTCAGCGTGCCTCTGTACAAAGCTTATTGCACTATTATTGCACTGTCAGACTGTCCTGTTTGTCTTTTTTGCTTTATTATGCCTTTTTTTTTTATTTCCATCATTTTCAGCCGTACTGTGTGTCTGAATAGACTTTCTATGGGAGCCAAGATTGCCGGTGGGGAACCCCCAGAACAGGAGGATCGGGGTTACTCTGTGCAAAACTATTGCACAGAGCAGGTAAGTATAGCAAGGTTTAATATTTTTGTCAAATAAAAACCAAAGCTTTACAATCACTTTAAACACTTCAGCCCCGGAATGTTTTCCCCCCTTAATAACCAGGCTATTTTTTACAACACGGCAACGCTTTAACTGACAATTGCGCGGTCCTGCAACGCTGTACCCAAATAAAATTGACGTCCTTTTTTTCCCACAAATAAAGCTTTCTTCTGGTGGTATTTGATCACCTCTGAGGTTTTTATTGCTTGCGCTATAAAAAAGAGCGACGATTTGGAAACAAAAACAATATTTTATACGTTTTGCTATAATAAATATCGAAAAAAAAATGGAAAAAAAGAAATGTCTTCATCAGTTTAGGCCGATATGTATTCTTCTACATATTTTTGGTAATGGTGGTGCTCTGCGATTTTTAGCAGGACTGCAACAGATCGGACACTTTTGACACTTTTTTGGGACCACTGACATTTATACAGCGATCAGTGCTATAAAAATGTATTGATTACTGTGTGAATGTCACTGGCAGGGAAGGGGTTGACACTAGGGGGCGATCTAGGGGTTAAATGTGTCCCCTCGTGTGTGTTCCTAACTGTGGGGGGATGGGACTGACTAGAGGAGGAGACAGATCGCTGTTCCTAGTTAGTAGGAACAGCAGATCTGTCTCTCCTCTCCTGTCAGAACGGGGATGTGTGTGTGTTTACATACACACATCCCCGTTCTGGCTCTTGTGCCCGCGATCGTGGGTGGCTGGCAGACATCGCGGCCGCCGGCCACATGCATCGGGTCCCTTGCCATGCAGCGAGCGCGCTTGCGCGCCTGCTATTGCCCTTAAAGGTACCGGCATACACTTACAGCGATTTGCGGGAACGAGCCGCCCTGCCACAGTATAATGACAGCGGCTGGTCAGCAAGTGGTTAACTATATTCAGGCCACTCCATTCTGATGATGTGATCCAGTTCCCCTAGGTCAGCCAGCGCCTCTGCAGGGGAGAAGAAGAAGCACCGACAACAGATGGGCCATTGGAGCCTATGGGTAACTTGACCGCTCTAGGCTTTACTACACATTGTCGGAACGCTCTCTGCCCTGCAGCTGCTGCTGACTGACACAGTGGAGATCACATGACCATACTGGAGAGGCCTGAAAATAGGTACGTATATACATCTTTCCTACACAGGCTAGTATGCTTAGGTGTTAGGATGGGGGAAGGGGGCAATTTTAAGAATAAATAAAGTGATCCAAGAATTCCACTTTTTTTTTTTTTTTTTTTTTTACAAATGTAAGAACTTTATTGAACATCTGCATGTCAGTAACATAACCATATGCATACCTCCCAACTTTTTGAGATGGGAATGAGGGACACCTATTACCTATAAGTATGTATTTTTTATTTGTTTTTTTTTCTCTGTGGGCGGTTTTAATTGTTGGTATCTGTATCTGGATTGTATGTAGAGTTTGTTTGTTATGTACTGTATTTTTGGAGCATGTAAAAATTAATAAAAAAAGTTATTAGATTGAAAAAAAAAGTATGTAGACATAGGACACACCCCCTGACACGTCCCCTTAAAGGGGAATTATACAAAAAAAATTAATTAAACCCACATGTGTTTTTTTTTTTACCACTTCTATTCCTTTATAATGGCCTTTTAAATTTACAAATGCAGCAATTTAGAAATTGGATGAAAGGTTTAGCACTGGGAAACATTTTTTAAAGATAAATAGTGCATTTTATATAGATCAGACCAAAATGAGGGACAAATGAGGAGGAAAGGGACAGAGGGACTTTGTTCCAAATCAGGGACAGGGAAATATGCAGTGTATAATACTAGAAAGGTATCATGCACATAACTCATAAAGGCCTTACAAATAAGAAACAGTCAAACATAGCCAACAGGATGATCAACTAAGATGGAATGTTTTACAGATTCCAGGAGATTAACTCATCCGAGACAATGAATACATATGTAAGCAAAAAGGGGGATCCCTGGTAGGAAGCGAAGAAAGGATGAGAGGGAGAGAAGGGGGTTGCATAGAGTGAAGAAAAGGGGAAATGAAGGGAGGAAGAGAGAGGGGAAAAGAAAAGGGAAGAGAGGGCGGGGGGAGTGGGGGGCATGAGAGGGATACTGAAGGGGAGAGGAAAGGGGATGCATGCAGGGAGAAACAGAGGGACAAGAGGAGAAGAGAAAGAATAAAAGAAGGGGAATATATCTGGCCTGGACGTAACCCAGGTGGGATATAGTGGTTATAGTTGGGGGTCTACTTCCGGACTAGGTAGGGAAATCTCCATCTGTAAAGAACCCCAGGAGTCTTTCCAAGAGGACCAGATCTTGTCAAATTTACTCGGACAGTTCCTGTTGTAGCAAGGTCCCAGGCCTCCTTTGGTCTAATGAGAACCTCCAGGGCCAGAGACAGCTGACATCCTTCTGTATATGGAGGGTTGTGAGGCATAGTGGGTGCAAAGCAGTTAGATTCATTTGACGCCAGACACTTCTTGAATGCAAAAAAGATTTTATTTCTCTTAACAGAACTTTTGGGAGAGAGGGTTAGGGCTAGGACACCCTTTGGTAGTTGCAAGATTAATTGGCAGACTCCGAGACTTCAACAGGAGGACAGCCATACAGGGAAAGGCATCCAGCAAGACACCACTTCTGCATGTGTAGGATTGCTGTCTCCTATAGTAACAGTCTTTAACAGTTCCTAACACAAAGTGTAACAGTTCCTTCCTTCACTTCCACTACAATCACTTCTTGTAGTTCTTCAAACCACTGCGCTCCCAGTCTCTCTCTCACTAGACTACATGATTCACTACCACTGAATCCCTTGAGCTCCTCCAATCTTCACGGTAGTATCTCCCTCTGCTGGGTCCCTAACTTGGCACTCAAGATACTTCTCAAGCTTCACCCCAATGGCCTGCTAGGTCCCTGGCTTGACACACAAGGCTGCTCTGCAAGTGTCAGCTCCACTGGCTGGGTCCCTGGCTTGATACTCGCTGTAGTTTCCCGATTCTTCACCGTCCCTGGTTGGTGAGAATACTGCTCTGGTACTTGCTTCAGCTACTCACTGTGGTCCCTGGTAGTAAGATGGTTGGTCCCTTAGTGGCGACAGCTTCCCCTCTACCTCCGACCACGACAGGTTCTCCGGCCGCAATACAAAACACGTCCACCCAGACAGCCGTGTAGGTGGCACAGAACAGCAATCACCTGACTCCACCCAAATATATAGGTTCTCCCAGCAGGCCAAAGGATTTAAGAAAACCCCTACCCATTTTCTGGGATACCCCATATACCCATAATCTGACCTTGCATTGCCCTTCTCGTATCTAATGCCACCAGGTACCCGGCCACCTAGCGACAGAAGAGAAAAGTGCAACCATGCCAGACTTATGGAGAAATTAATCCCTAATAGTTAGCCAAGGTAGCTACTCCTGGCAGGTACATTTAGGAGCAACCCTGCCTAAACTCCAGGGTACTACATTGTTAACATACATGATTTTATACAAAGGTAAAACAGCATTTAGGGTATTCCGCCAGGCAAAAACAGTGGGTGGTAGAATAGCTTTCCATTTAAGTAAAACCTCTCTGCGAGCGTAATACATGGCATATATTAGAAACAACTTTGTGTACCTTCTCACTGTGGGGTCGTCAATTATATTTAACAGCAAAGCCCCAGGGTCTAACTCGAGGGTTGTTCCAGCTACCTGGTTGATATCTTCCAGGACCTGCTCCCAAAATTTTTGCAGCAAGGGACAGGACCAAATCCTATGCATAAAGGATACCTCCAGGCTCCCACAACATGGACAGGAAAAAAGCCTGTCAGGGTAGATGACCGCTAATCTTTGTGGTGTGTAGTAGGCTCTGTGTAAAAATTTCAGCTGTGACGTATGAGGAGACACAATTCTCCCTAACTTATTCAGAGAGGGAAGGTATATCTTGTTGCCATTTCAGGAAGACTTTGGTCAATTTAGTGGAAAAGGACACAGTAAGGCGAAAATATAACGAGGACAAGGGAGCAATCAGGACCTTTGTCGTCAGTAAACGCTACACTGGATCTCATTTCAGGGTAATATGATCGGGAAACTGATGTTGAAAGGCATGCCTCACCTGCAGGTACCTAATGATCATTCAATTGGGAAGACTACAAGTATCCTTAAGTTCTGAAAAGGTACTCAACCTGCCATCTGTCATCAAATGCTTTAACCCCACTATGTCCCTAGAGGCCCACAACTGAGGGTCAGTATACTGCGCATATGTGGGAGAGAAGGGTTACCCCATAAAGGTATATGAGGGGAGAAATTCACCGGGGAACGATACTCTGCTCTAGCTTGTGCCAAACCGATATGGTCATACGCCTTAAGCTTGTGATCTCAGAGTGGGCCCTTACCCCCCCCAGAACACCAGGTTACTTAAAGTAGCGTACAAACCCAATATTTCCACCTCCAAGGTCACAGCAGAGTTGTCCCTGGGCTGAGAGAACCACCACTGTACCGTCACAAGGACGGCCGCCCAATAATACTGCTGGAAATTTGGGAGTGCCAGTCCTCCCCGTTCGTCGGTAATTGTAAAGTAGTCACTGTCATTCGGGGCACCCTCCCCAGCCATATAAAGGAGACAATAATGACCTTGAGCTTATTGAAGAATGACACCAGGAGCAAAATAGGGCAATTTCTAAAAAAGGTAGAGAAACTTAGGGAGGAAAAAAATTTTTCAAAAATGTACTCTCCCCACAGGGGTAAGAGGGAATGATCTCCAACCCATACACCTCCGGGAGAATAAATTCAGCAGGGGTAGCAGATTCAAATAAAAGTACCTACTTACCTTATCCCCTTATCCCCAGGTATTTACAACTATCAACCCAAACAAGCGGGGTGGGTATCAGAGGATGAGGGTGCGAGGAATGCAAGGGGTACAGCAGTGACTTGTCCCAGTTTATTTTGACTCCAGAGTAAGAACCAAAGTCATCAATTATCTGCAGGGCTGTTGGGAGGGAGGAGGGTATGTCACTTAGAAACAGAATTGTGTCATCTGCATACAAGAATATTTCTCCTGCACCACCCCCACTCGGATCCCCTGACTGCAGACGCAGCTCATATCTACGATGCCAAGGGAGAAAGAGTTGTTGGTGCGCATCCAAGCCCTAAGAGAAGCATACAGTAAGTGCAGCCACTTAATGAAAACGGGTCCAAACCCAAATTTAGGGAGGACAGCCCAGAGGTACGCCCACTCCACTGAGTCAAATACTTTCTTCGCATCAAGTGAGACCTTTACCCCCGGACTGCTGTCCGTTGCACTATCTATGTGCGTTAGAAGCCTGCGGATATTGATACCGGTCCCTCTGCCTGGCATAAACCCGGACTGGTTAGGGTATACTAAGGCAGTAATCACAGAATTCATGCGGCCGGGTAGAACTTTAGCAAGGATTTTTAAGTCTACATTCAGGAGTGATATCGGCCGATATGAGGAACACAATTCGGGATCCTTGCCAGGCTTAGGGAGGACCACTACCACCGCTTCGGACATGGAAGGAGGCAAAGAACAACCCTCCAAGGCTTTTAAGAGCATTACATGGTACGTGGGAAGAAGGGCCTCAGCATAATGTTTAAAGAATTCCGCCGGGAACCTATTCGGGCCTGGGGTTTTCCCCAATTGAAGACGAGACCGCAGATTGGATTTCTTTAAGGGTAAGGAGACTATCTATCTTATTTCTTGCCAAATCCGTGAGGCAGGGCAAATCAACAGAATCCAGATATATGTGCATTTCCTCCTCCATGAACGACACCCGAGAGCCGTAAAGCTGATGATTGTATGTAGCAAACCGGCCATTAATCTGCAGTGGGTCTGTTAAAATTTCCCCCGTAGGGGATTGAATACGGGAGATGGACACAGGAGAGGAATATGCTGGGATAAGCTGGCTACTGGGAAACCCCTGTTGGTGGCCACCGGAACCACACCCTTTGCCTCTGGGAATCACAGTGCCCCAAGCAGGTGATGCCGGTCCTGACATGTAGTCTTGTGCTAATATTCTTTTTATACAGCAAACATTTTTTCCTTGCACACCTCCCAGGCTGGTTAAAGTGGTGCAGTTTCTTCCTGATTGTAGATGCTTGCAGTTTGATACCAACTGTTACAAGAGTTAACTGCAGATTCCACAATGAAATTCTGTGGTTCTTGGGGACTTCTTTTAGCAACAAACAGTCAGCTCTAGGGCTGGATTTGCTGGGCCGGCCAGTCCTGGATGAATTAGTAGTCATTTGAAATCCATGCCACTTGTAGGTTTATTTTCTTGCAGTAAATTGATTGAGTACCAAACATTTTGCTAGCTTTTTAAATCCCTTGCCAGGCCCATTGGCATCCACAACTGTCTTTTTAAAGGCCTTAGAGAGCTCTGTTGATGTTGGCAAGAAAAACGCTGCATCAATAATAAAGAGAACACCAGACCCAAGATGTTTTAAATAAATCTGGCCATACATTATACAATTTTCTTGTTAAAGTTCCTTTAGATTTACCTTCAGTTATGTAGTACAAAGACCTGGCTGATTGCATACAAATTGAAAGTGTTTAGGTTTGACCTCATATTATATGGTTTTGGTAAATCTAAAGGAAGATCGTACAAGAGAATTGTATATGTGTGGCCAGTCATAGACAGGTTGCACATGAATACCCTCTAAGCAGGTTTCAATCATTGACACCTAATTTGGAACATCGGATTCTATTTTTTGTGGATTTATAGTGGTAGTAGATGTAGGCATGTACTTACTTTTTCCAGGTGACAAATCTTTTCTTTACTAAAAATGATCAAAAATGAATACATTTCAATTTTATGCATCCTTTGTTAAAATATATCACTTTTATCTGTAGGCATTTTCTAAATTAAGATCTAATGTTTTATTCAAATACTGTGTGTGGAAAAGGGCAACTATTTCCATAAGGCGCACATAAGGAGCACTGTATTTTTTTCTTTTTTTATACATTACTGTATATAAAAATACATTTTCATTGTATACTATAACTGGATTACATTTTTTGGCCAATTTCGAAAACAAGTAGCTTTGCAACATGCTAGTCTTCTAAAGTATTTTTCTGAACATTTTTCGCAGGTATTTAGTAGTGTGTTTTGCTCTTGGTAAATATTAGTCCTGGATTGTACACAGCAATCTTCAAGAAAGTTTAGGCATTTACCCAGAATAAAGTGTAAACAGGGATAGCTTTACTGCATTAAAACTATAAAAAAGATGTACAGAAAGTCGAAAAGGGTTAAAAAAGGCATAAAACAAAACCAGCGAATGTAGCCACACACATGTAGTCAGCCCTAAACTACAATATACTGTATATGTACCCTAGTTTAGACATATAATAAAGGAATAATAATTTATACACATATTTTTTGTAGTTTTAGGGCATGGGTTTACACTAATTCTAATAGTTGATACATACTTCTGCAATAATCAAGATAGAGTTCTCCTTTGGTCAAGGAGCACAGGCATAGGTGTTTACTTTTCCGTCCAGTCTGCAGCTTTGTGTGTTGTTACCTAAAATACAAATATGAAATCTCACTTCATGCCGGCCTCTATTTCCTGCCAACATCACTTTCTGTTTACCCAGCCTTTAAGACTAGCTGCACAAGTTCATTAGCTTTTAAATATAGAAAGCTCAACTACTGAGTATTACTAGGGAAACACAACTCTTTAAATTCCAAATAGTAGCTAAAAATTTCTATTTCATATTTGCTATAAAAAAAAAATACTAAAATGGCCATAGCAACATTAGAGCGACAGTGATGGTTTTATTAAAAAATGGAAATGAGTGGCCCAGTGGAGCAAACTCTATTAGATATAAATACACTGACTGGACACTTAATTAGGTCCACCTTGCTAGTACCGGGTTGGACCCCCTTTTGCCTTCAGAACTTTCTAATTCTTCGTGGCATAGATTCAACAAGGTGTTGGAAACATTCCTCAGAGATTTTGGTCCATATTGACATGATAGCATCACACAGTTGCTGCATATTTGTGGGCTGCACATTCCACAACATCCCAAAGGTGCTCTATTGGATTGAGATCTGGTGACTGTGGAGGCCATTGGAGTACAGTGACCTCATTGTCATGTTCAAGAAACCAGTGGTAAGATGATTTGAGCTTTGGGACATGGTGCATTATCCTGCTGGAAGGAGCCATCAGAAGATGAGTACACTGTAGTCATAAAGGGATGGACATGATCAGCAACAATACTTAGGTAGGCCGTGGCATTTAACCACTTCAGCCCCGGAAGAATTTACCCCCTTCCTGACCAGAGCGATACGGCACTGCATCGATTTAACTGACAATAGCGCGGTCATGCGATGTTGCACCCAATCAAAGTTTATGTCCTGTTTTTTCCCCACAAATAGAGCTTTCTTTTGATGGTATTTGATCACCTCTGCAATTTTTATTTTTTGCGCTATAAACAAAAAAAGAGCGACAATTTTGAAAGAAAAGCAATATTTTTTTACTTTTTTGCTATAATAAATATCCCCAAAAAATATATAAAAAAAACTAATTTTTTCCTCAGTTTAGGTCGATCTGTATTCTTCTACATATTTTTGGTAAAAAAAAATTGCAATAAGCGTATATTGATTGGTTTGCTCAAAAGTTATAGCGTCCACGAAATAGGGGATAGATTTATGGCATTTTTATTATTAATTTTTATTTATTAGTAATGGCGGCGATCTTCAATTTTTATCATGACTGCGACATTATGGTGGACACATCAGACACTTTTGACACTATTTTGGGAATGTTGTCATTTATACAGTGCTATAAAAATGCACTAATTACTGTATAAATGACACTGGCAGGGAAGGGGTTAAACACCAGGGGGCGATCAAGGGGTTAAGTGTGTCCTAGGGAGTGATTCTAACTGTAGGGGGGATGGGCTACCTAGGACATGACAGCGATCACTGCTCCCGATGACAGGGAGCAGTAGATCTCTGTCATGTTGCTAGGCAGAACGGGGAAATGCCTTGTTTACATAGGCATTTCCCCGTTCTGCAGCTCCTTGACACGATTGCGGGACACCGGTGGACAACGAGTCCCCAGGTCCCGTGGGCACGGTCACAGAGCATGCGGTGGGTGCGCGCCCATAAGGCAGCAAATTCAAAGGGACGTACAGGTACGCCCATTTGCCTGTACGAGCCGTTCTGCCGACGTATATCTGTGTGAGGCGGTCAGCAAGTGGTTAAACAATGCTCAATTGGTACTAAGGGGCCCAAAGTGAAAAATATCCCCCACACCATTACACCACCACCACTGGCCTGAACCGTTAATGCAAGGCAGGATGGATCCATGCTTTCATGTTGTTTATGCCAAATTCTGACCCTACCATCTGAATATCGCAGCTGAAATCGAGACTCATCAGACCAGGCAACATTTTTCCAATCTTCTATTGTCCAATTTTGGTCAGCCTGTGCGAATTGTAGCCTCAGTTTCCTGTTCTTAGCTGACAGGAGTGGTACCTGGTGTGGTCTTCTGCTGCTGTAGCCCATCTGCTTCAAGGTTCGATGTGTTGTGGATTCAGAGATGTATTCTCCATACCTTGGTTGTAATGAGTGGCTATTTGAGTTAATGTTGCCTTTCTATCATTTCGAACCAGTCTGCCCATTCTCCTCTGACCTCTGATATCAACACACAACTGCCGCTCACTGGAAATTTATATTTCTCGGACCATTCTCTTTACCCTAGAGACCCTAGAGATGGGTGTGCATAAAATCCCAGTAGATCAGCAGTTTTTGAAATACTCAGACCAGCCCATCTGGCACCAACAACCATGCCATGTTCAAAGTCACTTAAATCCTGTTTCTTCCCCATTCTGATGCTCAGTTTGAACTTCAGCATGTTATCTTCACCACGTCTAGGTGCCCAAATGCTGCCATGTGATTGGCTGATTAGCAATTTGTGTTACCAAGCAATTGAACAGGTGTACCTAATATATATATATATAAAGAGAGAGAGAGAGAGAGAGGAGAGAGAGAGAGGGGGAGAGGGAGAGGGTGAGAGAGAGGGTGAGAGAGAGAGAGAGGGAGAGAGAGAGGGTGAGAGAGAGGGTGAGGGAGAGGGAGAGAGAGAGGGTGAGGGAGAGGGAGAGAGAGAGGGTGAGGGAGAGGGAGAGAGAGAGAGTGAGGGAGAGAGAGAGGGTGAGAGAGAGGGTGAGGGAGAGGGGGAGAGGGAGAGAGAGAGGGAGAGGGAGGGGGAGAGAGAGGGAGAGGGGGAGGGAGAGGGGGAGAGAGAGGGAGAGGGAGAGGGGGAGAGGGAGAGGGGGAGAGGGAGAGGGGGAGAGGGAGAGATGTCACTGCCATTACGTAAACTTCACCTTGTGGAGACAGAGGAAAACATGTGAAAAGGAGCCTATAACTCCACCTGCTGGCTGGATAATAAAAACAAAACACAGGAAGTGAGTGAGGAAGTGAGTGAGAGGTAGCACAATTCCTGAGTGTAAGCAACATGTACTGTATTCCTGTTCTTAAAAAAGCCTGCCATTTGTATGTGTTAATTGTTGTCTTTAACGCAATAGTTATGATATGCAGAGTGCTTCCATAGTAGGCTGCATACTGTTGCTTACTATGTTTATGATGAATAACGATGTCTAATTTTAGTGGTGGAAATTTTGTCAGCAATGTATGTGAAGTCCATTTAGGAATTCTGATTCACTGATGTGTGTTATAACACCTACTTATGACAATGACAGCTCATGAAAACATGCATGAAAAGGTGTGAATCTGCCGTAAATTTGACAGCAGAGTGTTCTGGTTTTTATTTGTGGAAGTAATGTAATATTCTTGTCAATAAAAAGGAGAGAACATCACGATTCACATTTGTCTGGGGCAGCTCAGTGGACAGCCAAGGGTTGAAAAAAAAAAAAAAATGCTCAGCTATATATACTATATATAGAGTAATCTAGAGAAATTCTTACTAAGTCTGCTGGTAAAAATGGTGAAACTTTCCAAGTATTTTTCTTTATGTGCAAATAATGTGGATATTTTTAGTCACAGGTTGTGAATGTAATGAATACACGTAGAACCATCTGTATAGTGCCTCAAGGCTACAGCAGCCAATTTTGCAAACAGATGAGTAACACCTTGCAAAAGTACAGTGAAAATATAATGTAATTCTTTCTGACTGCAGTAACCTGTAGCAACCAGTCTGAAAGTTAACTAAATATGTTACAAATACAGCCAATTCAAAAAGAACACATACAGAAAAAGAGTTTGTCCATGTCCCTCTAAACTCCCAAGGCTTCATATTGGTCTTATAATCTGATGAATGGCCTCAATGACTAATAAGACAACTAGAGAAAAGGGATGGGGACAATACCAACCTCCTCTATTAACAGGAAAGAGTTGAACGTTGTTTCCCAAAATGAAGGAGATCAGTATAGGTGCCAACTAGGCTGGAGAGTTTGTTCTTCATAAATTGGTCTTTATTGGTCACACACTATCCACATATAAACACAATCAACAGGATTTTTGGCACTACACTGACTGCTTCCTTAGGAAGCTTCCTATATCTCTGGATCTTCTAATTGTTTTGATATTAGGTTTGTGCTAATAGTAATCTTCCAAAACTCCCTGTTGGTCTTTTAATCTTATAGATGGACTCATTGATTGATAAAAAGACTAGAGATATGGGATGGGGACAATACCAAGCATGTTTCATAGTGCTACACTGTCCACTGCCTCAGGAAGGAGTGTTAGGACATCTTTAGGGTTTTTCTTTGAGGGTCAATTTTTTTACTGGAAAAGAGGCGATATGGATTTGTCTTTAGTTTTCTTTATCTCTGGATCTTTTTTTTATATGGGGTTTGCACTTTACAGTACAGTAACTTTCCAAAGCTCCCTATTGGTCTTATTATCTGATTAATGCCTTATTGGCTAACGGGAAGTCTGGGGCAATGGGATGGGGACAATACCAAACAGATTTCATTGTGCTACACTGTCCACTACCTCAGGAAGGTATGTTAGGTCACCTTAAAGAGGTTGTTAACTCTTACATATACCCAGTGACGTGACTGGCCTCGGGTGATGCACAGAGATGAAACAAATCCTCCTTCATAAGTTGTACCTGTTTATCTGCAGTCTTCTCTTCTCTACAGCCTTTAAAATGGTGAATTTTAAAACTTAACTGAGAGCTCAGAAAAAAAGGGGGCAGAGAGCTGAAGTTACACTATGCAGAGCTTAGTGAGGAGAATTCTGAGAGCTGATTGGAGGGAAGGGACACCCCCCTCCACACAGCTCACAGGAACAAATGGCTGTCGCTCTGTTAGAGGTCCCTCCAATGTCACCATTTTGCTCTTGGTGTCATTAAAACTTGTCAGAAGTGACTCTGCAGAGTGAAATTGCACTTAGTATTCTGGATTAACCACTTAAGGACCAAGCCTATTTTACAAACGTTGCTATGACTAAGCACTCCTCGCAGTGCGAAACGCATAAGCTTTGATCCACTTTGCTGTGTACCTGTATTTTGGATGACATCTTATTAAATAAAGGCAAATTCTTTTGGAGTGCGGCTGTCCAGAACTTCCTTTGACGATATTGTTAAAGCATTGCCAGCACCTGAGCTTCTAGACTGGAGGAGATGCCTTTCACTTCAATCTGACTCTCCTGGAGCGGTGATACTCTCCCTCTATTTTTCAAACTTGGTGTTTACAAGTTAAAATCAGTTTTTTTATATATTTTTTTTCAGACACCCTAGAGAATAAAATGGCGGTCATTGTAATACTTTATGTTGCACCGTATTTGCTCAGTGGTCTTACAAGCGCAATTTTTGGGGGAAAAATAGACTTTTTTGAATTAAAAATTAAGACAACAGTTAAGTTAGCTCTTTTTTTTTTATATTGTGAAAGATGATGTTACGCTGAGTAAATTGATACCCAACATGTACGCTTCAAAATTGCGCCCACTCGTGGAATGCCGACAAACTTTGACCCTTAAAAATCTCCATAGGCGACGTTTAAAAATGTCTACAGGTTACCAGTTTTAAGTTACAGAAAAGGTATTTTGCTATAATTATTGCTCTCGCTCTAACGATCGTGGCGATGCCTCACATGTGTGGTTTGGACACCGTTTTCATATGTGGGCGAGACTTACGTATGCGTTTGCTTTTGCGCGTGAGCTCGGCAGGGCGGGGTGCTTTAAATTTTTTTTTTTTTTTCTTATTTATTTTACTTTTTATTTTTTATTTTTACGCTGTCCTTTAAAAAAAATGGGTCACTTTGATTCCTATTACAAGGAATATAAACATCACTTGTAATAGAAAAAAAAGCATGACAGGATCTCTTAAATGTGAGATCTGGGGTCAAAAAGACCTCAGATCTCACATTTACATTTGAATGCAATAAAAAAAATTCCCCTTTAAGACCATTGGGCGGAAGTGACGTTTGACGTAGTTTCCGTCATCCAATGTTATGGAGCCGAGCGGAGGCCATCTTTCCCTCACTCGGCTCCATGTCTCAGAGGGGAGGGGACCCAATCGGCTCTGCCAGTACCGACGGCTCCGATAAGCGGCGGAGAGGACCGGAGCGCGGCAGGAGGGGCCCTCTCTCGCCCACAATAAAAGTGATCTTGCGGCGACTTGAGTGGACTTATATCAGGAAGAGGACTGTTCGCCATTTAAGAATATATCTGCTGCCATAACCCCGGGAATTCTACGTCAAACAGCCGCCATATAATGATGGAGGGCGGTCCACAAGTTGTTAAGACAAGTACACACTATAGAGGGATATGCTTTGTTCATATTTCATGTCTGAGGTATACAACCAATTTAAGGCTGCAGAGAAGGGTTTTTCTCTGAGGGTCAAATTTTTCCATGAAAAGAGGAGATATGCATTCATCTTCAGCTTCCTATATCTCTGGATCTTTGAGTGTTTTGATATGGGGTTTGCAATAACAGTAACTTTCAAAGGCTCCCTATTGATCTTATAATCTAATGGATTGGTTAATTGACTAATAAGAAGGCTAAGGAGATAGGACGAGGACATTACCAAGCACGTTTTAGGGTGCTGCACTGTTTACTTCCTCAGGAAGGCGTTAGTACACTTTAAGACTGCAGAGAAGGGTTTCTCTACTTTTCCAGTAAAATAGGTGATATGGATTTATCTTCAGCTTCCAATATCTTTAGATTTTCTGATTGTTTTGACATATGGCTTTCACTGATGGTAACCTCTGCTTTAGTCATATACATGGTGTGGTTTAGGAATGTGTTTGAGGTGGCTCCATAGCTCAGTGTTGCTTGAGATTTTTTTGTTTTGATGCAACAATAGAAAAGCCAACTGAAAGCATTTTTAAAGTCGGAAGCCAGCTGTTGGGTGCTCAGACCTTAGAGACACCTACTGATACACCAAAAATACCATGCGGTTCTCAATCTCATTATTAAACTGGAAAAGCCTTTAAAAAAAAGGGTCTTATGTAGGTAATACAGGGGTGGGCTTAGAAGGGGGCAGGGCTTAATCTAAACTTTGGAAGAAGTCAGAGCTCTGTATACACTAAAGCCTCGTACACACGATCGGATTGGTGGCCAACAAAACCGTGGAATTTTGTCTGAAGGGCGTTGGCCCAAATTTGTCTTGCATACACATGACCACACAATTGTTGGCCAACAATTACGAACGTAGTGACGTACTACGTTGTTTTTCAGCTCTTTGGTGCCACCCTTTGGGCTCCTTCTGCTAATTTCGTGTTAGATTCGCACTTTTTATTTTGCACTTTTCATGTCGCACCTTTCAGTTCATTTCTGAATGGCCGTTCGTCAACTAGACATGTTGCGGAATCGGAGGAGATAACGTGTTATTTATTATTGGCCTTGGAGTTATTGCTTTGACATTATTTTTTGGTTGAATAATGATTTGATTTAGTATATTTTCTATATTTTTGGATGCATAGAATGCACTTTTTGGTTAAGTTCTATTGGCAGATAGCATGTCTAATTTTGTTTGTTTTCTTTTTTTAATGCACAATAAAAAAAATTGTGGAGAATAATACTTGGCTATGTGTTTTACTTCAAATGACAGTTTGGGAGTAGGCAGTTACATTTTAAAAAATACAATGTAAAATTAACAAGGGACACCAACATAGTTGTATCTTTGATTTTAAAAACTACGGGATAATGGTGTTGTGGTAACTTGCCCAAATAACAATAAAAAAGCACAATGATATTATTCTTGATATCACTAAAAAAAAAAAGCCTTTGAGAATTTGTTTGAAATAACTCCATCATTATCACCAGCAAAGCAGCTTCATTATTATCCCATTAAAGAAGAAGAGAATTGTGGGCTGCATTTGGAGATTTCATAATTTGCCACGTCACTAATGTTAATGCTCCATTACGAATACTAGTTTACCGCTTCTGGCTCGTCCTTGCTTCCGAGCATGCATGTTTGTACTTTGGACTTGTGTACACACGATCGGAAAATCCGACAACACACATTTGTTGGCGGAAAATTTGAAAACCTGCTAGCCAACATTTGTTGGCGGACAGTCCAACAACAATTGTCCGATGGAGCATATACATGGTTGGATTTTCCGCCAACAGCCTGTCATCACACATTTCCCCTCGGAAAATCCGATCGTGTGTAGGAGGCTTAAGGGTCAGGGATCCAATGGGCTTCACAGAGGCACGGGGATTGAATTGTAGACTAATGCAGCAAGATGCCTGCACTTAAGAAGTAGTGTTACCTTAGGAGGTTTTAAGAAGTAAGGTCTACTCTAAAAATTCCTGAGTTGCAGAGCACTGGCAGTCTCAGAGCCTCTTGGCTGCACATATAATAATACTGATCGATGCTTATCTGAAAAACAAGTGTAGAGGATTTACAGGGTTTTTTTTCTAAAAATAGAAAAAGCAACTCGAGCCAAAACCTTTTTTAAATGTTGTACAAAGAGTAGATAGGTAAAAAATACCTGTCAGGTTTTATTGCTTATAAGATGATGGACTATGGATTTATACAGCACCCGTGTTTAGCCATGCATTCACCCTCTAACATAGGGACCATTTAGAGGTCTGCTTGATGTGGTTTGATGTATTGGCAGGTTTCTCCAATAGTTTCTCCAATAGGAACACTGTCTGTGTTCCTATTGGAGGGATTTTAGGATTTAGAACATCTGCCAGGGTTTTATTTTTTAGAGTCTTCCTGACACTCATACCCTCTTAGTTCTTATTCTGGTGTCTCCAGGGCAGAAGGGTTTTGTTAAGCTCCCCTATGAGGGCCAACACAGCAATAAGCTTGAGAGAAGTTCTGAAAAGTAAAAAGGTTGGACTTTTGCTGTTGGATTTCTACATAAACCTATCATCATTGCAACGTTTACAAACTGCTAGTATATGAGACAGTTTGTCAGAGTACAGAGTGTCCCTGGAGCCTATAAACCACATATGTCAAACACAAGGACAGCGAATTGAAACCACCAGTCCTTTTCATGTGGCCCTTGCACCTAGTTTTGAAGCTAGAACATGGCGTAACTCCATTCTGCCACCTCCAGCTTTCACCCTGTGCTCCCACTCCCCCTGTCACTTGTAAACACGGTGGCCTTCTGTGTTTACAAGGGACAGCTTTGCTCTTAGCTGCACCTAGATCTAACAGATTCCTGCATGTGCATAGCTCCCAACTGTCCCTGATTTTGAGGGACTGTCCCTGATTTGGAGCAATGTCCCTCTGTCCCTCATTCCTCCTCATTTGTCCCTCATTTTGGTCTCATCTATATAGCTGTATATAAGATGCACTTTTTATCTATCAAAAAGTGTTTTCCAGTGCTAAACCTTTCATCTGATTTCTAAATTGCTGCATTTGTAAATTCCAACAGCCAATATAAAGGAATAGTAGTGGTAAAAAAAAAAGCACTTGTGGGTTTAACCAATCTTGTTTTTTTGTACAATTCTCCTTTAAGGGGCCGTGGCCAGGGGTGTGTACTATGTCTGCATACTTTTGCTGATAGGTGTCCCTCATTCTTATCTCAAAAAGTTGGGAGGTATGCTTGTGCTCACAGCGGAGCACGGTAGGGACAGATCTCCAGAACCTGAGAGAGAATGATCTCCCTACAAGAGGAGGCAGAGCCGCCTACACAGGGTGGTACTAGAGCCAGGCCAGGTAGGAGAGAGAGATGCAAGGAACCTTTGGGACTGGGGAAGTTGGGGTTGCACCCTGCACTCTGTACACAGCACACCCCTGAACTCTTCACTCTGTAGATAATGCACTCCTGAAACCTGCACTCTGTGTATAGCACATCCCAGATACAACTAGCCCTTTTAGGACAACCATACTGCTGATACCCCTGCTCTAAACCCAGGGTGCTGTATACTCCAGAGCCTCTAAACTTTGGGCAATCTCACACTCTAATAGCGGGTGAGTGATCGAATATGCTGACTTCCTAGATAAAGATGGTGTCTGCATAATAGAGATGCCCATATTTCATAGCTTCCAGAGTGCTCTGCAATCTGACAGCACCTGCATGCACCTTCTAGCAGTTTTTACCCGAAACAGGTTCCCTTTAACTATTCTGATCTAAAAACTAAGGGAAAAAGCCTGCCACTATTCACCTGCCTTTCACACTGCCATACTAGTTAAAGTATAAGAGAAAATCGTCACGCTATAGATGTGACATTCTGAAAAAGGTTACAGCTGCAGAATACAATTAATGGCATAGAACCTTTCTCGAATTCCGAATAATTATATCAGCAAGATTTTTTTCCTTGTGCAATTACTGACCCTTTTCTGTTACAGAGAATTACTTTCTGATTATCCTTTTAAGCACAGAAAATTAAGTACTGTTACCAGCTCTCTGCCGTCAGTTAGAATAAGTAACGTACATCTCTGTAATGCGGCTCAATGTTTTTTTTGTTTTTTTTTTTCAGGCATAGCGATTGCAATCTTAGCCCCTTCCCCCTGATGGAAAAATATAGCTTCATTCCATACAGGCCTGCTGAAACCTAGCCCATGAAAACAAAAGATCAAGCCACACACTAAACTGAATTGCTGGCCTATAAAGTTCATAAGTCTGTGTCAGAAACAATGGCGCTTAACGGAACCTTGCTGAGTCCTCTGTTGCTTTTTACCGCTAACTTGGCAGCTGCTTAGAAACCGTAGGAGATAAGTGACTGCTGCAAATCATACACTGATGATTTCACGATACCAGTTTCTGATTTGAATTAAAAAGCATGCTAATCATTGTAGATAAAAAGTGCAGATTTCATTTAATGCTCAACAGGTTAACCTCTTTTTTTCTGTGTCAGTCCTTAGAGCTGTTATTAGGGTAATCAGTGATTGAATACCAGCTGAGACAGTGATCAAATCAGAAAGGATTTAGCACAGTACGGGAGCAAGATGTCCACTGCTTGGCGGAAGCGGAGTTATTATGTTCTCGTCTTTCTACCATTGTTGAGTCATTGGCATCATCATCTGCACAATTGTGATTAAACTAGAAGCTGGATTCTGAATACTGATTAATGAAAAGAGAACATAAAGCCCAACTCCAAGAATTGGACAACATCTAACTGCTTATTCAGTCTATCGATGCAGTATTACGGAGTGATAATTACCTTTTCCTTTCCTCAGCAGTGTCCTTCTAGCGGTGTGACTGGTCTTGAAAAGACACCTCTCTAAGGTGCTTCTGGCCATGGTTGCAGTCCTGCCCCCCTATATGTACAATGTAGGATTAATAGCTATGCAATGAACGTGATAATGCAGAGGGACCAGCCAGACTGCCGAGAGCTGGAGCTGGTTGGAGCAGGTAGGTAAAGTAAGTAATGCTGCCTCTTCAACTCCCCATAGACCTAACAGCCATTTAACCCTTGCATTAAGGGGGGAGAGGTCACTACAAGGGTAGAATCTATCTAATTACTGGAGTTGGGCTTCAAAGCAAAACACAATATTCATCGAAGAAGAAGACTAGCCACTTGTTCGTGTCTACAATGTGCTTGTGGATGTACTGTTTGGCAGAAAAGCTAACATTTCACATCATATGTCACCTTACTCCAACATATTCTTGCAACATGAGGACTTCTGAGTTCTGAGATCAAAATTGTATTTCATTTTGCAGTTGTTGTTTCAGCAAAGCTCATGAATCCTGCTGATTGGAGAGCTCTAGCTCTGACTCAGCAGGAGATATGTCAGACCTCTACAGAAAGCTTCCACACAGAGAGCAAGGGTCCTTCTCTACAGAACACAGACTTTGTCTAATGACTTTGCTGGAGGCACTGTCAAAGTTATTAGTCGCAATGTATTCCATGTGTTTCTACTGGCATTTTCTGCTGTGTTTTTATGTTATTTTTTTACGATGGATGGCTCGGATGAAGTGTTAAGCGATGGGACTGTGGGAGGTTAGAAAGCAGCATTTGAGAATTTTAGAGATGCTACTTGTCTTACTTCAATGTTGGTCAAGTATGTCCAGATTAAATAGATCACCAGTAGCACTGAGACCATGTTGTGGATAGAGAGAGGAATTACTCAGACCTGTCATTCAGAAACTGAGAGGCTGTTCCATGAGTACTTTTAGTAATATTTCTATATTGACAGATTCTCTTTAAAATAATCCATCAAGATAAAATATACATCTGACCTCCTATGGTTCCTCTGTTGTCTCACGAGCTACAGAAAGGTCCACTTGATCCGCCGGTCTTGTGAAGGGGAATCCAGAGAAACCATTCCATATCTTGGCATATTTAGTAGCTGGAAGAGTATTGGGAGATATTTAGCATCTTAGTTGCTGGAGGTCCACAGGTTGTCCACAACATGATTGACTGATAGGTTGCTGTGTAATTATCTGCTACTTATACGTGAAACTGTCTGTAAAAGTCCTTATGTCTATGTTTACCCTGTTCTGTCTCTGCAGGCATACCGCAAATTACTATCTCTACAGCTTTAAAGCAGTGGGGATTCTCAATAAATAGAAATAGATCTTTGGCAGGGCAGCAATTAAGTACAATTATATATATTTTCCTGCTCTAAAAAAACTTCCCAGTTCATGTTGAAAGATCAGAATGTGAAAATTAGTTGCTGCTTGTTGTAAGACATTCGTCTCTATACTTCTTACTGCAGTGGATCCAGATCTATCTTTTTCAGTTGAGGAACTCCTTCAAACTTTCTTTGTATCTGAAATGGCCATATAACATAGCTCTATCATTGTTAAAGAGGAGGAAGAAAACCTAATGTGTATATGTTGTTATATGTAGTGGACAGTAGAGACACAGAAGACTGAACGTAACACAATAATGTTTACTGCAACTTTGGTTTCAGAAGAAAATCCAGGTACAGAAGATTGGAAATTTCAGTTCAGGAACAGACAGCACAATGATAATTATCTTAAAGTGAAGCCATGGCCACCCTTTGGGAAATTAAATAGTTACAGAATCTTGAAGTGTATGTAAAGTAACAACTTTTTTTGTGGTGATGGAAATTCCCACATTTTGTGTTGTTATTGGATAAAGAATAAAGAGGATGGGGAAACTTCCTTTTGCTTCCTTTTGTGTCTAGGGACAAATAATGAAGGGAAATCTCTGCAAAGTGGACACAGACAGGAAGAAAAATTATTAGGGGTTTAAATGTTCCCTACGCTATCCAAAACAGAAAAAAATGGGCTTCAGATACAGTATATTTCAACAAATAGTAAATGAGCTTGAAAACATGTCCTTTCTGACTTCTGTAGCTGAGGGCGCTGTGGAGCAAGTTGTCCTCCATTCCACAGCAAAGGAGCTGAAGTTGTTTAAGTCAGCAGCTTAGTTCACGCTGCTCCCAACCTGCCCCCCTGCTAAGAGGATTTATTATTGGTTCTAAAAAAATTGGTGTTTATATACAGTTTTATTTCATTGTAAACCTGTAGAAGTGAGACTTGCATTGGACATAGCTTTAGATCACCCCAGGACCTAGAAAATCACGGTACTGTACTCTCATACAAATACTGACTGGTTCTTGTGGTTGCTAGCTTTGGCCCACACCAGTTTTTGGAGTCCCTTGAATATTGCAAAAAGAGAAATAGAAACAAGATCTTATAAATTTGAATAGAAACATTTCTAGTGGCCCCAAGTTGGGGCCACTAGAAATGTTTCTATTCAAACCTTGTACTATAAACAATTCATTACGGTCTTCATTTCAAAAGTGGTGTACTTGGAAATTGTATTAGTTGCTACAAGGTAGCCAAGTACTATTAATTTACTCTACCTGTGTGTATTTCTCTCTACAAAGAAAGGGCAAGACCAAAGTCTTGTGGTAACACTGATCTGATGGAAGGAAAGTTAATCAGACTGTCAGCGCAGGGCGACTTTTCTCACCGAACCCAGAGAGGCCTGACAAGGTCTGTCTGATTATTCTACTTAATGAATTTGCTGAATTGATACACATGGAGTGATTAATAAAGAGCCCACACTTGAACCAAAGTGCCTGCCGTGATGAATAGATGCACATAGAAACAGACTGGTAACAATGCAGCTTGTTTACAAGAGAGAATTGGGAGCTTGTGATTCTGCAAATGGAACATCACTGACGCTGCAATGTTAACTTTAATTACATCACTTTGGCATCAGTTCACTAAGCTTTGCAGGTTGTTTTAGCTGTCTGTAGTGCATAAAGATTTTTTTGGTATGCAGTAAAATGGTTATTTTACCATTGCAAGCCTTTGCCTGTGACCCTTCTGACCTTGCAGTCTGTTAAGGTGCACTACCATTGGTTGAACTGGATGGACTTTTTCAACCAGACTAACTGTGCAACTATGTAACCGCATACATGCTTTGTGTTAAGACAGCACATTCATTTGATTGTATCCCTTAGGGCTGGTAGTAGGAACCACAGTGCCCAGAGGGGTACCTGGAACTTGACACTTCTGGAAGTGTAAGATTCTGGAGGATCTTTTTGCATGCACTTTCAATTTACAACTGCAGAGATCTGCAGTGTCAGCAGCAAGAGCACTAAGTATTCCATGTCTTCATTGCAGGGAATCCTTTGTTTGAAGATTGATTTACCTCTCAGAGCCACTTTAACATTTAACCCAGAGCCATCTCTTTAACTGGGCCATTAAGCGGAATGCTGATAAGAGGGGCTCCCTTTCATTTCTTCACTGTGATTGGCTACACATTGATGATGTAAACGGGAGCCCTTCCTACTGGTTCCTGATCAGCGGTAGTTGACCATGAGCAGGAAGCATCACTACACGTCCTGAACATAAAGTGATGCATAGCTGTGGACAGAGAGGCTCCTTTTTACATTTATGGTGGGAGTGTCCTGTCATCAGACCTTTTTGGATTGATGTCCGTAACATAATTAATAAGGTGACGCAATGCCAGATTGATGATAACCCTCTCCCTATGCTATCATGACATTGTTAAGTTGGTGGGGTTCTATAAACTCTCCTTGATGCCTCAACTCCTTAACACTGGTAAGTGCCTTATCTCACGCTATTGAAAATCCTTGGCAGCACCTACAATTAAAGTCTTACTAAATCCACAACAGTAAAATCAGTCTGTATATGCAGTAAAGCATGCTTGTTATACTCACTGTGGAACCTAAAAGGTTTATCCCCTGAATTATGTTAAAAGGCTGTTTAACCTGTATGAACAGATCCTCCTCTTTTTCCACTGAAACAGGTCCGGATAAGACAGATTTACTGGAGTCAGTCTGCACATGCTCAGTTTGGTGTGTATTGCTAGGGAGTTTTTTTGTTTTTTTTCTTGGGCGAGTACATGTGATCAGCACAGGGCCAATCAGCACTGTCCAGACAGAGGGTCAGGGGTCCTGGATCCTGATGGGATAGCTCAGTGCGGTATGAAAACCCCTCCTACAACCTAAACCATTAAGGAATGGCTGCTGAAAGTACATGATATTATGGAGGCGGAGGAGTGGGGGCATCAATGTGCAAAACACCAAAAATTCTATAAATGTTTGGCCTTATGGATAGATTTCTGTACTTTTGACTGGTACAAACAACTCATGCTATAATGATGGAGTACTGCTTAGTTATGATTTGATACTTATGCTTCTTTCTGAGGCTGACTGACCAGGAAAAATCCTATACAGTGCCTTGCAAAATGATTCACCCTCTCCTTGGCATTTTTCGTGTTTTGTTGCCTCACAAAAAATTAACATGGATTGTTTGAGGATTTGCATGATTTAATTTACAGAACATGCCCACAACTTTGAAGATGTTTCTTTTTATTGTGAAACAAATAACAAATAGGACAAAATAACCGAAAAAGTCAATGTGCATAACTATTCACCCCCTTAAAGTCAATATTTTGTAGAGCCTCCTTTGCGACTATCACAGCTCCAAGTTGCTTTGGATAAGTCTCTATGAGCTTGCTACATCTTACCACTGGAATTTTTGCCCATTCCTCCTTGCAAAACTGTTCCAGCTCCTTCAAGTTGGATGGTTTGCACTTATGAACAGCAATCTTTAAGTCTGACCACAGTTTTTCTATTGGATTGAAGTTTGGGCTTTGACTAGGCCATTCCAACACATTTACATGTTTCCCCTTAAACCACTCAAGTGTTGCTTTAGCATTGTGTTTGGGGTCATTGTCCTGCTGGAAGGTGAACCTCCATCCTAGCCTCAAATCACACACAGAGTGGTACAGGTTTTGCTCAAGAATATCCCTGTATTTAGCACCATCCATCTTTCCCTCAACTCTGACCAGTTTCCCAGTCCCAACTACTGAAAAACATCCCCACAGCATGATGCTGCCACCACCATGTTTCGCTGTGGGGATGGTGTTCTTTGGGTGATGTGACATGTTGGGTTTGCGCCAGACATAGTGTTTTCTTTGATGGCCAAAAAAATAAATTTTAGTCTCATCAGACCAGAGCACCTTCCTCAATAAATTTTGGGAGTCTCCCACATGCCTTTTCGCAAACTCAGAACGTGCCATTTTGTTTTTCGCTGAAAGTAATGGCATTCTTCTGGCCACTCTGCCATAAAACCCAACTCTGTGGAGCGTACGGCTTATTGTCGTCCTATGTACAGATACTCCAGTCTCTGCTGTGGAACTCTGCAGCTCCTCCAGGGTTACCTTAGGTCTCTGTGCTGCCTCTCTGATTAATGCCCTCCTTGCCCGGTCCGTGAGTTTTGGTGTGCGGCCGTCTCTTGGCAGGTTTGCTGTTGTGCCATGTTCTTTCCATTTGATTATGATAGATTTGATGGTGCTCTTAGGGATCATCAAAGATTTGGATTTTTTTTTTAACCTAACCCTGACTTGTACTTCTCAACAACATCGCCCCTAACTTGTTTGGAGAGTTCCTTGGTCTTCATGGCAGTGTTTGGTTAGTGGTGCCTCTTGCTTAGGTGTTGCAGCCTCTGGGGCCTTTCAAAAAGGTGTGTATATGTAATGACAGATCATGTGACACTTAGATTGCACACAGGCAGACATCATTTCACTAATTATGTGATTTCTGAAGGTAATTGGTTGCACAGAGCTTTTTTATGGGCTTCATAACAAAGGGGGTGAATACATACGCACATGCCAATTATCAGTTTTTTATTTCTGAAAAATAGTTTTATGTATGTAATATTCTAATTTTAATTCACCAACTTAGACTATTGTGTTCTGATCCATCACGTATAATTCAGATTAAAAAAACATTGAACTAAAGGCTGTAATGTAACAAAATAGGTAAAAAGCCAGGGGGGGGGGGTGAATACTTTTGCAAGGCACTGTATACACCATGTTTGCAGTTTATGTTGTTTTATTGCCTTTTTTTATGTTCCTTGGAGTTGGTTGGGCTGTTTTTTCCTTAATCTCCAACCTCTCTGCATTCTTGGTGGTTAAACTTTTGTCTATTTTCTTTTGTTGTTCTTCCCTCTTTACCCCCCCCCCCCCCACCACCACCACCACCACAGCTTTTTACATTTCCCTATGCACTCTAGCTCAGTAATTTTGGGTTCTCTGCATTGTCTTCTGCTATGGAATTGATGGTGTTATAGTCTCATCCTGTTTGTAGAACCCTAATATTGTCCTATCGTGGACTGTTTTGACAGTTTCTTGGGAATGTTTATGTCTGTAGAGAGCAATGCCAACATCATCACATGAGCACCGCTCTCAGCATCATTCAGAACCGCCCACCACCAGAGAAGACCCAAAGAGAACACTGCGCATCATGTGATTGGTCTAAAGACATCCGAAAAAGGTAAGTATAGAAAAAAGAAAATGATACAGCCATGAAGGGTGGGTGGAACAGAAGGGGGAGCACAGTGTTGTCTACATTAAAAAGTAAAAGAAAATTGAACAATTCATTTTTTTCTGCTCTATACTATGGTTGCCTCCCCCACCTATTTAAAAACTAAAACATATGAATTACACATGTTCTGAGGTTTATTAGACTCTCCTTACCTGCCTTTAATCAGCCACAGAACCCGTGTAATTCATACGTGTCAGGTTTTGAAGGGATAAGGTAGCAATTCGATCTATAACACTGTGATCTGGGCTTCACGACAAATTCACTTCAAAATGATTACATCACTTTCAAGGGTAAAAGGTGCCCCATTCCAGAGAAGCGATAAATCACAAACCATATTTCTGGAATGAAAATGGCCTTTTTTTAAATTATAAAAGTTGACCTTGGATTTTATGTGCTTTATGGTTAATGTGTCATTTAAAACATGAAAAATATTTGAACCATTCTGATAAAATCTCATTCCTTCATTTATGACATTTTTATTAGATTAAGCTCTGTCTGCCCATGGTAGGCATTTATAGAACATTAGAAAACCCCTAAAACCACTTCACGTACATGCACCAGAATGGCTTGATGGTTATCATTTTTTCCTTTTACAGATGGGGACCTAGGCTTAAATCCATGCAGAGATTTGTTTTGCTGGGAAGTTCTCTGTTTTCTTGTTGTGTGTATGCATTTCAAAACACTTCACGTTTATCGTATTTCTATACCAAAAGTAAATCCAACCAGTAAAATCTCATAATAGTGTTAACTTGTTAGTGTCATTTCAATAGTACTTTCCAAGAGTTTAAAATCTGTAGCTTTCCTTAGATAATGTCTGGTGATCCTGCCATGAATGTTCTTGTATAGGCCCTTCCTTTTCAGAGTGATAACATTGTCTCTGTCACATTGGCTTTCAATGGAGACTTCAGATGGCCCCTGTTTTCCCCATCATGAAGTGCCTTGAGAAATGTCATGAAGTGAATGCAGACAGGCAGCAGCTACAAGAACTGCAAGACTGAAATGTAAAAAAAAAAAAAAAAAATAGTGAAAAAAGGCATTTCTTTTTTTCAACCACTAGATGTCCTCAGTCTTCCAAGTTGAATGACAGATTGTGAGTAAAGAGTGTCATGGTCCTGCCCCTGAGGAGGCATCACCACACATCCTTCATTAACATACAGTACAGTGATGCAGACAGCAGAGACACCATCACGTCAGTGCTACTCTGTTCATTCAGAACTGTCTATCGCCAGAGAGGATCTTAAACAGAAGAGGATACCTCACATGACTGTCCTGAAGATGTTAGAGAGAGGTAAGTATAAGTTTAAAAGAAAATACAGCAGCTGAGGGGATGTCTGTATGTGGGGGTGGGACTGTAGGGTAGACATACACAACGCTTCAGCAATCTGAACATAATTTGTTTAGGATTTACATCTACTTTCATGGTTTGCCTAGAGTTCCACCTTTACATTTCTGAAATTATAGAAGAAATCTGCAAGGAATCAGGAATTCTGGACACTGCTTAATGTCAGATTGTCCCAAGTGGTCATATGCAACATATCACTATTATTTCAAAATGCATCTGGACAGTAAATGTCTCTGCGGTAATATAGTTTTTTATCTAGGTGGTCTTTTTGTCATGCAAACCTTTCTCGAAATTTTATAGCCAGCTCTTAAACTTTGTGTGTCGGAAATTCCGATGGAAAATGTGTGATGGAGCCTACACACAGTCGGAATTTCCGACAACAAGGTCCTATCACACATTTTCCGTCAGAAAATCCGACCGTGTGTACAGGGCATAAATGTTTCTGCGGTAATATGGTTTTTTATCTAGGTGGTCTTTTTGTCATGTGATCCTTTCTCGACCTTTATCCTGTCTGTGAAAACCTAGGCAGGGTTCCTCCAGAGGTTACTAGGGTTTCCTTGAGCAGTGGTGGATTAAACGTCCATATAATGGTGCCTTCACAGTTCTGGCACCAATTCCACTTGGCAGAACCAGTGGCATGGGACCAGTGGAACGTCTCTTCTCTTTTCTCAGTTAAGCAACAGCTTGCACCAATGACCAGGTTAGCTGTCTGTAAAGTGGAACATTCTTTCCATTGACCACCAATGTAAGAATCACTCTTTCTATGGACCACAAATGTAAGGAGCATTCTTACAAATGACCACTAATGTAAGGAGCATCCTTCCCACTAATCATAAGGGGACCATCTCTAATTGCCTACCAATGTGGTGTGGTATACTTCTTACCTTTTAGGCCATCTGTCTTGTGCTGCCCTCCTCCTATCCCAATTAACTGTCTATCCTTAATATTGCCATAGCAAGACAAGGTATTTTAGCTGCCTAAGCCTTTCTGAGCCTGGAATAGGTAGTTTGCCCACCTAGCACTGATGACTATTCGAACTATGCTTCTAGTCTCTAGCAGTTTTCTCACAGGCATTTGGAGGCATTTAAATTGTACATAGAATTATAGTCCAGCAAAAATACAACAGCTGTATTGCACTGGCAGGCGGGTGGCAGTCTGGAATGTATTATACACAGGAATGTGTTAGTAACATGATATGTGGGTGGCTATGTGCTGCCCTTGACGGCTCTTCCATAAATTCTATGCCATGGCCTGCGTATGCTTTGCAGAAATCCATCCCTATATATAAACTGTATGTTTTTCTTCTAAAGTTTATAAAGTAGTAACTGGTTTGTAACAGAAAAGTCAACGTGCACATTTATAAAATAGGATGAAAGAGAGAAAAATAACATCAGTACATTTAATGATATGTCATACCACTAGATATAAATATCGCTCTATCTGAAATGTGACCTTCTTGAAAGCAAATATATAAAAAAAAGAGGTGTTGCTTTATTTCTTATACTAAAGTCTTTACAAGAAACTTTAAGAGTTTTATTCTTAGAACAGTACCTGCTTCTTAAGTTGTGCATGGTGATACCTATCAAACAAATGCATTTTAACTGTGGAACAAAAAGAGATTGAGAGAGCTTGTTAGATAAAACCTTTTTTTAGGAATCTGGGGTGTTTACCATTAATAAAAGAACCTTTATATATTAAAGTGGTATTAACCCCTATGTTTTTTTTATGTACTGGGTAATGTTAAGCAGTGCAATATTAACTAGTACATTTCTTTATATTTTGTTCCCAAACCTAAGTTACCCTCTCTGTTCACCGCCCCCCGGGTTCAGGTCCTCAGTGTCACTTCACCCCGAACTTCTGGATAGTGGGGGGCGCTCTCTATGTCCTTCATATGCGCAGTACAGCAGGGACAGCACAGGCTCCATAAGCTGTCAACCAGCAGCTGGAAGGGGGAGCAGGGGAGTGGTTTGCAGCTGGAGATCTTTAATTTTATAAATGCATATTAAAATCCAACAACTGTATTACATAATATATAATGGTATCCCAACTTTGTGAGAACAAATAGTTGAGATACCATTACACACTATATTGCCAAACGTTTTGGGACTTTACATGCGCATGAACTTTAATTGCATCCAAGTCTTAGTCCATAGGGTTCAATATTGGGTTGGCCCACCCCTTGCAGCTATGACAGCTTCAACTCTTCTGGGAAGGCTGTCCACAAGGTTTAGGAGTGTGTCTATGGGAATGTTTGACCATTCTTCCAGCAGTGCATTTGTGAGGTCAGGCACTGATGTTGGACAAGAAGACCTGGCTCGCAATCTCCGCTCTAATTCACTCAAAAGGTGTTCTATCGGGTTAAGGTCAGGACTCTGTGCAGGCCAGTCAAGTTCCTCCACCCCAAACTCGCTCAGCCATGTCTTTATGGACCTTGCTTTGTGCACTGGTGCACAGTCATGTTGGAACAGGAAGGGGCCATCCCCAAACTGTTCCCACAAAGTTGGGAGCATGAAATTGTCTAAAATGTCTTGGTATGCTGACGCCTTAAGAGTTCCCCTCACTGGAACTAAGGGGCCAGCCCAACCCCTGAGAAACAACCCCACACCTTAACCCCCCCCTCCACCAAATGATTTGGAGGGTTGGCCCAGTTCTTTTGACAAAATAGTGTGGAGCGAGTTTGGGATGGAAGAACTTGACTGGCCTGCACAGAGTCCTGACCTCAACCCGACAGAACACCTTTGGGATTAATTAGAGTGCTCCTAAACGCTCCCTGTCGCTTTATGCTCAGACTACTGTTGGGAGTCCATCCGAGACTGTGTCCCCGCTCTAAAAGCATCTAGGAAAAAACAGGCCACACCAGGTGTTTGGAGTATCTTTATCTGCTGATTGTTAGACTTTCTAGAATACATATATTTCTATTGGTTTGTAGGATCTGGGCCTGCTGTCCCTCCCTCTCTCCCTCCCTCTCCCTCCATCCCTCGTTCATCTCAGACGCTAACCACATCACCTTAGAGCCACACCCACTATTTCTCTGAAACCACACCCATTTTCACCAAGTGGGAGGGGTCAAAAAGGAAGGGCGGGGTCTGGCGCCCCCCAATCCTAAAACTTCACCAGCTGCCACTGCCAGAAGCCCGTTTGGGCCTAGCACAGTATTCTCAAGTTGCCTTGCCTGGTCAAGGAGGTTACAACATCAAAGATGGAGAGCCAGGGGAAGAAATCTTATTGGAGGGGGATGGAGTCTGCCCTCAGAGGATACTGAAACATCTGGAAAAGATTAAAGTGACTGGCGCCCTTTGTTGCAACCCTCCACTGCTGCCATAAATCCAGGCTAGGGCAAATGCCCTGTGTTGGGGGTTCTTCTTTCCCCAGCTGGGAGGGAGAGTGCTACATGTACATGAAAATATATATACACAAAGATAAATGTACATCAATGTTACCAGAGTTTTTTTGATTGTTATACCCCCACTGACTGTACATGGTTACTTTATCTAATGCTTCCCCTTATGTGGAATATCTTGTCAGTTATTCTTTCTTTATTTAACCCTGAAAATCAATATAATGAGATTTAATAGAATTTATTGTTCATAGCATCCGCTAAAATACCAATGCTTTTTGTTGTTTTCAAGGACAACTTTCATTAGGGTTTTACATTTTTAGACTATATAGATTCAGATTACAGAAAAAAAAACACATTGGGATTTGAATTTATGAGAGTACAAAAGCCTAGTCCAGTCCAAAGCGGAATGGAGATATGGAAAGCAAAAAAATAAACATTTTTTTAAAGTGTATGAAATATATCTCTAATTTCCTCCCTTTTGATAAGTTAAACATAAAAAAAGTTCTGTTATTGTGTTTAATAAATTAAGAAAATACCTGTTTATGTCAAAATGAAGGCACATATTATAATAAAGGAAACAGAGTGACTTTGAATGTAGTAATGAGGGACAATTTTACCATACTGCATGTTTACAACAGTAACCCAGTCTTGAAGAAGTGGAACATAATGACCGCAAAACACCTCATCTTGTTTTTATGTGCATTGTATTTTAAAATTATTATGACATTTTAAGTAGTGCATATATTTAATAAAATTTGATACAATTTTTTATATATGTGATTTAGATGGTTGTCCCTCATTGCCACATTCAAAGTCCCTCTCATTCCTTTGTACTAATTTGTACTGAGTATTTTGGGATGGTAGCATATGTTACCTCATATGTTATCTCTACATCTGTTAATCTTGATTCCCCTTCTCTTTTTTTCTATCAATTTTCTGATGTCAAAATAAAGGTAACAAGCATTTTTCAAATCCCTTCTGAATCTGCATGACCATTGACTAACACTGCTTCCTAGGGATGGGCCGAATGACCCCCTGTTCGGTTCGCACCAGAACTTTCGAATATCGCGAAAGTTCGGAACCAAATAACGAACCCCATTGAAGTCTATAGGACCTGAACTGGAAAAATCAAAAGTGCCCATTTTGAAGGCTTATATGCAAGTAATTGGGCATGCAATGCTTATGGGGGTCCAGGTACTGCCCTGGGGGGCATGTATCAATGAAAAAAAAGTTTGTAAAAAAACGTCATTTTTAAATGAACAGTGGTTTATTGATGCTTAAAGTGAAAGCATAAAAATTAAAAATTCCTTTCAATATAGTGCCTTGGGGGTCCCCTTAGTCTACATGTAAAGTGGCACATCTGTACTGTGTATAGAAGCTGCTGCAGCAGTAATTGCATTTATAAAGCCAAAAAAATGACATTTTCCCTGCAAGCTTTCTTTATTTTGTAAGCAACGGCTTGCGGAGCCAGTCTGTATGATGAGGCCACACTGTAGTGCACTGGGAACAAGATTAGAGATTTTTTGGAGAGTCTTCCACAGACTTTGGATAGAAGTAACAGGTGTGTAAAAATTGGTCTTTGGGTGTCGGTGGCGCCTTCATAACCCTATAGAGGTACTCTTGATGAAAGCAAGAATTGGCCTGGCTGTCAAAAATGTAAATGATAAAGCACCTGTCAAACAGATGTGGAAAAATTGGTCTTTGGGTGTTGGTGGTGACTTCACACCGTAACCCTATAGAGGTACTCTTGATGAAAGCAAGAATTGGCCTTGCTGTAAAAAATTGCAATGATATGCACCTGTCAAACAGGTGCGGAAAAATTGGTCTTTGGGTGTCGGTGACGCCTTCACATCGTAACCCTATTGAGGTACTCTTGATGAAAGCAAGAATTGACCTTGCTGTCAAAAATTGCAATGATATGCACCTGTCAAACAGGTGTGGAAAAATTGGTCTTTGGGTGTCGGTGGCGCCTTCACACCGTAACCCTATAGAGGTACTCTTGATGAAAGCAAGAATTGGCCTTGCTGTTAAAAATGTAAATGATATGCACCTGTCAAACAGGCGCGGAAAAATTGGTCTTTGGGTGTCGGTGGTGCCTTCACACCATAACCCTATAGAGGTACTCTTGATGAAAGCAAGAATTGACCTTGCTGTCAAAAATTTCTATGATATGCACCTGTCAAACAGGTATGGAAAAATTGGTCTTTAGGTGTCGGTGGCTCCTTCACACCATAACCCTATAGAGGTACTCTTGATGAAAGCAAGAATTGGCCTTGCTGTCAAAAATGTAAATGATAGGCACCTGTCAAACAGATGCGGAAAAATTGGTCTTTGGGTGTCGGTGGTGCCTTCACACTGTAACTCTATAGAGGAACTCTTGATGAAAGCAAAAATTGGCCTTGCTGTTATAAATTGCAATGATATGCACCTGTCAAACAGGTGCAGAAAAATTGGTCTTTGGGTGTCGGTGGCGCCTTCACACCGTAACCATATAGAGGTACTCTTGATGAAAGCAAGAATTGGCCTTGGTGTAAAAAAATTGTAATGATTTGCACCTGTCAAACAGTTGCAGAAAAATTGGTCTTTGGGTGTCAGTGACACCTTCACATCGTAACCCTATTGAGGTACTCTTGATGAAAGCAAGACTTGGCCTTGCTGGCCAAAATGTAAATGATATGCACCCGTCAAACAGGTGCGGAAAAATTGGGTGTCGGTGGTGCCTTGACACCGTAACTCTATAGAGATACTCTTGATGAAAGCAAGAATTGGCCTTGCTTTCAAAAATTTAAATGATATGCACCTGTCAAACAGGTGCGGAAAAATTGGTCTTTGGGTGTTAATTGTGCCCATGAAACCTACACCAAAAAAATTCTTCCAGATTAAATCAACACCCAGAACACTAGACAGCCTAGAAGTCCTGCAGAGATTCCACATCCCAAAAACACTTAATCAGCGACATCGACATCAGGGGCTTCTTAGCTGCTGGTAATCCAGGACTAATTCATTTTGATAAATGTCAGACGGTCCACGGAGTCTTTGGACAGACGCTTTCTATTATCAGTAACAAAACCTCCAGCAGCACTGAATGCCCGTTCGGAAAGCACACTGAATACAGGGCAGCCCTGCAGCTCAGTTGCATACTGGGCAAGTTCTGGCCAGTGGTCTATTCTCATGACCCAGTAAGCCAGTGGACCATCGAATGGAAAGCTCTCCATCTCTGTTTTTGCCCCTAGAGAATCATCCACCGTGTGATGCAGACGCTGCCAATGGGATGTGGAAGCTGACATCACTGGGCGCGGGGACTAAAAAAATTGTGAGATGTATCACTTAGGCGGCCGCCTTCTCCACCACTCATCTCTTGACCAACAGAAGCCTCAAAACTATGTTTTCCATGACACTGCTCTCTACTCTTCCATGATGGCTGCCTCCTTGGGGTTGTGCCTCACCCTCACTTTCCTCCTCTGCTCTATCTGGCACCCAAGTCACGTCAGTGACCTCATCATCATTATCATCTCCTCCATTCTAGTTACCACTGGAGACAAATTGGCAATATGCTGCGGCTGGGGGAACATGACTTTTGTCAATTTGTGTACCAGTGTTCTCCCCTCTCTGTAGGCTCATGTTCCTGCCTTCCTCAACCTCAGGACCAACATATAAATCAAGTAATTGCTGTGAATAGTCAAGGAGCAAGTGGCTGACACTTTGTTCAAATAACTCTGCTGACTCCTCTATAAATGATGCTGGGGCTATGGCAGGAATAGCTGTGGACAAGGAGGCAGGTTTAGCTACTCTGGCAGCTGCAGTGGAATGCACACTGGTCGCTGCTTGGGTGACAGAGGATGAGGAGGATCAGGAGGATGAGGATGGTTTAGTAAGCCAGTCCACCACCTCCTCTGCATGCTGTGACTGGATTGCACAGGCAACATCACTAAGCAGAGGAAATTATGCACTGAACAGAGCCCTGTACTATCTCTCTCCACGCCGATATAACACTAAAAATGGCCACTATTGAAAGAATACTTTTATAGTGTGGGGTGGGACTAAGAGCAATGAGCCATGATTGGATAGGGTCATCCTGACAGCTTCCAATCATGGCTCTGACAGTGCTCTGTGCCCTGATTGGGCAAAGCTTTCATTGCTTCAGCTAATCAGGGATTCCAATGCACTGTGCGGCGGCATAGGGCATTGTGGTCATTCGGCGGGTCGAACAAGTGGTCTAACACCCCCATAATTCGGGTGTTCATCGAACAGGCGAAAAGTCAATGTTCGGCCCAAACTCATGCTCGGGCCAAACCGTTTACGTATCCCTACTGCTTGCCCTGCTAGGTCCTCCACTGGGAGAATGCTAGTCATGATCCTGGCCCAAAGTTCATAATGTTGCTGAACACATTTCTGTATCCAGGGCCCCCTGTAAAAAACTTACACCAGTGCTTCTTAACTATCGGCCATGGCCTGCTGCCGACCCACGGCCTTCCTCCTTCTGAGCCTCCAGCTAGCTGCAGATCCCCTAAATTTCCACAGTGTCTCCAAGATCCCATAGTGCCCACCAACCTCCCATAGTGGCCTGCAGCACCCCTCAACCTCCTATAGTGCCCCCCCAGCATGCTGTAGTGCCCCCTAATGTGCTGCAGAGCCTCCAGCCCCCCCTTCCCATAGTGCCTCCAACCTCCTACAGTGTCAATTTCACCTGCAGGGTCTTACAGTCTCACACAGGGGCCCTGCAAAACCTCCCGGAGAGACCTCACCCCCCACAGTTGCTCTCAGCTCCCTCCAGAAACTGCATCACAGAACCGCCAAGTCTGCTGCATAGTCCCCTAACTCCCTCCATAACCCCCATCCCCCCACAGTGACACCCAGCTCCATCCAGAGCCTTCCAGCCTATACTTTTGTTGTGTGGGTGTAACTTTTTGTTTTTACCTTTGCGGCATGGAAAGTTTTGGAAGAATTTACCGGGCCCTGGTCTCATTAAGGTTAAGAGCAGCTAACCTACACTTTATTTTTTTGAGCAACAATGCCTGATGTCCAAACTACTGCAAATTGTAACTTGAGGAGACTGGGGCCGCAATTTTAAAGTGCTTTAGAGCAGGGGTCTCCAAGACTTTTTAAACAAAGTGCCAGTTTACTATGCTTCATGGAGGAATAGTGCCCCATTGGGGTGGCCCCATTGTTAATGTCAATTGTCAATGGTAGGTATAGTGCCCCACTGTTGGTGTCAGTGGGGAAAATAGTGCCCCATCATAGGTGTCAACAGGAGGAATAGTGCCCTGTCTTTATCAGTGAGAGGAATAGTGCCCCAAGGGGCGGCATCCGGCCCCCGGGTTGCAGTTTGGAGACCACTGCTTTAGAGAATAAAGACACAAGTATAATATATATTATTTAAAGTGAAAACTCCAGACCAACAGCTTGATAAACAGTTGACATACAGTGAGGGAAAAAAGTATTTGGTCCCCTGCTGATTTTTTACGTTTGCCCACTGATAAAAACATTATCAAAATTATATCATTTTAGTGGTAGGTTTATTTTAACAGCGAGAGACAGAATAATAACAAAATATCCTGGAAAACGCATTTCAAAAAAGTTATAAATTGATTTGCATTTTAATGAGTGAAATAAGTATTTGATCCCCTATCAATCAGCAAGATTTCTGGCTCCCAGATGTCTTCTATACAGGTAATGAGCTGAGATTAGGAGCACTCTCTTAAAGAGAGTGCTCCTAATCTCAGCTTGTTACCTGTATAAAAGACACCTGTCCACAGAAGCAATCAATAATTTAGATTCCAATCTCTCCACCAAGACCAAAGAACTGTCCAAGGATGTGCTGGGACAAGATTGTAGACCTAGCAGCTTGGTGAGAGGGTGACAACAGTTGGTGCGATTTTTCGCTAATGGAAAAAAACAGAAAATAACTGTTAATCTCCCTTGGTCTGGGGCTCTGTAAGATCTCACTTCGTAGAGTTTCAATGATCATGAGACTGGTGAGGAATCAGCCCAGAACTACACGGGAGAATTTTGTCAATGATCTCAAGGCAGCTGGGACCATAGTCACCAAGAAAACAATTGGTAACACACTATGCCGTGAAGGACTGAAATCCTGCAGCGCCCGCAAGGTCCCCCTGCTCAAGAAAGCACATGTACAGGCCTGTCTGAAGTTTGCTAAATGAACATCTGAATGATTCAGAGGAGAACTGGGTGAAAGTGTTGTGGTCAAATGAGACCAAATTCGAGCTCTTTGGCATAAATTCAACTCGCCGTGTTTGGAGGAATGCTGCCTATGACCCCAAGAACACCACCCCTACCGTCAAACATGGAGGTGCAAACATTATGCTTTGGGGGTGTTTTTCTACTAAGAGGACAGGACAACTTCACTGCATTAAAGGGACGTTGGACGGAGCCATGTACTATCAAATCTTGGGTGAGAACCTCCTTCCCTCAGCCAGGGTATTGAAAATGGGTTGTGGATGGGTATTCCAGCATGACAATGACTCAAAACACACGGTCAAGGCAACAAAGGAGTGGCTCAAGAAGAAGCACACTGAGGTCCTGGAGTGGCCTAGCCAATCTCCAGACCTTAATCCCATAGAAAATATGTGGAGGGAGCTGAAGGTTCTAGTTACCAAACGTCAGCCTCAAAACCTTAATGACTCGGAGAGGATCTGCAAAGTGGAGTGGGACAAAATCCCTCCTGAGATGTGTGCAAACCTGGTGGCCAACTACAAGAAACGTCTGACCTCTGTGATTGCCAACAAGGGTTTTTGCCACCAACTACTAAGTCATATTTTGCGAAGGGGTCAAAAAACGTATTTCACTCATTAAAATGCAAATCAATCTATAACTTTTTTTAAATGCGTTTTTCTGGCTATTTTTTGTTGTTATTCTGTCTCCCACTGTTAAAATAAACCTACTATTAAAATTATAGATTGATAATTTCTTTGTTAGTGGGCAAACGTACAAAATCAGCAGGGGATTAAATATTTTTTCCCCTTACTGTACATACATGTACTGTATATATTAAAGCTCTTTTACCTGCCACAAAGGGTTTATGTTTCTGTTCAGCCAGTTTTGTGATCCAAGCACTGGCACTTTGTATGTTTTGCACCATTTATAAGGATATGTTTTTGATGGTTATTTCTGATTTATTCTATGTATTTTTATTTAGAATTATTCACATGAAGTAGTGTTTATGTCCCTTTGTGCACCAACACATGATTATCTAGATTTATATGTTTTTAGTGTCAACACTTATTTATGCGATTTAACATGCGATTTTTTGTCATTTAGTATATACCAATTAAAAAAGGATTTTTTATGCACTTTTTTTCACATACACATGATGCTGATTATTAAGACTTGAATGTTTTTAGTGTCAACACTTATTTATGCGATTTATGCGATTTATTATGCGATTTTATGTAATTTTATTAATTGACCACAGACAGAGATTTACAGCTTTCTTCTGGTTAGCGCAACACCTCCCCCCTTATACCTCAGTTTGATTTTGGGCTTATGTCTGACCCTTGCTTCGGTGCATGCAGCTGTGCAGTCGCATGCGTGCGTTTTTACTATTTTTCTGAGTTCTTGTTTTCTTTTCTTTTTCCAATTGGGTAGCGCAGGAATATTCTTATTACAGTAGTGCCAGACCCATTGTTGAGAAACCCATAAAGAGTATATCTCATTATAAAATGTTCAAATCATGAGCCAACACCTTTCATGGGTTCTAAAGTAAAAGTCCTGATGTAAGCAGTGAGAATGAATTACTCAATGGCCCCTACAGCTACAGAGGTCAGTTGGGGTTGTAAACATTTGAGTGTCCATAACATGGCCAAAATTTTATTTAATGACATTCACTATTGTATTATTGTGTTTTTTGCAAGGAATTATGGAAATTATAACCTTTTTTTCTACTGAACCACTAATGCATAAAATGACCAGCTAAAACAAATATTTTAGTAAACTACAGTATATGCAGTATTTAAATATTTTGCCCATACTGTATATGTATAGTATAAATGAGCTGTTTTATGTGGCTATGAACTTACAATGTAACAAGAAACGTGGGATAATGTCATTGACATTTAGAGTGCTATGAGCAGTTATTAAATATTAATCATTAAATATAGCCTCTGCTTTACATGTTTTTATACTTTTTATTCTTCCTTCTTTTTCATATTTCATATTTCATATTGTTTAAATAGAATAAAGTCTGCTGGTCAAGTTGTACAATAAATAGAAACTTAACGATAATGGAAAAAAGTGCAAGTAAAATCTCTTGGGGGAAAAAAACATACTTAGGATTATAAATGGCATATAGCTAAAACGTCAAGTATTATCTATTTACTACTGAAGTGTTTTTGTGCCAGAAAGAGAGCAGCTTTAAAAAAAAAGTGCCTATTACTGCTTTTGAATCTACACTGGAGTCCCAATAGTGGCAGATAAATGATTGGCAAATCGACTATTTGGCACTTTTTAAATATGACCCAAAATGTTGGCCTATTATACATGCTTGCGGACGTATCTATGAGTTTTTAAGTTGTAAGCTCTTGAATTAATCTTTGAAAATCACTCCACGGCAGCTGAGTGCAGGACCCTCTCCTTAAAGGAAGGGAATAGAGGAGGAGTCCATGTTAGACTGAACTGCACTGTGTTTACAGTGTATCATAGATGCCCACTGTCCTGAGTATTTTGGGACAGTCCCACATCTAGGTGCTTTGTCCTGTTGATTCTATGTCCCAGGATCACAGCATCACCTTTATTTGAGTTACTGGGAATATGCAGTAGCTAAAAAAGGGTCAGAAACATACAAAATCCATAGATCCACACAAAACTTGCCCCACATACAGTCAGGTCCATAAATATTGGGACATCGACACAATTCTAATCTTTTTGGCTCTATACACTACCACAATGGATTTGAAATGAAACAAACAAGATGATGTGCTTTAACTGCAGACTTTCAGCTTTAATTTGAGGGTATTTACATCCAAATCAGATGAACGGTGTAGGAATTACAACAGTTTGTATATGTGCCTCCCGCTTTTTAAGGGACCAAAAGTAATGGGACAGATTAACAATCATCCATCAAACTTTCACTTTTTAATACTTGGTTGCAAATCCTTTGCAGTCAGGAGCAAGCCAAGGAGTGCTGAAATGAATTAAGAAACGTTAGTGGAGACATTGTTGTATGAAGTCAACTTATTGACTATTAATAAATATGGTAGAAGGAGTTAAGAGTGGAGTGCAACTTATACATCATTTCATATGTTTTAACTCAAAAAAGGGTGTTACTGAGGGGAAGGTTCCCACATAATTAGGGGTGAGGACATCCAGAAAGTGACCATGATCTGGATGAAGCAACAAAGATGTTGGCAAGTATGGTATATATGAATAAAGAAGAATGGCTGCACATCCAAACTTTCCAAACAATGTGCCTTTTTTAAAAATCACCAGGATACACCAGGGACACCAGATATTTAGTCACGTAGACACGTTTCACACATCCAACCTGTGATTAGTCATTACAATGACTATACTGGCTACTAAAGCTTACATAGGACCTCCCTGACATCAACAGGTGCTCATTAGGTCAGAATAAGCAGCAGCTACACAACATGATTGGTAATTACATACATTGAAGAAAAACGCTCTATTCTCCAAACGACAACTGTGTATAAGAAATATATATATATATAATATATATATAATATAATATATATAATATGCATATGTAAGTGCATTTACCAATATGAATACACATACTGTATATATAGATAAAGGTGCACATTGATATATACATATGAATAGATATGCACACATACCCACATAAATACATTAATAAGTGAAATAAAAAGTATGTGTGATTATTATTGATTGGTGCATAGACAAAACCACACGGAGTACTATATTTGATCCCATATCAAATTCATACGCCGTAACTGTCATTAATATGCATATATCAAAAAGACTTAAAGAAACAAAAGGGGAGAGCATATAAATAAAAGAAAATAACCACCTTTTATGAAAAAAAGGGGGTGCCATGAAAACAATGGGCACAAAGAAGAGTGCCCAAACATGAACATGGATTGGATGCTACACAAAATAATAAAAGACAGTGTACAAAATTGATATAAAGTATGAATATAAATGTGTAAGTAATAATATAAACGTGGAATTAAAAATAAAATGAACAAAGAATAATAAAATCTGTACATGTTTCAAACCAACAGGTCAACATGTATATGAAAACTAACTGGTGATTTAAACACGTCTCAAAGTGTCCACGGGGACATGCCATCCATCAAATACACATATATTGGTATAGGCAGCCAAAGTGAGCACACCAAGACGTGTATACTTCCAAACCTTTCTAATATCAAAAAAGCACATGTAAATCACATGTGCCTAAACAATAAAAAATAAAGGCACATTGTTTGGAAACTGCGGAAGGGCAGCCTTCTTCTTTTTTCAAGTATTCCACAGAGCCGAGTCAGAGCTAGCACTCCTATTTGGTTCCATTTGGGTCATTACACACACACCTGGAGCAGCGGATTCCTTCTTCCTTGATATGATGGTAAACATTTTTTAGTTTTACAGAGAGTGAGGAAGCATTAAAACCCATCTTGTCTTTACTGCCTACATGGAGCTTCATTAGAGAGAGATTTATTTTCATTTTATGTTCCATTGACAATGCTTTTTCCAGATAGGAAGTGAGGGGAATCTGAAAAAGGAAGACAGACAGAGATACAAGTTTTACAAAGGGATGTAGCATTCCTCTACTATACACCCTCCCAGATAGGTTGCTAGTTAGGTTAGACAAATGTAGTTCTTGTGACTCCCCTGTAATCAGTAGACAGCTTAGAGCTTTGCTAAGCTTTGCTTAGAGATCACCTTTAAGGGAAACATGGAGGTTATCATTGCTATAAGTCCCTCCCTGGTTCTCTCTCACCTCAAGTATTGCAACTCCCTGCTCAATGGCCTACCTTTACACTGGCTAGCCCCCCTTCAGTCCATTATGAATGCTGTTGTCAGACTGATCCACCGTACCAACCACTCAATGTTCACTACCCCTCTCTGCCAATCCCTATACTGGCTTCCGCTCACCCTACCACAATGTGTCTCCTACTCTGTCCACATCTGTTCAGTGAGGGCTACCCCACCTCTAAGTAATAAACTGAGCTTTTACTTACTCTATCAGCTCATCCTGTTTTTACCTTTTCTCCCCCTGAATAATAATAATAACTGTTGAACTCTCCTTAATGCTAGGTGTTTGGCTGCCATAATAACATACTAATTTCAGTGTTCTGAGTGACTGACTCAGAACCAGTCTACAGACTTCAGATTTTTCTTTGTTTTTCTTTGATACCATCTTCTAAAACCGGGGTCTCCAAACTGCAGCCCCCAGGGCCAAATCCAATGAGAGAAAGAGCTCAAAGCCACCTGTGAGGATCTGATGAGCTGCTGAAGAGATCCGGGTGCCTGCCTGGTCCGCAGCCAGGGAAATCCAGTGGAAACAAAGAAGAATGGCGGCACATCCGGAAGTAAAATCAAAAGAATTTACTAAAAGTCCATAAAATTGATTTTATGGATTTTCAATAAATTCTTTTGATTTTACTTCTGGATATGCCGCCATTCTTCTTTGTTTCCACAGGGCCAAATCCAGCCTGTCATAGGAGTTTATCTGACTCCCTGCTGTAAGGGGGGACTTTGATGAGTTTTCTGATGTAAGGGGGGGCACTAATGTAATGTGGACCTCGATGGGGACTCTGATGTGCAAAAATCAAAAGTCAGCAGCTACAAAAACTGTAGCTGCTGACCAGTAGTGGCCCGTTCATAGAGGGTGCAAGGGCGCTGCCTCCCCTATCCATGCGTCCAGCCCCCTGATCTACATATCAGGGGTGCCGGACCATGGATTCCAATGCGGCGGGGTGTTTTTATGCAGCACCTGATTAGAGCCAGAGACTCTAATAGGCTTCAAAAAAGGGTGAGCTTGGAACGCAGAGCAATTAATTTTTGCTATTATCACACAAACGGTCTCCCCGCCAATCAGGAGGCAGGTCCTATTGGATGCCTAGAGCTTTGGCGGAAGACACACGGAAGCTGGATGAGCAGACACTGGAGCCGCCGTGGCCGCTGCCCGCACTCCAGGAGAGGACACCACAGCCCCGCCCCCCCCAAAAAAATATATATACCGTATCGGCGTATAACACGCGCCGGCGTATAACACGCACCCCAAGTTTAGGAGGGAATTTTAGGGAAAAAAAACTTTTGGGAGGGAAGTTTAAGGAAAAAAAACTTACATTTAAGTGCCCATCAATGCAGCCTCATCAGTGTCCATCTGCAGCCTTGTCATTGTCATTTGCAGCCTTGTCAGTGTAGCCTTGTCAGTGCAGCCTTCCAGTTTAAAAATGGCGCCGGGTCCTCTCAGCGTCCCCTGGGTCCTCTCGCAGTCCTTCGGGTCCTCTTGCAGTCCCGAGGCGGAGCAGAGAGTAGCCGAGTGTACTCGGCACGGCTCCGCTCACAGTCACGCCCAGTCCCTGTTTTATGTCCATCATAGGGCGGGACTGGGTGTGTCTGTGAGCCGAGCCGAGCCAAGTACACTCGGCTATATAATCCAAATATGAGAGAGGAGGAGGAGGAAGGAAGAGCCAAACTTCTCCTTTTGGGTGAAGTTCTACTTTAGTGGGTTCTGATGGTCCCCAATGTATAGGGAGACTCTTATGGGCTCAAGTTTATTTTTTAGTTTTTTTCTTTGTTTTGCTGATTTTTTTTTTTATGTTCCAAATTATATCAAGCTGAAAATTCCAAGTAGGACCTATTCATTTAATCTGATTCTTTCATTTGACCTGCAAACATTTGTGGACAATACAATGTGACTCTCCTACGGAAAAGTTTGGAGACCCCTTTTCTAGAAGGTGTATTCTCTAATTTCATTATGCTTGTAGGCTGCTCCTGTTTATCACCAATGTGAATCTTCAAACTCAGGTATACCAAGTTTTGCTAAATATTTCTGAACGTGTGACATACGACTTCCTCTGTACTGGGCACGTAAAGCAGTAAGAAGGTTCTCCAGGAAGCTGTGTAATCTGATCAAGTATTGATCGGTATGGATCGATAGAACACGGAGAAGTCTCTGCTTCCTGTGTCACCAGATGAGAGATGGATCTGACCTATATTCACCTCATCTATTATCACCAGCTGTTTTGCGGCAGGTAACCATTTTCAGTTATTCTTTCTTCATGTACCCAACTGACATTCAGTACATTTCTCCTCAGGCAGCAAATCACTGGACTTGCATTGCCCTTGAAAATCTCCTGGAGGTTATTTATAAAGCAGAGCTTTGGACAAAAAATACATATATGTAGCAGTTTGCCACTGGATTTAAAGTGGTATCAAACTATAAAACCAAACACATACATGTAATATATTGCAGTTTTTGACGGTGTCAGTGTTTTTTTTTTTTTTTTACAATTTAACCTTTTAAATATATATATTTAGTACAATTATCAATTATTTATTTTTTATCAGCCCCATTGGGGGGCTTTGGTGAGATATTAGGGGTCTAAACAGATTCCCCAGTCCCTTTTCTCTGCAGCCTCAGCTGCACTGAAGATGAATGGAGATGAGACAGAAGCTCCTCTCCATTCATAAACTATTATCAATTATTTATTTTTTATCAGCCCCATTGGGGGTTTTGGTGAGATTATTTATTTTTTATCAGCCCCATTGGGGGGCTTTGGTGAGATATTAGGGGTCTAAACAGATTCCCCAGTCCCTTTTCTCTGCAGCCTCAGCTGCACTGAAGATGAATGGAGATGAGACAGAAGCTCCTCTCCATTCATAAACTGAACACAGTTTACAATGCTCAGTGACAGTTATGAATGGACAGTCAGTGATCACTGCCTCTGTTCATTCAGATAAGGAAGGAGCGGGTAAATGACATATTTACCGGCTCCTTCCTCCACTCTCCATCCTGATAGATCCAGGGGGGGACTGGAGGAGCACAGAGGGGGACCAGAGCAGGACCCAGGGAGCCGGAGGAGGACCTTGGGAATCGGAAGAGGACACAGGGGACAGTCGGGCCAATCGGTGCGGGCAGTTACAGCCACCGATCTCCCTATATACAGTGCCTTGCAAAAGTATTCACCCCCTTGACATTTTTCGTGTTTTGTTGCCTCACAACCCGGAATTAACATGGATTGTTTGAGGATTTGCATCATTTAATTTACAGAACATGTCCACAACTTTGAAGATTTTTTTTTTTTAATTGTGAAGCTAACAACAAATAGGACAAAATAACAGTGTGCATAACTATTCACCCCCCCCTGTCCCCCAAAAGTCAATACTTTGTAGAGCCACTTTTTGCAGCTATCACAGCACCAAGTCACTTTGGATAAGTCTCTATGAGCTTGCCACAACTTATTACTGGGAGTTGTGCCCATTCCTCCTTGCAAAACTGCTCCAGCTCCTTCAAGTTGGATGGTTTGCGCTTTGCGATTGAACAGCAATCTTTAAGTCTGACCACAGATTTTCTATTGGATTGAGGTCTGGGCTTTGACTAGGCCATTCCAACACATTTACATGTTTCCCCTTAAACCAATCAAGTGTTGCTTTAGAAGTGTGTTTGGGGTCATTGTCCTGCTGGAAGGTGAACCTCTGTCCTAGCCTCGTATCACACACAGAGTGGTACAGATTTTGCTCAAGAATATCCCTGTATTTAGCACCATCCATCTTTCCCTCAACTCTGACCAGTTTCCCAGTCCCGACTGCTGAAAAACATCCCCACAGCATGATGCTGCCACCACCATGTTTCACTGTGGGGATGGTGTTCTTTAGGTGATGTGATGTGTTGGGTTTGTGCCAGACATAGCGTTTTCTTTGATGGCCAATAAGCTCATTTTTAGTTTCATCAGACCAGAGCACCTTCCTCCATACATTTTGGGAGTCTCCCACTTGCCTTTTCGCAAACTCAAAACGTGCCATTTTGTTTTTTGCTGAAAGTAATGGCTTTCTTCCGGCTACTCTGCCATAAAGCCCAACTCTATGGAGCGTACGGCTTATTGTCATCCTATGTACAGATACTCCAGTCTCTGCTGTGGAACTCTGCAGCTCCTCCAGGGTTACCTTAGGTCTCTGTGCTGCCTCTCTGATTAATGCCCTCCTTGCCCGGTCTGTGAGTTTTGGTGTGCGGCCGTCTCTTGGCAGGTTTGCTGTTGTGCCATGTTCTTTCCATCTGGTTATGATAGATTTGATGTTTTTTTACAATTTAACCTTTTAAATATTTATTTATTACAATTATTTATTTTTTTATTTATTTTTTATTTTTTTAAATGAAAATTGCTGTTCACAGACGCTCTCTATCCAATCTGACAAAACTTATTTTGCAAAGAAGAATGGGCAAAAATTTAACTCACTAGATGTGCAAAGCTGGTAGAGACTTGCAGCTGTAATTCCAGTGAAAGGTGGTCCTAAAAGTATTGACTCAGGGGGGCTGAATACAAATGCACGCCGCACTTTACACATATTTATTTGTAAAAAAATTGGAAAACCATTTATCATTTTCCTTCCACTTCACAATTATTTGCCACTTTGTGTTGGTCTATCACATAAAATCCCAAAAAAATACATTTACGTTTTTGGTTGTAACATGACAAAATGTGGAAAATTTCAACGGGTATGAATACTTTTACAAGGCACTGTATTCTTACAATACTAGTGGCATGGCATTGGTATTTCTGTATTCCATGTGTTATTTTCAGTGAGACTTGACCTCTACTGTAAGTTTCAGTTTGGCTTGAAATATATCTTTCATGTTTTTTTTATTTTTTTATTTGTTATTTGATAACCATTCCCATATGGAAACGCTTTTTGCTATCACAAGAAAATTAAATGTTTCAGAAGTCCACAATGTATTAACTAAAAATAGTGTTGCTGAATATAAAATCAGCTAAAGCTGCCCGCATGGTAGATAAGCATAATATATGCTTGCCACATATTCATTATAGGAATAATTAAATGTTATTGTTATAAATGCCTTGTGCTGACTCTGCATTTGTTGTGGTCTGTGATGTGTGCTTCATATCAGAATGTACAGACCCTGACACTGATTAATGTTATGTGATATTCACAGTACTGGCTCCCGTCTTCCTTGTGTACTTATCATTTTCCTACAAAGGAAAGAGCAAGGTCTTTGTAAGCACTTTTTATTTTCTACTGAAAGAGACTTTCAGCTTGACTTGGGTGCCCGTGGATAGGATTACTCTTAAATCTCCTGCAGACTTCATATATAACATCTCTGCTATTGCGTTCCCAGCTCCACCTACCTGCAACAGCCATTAGGAGGCGCTATCACTGTCCATGCTTTGATATTGCCTGGCAGAGAATACTGCAGGAGGAGTGAGGCTTAATAGCTGAAATATTTTACCTTTGGAGTCAATGAGAGATAATAGACAGTAGATGCTTGAGTCCTCAGCCATAAATTTGGTGGGCTGAACCTTTAAAGATTAAAGCTACTTATACAAGGGTTGATAACTGGCCAATATGAAGCACAGAATTTTCTCTGTAGGGTGCAGAGTGGTTTGTTGGCAAACAGGGATCACACAGAAGCCAAAGTAGATGACAACAGTGCATTTACAGGAAGTCCCAACAAGGTGCAAACAGGCCAGGTGGGTAGGCACAGCCATCCGGTGCCACTTACAGAATCCGCCGAGAATAGCTTTATTTCGGTGGATGCTGACAGCTTCTGCAGTGAAGAATGGGAATGCGGCCTGGGCAATCCACACCCAACTGGGAGGTTACTCCATGCAGAGGATAGGCATAGTCCCCTACTCCTCCAGAACCTCTCCCTAGCTCTAAACACTTTCCCTAACAGACGGGGAACCTGTCCCTTCACTCAACACTTGCAAAAATGTGTGCTGAACCCAAGAGCCACTGTTTTAAATAGACACTGTCCTGGCCCAAGATGGCTGCAGGGTCAGTCAGGGCACCAGCCCCACCACAAGAGAAATAAAGTTCCTTACCCATTCTTTCCCCTTCTGCATTGCTGCTAGCTAGCCTAGCTCCACCTACAGAAGGGAGTACAGACTGCACCTGCCTACAGGCTCTGTAGAGCAGTTCATCCTCAAAGTTCACAGCAGAAGCACTGAAGTCATTCTCTCAACAGCTCAGCTCCACTTTCTCTTCCTTCCCGGAGCTTCTGCTTTGCATTTATTTACTAAAATTCCAGAAGCCTGCTAAGCCAGTGCTGGTGGAAGGAGGGGGAACAGGAGGAACTAAGCTGCTGAGTCACTTCCAGGAGGGAAAGCAGAGAGAGCTGAGCTGCAGTCACTGTAGGAGGGGTAGATGAGCTGCTGAGCCACTGCTGGGAGTCAAGAGCAAAAGGAGCTGAATTGCTGAGCCGCAGCTGGTAGGAGGAGCAAGAGGAGCTGAGATGTTGAGCCACTGTTGGGGAAGGTAGGAGCAAAAAGAACTGAGCTGCTGAGCCAATGCTGGGAGAGGGGAGCAGGGGGAACTAAGCTGCTGAGTCACTGCTAAGTCATTGTAGGAAGGGGGAGCAGAGCTGCTGAGCCACTGCTGGGAGGAAAGATCAAGAGAAGCTGACCTGCTGAGCCACTGCTGGGAAGAGAAGCAGGAAGAGCTGAGATGCTGAACCACTTCTGAGAGGGAGGAACAAGAGGAGCTGAGCTGCTGAGCCACTGCTGGAAGGAGGAGCAGGAAAGCTGAGATGCTGAGCCACTGCTGGGAGGTTGGAGCAAGAGTAGCTAAACTGCTAAACCACTGCTGGGGAGGCGAGGGTGTGGATTAGGGGGAGCTGGGCTACTCAGTCACTGCTGGGAGGGAGGAACAGGAGGAGCTGATATGCTGAGTCACCAATGGAATGGGGGAGCAGGGAGGGCTGATTCTACATTAAATTGCTTCACAGTGGTGGCAGCTATGGAGATCAGTGAGGGCTTGTTTTATAGCTTATTTACCATTTGTTAAAAATATGGAAATACTTGATTGTCAATGGGTTGGCCACAGGTTCACTCTAAACTGAAGACATACATTCAAATTAGAATCTACAATCTACTATACTTAACATGAGCAAAACACAAATTTGAACATATATAGTATTATATAAAGTCCACTTCACTTAGCTGGAGTTGTATAAAATAGTAGATGGTTGAGCTGTAATATTTTTATTAAATCTCTATTCAGTCAAATTTTATATATGTGCGACATTCATTCATTGCCAAATACTGACTTTTTTGGGGATAATTATGGGGACCTCGGTAACCAGTGTCTATTAACATGAGTTTGAAGTTTCCAGCTCTGCCCACCCATCATATCCAATACTAGGGCCACTCACCCCAGTGGACTTATAAATTTGCATTACATAGAATGCAGCCGGAATACCGATCGTTATCAGCTTCGGTGGGATTCTGTAGTGTTGTGGGCAGAGTTGGGAAGTACAGCAGGGAGATCTTGCCGCTAAAGTCCTCAAGTGATATCAGAAATCAGCCTGTGATATAGCCCTCCCCCACAGTCGAGATATCAGTTTTGGGTAGATTGACCCTTTAAGTCTGGGCATGAATCCCGGCATCAAGTATACAAGACTGAAAGTGAAAACTGACAATTAGACTTCTAATTAGCTTACAGCGGAGCTGAACCCAGTCCAGAGTAGCACATAATGATGTGTGAATAACATCCCTTTTCTGTCTCCATGCATGAGAGGCAATAACAAATGTTGGCTTTATTGTGAATTTAACAACCACTTAACCGACATTTATCTCAACCTGTATAATTATTGTTTAACTAGAGTGTAAATAACATGTATTTAACATGCAGAAACAATTCTCCCAGCACCACGCGGCCAAAGAGGGCCAAGCACTTCCCAGCTCATTCAGCATTCCTACAATTGTGTTATTCTTTTATTCTTTTTTATTGTCTCCATGTGATTCATATAATTAATGCCTAAAGTGCTGGGCTGTAATCTTTAGGGAAGGAGAGGATATAATTTGTCTGTAAACAGGTGATACACATGTAGAGTCCTCCTATATAGGCTGGTAGGAAAATTTTGTTTATGGCTCCATTGTAGTGAGTGAGTAGTTGTAGATTGGTTTGGTCTGATCAGGGTTCCTGAGCTGAGAATTTGATTGCTTCACCCTGCCCATGGAAGAAGCTTCCTAAGTAGAGAGGAGGCCTCAACGGATTGTTCTTTTCTTGTCAGGGAGGGTTCCCGTACTCCTGGGGCTGCTGCCCCTAGGAGCAGAATCACTAAGATAAGAGACTACAGTTTGGGTCTCAGCAGTAGCTGGGCTGAGGGCCTCATGAGAATTGCTGGAGGGGCATACCTGCTGAAGGACACTGTTTCAGAGTCCTGGTCTGCAGAAGGATTTTGTTATTTCCTTCATGAAAGATCTACCCGTGGAAGCTGGGTGGCAGACATCTCCAAGGACACTGTAAGTAAAGATCTTACTAGGGACTCATAACTGAGCAAAGCAGAAGAGATCAGTGGCCAGAGATTGCCCTTTGGTCTGTAGCTGTGGGGCTTTAAACATTTCAACTAACCACTGCTACTTATAGAAAACAGCTATTGGAGACAAAGAGAGAAGTTTGTCCTCTGGTGTTGTTGCTGAAAGTTTTGGAGTATCCCGTGACCCTAAAGCCCTCTCCTGTTCTTCAGCAAAAAAAAAAAACTTAAAACAACATCCCCTAGACTGAGATGTAAGTGTCAGTGTGCTGGTGTGATTGTTAGCCTCTGTACTACTTAGGGAGAACCTGAATTTGTTTTCAGCGGTTCCTTCTAGGGTGAATGCTACACATATACAGTATATATGCGATATATATATACATACATTATATTGCCAAAAGTATTGGGACACCTGCCTTTACACGCACATGAACTTTAATGGCATCCCAGTCTAATGCCCCGTACACACGGTCGGACTTTGTTCGGACATTCCGACAACAAAATCCTAGGATTTTTTCCGACGGATGTTGGCTCAAACTTGTCTTGCATACACACGGTCACACAAAGTTGTCGGAAAATCTGATCGTTCTGAACGCGGTGACGTAAAACACGTACGTCGGGACTATAAACGGGGCAGTGGCCAATAGCTTTCATCTCTTTATTTATTCTGAGCATGCGTGGCACTTTGTCCGTCGGATTTGTGTACACACGATCGGAATTTCCGACAACGGATTTTGTTGTCGGAAAGTTTTATATCCTGCTCTCAAACTTTGTGTGTCGGAAAATCCGATGGAAAATGTGTGATAGAGCCTACACACGGTCGGAATTTCCGACAACAAGGTCCTATCACACATTTTCCGTCGGAAAATCCGACCGTGTGTACATTAGTCCGTAGGGTTCAATATTGAGTTGGCCCACCCTTTGCAGTTATAACAGCTTCAACTCTTCTGGGAAGGCTGTCAAACAAGGTTTAGGAGTGTGTCTATGGGAATGTTTGACCATTCTTTCAGAAGCACATTTGTGAGGTCAGGCACTGATGTTGGATGAGAAGGCCAGGCTCGTAGTCTCCGCTCTAATTCATCCCAAAGGTGTTCTATCGGGTTGAGATCAGGACTCTGTGCAGGCCAGTCAAGTTCCTCCAGCCCAAGTGTATTTTATGTGTGGGGCCAACACAATTCCTTTTCTTCCAATGTAGCCCACAAAGGTCAAAAGGTTGGACACCCCTGCTCTAAACAAAGAAGAAGAAAAAATGTTTTAATTTTTTTTTTTTATTAAAGTAACATAGTCATGGAGCTGAAATGATTGGGCCCTCTGGTTCTTTCCTCGGTTTGCCTATATAAATGTTCAGTATTAGAAATGTTTTTTTTGGGCTGACAAGCCCGCTGATCACAGGAATATGTGTCTGTCACTCAGCTGTCTTCCCTGTCACTAGTCTGCCACTAACTTGTATGTAATAGCACCGGGGAGAGGGAGCCAAGCCATTCAGCCACTTTCTTTACAGCCATCGTTCTGTACCAGATAATTATACCGCTGTACTTTGTATTTCCACCTCTCATTATATCCACCCAAAGGAAACAAAAAGAGCACCAGACATGAAAGACCACCGTCTCTTTATTTTTTTTCTTTGTGTTGTTTTATCCAGCTGGGAAAAATGGTGGCCATTCATTATCAGAAAAATGGAAATGCATGCAATTCAATTAGTTTATCATAGCCTTTGTTGTTAGGCTATTAGAATTTACAAAATTATGTACCAGCTATTGTATACATAAATGGAAAAACACCCTTTGCTTCTTCCCTGCTTGTGCAGTAGAATCAAAACCAGATAGCTAGTAATTGTTTACTTTTAAATGATTAAAGAGCAGTTCCAGCAAAGCATAATCAATAAGGGAATTGATAGTGCTATTGGGTAACCTTATAATCATACTAATTCCATAAGGCTGGGTTCACTTTTTTCCGGTGCAGTGTGTTGCTTTAATGCTTGTGTGTTTGCACTCATTTCTTTTTTCAGGCATTAATACGTGTTGGTTAAGGGCAGCTGGCAACACACCAAAAGGTCCCAAAAAATAGACATGCATCATTTTTGACAATGCAGTTCACCGCAGTGCATAGTAGCATGTTATTATGCATTGTGGGACACTGCAACACGTGCGTTGAAGCTGTCTTATTGGGGTGGCATTCAAAGGGAATGACAACGCAATGCACTAACATATGTAATGTGATTTGCACTAACACCCAGGGCCGATCCTAGGCAGGTGCGCGAGGTTCACCGCACCCAAGCGCCGCAGAGGTGGGAGCGCCGAAGCGCCAGAGTGCTCCCCTCCCTCCTCCCCTCCTTGTCTGTGTCCAGAGGCGGCTCTCTAATTAGGCAGTTGCCTTAGGCCCCATGGCCACCTAATTTGCCTAGCGCATGTAGCGGGTGCTGCTGATCCCCATCCTGCTCGAGCTCTCCGCCAGCAACTGACAGGAACAAATCAGAGGAGGAGAGACTGTGCCGCCACTGCTGTTATCAATGGGAAGAGAGCTCTCTGTGTTTCCTGACCACCCCCCTCCCTCCTTCTGTCAGAGGAGGAGAGCGAAGCAGCCGGAGATCAGAGTGGCCATGTCTCTGTGTGGAAAGAGAGCATCCGCGGGCTCTTCTTTCCCCCCTCCTTCTCCTCCTCGCACTGCTGTACTAGTGAGTGGCATTTGGCAGCACACCCACCCACTATGTTCCCGCCTTCATATTGGCCAGGGAAGAAATACAATAGAAAAGGAGCAGAGAAGAGGATTGTGGGACATGTAGTCCCGAGGAGTGGTGGCCCCATTGTAACCCGAAAGAGAGCCAGTAGCCAGGGAGAGCTTTCAGGGAAGTGCACCCAGGACTCCAGGGAGAGGACAGTGCTGAGGGGACGCCATCAGAGGGAGAACCCCACTGCCCTGTGCCAGAGGGAAAGCCACACAGCCTAGCGCCATCCCTGGTGAAGAAAGGATTGGAGTGATTGCCAGAATCTAAATCTGAGCGCTACCCAGCTGAGTCGTCACGGACAATTCAGAGTGAGTTGACTCCTGATCAGAGGAACCGTTGTTGCTGTATTGCTGGGTCAGGTGGGAGGGCCGGTTGGCCATTATCTACTGTCATCCATTGAAACATCCATAGGAACTGCAGTCTCTGACCATCTCCTGTAATATGTCTGTAGTCTCTGACTATCTCCTGTAGTACGTCTGCAGTCTCTGACCATCGCCTGTACTATGTCTGTAGTCTCTGACTCTCTCCTGTATCATATCTGCAGTCTCTGACCATGTTCTGTAGTATGTACGCAGTCTCTGACCATCTCCTGTACTATGCCCGCAGTCTCTGACCATCTCCTACAGTATGCCCGCAGTCTCTGACCAATTCCTGTACTATGTCTGCAGTCTCTGACCATCTCCTGTACTATGCAAACAAAGCCTGGGGAATGCCCAGGAAAAAAACAAAGCCTACTTACCACCAACTCGCAGACAACCAAATTGACCTGTCTAACAGTACGCGTTAAAAACAGGGGTTTAGTCCGCACGCATTTGCAAATGCATGCGTAAGCCACAGAGCCTCGTCACGGCACCCTGATATCTGTGGTCCTAACACTAAAATATAAGTGTCCCCACAGTGGAGGCACATGCATTCTGATGGATAAATGCTGGCAGGTGGACTGAAGGGCAGCCCATCCCTTCTTAAAGGTACAGAGGCACACCAGACACCCAGCAAATAGCACCATGGCTCCAAAGGTGCTGGTGCGTTTCTGGACCAATAAACACACCAAGGTGATCTCAAAAAAACTTGCCACCGCCTTCATTTATAGCTGACTATCGCAGTAAGCGGCTTTGGAGGGCTATAAACAGATACAAACAAAGCCTGGGGAATGCCCAGGAAAAAAACAAAGCCTACTTACCACCATCTCCTGTACTATGTCTGTGTCAGGACTGGGCTCAACCCTTCCTTCTCTGAGCTGGCCACTCAGCTGTCGGCTAATTGCCAGCTCCCATCTCTCTCCACAGTTAGTCAGCTGTTGATGATATCCTGCTCATCAGTCCTGCCTACTTAAGCCATCCAGTCCAGAGGATCTCTGCCTTTGCCTTGGTCAACATCACAGAGACGATCTCCTGCGTTCCTATTTAAAGACTTGCTTTGCTGACATCCCTTCTGGCTCCAGATCCTGCTTGCCGTTTCACTACTTTGATCCCTGACTTCTGGCTTGGTTGACTATAGGTTCCGTTTACTTAACTTTGGCCATGTTTTAACTACGTTTGTTCTTTTTACTTTTATTATTAAACAATTGTGATTTAACTGTACTTCTGTCTTGGTCTGATTTAATGGTTTCTGACAGTCTGCAGTCTCTGACATGCTCCAGTACTATGTCTGCAGTCTCTGACCTTTTCCTGTACTATGTCTGCAGTCTCTGACCATCTCCTTTACTATGTCTGCAGTCTCTGACCATCGCCTGCATCCTGCACCCAGGCGTCTGTGACCCTAGGATCGGCCCCGCTAACGCCTGTTACCCCCACACACTACAGTGGAAAAGTATGAGCCCAATCTTCATCAGGCTTTTCATGGTGCTTTTGGGCAGAAATACAGTCATATGAGTCGGTGCTGTGTTGGAATAGTGCTGGAGTCTGGGAACATTCCTCTTTAGGGATTTCACAAGCAGGGCAGCCACATAACACAAAGTTCTACTTTGCTTCATTTCTGTTTCCTTGTTAGTTCAATTTCTTTCTAAACGTGGGAAAGAACTGCAAATTTATGTAGTGATTTGCCTGTTTGTACAAGTGAACGTTAGCATTGTGTTATCTTTCCCGTTTAACCCATACACTATATGGCCAAGTAGACACCCCTCCAATTTTGTTAGTTCAGGTGTTTCAGTTAAGGGCACTCTTAATGCTACACTATTCAAAGGTGTTGTACAGATCCAACATTGTGGCAGCAGGCTCGAGAAGACCCATTTGTATTCCAGAATGGCTGTTTACCTTTACAAAAAACTAGCTCCATGAAAACATGGTTTGATGAGTTTGATATTGAAGAACTTGAGTGGCCTGCAAAGGAACGCTGCCCTACTAAACAGCTTTCAGATGAATTGTATGACCAATTGTGAGCAAGATCTTCTCATCCAACATCAATACCTGACCTCACAAATGCTCTTTTGGCAGAATGGGCACAAGTTCCCACATACTTTAAAATCTTAAGGAAAGCTTTCCCAGGAGAATGGAGGTTGTTCTACCACAAAGGGTGGGAACTCCATATTAATGGCCATTGTTTTTGAAATGGGATGTGGTATGGGAGGTGTGGTATTCAGTTGTCCACAATTTTTGAAAATATAAAGTAGATGTTGTAGTTTGATTCTGTTGGCCTCCTTTATTTTACACCATAGTTAGATTTATAACACTATCTGGTTATTTTTTTAATCCATTTGCAATATTTTTATGTTTAAAACAGTTAGTCTCCTATATGACCCTAAAAAAGTACCAAATCCAATGTTTATGTAATGCACAAGTCAAGTGAACCAAAACATTTCTCTTGCCTTCCCTAACTACTCTGCTTTATTTGTGTCTCTTATGTTCCCTCTCCCAGACACTGCAGCTCACAGTAGAAAGATCTCAGTAGCAGAGTTAGTGTTGTCAATCCAAAAAGCAATGGGCAGGACTAAGTGAGATCAACTGCTGACTATCATGCTACAGGCGTATGAATCAGCAGTGTCAATGCTGATAGCCATGCCCCCTCCAGTATTTTCTCATACCACTGTAGTGCAAGCAGGCACAGCCTACATGAGAGTGGCAACTCTACTCTGAATTCAGGAGCAGTGTAGCATCACAGGAATTCGCAGTGTAGATGCACGTATAATTTCAGTGCTGCAGCACTTTTTGTTTTTTATTTCAAGGTCATAGTCCTACTTTCCTGTTCAAAGATTTTTATTGAATGCAATCATTGAATACATCAACCAATCATCTCGTATGGAGAGTAATGAACAAAACTTACAATGCATCACACATGAAAATTATAAAGATGTGATGGAAAAATGTTAAACAAAAATTGTTACAATTCAACAATGCAGAATATAGTAAGTTCAGAGAGTTGCGATCGTGAGTTAGATCCACAAAGGATGCTGACAGTAGAGGGGAAAAGACTCAGTAGTGTAACGGAATTTAAACAACTACCTACCCCTGTGAGCAAGGGGGAAAAGATCTGTGAGATATGTCCATCCAGCAAACATTAACACTGTAGTAGAGATTATGGGTGAGACAAGTGAGTATAGGTAATGGGGAAAAGAACAGAAGTAGAGAAAGGAAAGAAAAGAAGAGAAAGAGTAAGAGAAACGGTCGGCGAGGTCGCGCAGGTCCCCAGAGGGTTACTCTATAAGTCTGAAATATCTGTGGGGGAGTTATGGTTCCAGCAAATGACTATCAATGTCTGACGGAAGAAAGTGCTCCACCCATGGTGTCCAGGTTCTGCTGTGTTGGGGGATAAGGTGTAGAATAGTGACTTCAATTATTCTATGAATCATAGCTTGAGTGACTCTATTTTTCACTTACGCTATGATTAATTTTGTGGTTTTCCAGGCTCTGGCTATCATCTGTTTAGCGGCAGTTGTAAGTTGGAGAAGAAGACAAAGTTGGGCTCTTGTGTAGTCTCCCTGCACATGATTTAACAGTGCCAGGGAAGGGTTAGGGTCTAGGGTATCCTGAAGTAGCGTGGAGGCCATGTGGAATATTGTTGTCCAGAATTGTTGCACAATAGGGCATGACCACTAAATGTGGACATATGTACCTCTCTCTCCACAGCTTTGGAAACATACAGGTGGATAATTCGGTAAGAATTTTGAAATTCTTGCTGGGACAAGGTACCAACGCATAAGGACCTTATAATTCGCCTCCGGCGCTACAACATTATGTGTTGAGGATTTTGTGTTGGTCCAAATGCTCGCCCAATCTTCAGCATCCAACTCGAATTGTAGGTCCTTGGACCGCTGTGCAGCATAAGAAGGGAGATTAACAGATGGGGAGGTAAGCTGATTATAGAGACGTGATATGATGCCTGGCTCATGTGGGTCTGAGTTAAAAATACTTCATAGATTGATAAATCATCCAACGAGGTACACCGGCCTATTACTGTTCAGGCGAAGTGAGCAATGTGGAGGTAACGGAAGCATTCATTAGAAGGAAGTTTGGCTTGAGACTGAAGAACAGGAAATGTTTTAAGAGCGGCATCAGTGACCAAATCGCAAATTCGACTCAACCCTGCTTGGGACCAGAGCTGGAAAGAACTTGGTTCGGTAAAGGCTGGTTAAAAAAGTGGGTGGCCTAGGAAGGATAGTAGTGGGGAGTGGGGAGAGGTTAATTTGAAAGGGCCTCGTAAACTCTCCCACATCCTGAGAGAGTGGCGTGTGATAGGGTTGGATACAAAGCCACGGGTTGAAGAGGGCAGCCATAATAAGTTAGACCCCACTAGGGGGGGGAGAGTTCTATTGCTCCCAGACTGACCAATAGTGGTATTTCAATTTTTGCATGTAGTAAGGTTATTTGGGCCAGCTGGGCCACATGATAATAGTTAGGGATTCCTAGGCCTCCACTAAGTTTGCTACGGAGGAGAACGGATCTAGGCACCCTTGGTTTAATGGAGCCCCATATGTACTGAAATACACGGGTCTGAATGATTCGATGGAAGTAGGAGGGAATAGCGATCGGGAGGACTCTATAGAGGTACAGGAGTTTTGGGAGGTCATAGTCCTACTTTAAGCAAATTTTTAAACAGGTTAAGGGTCAGCATTGACTAGCTTTAATGAACAAATGCAGGCTGCTTTTGACATCAGTTTGAGATGCTCCAGAGAATTTCACTGCAGGTGCATTTGACCTGCTTCAGCTACTTTTTTGTATGAGCAGAGAAGTGAAGTGAACAGGAAACTGATCAACACTTATAAATCAAAAAGTCGCGCTAAAAACTAGAGGTGACAGACAAATGTCTAAAAAACTTCATAAGGATATGAAGGTGAATAGTGATCACTGAATAGATGAGTTTCATAGGAGTGCTAAGCAATGTAAATACACACTACAAAAATAAATGCTGTTAATTAAATAAAACACAGAAACATTGACTATGTCCGTGTGAAAAGATCAATATTGCATGACCCAATCAGTGACAGGTGAATATCTCAAATAACTGTAGGAATAATATGTGACAAATCTGTGACTAAAAAACTGAACCGTGATGAATGAGGAAAAAATATAAATGAATAAAGAAAAATACAATAAACCCAAAAAAGTCCGTGGCTCAACAAAAACAGTAATAATAAAAGTCCATCCGTGCTAAATTGATATGCAAAGAAAATAACTTGTCTCCCAGTGCTCTGTGAGATAATGTAACAAAATCTTGCTGTGGTGAAAATTAGAGTGCGTAGACAGACCTCCACCTCTTGGAAAAATGCTGCCTCTTACCAGATAAAAATGGTCTCTAAATTACAGGAGACCCAGGAAGCGGATGGCTGCAACCCCAGCCAGGGATCTTTAAAGCAGGCACTCAGCGTCCAGATCCAGGGACTCTCTCCCACCAGCTTATATTTATACTTATACTTGCTTATATTCTTATGGCGACGAAGCAAACTATAGCGCCATCATGGAAGACACAGCTCCTTAGCTTTGAAGAGGTTAAGAACAGGGTGCATTGTGTGTTCGCCAATGAAAGATTGATGGCAATCCTTGAGGACAGGTATGACAAATTCCAATGGATTTGGCAGCCCTGGATAGACCACTTTCCACTTTGGGGAAGTGGTCTATCCAGGGCTGCCAAATCCATTGGAATTTGTCATACCTGTCCTCAAGGATTGCCATCAATCTTTCATTGGCGAGCACACTATGCACCCTGTTCTTAAACTCTTCAAAGCTAAGGAGCTGTGTCTTCCATGATGGCGCTATAGTTTGCTTCGTCGCCATAAGAATATAAGCAAGTATAAGTATAAATATAAGCTGGTGGGAGAGAGTCCCTGGATCTGGACGCTGAGTGCCTGCTTTAAAGATCCCTGGCTGGGGTTGCAGCCATCCGCTTCCTGGGTCTCCTGTAATTTAGAGACCATTTTTATCTGGTAAGAGGCAGCATTTTTCCAAGAGGTGGAGGTCTGTCTACGCACTCTAATTTTCACCACAGCAAGATTTTGTTACATTATCTCACAGAGCACTGGGAGACAAGTTATTTTCTTTGCATATCAATTTAGCACGGATGGACTTTTATTATTACTGTTTTTGTTGAGCCACGGACTTTTTTGGGTTTATTGTATTTTTCTTTATTCATTTATATTTTTTCCTCATTCATCACGGTTCAGTTTTTTAGTCACAGATTTGTCACATATTATTCCTACAGTTATTTGAGATATTCACCTGTCACTGATTGGGTCATGCAATATTGATCTTTTCACACGGACATAGTCAATGTTTCTGTGTTTTATTTAATTAACAGCATTTATTTTTGTAGTGTGTATTTACATTGCTTAGCACTCCTATGAAACTCATCTATTCAGTGATCACTATTCACCTTCATATCCTTATGAAGTTTTTAGACATTTGTCTGTCACCTCTAGTTTTTAGCGCGACTTTTTGATTTATATATGATTTATGGTTTACTACTTTTTAGTCGCTGCTTATATTTATTAGTGTAAGCGCAATTTTTGTTTTTACCTAACTGATCAACACTGCCTCCAAAGCCTTGTACACACGATCGGATTTTCCGATGGGAATTGTGTGATGACAGGCTGTTGGTGGAAAATCCAACCATTTGTACGCTCCATTGGACAATTGTTGTCGGATTTTGCGCGGACAAATGTTGGATGGCAGGTTGTAAAATTTTCTGCAGACAAATGTCTGTTGTCAGATTTTCCGATCGTGTGTACACAAGTCCGTGGGACAAAAGTCCAAAGTACAAACACGCATGCTCGGAAGCAAGGACGAGCCAGAAGCGGTAATGGAGAATTAACATTTGTGACGTGACAAATTATGAAATCTTGAAATGCAGCGCACATTCTCTTCTTCTTTAATGGGATAATAATGAAGCTGTATTGCTGGTGATACTGATGGAGTTATTGCAAAGAAATTTTCAAAGGCTTTTTTTTCTAGTAATATCAAGAATAAGTATTATGCTTTTCTTGTTTATTTTTTTTTGGGACAAGTTATCACAACACCATTATCCCGTAGTTTTCAAGATCAAAGATACAACTATGTTATTTTCCCTTGTCAATTTTACATTGTATTTTTTTAAATGTAACTGCCTACTCCCAAACTGTCATTTGAAGTAAAACACATAGCCAAGTATTATTCTACACAATGTTTTAATTGTGCTTTAAAAAAAGAAAACAAATAAAATTAGACATGCTATCTGCCAATAGAACTTAACCAAAAAGTGCATTCTATGCATCCAAAAATATAGAAAATATAACAAGTCAAATCATTATTCAACCAAAAAATAAAATAAAAGCCTCATGTATGTGTCCTGCTTCTTAATATAGGGGGTCAGCAATGCCAAGAGTTGGTGAAAGCAGGGGTCCGTCATCCGAAAATAATTCCAAAAATCATCTGGATTATTCTCCTGGAGCTCCCGCAGCAAAGGCATATGACATAATTGGTCACGATTAATAAAGCAACCAATTTTTGGTCCAAGAAATCCTCCTCCTCCTGTTTCTGGACTGGACTTGGGTCTAAGCAATAACTCCAAGGCCAATAATAAATAACACGATATCTTCTTTGGTTCCGCAACATGTCTGGTTGACGAACGGCCGTTCAGAAATGAACTGAAAAGCACAAAATGAAAAGTGTGAACTGAAAAGCGCTAAATGAAAAGCGCAAAATGAAAAGCGTGAATCAACACTCACCAAATTTCTGCTAACATGAAATTAGCAGAAGGAGCCCAAAGGGTGGTACCAAAGAGCTGAAAAAACACGTAGTACGTCACTACGTTCGTGTTTGTTGGCCGACAATTCCTTGCCGTTTGTATGCAAGACAAAATCCAGGCACATACTTTCGGACAAAAGTCTGAGGTATTTGTCTGCAGAAAATCCGATTGTGTGTTCTTAAATCCTCTATTCTTATTCATTATTTATTTTAATTTTTTTTTTGATACAAGATAAAAACTCCCTATACCCTAAATGAAAAATTATGTTTGACTCGAGTCTGTCTTTTATTCATTTCAAATTTTTAGATTGTGGTGTCATATGTGGTTATATTGCTTCACATTGATGCAAAGTAGTGTCAGCTGCTAGGTTTGGTTTAACAATGCAATTTTTATGCATATAGCAATGAGATCTGCCAAGATCAGGGGAATTGCAGAGCTCTTTGAGTGGTAGAACCGCTTAAAAAAAAGCTTCATGAAAGCCTGCAAAAGTCTGCTGACAGTTTGTGTAAAGGTGAATTCCAGGCATGGTATATCATACATAGTTACATTGGTCCAGCTTGGACTATGTTATGTAACTATGTCTATGTCACAGTCTACCTTACAACAAACCTTTTCTGAAGTCCAGAAAATTGTTGGGCAGGTGGTACAGACCCAAGTGAGAGTGCAGAAGTCTCTGACAGATGTGCAATGCGTGGTGATCACCTTGGCCTCAGGAGGACAGGCATGTACAGTGGCAAAAATACCTGTTTGACCACCTGCAGATTTTGTACGTTTGCCCACTTACAAAGAAATGAAGGGTCTATAATTGTTATCATAGGTGTATTTTAAATGATAGAGACAGAATATCAACCAAAAATCCAGAAAAAAACCACATGATACAAATAATATAAATTGAGTTGCAGTTCAGTGAGTAAAATAAGTATTTGGTCCCCAAGCAAAACATGACTTAGTTCTTGGTGGAGAAACCCTTGTTCGCAAGCACAGAGGTAAGATGTTTCTTGTAGTTGGTTACCAGGTTTTGGTCCACTCTTCTTTACAGGTCTTCTCTAAATCCTTAAGGTTACTTGGCTGTTGCTTGGCAACTCGAAGTTTCAGCTCTCTCCATAAATGGGATATAGGATTAAGGTCTGGAGTCTGGCAAGGCCACTCCAGGACCTTATTGTGCTTCTTCCTGAGCCACTCCTTTGTTGGCTTTGTGGTATGTTTTGGGTCATTATCATGCTGGAAGACCCATCCATTACCCATCTTCAATGTTCTGGCTGAGGGAAGAAGGTTCTCATCCAAGATTTTACAATACATGGCCCGTCCATTGGCCCCTCAGTGCGGCAAACTCGGCCTGTACCCTCTAGCAGAGAAACAGCCCCAAAACATAATGTTACCACATCCAATCCGTGTTGACTGTAGGGATGGTATTCTTAGGGTCATAGTCAGCATTTTTCTTCCTCCAAACCCGGCGAGTTGAGTTAATGCCAAAGAGCTTAATTTTGGTGTCATCTGACCACAGCACTTTCTCCCAATCCTTCTCTGAATCATTTAGATGTTCATTGACAAACTTCAATCGGGCCTGTACATGTGCCTTCCTGAGGTGGGAGACCTTGCGCGCGGGCGCTGCAGGATTTCAATCTATGGCAGGGTATTGTGTTATCAATGTTTGCTTGGTGACTGTGTCCTTAACCCATGAGGCAAAATCTTGCATGGAGCTCCAGACCGAGGGCGATTAATAGTTATTTTGTATTTCTTCCATTCGTGAATAATCACTCCAGCAGTTGTCTCCTTCTCACAAAGCTTCTTGCTGATGGTCTTATAGCCCATTCCAGTGTTGTGCAGGTCTGACAGCTCTTTGGTCTTGCCCATGATCGTGAGGTTTGAATGGAAGAGATTCTGTGGACAGGTTTCTTTTATACACATAACGAGTTGTCGTTAGGAGCACCTTCTTAAATTGACAGGACTAATCTGTATACCACATGAGCACATGTTGTAGCCAGTCTGTGGGAGCCAGAATTATTGTTGGTTGGTAGGGGATCAAAAACTTCTTTTACACAAGGGTGCTGCTACCACACCTCCTGCTCTACTTTGGTGGCGTCTTGACTGCTGGTCTATCTGTTCACTTTGGAGCCCTGGAAACCACCAGCGCGGCCGGGAACATAGGACAGACATCTTGCAGCGAGGTTTACTGCTACAAATGCCTATTTCTTCTGTTATCTTGTGAGTTGTTAACTTATCCTTAAACATGGCTTATTATAAATACTACACCTATGGCACTGCTGTTTTTCCTCCATTCTTCTTCAGTGGATTACTCAACATCTCCCCACACCCCTTTACCAAACTGGTGAAATCTTCATCATCAGTCCTACTTGGTACAAGTAAGGCTCCAAAGATGTCGAAAGCTTGTCTTTACTTTACCTATGGATAACACACATTTTATCATATTCCTTTATATAAAATCATCAACTCACAAAGACCACAAACCTGTAAAATGTGTGATTTTGCTTTTGTACAATCATAATTTGGAATTGACGTCCAGTTACTGACAATTCATCTGACAAACCAAGTCCATTTCTTTACTTTCATTTCAAGTTTGAAAAAGATTTTTTTATTATTCAGAGATCCAGTCCCATCCTCCCAATATTTGGTATCCATACCCCAGTTAGGAACCCCTGTTTTAATTCTTCTCTACTGACAACTAGTAGTATAAACACAAGGTGTTGGATACAGAATTTCACTTGGTCAATCAAATTATCATTGGGCAGTTCTCCACAAAACTGACACCCCTTAAAAACGGGGAGAAAACCTAGAGTTGAGAAACCATGTACTGTATATACAGTCCAACGAGAGTGCCCAACAAACATCTAATGTCGCGTACACATGAGCGGACTTCTCGTCCGCCTGAACTCCGAAGGATTTTTCGACTGAGTTCCGATGGAGTTGCGACGGAGTTCCAACTAAACGGACTTGCCTACATGCGATCACACCAAAGTCCGATCGTTTCAAACGTGATGACATATGACCGGACTAGAATAAGGAAGTTCATAGCCAATAGCCAATAGCTGCCCTAGCGTCCTTTTATGTCCGTCGGACTAGCATACAGACGAACTGATTTTTCGATCGGACTCAAGTCCTTCGGAAAGATTTGAAACATGTTCTATTTCTAGGTCAGTGTGAATTTTTGACAGAAAAGGACCGATGAAGGTCCGATGAAGCCCACACAAGATCGGAATGTCCAAAGGAATCGTTCTGTCGGACCTTTTCTGCCAGACAGTCCACTCGTGTGTACGTGGCATAAGAGTTCAAAGTTTTTAGTCATAGCAGAAAAAAGCCAGCATGTTTCAGGGACCCCCTTCATCAGGGCTCAGAACATTTTACTGTGTTTAAATTGACTCAGATTAGCAGAAAGCATGTACTTGTAGATTTGTACTGTAGTTTTCTGTTTGGAGAAGTTTGAAAAGTCAGGTTATGCCCGTGTTAACAAGTGCAGCACGGGGGGCTGGCTGCTGTTGACTTTCAGGGCTAACAGATACCTGATCAATCCTCTAAGTGTCGGTTCACACAGGGGCGACTTGTCAGGCGACCTAGCCGCCTGACAAGTCGCCTCCCGTTCTGTACTACGGAACCGTTCTAATAGGAGCGACGCAAGTAGTATATATCCTGTAGTATTTGCTAGTATTTGTAGTATTTTGCTACTGATTTGCCCCCTAAAATTAGTATGTTTGATAACCTTAAAGGGTTCTTTCCATGCAAAAGATGTAAGGTGTGTAGGACTTCCCAAACCATCAAAACCTCCACTTTTACTTCCAATGTTACAGCTAAAGTATACAATATTAAAGATTTTATCACTTGTGGAACTGTGGGAGTGGTCTACCTACTTATTTGTCCATGCGAGTTGCATTTGTGGGCTGAAAGAGCACTGATATTCTCCCAAGCACAGAAGAATTACGGCTGATATATTTTTTCACTACACGTTGGGACTATCGTTTATTTATTTATTTATTTGTTCACTTACGCTTTATGAACTTTTAAGAATGCTGATCTTGTGATGTGTATCTATTTATTTCACATCACATTTAGTTACATGTTTGTGGGAAATATTTATATTCACTTATCATTTAGGAAAGATCTGTATCAGTATTCATTTTGACAACTTAGTTGCATATTTATATGTTACCTATAACAAGGTTCTTTATTATATTATTATTATTATTATTATACAGGATTTATATAGCGCCAACAGTTTGCGCAGCGCTTTACAGCATGGGGCAGACAATACACTTACAATACAAATCAATACAGGAGGGATCAGAGGGCCCTGCTCGTTAGAGCTTACAATCTAGAAGGGAGGGTCAAGTGGAAACAAAAGGTAATAACTGTGAGGGGGTGAGCTGATGGAAAAAATGAAAATACAGTTGTTAGGTGTGGGAAGGATAGGCTTCTCTGAAGAGAAGGGTTTTCAGGGATCTTCTGAAAGCTAATAAAGTAGGAGATAAGCGGACAGATTGGGGTAAGGAGTTCCATAGGATTGGAGAGGCTTTGGAAAAGGCCTGGAGGCGAGCATGGGAGGAGGTGACAAGGGAGCTAGAGAGCAGGAGGTCTTGAGAGAATAATATCACTTGTGGATGCATGCTTGTAATATTTTATGGAAGAATTTACCCCTTCCTGGCTAACGACACCATTAAACAACTTATTCACTCTTTGGTTATATCCTGCCTTCACTACTGCAACTCCTTCTTCACTGTCCTACCTTTACACAGGCTACCCCCCCCTTCAGTCTATTATGAATGCTGCTGCTAGATGTATTCACCTTGCTAACCTATTCATGACTGCTGCCGCTCTCTACCAATCCCTTCACTGGCTTCCACTAGCCCAATGTATAAAATTCTAAATACTAACCACAACATACAAAGACTTCGACAACACTGCCCCCAGCTTCATCACCAACTTCATCTGTAGATATCGCAGTGTCCTCTCCGCTTCTCCCAAGACATCTTGCTTTCTAGCTTCCTTGTTACCTCCTCCCATGCTCGCCTCCAAGACTTTTCATGGAAGCCTATCCCCACTTAAAAACTGTACCCAAGTCACCTCCATCAGATCTTCCCTCCGCAGCTATTACCTTTTGTACCACTTCTCCCTTTAGATTGTAAACTCGATGAGCAGGTTCCTCCAATTCCTTCTGTATTGAACAGTGTTGTAATTTTACTGTCTCCCTTTATATTATTATATATAATATACATTAAAGTGCTGAGCAAACTGTTGGCGCTACATGAATCCTGCACAATAATTTTAATTGTATGTGGTTTACCAATAGTAAAGTAAGTTCATTCCGAAATCAAAAAGCAAATTAAGTTTGGAAGTAGTTTTGAATGACGTGTCAAGTCATCAAATGTTTCAAACAAATTTTCCTATAAATGTTCGCACAAACTAATTCTGATACCTGCTACTATATGGCAAGCTTTAAATTTAGTTTTAATGACCTAATAAAGAATCCTCCAATGTAGACCCAATATTTGAAAATTTATTATGCAAATTGGATACAAAATCCCCTTTGGAGCTTTTTTTTTTTTTTCTATCTTTTCATTGGCTCTCTTGCGCCAAGATTTGGGAATCTGGTACCCAAACTGAAAACCTGAATCTGTATGATATGTCTATTGCCATCCCTTGCCATATTCCTTCCAAATATTGCCATTCACAGACAAGATGGAAAATTTTAGGTATCCCAAATTGTGTACTTTTGCTTTAGAGAATTGGAAGGGCCCCATTTCATGGTCTCAGGACCAGTCTCACTTATGTCTAAAGATGACTCTAAAGCCGCGTTCTGCACATTCAGTGTTAAAGATTTAAGTGGAAAGCAGCTGCATGTGGCCAGAGCACCTGACCTATTTTACAAAAAAAAAAAATGACTGCGGCACATTTTCCTCCCCTGTGCTGCTCGCAGAAAAAATAATGATATCAGTTTTCAGAAGCCATGCTGAACTTTGAACCCAAGACAGCAAACACCACCAAGATGGAATATGTGGAAGGTGCCGCACTGAACCAGATAAATTGGAAACCTGTCGGTGTGCCATTGATCTTTCTATATAATTGCATTAAGCAGAATGGAAATGTAGATTTAAAAAAAAAAAATCTAATAATAATTTTTGTGGGTTGGCAGAAAGAGGGTGGCTAGAATGATATGAGTAGCCAGACATACAGAAAATTAATCACAAAAAAAGATTTGGATCAATAGGGTGAAAACCCACTAAGCTGACAAATGATCATCTGTCAGTAACCATGAAGTGTGGCGGGGCAGCGAGCTCAGATCAGCAGTGCTGGTTCATCTTATCCTTATCCACTCCCAGACTACTTAAAGTAGATGCAACCCCTAAATGAATAACATTAAATTGCTAAAGCTCCATGCATAATATGCAATTGCCATTTTTCTTCAATAAAATATTGTTTTCTCTCTTTTATGCATCCTTTGTTGTATCTCAGGGCTGCTGATTTCCTGCAGCCTCTCTGCATTCACTGCCTATCTACATACACTCCAGTGACGGCTGCTTGGTATTTCTCAGGGCAGATTTCTGGGTGACAACAGTGGGCCATGCTTGTGTAATGTGTGTTAAAACGGCCACTGTGGATCCGCTTCTCCACCACAAATGGTGTCCCCTCTAGTGAAGATGCCATTAGCTCTGCTCATGACTATTCAATGGGATTGCTCATATGTAAGATAATGTCCCCTGAACCTGGTACGCTCCTGTTTGGCCTACACCTAGGCTTTTTGCAGGAGAAGGCTTTTTGAGGCCCCCTCCTCTGCTGTGGGCCAACATGACTAATGTGTGGTAGACCTAACAATTTTGATACAACTACTGGAACAGGCCCACCGTTGGGTTAGTCTGCTTTGGCATTTACTTGCTCTGGTCAATCAGTATACCTACCGGGCTGCATTTATCCTCTTAGTGGGATTGTTTCTCAGATATGTTATGTTATACACTGTACTCTTGTTTTCTGTATAATTTTATGTGTTCCTTACTTTTCTGCATTTACGGATATGTTTATGACGACACATTATGTTGTCATAAATAAAGATTATGTAGCGGTGCCCCCGTGGGGACACTGAGTGTAGTAGTTCCACCTGTCACCCTGCACGGCCCAGCAATCACTTCCAGTCACTCCTCACTGAACAATGAAAAGTCCATCAGTTTGTTTTTGTTGTTTTATTGAGGGATTTAACTTGGATGGAGTAAAGGGTACATGGGATGCCCAGATAATTGACTTTAAAGGAATGAAAAGATATTTGGAATCTGTATTTGCAGTCTTTATAACTCCATACTCCTCCAGCACATCACTTATGAGTCAACTCTGCTTCCTCTACTGCACAATGCTTAATTCCTGGCACATGGTTAGGCCCCACTCTGAATAAGACCTAACAGTTAAGGATTCACCATTTGCTGGCAGGGGTCTGCAGTCCCCTTTGGTGTAGCAACCAATAGCAATTGAAAAAAGTATTATTTGTGCTAGCTGTGTTTTAGGTGGACTACTGGTCCCAGTTAGTCCTGTGCCAGCAACATCACAGTCTCTCCCTCTCGCTCTACATCAATTGCTGGCATGTCTCTCCCAGATCTTCTGATTGTGCCTGTCACTCACCAAACCACATATGGATCCCTCCTGATGATTTGCCCGGCAATGTTCCCCGCTGTCCTTTTTCTGCTCCTGTTCAGGACACCCCTCGTTTGGGTTGTATGGAGGGGTTCCTTCCCAGCTCTCCCAGCCCTGGCCCAAGGTCACCCCCTCCCCAGAAAGGGAGCTCCCTCAAAGGCCCTGACAGCCTAACACTCCATCACTCAGTTCTTCCACCCGACAACTCCTCCCCCAGCAGGCTGACCATGGGTATATATAGGAGGCATGCCCCCTGCCAATCCTAGTTAGGGATTGGTCAGGGCTCCCAGATACACCCCATGCCACTCCAATCCTCTCTCCCCACCTCTTTTCCACAACCTTCTGGAAACCAGTGGGAGGCACCATAGAGATGAAGCCACCTGCTGCTACTCTCAAACCACTCCCAGCCCCCAGATCAAAAACAAACAAAAACAAACTGCCTAAATTTACCTGCACTGGCTACAGCAATAAAAAAAAATACCTCTAGCAACCTACCTAAGGTAGAGGGCGCTGCAATTATATAAAAGAAAATGGCCACTGTGTGCAGCTTGAGCAGGGTGACTATGCAAAGCACAATTAGCAGACAGGGATAGAGCACTGCTGCCCTATAACAGAAAGTGTGTGAACTAGAACCTTCATGGCAGGATCACTTGGTATTATTTTAATAGAGGCTGCATTTAAAAATATATAAAATAGCTTTCAATGTTACGTTAAAGAGGAACTGATCTCTGGGAGCTGTGCCCAAAAAAAGGCAAGTGGAGGGCAAATGACTAGTTACCAGCATTGTCTGTAGTCTCCTTGTAGCTGAGCTTTTCCTCATTATTAACTTACTATGCCTTGTTCTGCACTGTGTCTCTGTGTGCAGGCAGCCATCTTGATAGAGGCAGGGCTTTGCTTCCTCCAGCAGTGCCTTAGATCTCACACTGTAGATACAGTATACAGCTATGTTGCTGCAGGAACTGGAGTAGCCTGGCACACTCACATTCCGGGAAATACACTGCTATTTTTTAGGAGGAAGCCATGACAAAATGTACATTTTTCAAGGTACTACTTATGTAGAATTAGCATTTCTAAATGTTCCATGTAACATAGTAATTCTTCACTGTTTGAGTTCAGGCTCGTTTTAACATATTAAAGCTTTTATGAGATTTTAGAGTACATATACTTTAATAGCAATCCATTCATAGGCGTGCGCACAGGGTGTGCGGAATATGCCTGGGCACACCTTAATCACCCCATGCACATTACTATTATTGCTCTGTGAATGTGCCGGGGTCATATATATGTAGACACACACATGTGCACACCCTAATGCTATAGTCTGTACATACCTTTGAATCTATTGCTCATCTATTTCTACAAATGCAGTGACAAAAATAGACAGAAATAATTCACAAAGTGATAACATGGTCTATAACAGAATCTTGACCTTCCCTTGTTAATGCAAACCACTGACAGAATTCAGACACCTCTGTATCCTGGTACCCCAGTATTTCATCTGTGAGTGCTGCCATCTTGCCAAGAACTAGGGATGAGCCGAACACCCCCCTGTTCGGTTCGCACTAGAACATGCGAACAGGAAAAAAGTTTGTTCGAACACGCGAACAACGTTAAAGTCTATGGGACACGAACATGAATAATCAAAAGTGCTAATTTTAAAGGCTTATATGCAAGGTATTGTCATAAAAAGTGTTTGGGGACCTGGGTCCTGCCCCAGGGGACATGGATCAATGCAAAAAAAACTTTTAAAAACAGCCGTTTTTTCAGGAGCAGTGATTTTAATAATGCTTAAAGTCAAACAATAAAAGTGTAATATCCCTTTAAATTTCGTAGCTGGGGGGTGTCTATAGTATGCCTGTAAAGGGGCGCATGTTTCCTGTGTTTAGAACAGTCTGACAGCAAAATGACATTTCAAAGGAAAAAAGTCATTTAAAACTACTCACGGCTATTGCATTGCCAGTCTGACAATACACATAAAAGTTCATTGATAAAAACGGCATGGGAATTCCCCACAGGGGAACCCCGAACCAAAATTTAAAAAAAAAAAAATGACGTGGGGGTCCCCCTAAATTCCATACCAGGCCCTTCAGGTCTGGTATGGATATTAAGGGGAACCCCGGCCAAAATTTTTTAAAAAATGACGTGGGGGTCCCCCTAAATTCCATACCAGGCCCTTCAGGTTTGGTATGGATATTAAGGGGAACCCCGGCCAAAATAAAAAAAAAATGACATGGGGGTGCCCCTAAATTCAATACCAGACCCTTCAGGTCTGGTATGGATTTTAAGGGGAACCCCGCCAAAATTTAAAAAAAAACGGGGTGGGGTCCCCCCAAAAATCCATACCAGACACTTATCCGAGCACGCAACCTGGCAGGCCGCAGGAAAAGAGGGGGGACGAGAGAGCGCCCCCCCCTCCTGAACCGTACCAGGCCACATGCCGTCAACATTGGGAGGGTGCTTTGGGGTAGCCCCCCAAAACACCTTGTCCCCATGTTGATGAGGACAAGGGCCTCATCCCCACAACCCTGGCCGGTGGTTGTGGGGGTCTGCGGGCGGGTGGCTTATCGGAATCTGGAAGCCCCCTTTAACAAGGGGACCCCCAGATCCCGGTCCCCCCCTGTGTGAAATGGTAAGGGGGTACAAAAGTGCCCCTACCATTTCACTAAAAAACTGTCAAAAATGTTAAAAATGACAAGAGACAGTTTTTGACAATTCCTTTATTTAAATGCTTCTTCTTCTATCTTCCTTCATCTTCTTCTTCTTCTGGTTCTTCTGGCTCTTCTGGTTCTTCCTCCGGCGTTCTCGTCCAGCATCTCCTCCGCGGCGTCTTCTATCTTCTTTTCCTCAGGCCGCTCCGCACCCATGGCATGGGAGGAGGCTCCCGCTCTTCTCTTCATCTTCTTCTCTTCTTCATCTTCTTCTTCATCTTCTTCTCTTCTTCATCTTCTTCTCTTCTTCTCTTCTTCATTTTCTTCTCCGGGCCGCTCCGCATCCATGCTGGCATGGAGGGAGGCTCCCGCTGTGTGACGGCGTCTCCTCTTCTGACGGTTCTTAAATTACTGGAGGCTATTGTATTATACAGGTATCTGCACCCCCCTCCCCCCTGAAAGGTGCCAATTGTGACACCGGAGGGGGGGGGGAATCCAATGAGCGGAAGTTCCACTTTAGGATGGAACTACACTTTAACGACTTCAATACAGGGCACATATACACCCTTCCTGCCCAGACTTTCAGCTCTCAGCTCTCTCGCAATTTGAATGCCAATTACTCAGTCATGCAACACTGTACCCAAACAAAATTTTTATAATTTTTTTCACACAAATAGAGCTTTCTTTTGGTTTTTTTTTAACACCACTGGGTTTTTTATTTTTTGTGACATAAGTGAAAAAAGAACAAAAATTTTGAAAATAAAACACTTTTTTTTTAGTTTCTATGAAAAAATTTTGCAAATAAGTAATTTTTGTTCATAAATTTAGGCCAAATTTTACACTGCTACATATCTTTGGTAAAAATAACCCAAATAAGTGTATATTATTTGGACTGTGTAAAAGTTATAGAGTCTACAAGCTATGGTGCAAATCATTGAAAATTGATCACACCTCATTTCTCGAGGCCCTGAAATGTCAGGAAAGTACAAATACCCCCAAATGACCCCTTTTTGAAAAGTAGACAGTCCAAGGTATTTAGTAAGAGGCATGGTGAGTTTTTTGAAGTTGTAATTTTTCCCACAATTCTTGAGAAAATGAAGAAATTATTATTTTTTGCGCATTTTTTCCCCCCAGAAATATGGGGGAAAATGTCTCTGCGTCTTATTCAGCGAATGTATGCTAGGCAACGCCCCCCGCCGCCAATGCCCCCTGCTGCCACTGCCAGAAAAGAGAGGCAGGAGACCGCAGGAAAGACATCTGAAGCCCCTGTGAGTGTCGGACGATCTCCCGGCTGGGCCTGACATTGTTGCTGGGACAGAAGGCAGAGCATTTGGCCGGTCGGGCTGCTCTGTCTTCTGTCAGGAGGATGGAATGGCTTGACCTAAGGCTGTGTTAAAGCCACTAGTAAGGCTGTGTTTATGGCAATGGTCAGGCTGCATTTATGGCAATGGTTAGGTTGCATTTATGGCAATGATCAGGCTGCATTTATGGCAATGATCAGGCTGCATTTATGGCAATGGTCAGGCTGTATTTATGGCAATGGTCAGGCTGCATTTATGGCAATGGTCAGGCTGTGTTTATGGCAATAGTCAGGCTGCATTTATGGCAATAGTAAGGCTGCATTTATGGCAATAGTAAGGCTGCATTTCTTTGGCACTGGTCATTCTGCATTTCATGGGCACTGGTAAATATTTTAGGACACCATTTGGTTCAGAATATTTTTTTCTTGTTTTCCTCCTCTAAAACCTATGTGCGTCTTATGGTCAGTGCGTCTTATGGAGCAAAAAATACGGTACTTCCAATTACACCCCAAAATACATTTTGCTGCTTGTCCTGAGTATGGCAATACCATGTGTGAGACTTTTTCACAGCCTGGCCACATAGAGAGGCCCAACATGCAAGGAGCGCCATCAGGCGTTCTAGTAGCATAAATTAGACATGTAATTTCCTAACGACCTATCGCACTTTTGAAGGCCCTGGAGCACCAGGACAATGGAATTACCCATAAAATGACCCCATTTTCTAAAGCAAACGCCCCAACATATATTCTATGAGGCATAATGAGTCTTTTCAACGGTTCATTTTTTTCCAAAAGTCTTCGAAAAACGTGGAAAGAAAATGAAACCTTTTTTTTTTTTTTTTTTTTTTACACAAAGTGGTCAATTTATAAGATATTTCTAACACACAGCACGCACATAGCAAAATTTACACCCCAAAATACATTCTGCTACTCATCCCGAGTATGGCGATACCACATGAATTACACATACAATTTCCTAACGACCTATTACATTTTTGAAGGCCCTGGAGCAGCAGGACAGTGAAATTACCCACAAAATGACCCCATTTTGGAAAGCAAACACCCCAATGTGTAATCTATGAGGCATTATGAGTCTTTTGAATTGTTAATTTTTTTCTAAAAGTTTTTTTGGAAAACGTTGAAAGAAAATAAAAACGTATTATTTTTTTTTTTTTTACACAAAGTTGTCAATTTATTATATTTTTCTAACACGTAGCATGTACATAGCAAAAATGACACCCCAAAAAATATTCTGCTACTCCTCCTGAGTATGGCTATACCACATGTGTGAGACTTTTACACAGCCCAGCCACATAGAGAGGTCCCGCATGCAGGGAGCACCATCAGGCATTCTAGGAGTATAAATTACATATTTAGTTTCCTGATTACCTATAACACTTTTGAAGGTCCTGGAGCACCAGAACAATGAAATTACCCACAAAATGACCCCGTTTTGAAAAGAAAACACCCCAACTGGTGACAGGTATTGGGTACTCTGACGGGCTGGTTACAGGTACTCGGGGTACTCTCATGAGCTGGAGATGGGTACTCGGGTACTCTGATGAGCTGGTGACAGGTATTCAGGTACTCTGATGGGCTGGTGACGGGTACTCGAGTACTCTGATGGGCTGGTGACAGGTACTCGTGTACTTTGGTGGGCTGTTGACGGGTACTAGGGTACTCTGATGGGCTGGTGACAGGTAATCAAGTACTCTGATGAGCTGGTGACAGGTACTCGGGTACTTTGATGGGCTGATGACAGGTACTCGGGTACTCTGATGAGCTGGTGATAGGTGTTCAGATGGGCTGTGACAGGTACTCAGATGGGCTGTGACAGGTACTCAGATGGGCTGTGACGGGTACTCTGGGGCTGGTGACAGGTACGTGGATGCTGGTGAGATGTACTCTGGGGCTGGTGACGGGTAATCTAGGGCTGGTGACTGGTACTCTGATGCTGGTGATGGGTACTCTGGGGCTGGTGACAGGTACTCAGCTGCTGGTGAGAGGAACTCTGGGGCTGGTGACGGGTACTCTAGGGCTGGTGACGGGTACTCTGATGATGGTGATGGGTACTCTGGGGCTGGTGACAGGTACTCAGATGCTGGTAACAGGTACTCTGGGGCTGGTGACAGGTACTCTGATGCTGGTGACAGGTACTCTGGGACTGGTGACGGGTACTCTGGGGCTGGTGAAGGGTACTCTGATGCTGGTGACAAGTACTCTGGAGCTGACAGGTACTCTGGCGCCAATGACAGGTACTCCTGATGGGCTGTGACAGGTCCTCTTTATTTGGGGGGGCAATCAGGCACATCCCTGCACTTTTTCAACCAGGTCTCCTCCTCACACACTGAGGAGAAGAACCAGAAAACGGCTAATTTCATTGGCTCTTTACCCTGATTGGGGGTGGGCTGTGTCCGAGGGACACGCTTCATCCCCGATTGCCGCGCTGCGTGCCCCGGGAGCGCGCACAAGCAGCAATCGTGAGCAGAATACGTATGACTGGCTGTCATTGGACACAGCCGGTCACGTGGTAAAGAGTCACTTTCATTGGCTCTTTACCCTGATCGGGGAGGGGCTGTGTCCTGAGGGACATGCCTGATCCCCGAACACGAGAACCTGAGACCATCATATCATGTCCACCCGGGATGGCTGAATGTTTTTGCGGACGCATTTGACAATGGCCCAGTAGGGAAGTGGTTAAAGTGGTGGTAATGGTTTATAAAAAATAAAAAAAAAACCCTGCAAGGTGGGTAAAGGCATAATGTGCTAGCACAAGCACAATGTGCACACATTATGAAAAACTTACCTTGAAACGAAGCGCTCCAGCGGAGCACTGTTACCACTACAGAGGCTTCCATCTTCACCTGGTCTTCCTTCCGGGTTCACGGGCTGCAGCTGCTTGAATGGCCAAGCCATTTATAACATTGCTCCCACACATGTGTGCCCCTTTCACATGGGCGCCTCTGTGAAGTGGGATCCACTTTCTCAGTGGGGGATCTCTCCCCTGCTGAGCAGGCTGATGACAGGTCCATGTCTTCTCCATTATGCAGAGCGGATATGGACACAGCCTGCTCTCATCTATGGGGCAATCGGATGGCTGTCTGTTTTTATCCAATGCCATCCTATCTGATCCACCAGACAGATTCCCCCATAGACATAGGTTCCCCCATCCGTCTGTTTTTGGCTCCATAGAAGAGACTGGATGAGACTGGATGGTCTGATCAGGTCCACCTGAAAAACTCACCGTCAGACCTGATCGGATCGCCTGTGTGAAAGGGATCTGAGGGGCACGGTAAATTAGACTGGCGTTGAGTGCTGTGGGTTTTTTTGGGTCCTCCATAGCCCAATAAATTTAGTTAAAGCCCAAACACTTTTGAAATAAATATTGGTTCACAAAACAACCATATCTCATAACCTATGCATTATCAAGGGCTCAAAGACCTCCATGTTCTTCAAAGCTTAAGTGTAATAGGTAATTATAAGGACACAATTTTTTTTATTTTTTTTTTATGCTGATCTATCGATTTTGGCTTTAGTTAATCTTTGCACAACAAATAAATAATTATTTCCTGGTGAGTGTGCCCTTTGTACTCTCAGACTTTTGGCTCTCTCAATAGGCTTCATATATGTGAATCTTCAAATCTGGGCCCCCTGTTTGAGGAGTGCCTGATTTTTGTTAAAAGCAGCCTCACCAGAGCCATTGTGCTCTTACGCAATCCAATCAATCTGTTTATAATCTGAATCCATCACCTCATTTCTGCCTGTTCTATCAATAAATACCTTATAGTAGCTCCAACCATTCATCACTCTGTCCAACCCTAAAAAGAAACTTTACCTTTAGTTATACTTTAACTCTATCCAAAAAAATAAATCTAATATTGGCTGGAGTTAGGATAACTAATAACTATATGAACATGTACCAGTATTGACTAGCTTTAAATGTGAATAATTAAAGTTTTAGACTTTCTACATTGGTCCGTACTAGGGATGAGCCGAACACCCCCTGGTTCAGTTTGCAGCAGAACATGCAAACAGGCAAAAAATTTGTTCAAACACGCGAACACCGTTAAAGTCTATGGGACACGAACGTGAAAAATCAAAAGTGCTAATTTTAAGGGTTAATATGCAAGTTATTTTCATAAAAAGAGTTTGGGGACCTGGGTCCTGCCCCAGGGGACATGTATCAATGCAAAAAAGTCATTTAAAACTACTTGCGGCTATAATTAATTGTTTATGGGAGAAATCAAAAGGGGATTTCCCAGTGGCTTCCCCGTGGCGTCAGAGGGGGCGGGGCCATCCATTTACGTACCCGGGTGGCCCTGTCCCCCTCTGACACCACGGGAAAGCCATTGGGAAGTACCCGTGCATCAGAGGGGGCGGGGTCACCCGGGTATGTCACCGTGTGGTCCCACCCTCAATTATAAAAGAACTGTCATCGCGCTGAAGCGTCAAAAGGCGGGTGCCTCCCATGGAGGCGGATCTTTTTAATTTTTTTTTTCGGTCCGTCGGCGAGAGAAGAAGATGAATGAACTTCATGGGACATTTTTTATTTTTTTTATTTTTTAATAAAGGACTTGTCCCAAGATGTGTCTTGTGTTTTTTTAACAATTTGACACTTTTTTTGTGAAATGGTACAGGTACAATGTACCCGTTACCATTTCAAACAGGGGGGGGCCCGGGATCTGGGGATCCCCTTCTTAAAGGGGGCTTACAGATTCTGATAAGCCCCCTGCCCACAGACCCCCACAACCACCGGGCAAGGGTTGTGGGGATGAGGCCCTTGTCTCCATCAACATGGGGACAAGGTGCTTTGGGGGCTCCCCATGTTGAGGGCATGTGGCCTGGTACAGTTCAGGAGGGGGGGTGCTCTCTCGTCCCCTCCTCTTTTCCTGCGGCCTGCCAGGTTGCGTGCTCGGATAAGGGTCTGGTATGGATTTTTGGGGGGACCCCCATGCCATTATTTTAATTTTGGCGTGGGGTTCCCCTTAAAATCCATACCAGACCTGAAGGGCCTGGTATGGAATTTGGGGGGACCCCCACGCAATTTTTTTTTTATTTTTGGTTTGGGGTTCCCCTTAATATTCAAACCAGACCCAAAGGGCCTGGTAATGGACTGGGGGGGATCCCATGCCGTTTTTTTCAATGACTTTTATCTGTATTGCCGGACCCAACAATTCATTATAGCCGCGAGTACTTTTAAATTACTTTTTTCCTTTAGAAATGTCATTTTGTGCAGGGACTGTTCTAAACACGGGAAAAATGTGCCACTTTACAGGCTTACTATAGACACCCCCCCCAGATACGAAATTTAAAGGAATATTTCACTTTTATTGTTTCACTTTAAGCATTATTAAAATTGCTGCTCCCGTAAAAATGACCATTTTTAAAACTTTTTTTTGCATTGATACTTGTCCCCTGGGACAGGACCCAGGTCCCCAACACTTTTTATGACAATACCATGCATATAAGCCTTTAAAATTAGCACTTTTGATTTCTCCCATAGACAATTCATTATAGCCGCGAGTACTTTTAAATTACGTTTTTTCCTTTAAAAATGTAATTTTGTGCAGGGACTGTTCTAAAAACAGGGAAAAATGCGCCACTTTACAGGCATACTATAGACACCCCCCCAGGTACGAAATTTAATGGAATATTTCACTTTTATTGTTTCACTTTAAACATTATTAAAATCACTGCTCCTGAAAAAAGTCAGTTTTTAAAACTTCTTTTTGTATTGATACATGTCCCCTGGGGCAGGACCCGGGTCCCCAAATGCTTTTTATGACAATACATGCATATAAGCCTTTAAAATTAGCACTTTTGATTTCTCCCATAGACTTTTAAAGGGTGTTCCACGGCTTTCGAATTTGCCGTGAACACCCCAAATTGTTTGCTATTTGGCGAACAGGCGAACACCCGATGTTCGAGTCGAACTTACGTTTGACTCGAACATCGGGCTCATCCGTAGTCCCTACTTTAGAAACCTCATGAGCCACCCTAGGTGGTTCTTAAATGGAGACCATGAAATTTGCCCTTTTCCTTGATTCTGTGCATCCTCTAGTGGCTGCAGATAAACCGTTGAATGTTAGTACAGACATCAAAGAACCTCCATCTGACAGCAATATTACATGCAAAATTAAGAGAAACATGGGAAAAGAGCACCTTCCCTGTCCAATTCAATGTATTTTGGCCTTAAATTTTACTGAATTTTGAAAGATCAGTCCCTGTAAGTGCTATTTAAGTTTTAGGTGAAGCCTGGTGGTCTGTATCAGGCCCTGGCTTCCTATATATTGGATGCTTTAACAGCAGGATCCTCTTGCCGTTGTTCATGACTCGGTTCCTGTTTACCTAGGAGAGTTGGGTGTTCCTGCCCTGTTCCAGCTCCCTCTGTTACATTCTCCACAATATAAAATAAATAAGAGCTCCAGCAGTTAGAGTAAAAGCCCCATAAAATGATCACAACAGGTACCCAGGCTCAAGAACTAAAGTGCAGAGATCTCACCGATTTATAAAATAGGCTGTTAGGTAGTACAACTCTCCAGTATCTAGCATACATTAAAATATCAGTTTTGGGTGAACTGATCTTTTAAGGAATAACTGCTTCTCTTGCCATTAACAACGTTTGATATTAGTCCTGTTAGTCCTCATGTTTCTGTGGACCCTTTAAATCATAAGGCCCTCCATGCAATTTTCTTTCCTTTCTACCATGTCTAGCCCTATGTATTTCCAACACTGTACAGTTCTTTACTTTTCTGGCACCTATAAGTTACACTTCATAATTACTAGTGTTGGACTTTTTCTAATTCTTTTTAAGCATCATGCCATTTGTACAGATGTGATTCTGATCAACAGTGTGAACATTAGTCACACGACTATAGAGAAAAATAATTACTGGTCTGAGTTCTTACCCGCATGGACACTGGTAACCATTTAGAACTCTATGACCTGCAATTTGTCTTCTCTGACAGTCTCTCCAGAGGAGCATTGCTAATGTAGAGCATTGAATATGTAGGTGCACAGGAAGCTGAGCTGATTTCTGCAGCAAATCACAAGGAAAAAGGCAAAGAGGAATGGCAAAGGATCAGGTTTATATGGTCTGGATTTGCTTGTGCGTGTAGCGCGTCTGGAAATCTGTCATATACTGGTATGGTAGGGAAGATGTTAATCCAGGATTTTAAAGGCTCTGTCTAATGAAGTGTTTGCAATTTTAGGTAGATTTGGAAGGTAGATGGAAGAAACTAGACTAAGAAGAGGCTCTAAAGCTGAAACAATAGCTTACAGTGAATGCCTGCAAGAGTTTAACATGACCTTGGATGAAACAAGATATTCCACCAATCTAATCCTCAATGCCTACTCAGGATTGTAAAGTAATAGAATTGTGTAAAAATATGTTTGCTGTGGATTTACGTCTTAGTGTAAAGAGCTGGGCTCAGTCAATCCCATATAGCTGATTCAGCAAGGTCTGCAGAATGCCAAATTCTTATGCCAGACTAGTTCCAACAGAAAAACTGGTCTACTGGCCATGTGTGCTGTGTATTGTCAGCTCTGCCTTTTCACCCCAGTGAAATGCTGCATTGTGCATCCTGCAAGATGCAGTTACATCTTAGTGGATCATTTCATCATGACTGCCGGGCCCGGTACAAATTAAATGTAACATACTATATAGAAACCTTCACCCTTGACCCTTCACCCCATTAAATCAACACACTTACAACCATTAGGTTGGAAAGGGCAAGGCCACAGCTTTATTAAAAATCCAACACATAACATGTTAACACTTTAAATCAGTGCAAGTCACAGTTGTACTGTGAGCACACAATTCCAAAGGAGGGGGTCTGTCCTTACCATAAGTGCTGGACAGACCGCCTACTTCCAATTTCCTTCAAGGGCATAGCCCATTACAGCCACTTTTATGCTGGCAAGGTCAAGAAACCCCAGCAAGCTGTGACATACCATAGAAAAAAGGAGCGGGAGGGTGGGCAGCTCTTCCAACCACGTTCCTCAAAAGACCCAGAATTCCCTGGGACAAACCTTTCTGAGCTCAGGCCCATCCCATCCCCCATAACCACCAATCCCTGGTGACCACTCAGCCACCTTGTCCTGTATCTGGCCATGCCCCCATCAGTCAACCCTGGGGGGGGGGGGGTTCAAGAGGCCCTCATTTTGGGTTTCAAGTTTATTCTATAACATGAACATGCTTTCTAACATACTAGTGCCTCTTGCATGGCAGTGTCTGAAACATGGCTGTGTTACTAATGTAGACAATGTAGACAGTCTCTGCATGGTATTATTTAAAGCACGGTTATTTTCCCCACATGGCTGAATCTCTTCCAAGCGCCGTCGACCTTTGTCATTGTAGGTTACAGTAGGTTGCAGTTTATAGGGGAAATGAAAAGATTTGTAAGGTCAAGATGAGAAGGCTTTTAACTATTAGTCGTGGAAGACATTAGATCCTCTTTTGAATAAAGTACGAAGGAGCAACCAATGTTTTACAGGCCCTTCACAAGAGGATGAATTTTGTTGCATTGAAACTCCTGGGTTCTATGTCCTAGGCCTACATTCACAGTGGATTGGCACATGAGCAGGCAGACCCCAATCTCATACAGGCTGAAACAAGGAAGACAGCCTAACAAATGAGGTGCCCAATTAGAACACAAAGACACAGTTTATATTATTTTTTTTTTATTTTGTGAGGCAGTGTGTTGGCAAGGGCTCCCTTTGTGTTTCCAAAAGTCTGCATCCTTTCCATAAATGTCTATAAAAGGATTAAAGCGGACCTTCAGTCATTTTTTCAACTTTCCATCTATCAAATCTTTTGCCCTTGTTTTAACTTTGGAAAGTAAATCATTTTTTTTTCTGCCAGTAAATACCTTATACATCCCACTTCCTATTTGTCTGGTAAAAATTCTAGGCTTATGACATCATGCACAGCTCTCTCTCACTCTCGTGAGAGATTGCCAGGAAGGGAGGGGGGATGAATCCTAAGAGGGCGAATGAGAGCTGCAGAGCTGGAGGTGTACCTCTGTGCGTCTGTTTAAATCCAGGTAGTGAACAGGCAGCAGCTTCAGCTGTCCACAGTTAAAATAGTTGCAGCCAGTCTCAGTGGAGGGAGAATTCTGCAGCATATTTAGCAAGTACAGAATCACAGTATATATAAAATAATATACAAAGTGGTTGGAGGGAAGCTACAGAATGTTTTTATTACAAATTATGTGAGCAGACTGCAGTTCCTCTTTAAGAATTTAGATACTATAATTAGGTGGGGAAGTTGGCATGGAGTATACAGTAGCAGTAGTGAGGTAGCAGAGGAGCTATACGTTTTGGTGGTTACAATGAGTCGGCTGGAGATAGTGGTGGGCAGTGCACCAGACAGACCTGTGGTAGAGCAAAGAAGGCAAAATGGTTATAGTAGATGGCACCAGTAACTAGGGCTAAAATGAAATGCAGGGAGATGTACAACTTCCCTTTACCCTTATCCTCTGCCGTGTCATCATCTTCTTTGTACCCCTTGATTTTGTTTCTCCAACCTGACCACCACTTCATCCTCATTTTTGTGATTGTTCCCCCGCAGAGGCAGATTGTGTGGCATGTGGTACTGTTTGTCCGCACTCACTTTAACCAGATTAAGAAGATAGTATAGTAGTTCATAGGATTCTCTGTCATCCTATACCTATATTCCTAACTATCACCTTATTACTGTCTACATTACCTTACCTTATTTGCTGGCATTCCTCTATTCTGCCACACCCAGATTCTGCACAGGGAACAATGTACAGTATATACCGTATTTATCGGCATATAACACGCACTGGTGTATAACACGCACCTTAACTTTAAGAGTGACGTTTCAGAAAAAAGCTTAAATTTTTAAAAAAAAGGTCAGTGCTCTGCAGCCTCACCAGTGCCCATCAATGCAGCCTGATCTATGCCCATCTTCAGCCTCTAATATGCCCATTATTGCAGCCTGTTTAGTGCCCATCTGAAGCCTCTAACATGCCCATATGCAGCCTCTAATGTGCCCATTATTGCAGCTTCTAACATGCCCATCTGCAGCCTCCAACATGCCCATCTGCAGCCTTTAACATGCCCATCTGCAGCCTCTAGCATGCCAGAAATTGCAGCCTGTTTAGTACACATCTGCAGAATCGCCTTTGCAGATGATTGCAGCCCCGCCAGTGCTGGATGACACAGATCCGTGATCTCCTGCGTATCCAGCGCTCAGTCACTCGCAGTCCCGCCCAGCTCATATGATGGACAGAGCAGTGGTCCAATGCTGGGCCAGGGGGGCGGGACTGTGTGTGACAGTGCCGGATACACAGGAGATCGCGGCTGTGTCTAATCCTGTGGTGCTCGTCCCCTCCTTCCACCCTGAGGCAGCAGGGATCGGCGTATAACACGCACGCACGATTTCCCCCTGATTTTCAGGGGGAAAAAATGCGTGTTATACGCCGATAAATACAGTATATAATAATGACCCAATACAGATCAGATCTACACACTGTTCAATTTATTGGTCCGTGTACCGCATGTTTATAGTATACATTCAAGATATAGCCCACCTATGGGTCATTACCAATTCAAGCCATGCTAAACACCTCCCCCATGTACATACAGTTATTCATAGCATTTTACGCCTGTCAGTGTTCAGACAGTTTTTATAACAGCTTTTATTACAATACACAGGCTATCACATCACTTTGACCCACATGCTAGTTTTGTGGTTAACACAAAACTAAAACAAGACTTCCATTTTCTCTATAGAAACATCTCTCTTACTTCTAACTTCAGAACAACAATATATTTAATGGAGTAATAACCCAAAACCATAATATATCAGGGGGGCTCTTTACAATATTCTTTCAGTAGTGTCACCACCCTGCTGGGTCTGCAGATAAAATTGCTGGAGATTGCCAGTTTCTCTGCAAAGCAGAATTTAGCTGATGGCAGAGCAACAACAGTATTGAAAAATAGAGCTGGTATGTATATTTGTATATGCATCAAACTTGCAAATGATTGTCTGCTTCTCTGACAAGTAACAAACACAAAATAGTCTCTTATCCTGCCTGCCTAACAGCCACACTACCTCCCCAACCTCCCTATTTCAGCCATACACAAAATATGAACTATTCATTGCTGTTGGAGAGTGGTTGGTATAGGCTGGAGTCCGGTTAGTGCCAAGCAGGACATATTGAAGTAAACATTACCAGACTATTACCAAACTATTTTAGTGTTTTGGTATCTTGTGGTCCTTGCAAGTACCATTGTTAGTCTTCTAACTGATCTCCTTTTCACTGTGGGGCCCTCTTGGGTTCTAGGCCTAAGCTGTACATGGGACATTGTTTTTTACCAAAGTCAAGAATATAAGTCATGCCCTCTTCTGGTGCTAACACCCATCTCCCATCAACCATATGTCAAATGCAAGCTTCTAGTGAAGCTCTGGAATTTTACAATTGAACAATGGGCTGTTTAGTATGGGGGGGCAGGACTTAAGAGAAGTTGAGGTCCCATGTAGAGTATGGGATCAATAGGGACAACAGGGATTAATATGAAGACTAGCAGACATACTGGCAGGCATCACAACGTACATGCACTTTAGCAGTGTGGCAACCTTATGCCAGATCAGGTTTGCTTTTAAGGTCAAAACTGGTAATAGTTTCTTTAAAGTTTCTTGTTCTAGTAGTACCTCAGCTGAGGCTCTGACTGATGATTAAATTCCTACAGAATAAATACACAAATTCCTAGGATGAAATCCAGGAAGCCGTAACTTTGAGCAGAGTTGGACTTTATGCTTTCTCTGTACTTGCTTTGATAAATTCCCTACATACATTACATTTATAATTAGTGAATCTCACCAAACAATAGAGATAAACCAATTACCTGATTTTGGTAATTTTCATGTTGCTGGCTTCTCTAAGCGTCAGACCACAAATCAACAGATAGTAAATTGTGACACAGCTGGAAGTTTCCACACCATGCTAGTAGTTGATATTTGCTCTTGTCTGAAGGTAATATTTAAAGGATTCCTTCACCAATCACTTCCAAGTCTCTATCCTGTATTTACTAAATGCCCTTGGGGTGTTTTTTTCCTTCCAATGACAGCTGCATGACTTAAAGGGCCTCCATCATCCTAATAGTATCTTTCAAAGCCAACGTTCACCCTTTTCATATTTCTATCTGTAACATATTTGCTGTATTTCCTGTGTTTCCAGTTTTATTTAAGAAAAGATGCCCTCAGGTGCTAAGGGAGATGTTGGGGGAGATTTACTAAAACTAGGGCATGCAAAATCTGGTGCAGTTCTGTAAGGAACCAATCAGCTTACAGGTTTTATTGTCAAAGCTTAATTGAACAAGTTGAAGTAAGAAGCTGATTGGCTAGTCATGTTTAAATCCAAACAAAACCAAAAGATATGCCCATATAAATCATAACACAGATCTAAAGAGCTCCTTTATTGTTACACAGCAGTTTTATGCAAACAATTATTTTATGCGATAACTTTTTAATGTGACCATCACTGGGGTCCCCAGTTTAAATCCCAGTTAGGGTACTATCGCCATGGACTCTGCATATTCTCCCTTTGCTTACTCCAAAGACATGCTGCTAGGTTAATTGACTCCTTTCCAAATTGGCCATATGTTTTGGTTTTGCACAGAGCAGCCCCGATCCTCCTCTTCCCCGTTCAGAGCCTAGAGAGCCGCTGTTATCATGCACAGTGCTGGATTGAGATTGGGTATGTATAAGGGGGGGCCAGTGGTGTTGTTAGGTGGGTGCGGGGGGTGCGGGCCGCACCGGGTGACACCCGCCAGAGGGGTGACACCCGTAGGTAGCGGCACACACCGCTACACTGCCCGCTGCGGCTTGTGCTGTGTCCCTCAGCACAGCGGACTGAAGCCGCCTCCCCCTCCTCTCTGTTTACTTCACACAGGAGGAGGAGGAGCCCGAGGGACACACACGGCTGTGTGCATCTGTCCGCGCTGTTCTGAGGTCTGTACACTTTGTGCATTATTACATACAGTATGTGGGTGGACATCATGTGCAGGGGGATTCTATACTAATGGGGGGCTCTGCACTGGGGGGCTTCTATACTAATGGGGGGGCTCTGCACTGGGGGGATTCTATACTAATGGGGGGCGCTGCACTGGGGGATTCTATACTAATGGGGGGCTCTGCACTGAGGGGGATTCTATACTAATGGGGGGCTCTGCACTGAGGGGGATTCTATACAAATGGGGGGCTCTGCACTGAGGGGGATTCTATACTAATGGGGGCTCTGCACTGAGGGGGATTCTATACTAATGGGGGGCGCTGCACTGGGGGATTCTATACTAATGGGGGCTCTGCACTGAGGGGGATTCTATACAAATGGGGGGCTCTGCACTGAGGGGGATTCTATACTAATGGGGGGCACTGCACTGGGGGATTCTATACTAATGGGGGGCGCTGCACTGGGGGATTCTATACTAATGGGGGGCGCTGCACTGGGGGGATTCTATACTAATGGGGGCTCTGCACTGGGGGGATTCTATACAAATGGGGGGCTCTGCACTGGGGGGATTCTATACTAATGGGGGGCTCTGCACTGAGAGGGATTCTATACAAATAGGGGGCTCTGCACTGAGGGGGATTCTATACTAATGGGAGCTCTGCACTGAGGGGGATTCTATACTAATGGGGGGCTCTGCACTGAGGGGGATTCTATACTAATGGGGGCTCTGCACTGAGGGGGATTCTATACTAATGGGGGGCTCTGCACTGAGGGGGATTCTATACTAATGGGGGGCTCTGCACTGAGGGGGGATTCTATACAAATAGGGGGCTCTGCACTGAGGGGGATTCTATACTAATGGGAGCTCTGCACTGAGGGGGATTCTATACTAATGGGGGCTCTGCACTGAGGGGGATTCTATACTAATGGGGGGCTCTGCACTGAGGGGGATTCTATACTAATGGGGGCTCTGCACTGAGGGGGATTCTATACTAATGGGGGGCTCTGCACTGAGGGGGATTCTATACTTATGGGGGGCGCTGCACTGAGGGGGATTCTATACTAATGGGGGGCTCTGCACTGAGGGGGATTCTATACTAATGGGGGGCGCTGCACTGGGGGGATTCTATACTAATGGGGGCTCTGCACTGGGGGGATTCTATACTAATGGGGGGCTCTGCACTGAGGGGGATTCTATACAAATGGGGGGCTCTGCACTGAGGGGGATTCTATACTAATGGGGGCTCTGCACTGAGGGGGATTCTATACTAATGGGGGGCTCTGCACTGAGGGGGATTCTATACTAATGGGGGCTCTGCACTGAGGGGGATTCTATACTAATGGGGGGCTCTGCACTGAGGGGGATTCTATACTAATGGGGGGCTCTGCACTGAGGGGGATTCTATACTAATGGGGGGCGCTGCACTGAGGGGGATTCTATACTAATGGGGGGCTCTGCACTGAGGGGGATTCTATACTAATGGGGGGCTCTGCACTGAGGGGGGATTCTATACTAATGGGGGGCTCTGCACTGAGGGGGATTCTATACTAATGGGGGGCTCTGCACTGAGGGGGATTCTATACTAATGGGGGGCTCTGCACTGAGGGGGATTCTATACTAATGGGGGGCGCTGCACTGAGGGGGATTCTATACTAATGGGGGGCTCTGCACTGAGGGGGATTCTATACTAATGAGGAGCGCTGCACTGAGGGGGATTCTATACTAATGGGGGGCGCTGCACTGAGGGGGATTCTATACTAATGGGGGGCTCTGCACTGAGGGGGATTCTATACTAATGGGGGGCTCTGCACTGAGGGGGATTCTATACTAATGGGGGGCGCTGCACTGATGGGGATTCTATACTAATGGGGGGCTCTGCACTGAGGGGGATTCTATACTAATGGGGGGCTCTGCACTGAGGGGGATTCTATACTAATGGGGGGCTCTGCACTGAGGGGGATTCTATACTAATGGGGGGCTCTGCACTGAGGGGGATTCTATACTAATAGGGGCTCTGCACTGAGGGGGATTCTATACAAATGGGGGGCTCTGCACTGAGGGGGAATCTATACTAATGGGGGGTCTGCACTGAGGGGGGATTCTATACTAATGGAGGGCTCTGCACTGAGGGGGGATTTTATACTGATGGGGGAGTCTGCACTGATGGGGGATTCTATACTGATGGGGTTCAGCACTGGGGGGGTGTATGTACTGATGGGGCGGTCTGCACTGAGGTGGGAGGTTGATACTGATGGAGGGGGGTCTGCAGACTCTGTACTGAGGGAGGGTTTCTGTACTGATGGGATGTCTGTACTGAGGGAGGGGGTCAGTACTTAGTGGGGGGTCTATACTGAGGAAAGGGGGTCTGCACTGAGCGGGGGTCTGTACTGATGGAGGGGAGTCTGTACTTAGTGGGGGGGTCTACATTGATGGAAGGGGGTCTGTACTGAGGGAGGGGGGCTATATTGATGGAGTGGGGTCTGTAGTTAGTGGAGGGGGGTCTGTACTGAGGTAGTTGGTGGAGGGGGGTGACACCAATTTTTTTGGCACCGGGTGACACCAACCCTAGTGACGCCACTGGGGGGGGCTGGGGAAGGGGGGGGTAGTTGCACAGAGAATGCATTAAGGTAAAAAACGTTCAGCCCTTAGAACCACTTTAAAGCTGGTCATAGATGGATCAAATCTCAGCAGGTTCAGCAGAGACAGGCCGAGATTCTTTCTATCCATGGGCAGGCTGGTTTGTTTTGAAGTCGATCCATCACATGACTTCAGTACGACCAGCCTGTCAAATACTGAATGTGTTGATGGAGAAATCGAGCAATTTTTTTCCTTTCACCTCTAGTGGAAAAAAAAATTGCATAATTAATGGTTTCTAAAGGGCAGGGGCTGATGTGCACGTGAAGTATATAAAACACATGTAGATTGTTGGTGATATATAAATACCCTTAATAAACAAATGAATAAATAATCAAAACAAATATAAATGTAATATATATATATATATATATATATATATATATATATATATATATATATATATATAGTTACATAGTAGGTTACATGGTAGGTGAGGTTGAAAAAAGACAGAAATCCATCAAGTCCAAACTGTGTATGTGCGTTTTAATGTCAGTATTACATTGTATATGCCTGCATGTTGTGGTTGTTCAGGTGCCTATCTAATAGTTTTTTTAAATTATCGATGCTCCATGCTGAAACCACTGCCTGTGAAAGAGAATTCCACATCCTTACTGTTTTACAGTAAAGAACCCTCTATGCAGTTTAAGGTTAAACCGCTTCTCTTCTAATTTTAGTAAATGGCCGTGTGTCTTTTTAAATTCCCTTTCACGGAAAAGTTTTATCCCTATTGTGGGGTCACCAGTACGGTAGTTGTACATTAAAATCATACCCCCTTTCAAGCGTCTCTTCTCCAGAGAGAATAAGTTCAGTGCTCCTAACCTTTCCTCATAACTAAGGTCCTCCAGTTCCTTTATTAGGTTTGTTGCCCTTTTCTGGACTCTTTCCAGTTCCAGCACATCCTTCCTGAGGACTGGTGCCCAGAACTGGACAGCATACTCTAGGTGCGGCCGGCCCAGAGTCTTGTAGAGTGGGAGAATTATCGTTTTATATATGGAAATAATCCCCTTTTAATGCATGCCAATATTCTGTTTGCTTTGCTTGCAGCAGCTTGGCATTGCATGCCATTGCTGAGCCTATCATCTACTAGGACCCCCAGGTCCTTTTCCATCCTAGATTCCATCCTAGAATGAACGGACTTGCCTACACACGATCAACCATGACCGGACTAAAACAAGGAAGTTCACAGCCAGTAGCCAATAGCTGCCCTAGCGTCGGTTTTTGTCCGTCGGACTAGCATACAGACGAGCTGACTTTTTGACCGGACTCGGGTCCGTCGGAACGATTTGAAACATTTTTTATTTCTAGGTCTGTCGAACTTTTGGGAAAAAAAAGTCCGCTGGAGCCCACACACAATCGAATTGTCCGCCGGACTCCAGTCCGCCGGACCAAGTCTGCCATAAAGTCCGCTCGTGTGTACGCGGCATAAGAGGGACGTTTCAGAAAAAAACCTTAAATTTTAAAATAAGGGTCAGTGCTCTGCAGCCTCACCAGTGCCCATCAATGCAGCCTGATCTATGCCCATCTTCAGCCTCTAATATGCCCATTATTGCAGCCTGTTTAGTGCCCATCTGCAGCCTCTAACATGCCCATCTGCAGCCTCTAATGTGCCCATTATTGCAGCCTCCAACATGCCCATCTGCAGCCTCTAGCATGCCCATGATTGCAGCCTGTTTAGTACACATCTGCAGACTTGCCTTTACAGATGATTGCAGCCGCACCAGTGCTGGATGACACAGATCCGTGATCTCCTGTGTATCCGGCACTCAGTCACTCACAGTCCCGCCCAGCTCATATGATGGACAGAGCAGTGGTCCAATGCCGGGCCAGGGGGACGGGACTGTGTGTGACAGTGCCGGATACACAGGAGATTGCGGCTGTGTGTAATCCAGTGGCGCTCGTCCCCTCCTTCCACCCTGAGGCAGCAGGGATTGGCGTATAACACGCACGCACGATTTCCCCCTGATTTTCAGGGGGAAAAGGTGCGTGTTATACGCCGATAAATACAGTATATAATAATGACCCAATACAGATCAGATCTACACACTGTTCAATTTATTGGTCCGTGTACCGCATGTTTATAGTATACATTCAAGATATAGCCCACCTATGGGTCATTACCAATTCAAGCCATGCTAAACACCTCCCCCATGTACATACAGTTATTCATAGCATTTTTCGCCTGTCAGTGTTCAGACAGTTTTTATAACAGTTTTTATTACAATACACAGGCTATCACATCACTTTGACCCACATGCTAGTTTTGTGGTTAACACAAAACTAAAACAAGACTTCCATTTTCTCTATAGAAACATCTCTCTTACTTCTAACTTCAGAACAACAATATATTTAATGGAGTAATAACCCAAAACCATAATATATCAGGGGGGCTCTTTACAATATTCTTTCAGTAGTGTCACCACCCTGCTGGGTCTGCAGATAAAATTGCTGTAGATTGCCAGTTTCTCTGCAAAGCAGAATTTAGCTGATGACAGAGCAACAACAGTATTGAAAAATAGAGCTGGTATGTATATTTGTATATGCATCAAACTTGAAAATGATTGTCTGCTTCTCTGACAAGTAACAAACACAAAATAGTCTCTTATCCTGCCTGCCTAACAGCCACACTACCTCCCCAACCTCCCTATTTCAGCCATACACAAAATATGAACTATTCATTGCTGTTGGAGAGTGGTTGGTATAGGCTGGAGTCCGGTTAGTGCCAAGCAGGACATATTAAAGGAAACATTACCAAACTATTTTAGTGTTTTGGTATCTTGTGGTCCTTGCAAGTACCATTGTTAGTCTTCTAGTTGATCTCTTTTTCACTGTGGGGCCCTCTTGGGTTCTAGGCCTAAGCTGTACATGGGACATTGTTTTTTACCCAAGTCAAGAATATAAGTCATGCCCTCTTCTGGTGCTAACAACCATCTCCCATCAACCATATTGGAATTTTACAACTGAACAATGGGCTGTTTAGTATGGGGGGGCAGGGCTTAAGAGAAGTTGAGGTCCCATGTAGAGTACGGGACTCAATAGGGACAACAGGGATTAATATGAAGACTAGTAGACATACTGGCAGGCATCACAACGTACATGCACTTTAGCAGTGTGGCAACCTTACGCCAGATCAGGTTTGCTTTTAAGGTCAAAACTGGTAATAATTTCTTTAAAGATTCTTGTTCTAGTAGTACCTGAAGGTATCAGCTGAGGCTCTTGCTGATGATTAAATTCCAACAGAATAAATACACAAATTCCTAGGATGAAATCCAGGAAGCCGTAACTTTGAGCAGAATTGGACTTTATGCTTTCTCTGTACTTGCTTTGATAAATTCCCTACATACATTACATTTATAATTAGTGAATCTCACCAAACAATAGAGATAAACCAATTACTCCATCATTTTCATGTTGCTGGCTTCTCTAAGCGTCAGACCACAAATCAATAGATAGTAAATTGTGACACAGCTGGAAGTTTCCACACCATGCTAGTAGTTGATATTTGCTCTTGTCTGAAGGTAATACGGTATTTAAAGGATTCCTTCACCAATCACTTCCAAGTCTCTATCCTGTATTTACTAAATGCCCTTGGGGTGTTTTTTTCCTTCCAATGACAGCTGCATGACTTAAAGGGCCTCCATCATCCTAATAGTACCTTTCAAAGCCAACGTTCACCCTTTTCATATTTCTATCTGTAACATATTTGTTGTATTTTCTGTGTTTCCAGTTTTATTTAAGAAAAGATGCCCTCAGGTGCTAAGGGAGATGTTGGGGGAGATTTACTAAAACTAGGGCATGCAAAATCTGGTGCAGCTCTGTAAGGAACCAATCAGCTTACAGGTTTTATTGTCAAAGCTTAACTGAACAAGCTGAAGTAAGAAGCTGATTGGCTAGTCATGTTTAAATCCAAACAAAACCAAAAGATATGCCCATATAAATCATAACACAGATCTAAAGAGCTCCTTTATTGTTACACAGCAGTTTTATGCAAACAATTATTTTATGCAATAACTTTTTAATGTGACCATCACTGGGGTCCCCAATTTAAATCCCAGTTAGGGTACTATCGCCATGGACTCTGCATATTCTCCCTTTGCTTACTCCAAAGACATGCTGCTAGGTTTATTGACTCCTTTCCAAATTGGCCATATGTTTTGGTTTTGCACAGAGCAGCCCCGATCCTCCTCTTCCCCGTTCAGAGCCTAGAGAGCCGCTGTTATCATGCACAGTGCTGGATAGAGATAAGTATAAGGGGGGGCTGGGGAAGGGGGGTTAGTTGCACAGAGAATGCATTAAAGTAAAAAACGTTCAGCCCTTAGAACCACTTTAAAGCTGGCCATAGATGGATCAAATCTCAGCAGGTTCAGCAGAGACAGGCCGAGATTCTTTCTATCCATGGGCAGGCTGGTTTGTTTTGAAGTCGATCCATCACATGACTTCAGTACGACCAGCCTGTCAGATACTGAATGTGTTGATTGAGAAATCGAGCTATTTTTTTTCCTTCCACCTTAGGTGGAAAGAAAATTGCATAATTAATGGTTTCTAAAGGGCAGGGGCTGATGTGCACGTGAAACATATATAGATTGTTGGTGATATATAAATACCCTTAATAAACAAATGAATAAATAATCAAAACAAATATAAATGTAATATATATATATATATATATATATATATATATATATATATATATATATACCGTATTTATCGGCGTATAACACGCACAGGCGTATAACACGCACATTCATTTTAAGAGGGAAGTTTCAGGAAAAAAACTTAAATTTTTAATAAGGAACTTTGAAGCAAAATAAGGGTCAGTGCCCATCTGCAGCCTCACCAATGCCATCAATGCAGCCTGATCAATGCCCATCTGCAGCCTCACAAGTGCCATCAATGCAGCCTCATTAGTCTACATCAATGCAGCCTCACCATTGCCATCAATGCAGCAGCCTTGCCATTGCCATCAATGCAGCAGCCTCACCACTGACATCAATGCAGCCTAATCGATGCCCATCTGCAGTGAGAATCTCCTATGATAGACAGAACAGTGGCCCAATGGCGGCCCAGGAGACGGGACTTTCTATTACAGAGGCCGCCAAGTAAACAGGAGATTCTCACTGTATTTAATCTGACGGCGATCATTCCGTCCCCCTCCTTGTCCCCTCAGAGGCAGCTAAAATTGAAGTATTGGCATATAACACGCACACGCTATTTGCACCCGATTTTCATGGTGAAAAAGTGAGTGTTATACGCCAATAAATACAGTGTATATATATATATATATATATATATATATATATATATATATATATATATAGTTATGTAGTAGGTTACATAGTAGGTGAGGTTGAAAAAAGACAGAAATCCATCAAGTCCAACCTGTGTATGTGCGTTTTAATGTCAGTATTACATTGTATATCCCTGCATGTTGTGGTCGTTCGGGTGCTTATCTAATAGTTTTTTTAAATTATCGATGCTCCCCGCTGAAACCACTGCCTGTTGAAGAGAATTCCACATCCTTGCCGCTCTTACAGTAAAGAACCTTCTACGCAGTTTAAGGTTAAACCGCTTCTCTTCTAATTTTAGTAAATGGCCGTGTGTCTTTTAAAATTCCCTTTCACGGAAAAGTTTTATCCCTATTGTAGGGTCATCAGTACGGTATTTGTACATTGAAATCATATCCCCTCTCAAGCGTCTCTTCTCCAGAGAGAATAAGTTCAGTGCTCCTAACCTTTCCTCATAACTAATAACCTCCAGTTCCTTTATTAGCTTTGTTGCCCTTTTCTGGACTCTCTCAAGTTCCAGCACATCCTTCCTGAGGACTGGTGCCCAGAACTGGACAGCATACTCCAGGTGCGGCCGGACCAGAGTCTTGTAGAGTGGGAGAATTATCATTTTATCTCTGGAATTAATCCCCTTTTTAATGCATACCAATATTCTGTTCGCTTTCCTTGCAGCAGCTTGGCATTGCATGCCATTGCTGAGCCTATCATCTACTAGGACCCCCAGGTCCTTTTCCATCCTAGATTCCCCCAGAGGTTCTCCCCCCAGTGTATAGATTGCATTCGTATTTTTGCCACCCAACTGCATTATTTTACTACATTAAACCTCATTTGCCATGTAGTTGCCCACCCCATTAATTTGCTCAGATCTTCTTGCAAGGTTTCCACATCCTATATTGTACTTGGCACCTTACATTGTAATAATATAGCATTATTTTGGTGCTGACGTAGACAGAATCTTAGTAAATCCCATCACTAACTAAAACAAACAAAAACAGAAATCACACATGGACTAGTTACCGTAGCTCTATGGCAGCCTTTTCAGCCAGGGTTCTGGGGAACCCTAGGGTTTCTCTAGGGGGTTGCTAGGGGTTCTTTGAGAAATTAGCAACTTTTGCCACTCATATGACTAACTATTGAATTCAATTACCTCTTTAGCTATCTGTAAGGGGGATTTTTCCTACTGACCCTAATTGTAAGGAGCATTCTTTCTTTTGACCATTATGTCGCGTACACACGATCGGACTTTATGGCAGACTTTGCCCGGCGGACTGGATTTTGTCGGACAATTCGATCATGTGTGGGCTCCAGCGGACTTTGTTTTCTCAAAAGTTTGACGGACTTAGATTTGAAACATGTTTCAAATCTGTCCGACGGACTCAGGTCCGGTCGAAAAGTCCGCTCGTCTGTATGCTAGTCCGACGGACAAAAACCGACGCTAGGGCAGCTATTGGCTACTGGCTATGAACTTCCTTGTTTTAGTCCAGTCGTACGTCATCACGTACGAATCCGTCGGACTTTGGTTGATTGTCTGTAGGCAAGTCCGTTCATTTGGAAAGTCCGTCGTAAAGTCCATCGTAAAGTACGTCAAAAAGTACGCCGGACAAAGTCTGCCGTAAAGTCCGCTTGTGTGTATGCGGCATTACACTAATGTATCAAGATTTGTAGATAAAGTAATGATTAGCAGGGGTCCCCTGAGACCAGAAAGGTATTTCAAGGGTTCCAATGTGTTAAAAAGGTTGTGAAAGGCTACATAATGCAGTAAAAAATGTAATAAACCTAAATCTGTGCCCGTATTATATGAATGACAAAAATGCTGGCATTAATAAACCTATTCGGAAATGTTCACAGCATATGCAAATGATCCAAAACAGGACACTTATTAGAAGGCTTTAGAAGTTTAGTCAGTGCACCTGTTTTTTTTAAAGTCTTTACATCTCATAGATTAGTCACACAGGTTAATATTTCCTCATGTTGACTGATGTCATTCCTAGTTTCCTGTGAACATACATTTTTATTATTTTTTTTTTTATGTAACAAATTCATATCTGTTTATTTCTTTGCATCCGTTCCTTATCAGAAAGACTTGTCTGCTTTCATTTTTACCATCAAGTGAAGGCAGCGTTATGAAGTCACAGAAGAAGACCTGTTTCACAACACTTTTAAGTTAATCGGGGCTTGGCACAAAGAGGGCAGCTTGGCGGACATGCAGGGACAGCTCTGAAGATGAGTCATGGCACAAAAAAGGCTCTTTGGAGGAAAAGCTTGCAACGACATCATTTTTTTTTCTCCCTCCGCCTGGTATCGCTAACCTTTCCATGGAACAATTTCTGTAGCAAAAGCCACATTTCAAGTGTGAGATTGGTTGTAATAGTCTATCATGATGTGATATTCACACACGAGGAATTAAGGCCTCTTTTGCAGTCGGGGTTTAAAGTGACACATTAAAAAGAGCCCACTCTCGGTGCTGTGCTGCTCAAGCAGGTAATTAGTTTACATTTACAGCTTGGTGAAAGGCTTGCCGGATGGAGCTTCCTTGTATTATTGCACTACTATTGCTTATAATTGCTCAAAACTGTGCACAAATGTGCATGTTCTGGCATCGCTGTTTAATTAATTGTACTGCCATACTGCCACCGACCAATAGGTCATTACTGTAGCTTAAAGGGAAATAACACTATATTTTCCATAAGTGTACTGTGTATTATTGCAGTATTTACCTTCATTTAATTTGGCTTTTGCATTTCAGCCAGCTTGGGCTTCATATTTTTGTGTAGACATTTTGTACTTTAGCCAGTAGAGCAAGCTATTTGGGGCTTAGTGGTATTACTTTACTTCCTGCCTGATGACTTCTGTAATAAAATACCAGTGTCACTGTTAGGGGTCAGGCTCGGAGACCAGTAGCTATAGCTGTAGAGAGGCTCCCACCAACCAGCTGGATATGCATTCAAGCAGGTCCCCCTGACGGATGACATGGGCTTACACCAGGTGTGGAGTCTAACCACTAACCGGTATTTAAACTGGCTCTGAGGAAGAGGGGATCTCCCCTCGAAACACTTCAGTCATCTCGAAGGTTCTTCGGCATGCTGGACATGGTCCTGGTGACCTGCTCGCTTTGTGTCCATTATGGTCTTTGAAATTCTTTTATGATTAATTCGTTTGTGAGTATATTTCCTTTCTTTTTATACTAATAAACATTACTTGGGTAATGCGCAAGGTTAGTGCACCCTCTTTTTGTTTTTTTCTAAACTGTTTCCATTGGGTTTCCCCCCAACCCCTGAAGGGCAGCAAGGTATGTGCATTTACCCGGAGCCATAGAGATCCTAGGTAACACCAACCACCATCAAATCACTTTTGCGTGCAGCAGATTTTGTTTGCTGGTTTTTAAACATGCTTGAGGCATATACTCAGGCAAAAAAGTAAAAAAAAAGCTTTAGATTACAAAAGAAATTTTAAATTATTTTTTTTAAAATGGGGCAGACTTAATGGACCACTTTTTCCTGCTGTCACCCTTCTATGTTTCTACCAATGTATAAACTCTGTTACATTCCTGTCTGGGCATTGCAGCAAGTAATACAGACATGTTTTTTAACAGTGGATGCTGGGAATGGTGCGTGTCTCCATTTAAATATGTGGTGGTAGCCACCATGTGTGTAAATAAAGAATCCAGCGCACTCCATACAGAAATGGGACCCCGTCAGAGGGTGCTGTGGTGAAATGGCAGATAGTGCCTCCAAAAGCTTAAGGCCAATCCAAGATAGCACTGTATCACTTCTGCCTAAGGAAGTGGTCCTTATTTGCCTTGAAATGTCACTGCTTTCAGATGGTCACAATGGATATATTTGCCAGCACACCACGGACCTTCAAGTTAAGTCCAAATTTTTTTTTATTAAAGCATGATCACATCACAGACAAGTGAGTGCAACGTTTCATAGTCATATAGGACATCTTCGTCAGGCACCTTGGCAACTTGAAGATCCATGATATACTGGCAAATATATTTATTGTGGCTTTCATGATCCAGTCTCCAGCTGGTGGTTGCTACAGCACCCAGTACCCTAGAGCTTTCTTCAGGAACGTGTGCAATGGGAATATGGATTTTTGCTTTCAGATGATGACATTAACAATAAACATGGTATGCTGGTAATAATTTGGACTGGAACTATCATGTGTATATGCAAAGGGTTAAATGCATAGTTTACCTGCCCCAGTGGCTACCACTCATAGCATGCTAGTGCTTATAGTGCTTAGATTGTTGTCCCATGAGCTGGAAAATAATTGTGCATGGTGAGTCTAAGAGTGTAATCATCACAGTATGGTCACATTGATTATTGATCACAGCAGTAGAAAACCCCCTTTCCAATCCCAGATTGATTTATAATCTGTAGTCAGATTTTTAAATTCTTAAACTCAATGAGACATGTGCTTTTAACCTAAATAACTAGTTTAACTATGTTAAAATGAGCTTTTCTGCTGCAGGCAAAAGGAAAATATATCAATGGTAAGAAAATTAGAATAGAAATGAAGAAACAAATTATAGTAATGAAAAAATATGATATTATGCTGCATTTTTCTCTAGAAACATAATCAATTCTATTTTAAAAGCTATGCCTCCCCTGCAACCTGTACAAAAACATAAAACACCCTGAGCAATTAACATATAAATGTCACTTACCGGTAAATATTTGCCTTCAGGTGCTTTCAATAATAACTCAGAATCAGTATGCACTGAATACACTTCAGTTTTACTCTAAATCCTAATTCCAGGATAGAAGCGATGGGAAATCTTCTTAACGGGACCACAAACAGCAATAAAAATCTAAAAGAGGTTATAGTCTTTTCCTTTTCCCAGAGTTTGGTCTGGAGCTGGGATTTAAAATAGAAGGCAGCAAAAATGAATTACAGTTTTGGATGGAGTAGGTAAGGGATACAAGTTCTGCTATGTTTTTTATTACTGTGACTCTGTCAGTTAGATTTCCTTTCACTTCCTGTCCAGAGAAATGTTCACAAAGAGGATAAATCCCACCTCAGACAGTTGTCTCTAAGGTGGGGTACACACTATGAGAAAATTGGAAGAAAACTTCCGTACGAGGGACGATCGTTCGATTTTCATACAGTGCTTACACAACTTTTGACATCCGATTCAGACTTTCCAAACGCAGATTTCCAAAGGGACAAACTCCAAAAAATTTCTCGTACGTGAACAAAATTATAGATTTTCATTTAATGTGTATTGGTTTCGTATGAGAAAAATCGGATACAAAAATCTGTGCATGGTCAGAAACAATAAACAACAGTAAGTCAAGCAAAAAAAAAGCCTTTTTTTTCATACAATTAGTACCAATTAGTAATTAGTACCAGTTTCGACTTGCCTTTCAAACATTGAGGAAAGCCGGACAATCAATCACCTGATTTGCTTATAGTGTGTACCCAGCTTAAAGGGGTTGTAAACCCTGTTATTTTTTTTTTAAATAAAAACATATCATACCTCCACTGTGCAGCTCGTTTTGCACAGAGTGGCCCTGATCGTCCATTTCTGGGGTCCCCCGGCAGCTCTCGCGTCTCCTCCCCACATCAGATAACCCCCTAGGAGAAGCGCTCTCCCGGGGGGTTACATTGCGGGCGCGCTCCTGAGTCCAGCTTTTGCGTCCATAGACACGAATGCTGGACTCGGCCCCATCATTGGATTTGATGACAGGAGCCAATGACTGCGCTGCTATCAATCTATTCAATCAAGAGCCGGGACCCCGTGGAGAGAGGGACAGCGCATCCCCGCCAGGAGAAATATGGGGCTCAGGTAATTAAAACGGGGGGCTAGGGGGCTGGTCACTGCCTGTTGTTTTTTTACCGTAATGCATAGGATGCATTAAGGTGAAAAAACACGAAGGTTTAAAACCCCTTTAACACTATTAACGTAACTTCCCCTTTTTTGTAGGTTCAAGTAACCTTGGTCAACCTTGCCTCCAGTGTCAGTCACAGCTGCTGTGTCCTATGTGGTGCACACAATTCCATAGAGCCAGTTTAATCTGGATGAGATACATATTAATATTGTGTATTTTCATATTTAGGCAGTCTTGTCTTTACATTTTTCAGGCTCCACATAAAGTGGCAAATAGGGTGAAATGTGCAGCGCTTATGTGATCATATAAACCATAACAAATAATATTAGTACAGAAAACTTGAATAATAAATGATGTGCTCAAAAATACTCCAAGCAGTCCTCTATTATGACATGTAATGTCTATAAAAAGAGTAACTTGGACGTGTGATGTCCAAAAAAGAAAAAAGTCAGTGACAAGCTTCAGTCATGTGTGATGATAATCGTCAACCACATGTGGATATAATATAGTGACAGTCTTTAACTTCAAATATGTATGATGTAATAACAGTTAATAGTGGGTCCACCACCAAAGACACCAGAAGCTGCTTACCAGAGGGATTGAACTCAAATAGGTGTACACCTAGTGAGTCAATCAAGCTTTGTGGTATAATATACCAAGGGGATCAGATGCTCTATCCAGATATGACCTCCAGATGGACCTCCGAACAAGTGTAAGGTATGGATGGACTCAGTAGATATAGGCAGTCAGCCCAGAGGGATTGAACTCAAATAGGTGTACACCTAGTGAGTCAATCAAGCTTTGTGGTATAATATACCAAGGGGATCAGATGCTCTATCCAGATATGACCTCCAGATGGACCTCCGAACAAGTGTAAGGTATGGATGGACTCAGTAGATATAGGCAGTCAGCCCCATAATTAAAAGAAAGAGGAAGGCATATAGTGTAACTCTGTATGGAAATTTTAATACATAAAAAGCAAAGGAAATACACTCACGTGTTAAGCAGTAAAATCAAGCGCTTGTATAAAAGAAGACAATGGTCTCAGCATATCCTTCCGACGCGTTTCGACTTAGAAGTCATCATCTGGGGTGCTGGACCACTGTACTGGCTGAGTATTTATAGGTACTGGTTACCCCCATAACAAGTGGCAGCTCCATCTAATTGAAAGTGCAAATTATGGAGATTACTTCCTGGTTCCTCCAAAATGGCGCCCGGGCTTGCATTCCAAGCCTCGTTTTCATGTGTAGAGGAGGATTACTACCTGGTTCTGCCAAAATGGCGCCCGGATAAGAGTTCCAAGCCTCATTTTAACATGTGAAAGAGGATGTGACATCATGTGGAACAGTGACTGGTTTAAACAGCCAAAAACATGGCACCGCTATTTTCGGGGACATATAGGGGCAGATGTGGCTTAAAACGGCACAATGTCCGGTGTATATAACCTACAACATGGCGCAGTTTGTCATAAGGACATGTATATTAATACACTAAGTTACAAGGTATCACCCACTGGCAGCAAAAATGAAAAACAATATAATACATCCACACATCGCTCTAGCCTGAACATGGGCAGTGGCGTAGCAGCCAGCACTCCCACCCTGCAGCAAAAGGGCTGCCGGTTCAAATCCCGAGATTCCATGTGGGGGGTAGAAAAAAATAAATAAAATAATGTAATATATATAAAAAAATATATATGATACTAAGGTGTGACAAATGATGGCACCCCTCAGAAAGGACACGTTATTGGTTGGATCAAGCTGATATTTGTGATAGGGACCAAACCAGTATATATTCAAATATACAATCTAAAATACATGTTATAAGAATTTAATAAAAATACCTTCATAAAAACATTTAAAAATTAAAAAAAAAAAAAAAAAAAACCTCTCATAAAAGACATTCTAATAGGTACCAACTGGACCCTAAAGTACCGGAAATAGAGAAAAGGCATCATGCTTGGTTGATAAAAGCATTGATGTCCCATTCTATGTTCAACCCAAAAGGGGAGTAGGTCTGCAATTGGTGGATCCAATAAGTCTCCAAACGAGAGACTCCCCTTGTCTTAGCTCCTCCCCTCCAAGGAGGTGTATATTTATCTATGACAAGAAATTGAGAACCAGTAGGATCTCGTCTGTGATGCTCTCTATAATGTCGAGGCACATTATGTTTGATGTCACCACTTTTTATTTTAGCGATATGCTCGCTGACTCTAACAGAAAAAGCTCGAATTGTACGGCCCACATACTGCTTCCCACAGGGGCAGGTAATCAGATAAACGACATGTGTGGTAGCACAAGTGCAGAATGTTTTAATGGGATATGTACAATTTGTAGTGTTCGATTTGAACTCGAGGCTTTTACGTCTACCACAGGAATTGTGTTGACATACAGTGCATTTTTTGCAGGGAAAATAACCCACTAAGTTGTGAAAAAAAGAAGGTCGTATGGGGGGATTTATGATATTAGGTGCAATTTTTCCCTGCAAAGAAGGCACACCTCTAAAGATGACCTTAGGTTGTTCTGGGAGTATTTCCTTTAAAACACGGTCATTCCTAAGTATATCCCAATGTCTGTAAATGATGTTTTTGATTTCTCTGTGTTGGACTGAAAAAGTGGTGAGCATAGAGCATTTAAAGGAGCTTTCTTGTTCACGAGGAGGTTTTGGTGTCAGCAAAGATTTTCTATCAATTGCAGCCACTCTATTTATTTCTGAGGTTAACGATGTTGGGTCGTACCCCTTTTCTATAAATCTGTCCCTCAGTGTTGATGCTTGAGTGAAATAGTTGTTTACATCTGTGCAATTCCTGCGCAATCTCAGGAACTGACTACGAGGCACGGACTGTAACCAGGATTGGTGGTGACAGCTGTCAACTGGTATAAAGCTATTGCGGTCAGTATTTTTGAAATAAGTTTTAAACTTAAATTGGCGTGAGACCATCTCGATTTCGAGATCCAAAAAGTGAATTTTAAATGAGCTAAATTCATATGTCAACGAAATCCCCCGATCGTTGTCATTTAAAAACACAAAGAAATCCCTGAGGGATTCAGGGGTGCCATCCCATAGGAGGAGGATGTCGTCTATATATCTGGCCCACAGTACCAATGAGGGCCTGTGTTCAGAATAGACGACATCCTCCTCCCATTTTGCCATAAAAAGGTTGGCAAGGCTAGGGGCAAATTTGGCCCCCATAGCCACACCCTTCTGTTGCAAGAAAAACTTTTGGTCAAACCAGAAGTAGTTGTGTTTGGTAGCAAATTGTAATAGCTCAATAATATATTCACTTTGTTTATTGGTAATGGAATGGTCTCTGTTCAGAAAATGTGTGACCGCTTCTATACCTCTGGTATGGGGGATACAGGTGTACAATGATGCCACGTCTGCAGTGGCCATCAGCAGGTCCCCCCCAATCTCCACACTTTCAAGTAGCCTAATGGTATCAGTCGTATCCTTAAGATACGATGGAGTGCCTTTGACCAATGGTTGAAGGTAGAAATCAATATATTTACCGATACGTGATGTTACAGAGTCGATTCCACTTATGATTGGTCGACCCGGAGGGTGAACAGGATCCTTGTGGATCTTGGGCAGATGGTACATGATTGGGATTCTAGGTGCAGTAGGTACTAGGTAAGCCCTTTCTTTTTTATTTAGAATCTGCTCATTAAAACCTTTTAAAACTAGTTGGTCCAGCTCTTTTTTATATTGGGCAGTAGGGTTTCTGGTAAGTTCCCTATATGTGTCCTGGTCGCTTAATATCCTATACATTTCTTGAATGTAGTCCAGTCTGTCCTGCATGACTATGCCTCCGCCCTTATCGGCAGGACGGACTACAATGTCTTTCCTCTCGCACAGTGATTTGAACCCGAGCATTGGAAAGGACTGGTTATATGTCTTTTTGGGAGGAAGCTTGGCTAAATCTTGCAAAACTAGGTCCCTAAAAATGTTAACGGCAGGAGCTGCAGGTACAGGGGGGCTGAATAAAGACGGATTAGACAGCCCTGAATGTACCATGCCTGAAGAAGCAGCTCTTTGAAATTGAGAAGACGTATTAGAAGCTACATAACGTTGGATATTAATCTTCCTAATAAATTTATGGACATCTATAAAGGTGTGAAATTTGTCTAATTTCTTTTGGGGGGCAAATTTTAAACCCTTGTCCAATATCATCATTTCCTGAGTGGTCAATTCCTTAGTGCTTAAATTAAAAACTCCATTGCCTATCATGTCCTTTTTCTTTTTTCTTCTCTGGATTCTCCGCCCCCCTCTAGAACCTCTTTTGGGTCCGAAGACCTTTTTCTTCCCTGTGTGCCCTGACGAAAATCCTGGTTTCCCTTAGGACTTAAATCATATCGATTTTGACTTAATGAAGAACGATTATATTCATTCCTGTTATATGACTGATCCTCTCTATGACGGAGTGGAGAAAATCTGTTGTACACTGGGATTGACGGATGGTCATAATAACGAGAGTCATAGGGGGGTGGATTATCATAGGTTCTCACAGGGGACCCGTTGTATCCATAATTTCTATAATCGACATAATGAGGAGTCTGATGATAGTGTTGGTTGCCTCTGGAGCGACCTCTACCTCCCCTCTTATTCCGATTATTGGCCCGTCCACGATGTGGTGGTGGATGGGTATGATAACTGGGATGTCTACCTCTCTGTGGACCTAAATGACCTACAGGTTCATGTGAGTACCCTCTAGGTGTAGGTGGGGGTTTAGGTTGTGTGTGGCTGGAATGGCTGGTGTTCACCATATTATTGACAGCATGGGGACCACATAAAGTGGAAATCCATGCAAAATCTAAAATCACTATATCTATAGACACCAGGGATCTAACACTAACCTCTCTATCCCTGTAAAGAAAAAACAAATATACATACCTTTTTGGAAGCCAATCTGACCCGCTCCAACCACGCTGAGCTATCAGCCGCGGCTTCTCTGTGTAGGCGGGTGCAGAGGAGACAGAGGACGACGGAAGCCCCATAGTAACTCTAATGCCGTGTATACATGAGCAGACTTTCGATGGACTGAACTCCGAAGGACTTTTTGATGGACTTTCCATGGAGTTCTGATGGAGTTCCGACGCAACGGACTTGCCTACACACGATCACACCAAAGTCCGACTGATTTGAACGTGATGACGTACGATCGGACTAAAATAAGGAAGTTCATAGCCAGTAGCCAATAGCTGCCCTTGCGTCGTTGTTCGTCCGTCGGACTAGCATACAGATGAACGGATTTTTCGACCGGACTCGAGTCCATCGGAATGATTTGAAATATGTTCCATTTCTAAAGTGCGTCTGATTTTTCGACAGCAAAGGTCCGATGAAGCCCACGCACGATCGAATTGTCTGGCGGATTCATTTCGTCGGACCTTTGCTGTTGAAAAGTACGGTCGTGTGTACACGGCTTTAGGGTGACGTCACTTCCCATTCATTTCACAGCCGCTGTCCTCCGTTTCCTCTGCAGAGCTTCTGGTGCTTCCGGAGCAGGTCAGAACAGCTTCCAAAAAGGTATGTATACTCATCTTTTCTTTACAGGGATGGAGAGAGGTCTGTGTTAGATCCCTGGTGTCTATAGATGCAGGGATTGAAGATTGTGCATGGACTTCCACTTAGCTCAAGCTGAAACCTCTACGCACAAGTGATTGAGTAATACAGTGACTCCTCCCACCTCCACCCCCTTCCTGACTGCCCTTCAGATGGGTCTGTAACAAGTCTTGAATAGAGACAGGGGGGTTTATTTACGGAAGGCAAAGCCACTTTGCACTACTAGTGCACTTGGAAGTGCAGTCGCTGTAGATCCGAGGGGGACATGCAAGGAAAATAAAAAACTACATTTTTGCTTGGACATGATTGGATGATAAAATCAGCAGAACTTCCCCTTATTTCAGATCTTCCCCTCAGATGTACAGCGACTGCACTTCCAAGTACACTTTCAGTGCACTTATAGTGCAAAGTGGATTTCCCATTAGTAAATCAACCCCAGGGTGTCTAAAAGGAAACGTCTCCTGCTGTGCTCTCTCTATAGGAAGCCTATAGTAAGCTGTAACTCATGTGTCATAGGTGCACCCTAAAGCCCCGTACACACAGGTCGAATGTCGGGAAACAATGGCCGGTTAAAAAAAAAAACGTCCAACTTTCGGCCGATGTGTATGATGGTCTGTCCGACAGAAGCCGGTCGTTTGGCCGGCTTCTGTCGGACATGCATGCTGGAAAACCATCAGGGCTCTCAGACAATGGCATAGAGCGCTAAGCGGAGTGTTCTGCCGGGGGGGTTACACCCCTGTCAGAACACAACAGCTCACTGGGGGACATCGCTGAACTAACCTTGCACGTTAGTACAGCAATTCCGACCGGACCGGAGCTGTCAGGTTTTTTTTTTCGTGCAACCCGTGGGATTGCACAAAAAAAACTGTAGTGTGTTCCCGGCTTTACTAAAATTTTCTAAACTGAGAGAGTATAAAAAACTGATATAAAACAGCTAAAAAGGCATTAAATAGATTAGCGTAGAACAATTATAGTTTCTCTTTAAACAAATGTATTATGCATTGAGCTTGCTTTAGGCTTAGAGATGTTCTTGCTAGTGCTATAGCGTACAATAGAATTTAGTATTTTTCAGCATTTTGTTATTATTTTTTTTTTTCCTTTATTGTGTCTGCCACTAATCTGTGAGGCTTGTCTGTTATTGTGACAACATAAACTTTTGCCTGTAGTATAATTTTGTACTGATATAATACACTTGGAGCTTAAAAAGATATTAAAAATAATATGCATTATTTCCTAAAGAGAATCGATGTTTCACTGATCAAATTTCCATGACTTTATCTTTATAAATGTAAATCCTTTTGTAGTTCCTCCGCAAATCCAGAGTTCTCCTTTAATAGAAACACATTTCCCTTTGCTCCCATATCTTATGTTTTGTAGCCCAATCATATTAATAATAATGGTGAGCCAGGCCATGAATTATGATTCAAGTGTGGAAAACATGCAGGATTAATTGTATAATTTAAATTTTAAAGATCTCCTATTATGGAGTCTTTGTGAATATAATTATTTGGCCCACAAATAGATTGAAGGATAGAAAGATCTCTGCTTGTATAAAGGAGCTGCATTTAAATAGGCTGGTTAATATTTCACATAACAAAAAAAAAAAATATCTCCGGGGATGTCATGTGTCTTTGGTGTAACCGTGACACATAGTTTTCTCTTCTATGGTTTGGAAAGGTTATTTAATGACAATAAAATGGTGTATGACTGGAAAAAAACACTGTAAAATTGTCATTATTATCCTGTACATTCTGATAAGCAAATTAAATTCTGTCTTTCATCTACATATATTGGCTGGGATTAATTTGCTCATTCCAAGCAATTTCTATGAGGTGCAGAATAGATAGGAATTGAAAGAGCTCTGGCACTGCGTTTTTATTTTCCCTTTGTATTTGCCTGAATATTAGAAAATATAAAAGACATTCACCCATGTATAGCCATGTCCACATTTTGTTTTGTTTTTTATGCACTTTTGGGGGATGTGGGATCTTTGTTAATGGGGGGGGGGTGAAAATGGGTTTTCTTGGTGGGGAATTGGTTTGCTGAACAGGATGGAAAGAGTTTTTCTTGAGGAGGAGAAATTTTCTTAGTAGGGAGAACATATGAACTGGGGGTAGTTTTTTTTGCTTGGGGAGGTGAGTGAGGAGGATTTGATAGGGGGTGGGGGATGATATACATACTCTTGACCCTGTACTCTTTACATTACATTCTCCTGACCCCTATACTCTATACCATGGGCCTTCAAACTGTGGCCTGCAGGTGGGATGTGGCCCTTTGCTTGCCTGTATCTGGCCCTTGAGGCATTATTGCTCCCACTGACAGCAGCGATTGGGAACTAATTCTGCCACTGACACCAATGATGGAGCACTATTTCTCCCTCTGACACCAATTTTTTTACTCCTGACACCAAGCCTATGGCATTGTTTACTCCCACTGATGCCAGGGCATTTTCTACTCCCACTGGCCACAGTCCGACCCCCTAAAGTTTGAAGAGCAGTTAGCTGTTTTTCTAGTTTGTTGACCTCTGCTCTATACATTTCATACTTCTGACCCTGTACTCTTTACATTACATACTCCTGACCCCTATACTCTATATATTACATTCTCCTAACCCTATACTCTATACATTACATACTTCAGACCCTGTATTCTTTAAATTACATACTCCTGACCCTATGCTCTATACATTGCAAACTCCTGACCCTATGCTCTATACATTACATACTTCTTATTGTGCAGGAGTATTGAAATTAAGCTCTGGAAGCTTCTTGGATACAGCAAACGACTTTACTTTTATGGAGGATGTTAGATTATGTCTTACAGCATTAGAAACATGAAACAGGAAGAGAACACAAACGAGTGCATTGAGCATAGACAATACATCCTGTTATATCATAGAATATAAGAACTATACACTATAATACCACATTGCCACCTGCTGCATAGATAGGTATAATGCATGCAGTATTGTCAGTTTATTAACAACTTTACATTACATGTTGTTGTTCTTCCAACACCCCTTCTCAACAGATTGTGCGTTGTCAAATTATATTCAGCTTCTTCTGGATATAATTATGACATTCCTTCAATAAAAGATTGGTGACTGCATCGGCAGTAATCTCCTCTGATGGGCAGTATTGAATGTCAATAACACCTTGCTCTTGATTGTCCCTCAGTAGGTGATACTTGACGTTGATGTGTTTGGTCCTAGGATTGACCCTTTCTGATTGTGTGAGCTTTATACATCCCAGGTTGTCTTCAAAAATGGGAATTGGTTTTGACATGTCTATCTCAATGTCCACAAAAAGTTGACAAACCCATATTGTTTCTTGACAAGCGTGTGCTGCTTCAATGTACTCTGCTTCAGTTGAAGATAGTTAGTTGTTTGCTTTCGACTAGACCAACTTATGGTTCCTTCACCATATTAAAAGATGAATCCACTTGTAGATTTGTGGTCTGTGCATTGCCCAGCCCAATCAGCATCCACAACGACCAGTGTTGGATGCAATGTTGCTGGTAACCAAAACTTCATCTGAATTGTTCCTTTGAGGTACCGCATCACTCTTTTTACTGCGTTCCAGTCACACTGACAGGCAGCTGAAACTTTCCTGCATAGTATGACCACTGCTGCAGCTACGTCTGGTCTTGTCACAGTGGCAACATATAGCAGCTTACTGATTGCTCTGCGATACATGTCATTGTTGGGTAGCAGGTTTTCTGCTTCATTGATCTTTTAATAGCCTGGTTCCATAGGAGTTTTCACTTGCTTTGCATCTTGCATATGGAATTGTTCCAAGATTTCTGAGGTTTTCTGAGATTGGTTGAGTAGATAACTTCCATCTTCTTCTCTCTCGATTTGGATTCCCAGATATTAGCTAATGTTGCCAAGATCTTTGATTTCAAAATTTTCATTTTAGCTTGTGAACTATCTGATTATAATCCCCTTCTTGTTAAAAACAGGTTATAATGTCATCATCATAGATAAGGATGTATATCTGTCTTCTTGATTCTTGGAGTAGAGACAGGGGTCTGCTTTACTTCTTGAGAATCTCTCTCTCTAGTAAGCACTTTGCTCACTTTCTCATTCCACATCCTTGCAGATTGCTTAAGACTGTAGATGCTCTTCTGAAGTTTACACACAAGGTTGTCTCCTTGCTCAAACCCTTGTGCTTGGTCCATGTAGAGATCTTCCTTAATGTAACCATATAGGAAAGCAGTTTTAACATCTAGGTGTTTGACTTGAATGCGCTTCCCAGCTGCAACGCTAAGAAGCGCACTGATGGGGGAGTGTTTTACGACGGGAGGGAATCGTAATCTTCACCAAATTTCTAGGCGTAACCCTTGGAAACTAGTCTGGCTTTGTATTTTTGGATATTCCCTTCTGCATCTGAGTTTACTTTGAAAGTCTACTTACTTCCTATTGTTTTGCGGTTAGGAGGGAGCTCTGTGAGTGTCCAGGTATTATTTTCTTGAAGTGACTTTAATTTTTCTTCTGCTGCCTTTCTCCATGTATTGGCTTCACATTTTGACAGTTTTTCTATGTCTTCCCAGGATGTTGGTTCAAGTATGCTGTGTGTTTTGACAGTGTATGACTGCTTGCGGGGTGGTATCCCCTTTGTAGTTCGAGTGGATCTTCTGAATTCCAGCAGTTCAGGAAGATCTGGTGGGGAACTTGGTTTAGGTACTGTGAGTTCAACCTCTTGTTCTGATTCCTGCACAGATTCACTTTGGTCGACGTTTTCTTCTGGTTTGCTTGGCATATTTACTTCACAACTTTCAGGGATCTGTGTTTCTGGTTATGGGCTCTCATCAAAATAAACACTACGGCTTATTGTCACTTTGTCAGTCTTTGGGTGTAGGATTCTGAGTACTGTCCGTGATACTTTTTTTATTTGCACTAACATACAATTTTTCAGGACAAGCTTTCGGGGTATGTCCCCTTCTTCAAGGTCCAAGCAGTACTGACTCACAAATTTTTAAGCAGAATGTTAAAGGAGAAAAAAAAAAAAAAAAAGAGAGAGAAAACCAAACACATACAAATCAATGGTAATAAAGATAGCAGCAGAGTTAGTGAGATAGATAAGACAGAGGGAGAGCTAGGGGGGAATGGGGGGGGGATGCTAGTCACAGAGCGGTCGTTTTACGACCGCTCTGTGACTAGCATCCCCCCCCCCCCCCCCCATTCCCCCCTAGCTCTCCCTCTGTCTTATCTATCTCACTAACTCTGCTGCTATCTTTATTACCATTGATTTGTATGTGTTTGGTTTTCTCTCTTTTTTTTTTTTTTTTTTCTCCTTTAACATTCTGCTTAAAAATTTGTGAGTCAGTACTGCTTGGACCTTGAAGAAGGGGACATACCCCGAAAGCTTGTCCTGAAAAATTGTATGTTAGTGCAAATAAAAAAAGTATCACGGACAGTACTCAATTTTCTCTGTCACAATTGCACTAATACGGCTACAATCAAATCAGGTGTAGGATTCTGTAACCCTTAGTCTGTAGCCTACTAGATCTATAGCCACTGCCCTCTATGGCTCTGTTCTAGAGCTTGAATCGCTTTTCACTTGGCATATAGGCATATGCTTTACATCCAAACACTCTGATGTGCCCTATGCTAGGCTTTGATCCATGCCACATTTCGAATAGAGTACTTTATTGCAAATATCACTAATCTTCATTCAATGTGGAACTTTAGCTTCACCTGTTTCTGTCCCATATCTTAAATTCTGAAACAGTTTTTTTTTTGGGGGGGGGGGGGATTGTGCCATCAATGCAGCCTCATCAGTCCACGTCAATGCAGCCTCACAAGTGCCATCAATGCAGCAGCCTCACTATTGCCATCAATGCAGCAGCCTCACCATTTCAATCAATGCAGCAGACTCACCATTGCCATCAATGCAGCAGACTCACCATTGCCATCAATGCAGCAACCTCACCATTGCCATCAGTGCAGCCTCATCGATGCCCATCTGCAGCCTAGAGGGGACAGGGAGGGGGCAGGACGAGCGCTGACAGATTACATACAGTGAGAATCTCCTATGATAGACAGAACAGTGGTCCAAAGGTGGTCCAGGAGACGGGACTTCCTATTACAGAGGCCGCCAAGTAAACAGGAGATTCTCACTGTATGTAATCTGACGGCACTCCCGATTGCTCTCCCACCCCTCCAAGGCAGCTAAAATTGAAGTATTGGCGTATAACAGGACCACGCTATTTGCACCCGATTTTCAGGGTGAAAAAGTGCATACGCCAATATACGCCAATAAATACAGTATATAAGATCAGTAAGAGGAGGAAGGGAAGCTCAGGCTAGTGTCTGTGTAGTGTGATCTGCACACAGATCCAGATTAACCTACCATGCTTGGAAGGTAGGGAGTATACAATTATACGAGCAATGTTGAAAGAGTATCTCTTCCTCTATAGTAAGTTTTCTTATTCTTCTTTTTCATTGCAGTTAAATAATGAATCCCAAGCAGAAGCAATGTGCTGTCATTGAGTTCTTGATGAAGGAGGAGTGCAGACTGTCTAACATCCACAGAAGGCTACAGAATGTTTATGAAGATGACACCATTGACAAGATCTTCTTGATCTTTCTCTTGTCAAGGGTGTCATCTCCATAAACATTCTGTAGTCTCCTGTGGATATTAGACAGCCTGCACCCCTCCTTCGTCAAGAACTCAATGACAGCACATTAGTTTTGCTTGGAATCCTTAATTTGCCTGCAATGAAAAAGAACAAGAGTTACTATAGAGGAAGAGTTACTGTACTTTTCCAACAAGTGAAATGTAAATGGCCTATGTAAGGTAATAAAAAAGTTATGCTCACTTTTGTATCACTTTCAGTACAGCCCTCGTAGATTGCTGTAGATATGAATCCTGATTTACCAAATGACCACAACACATTTCATAGTTTTGCATTGACTTCCTTTGCAAGCTTTTTAAATTTGATTGTATAACATCTCAGAGCCACAGCAGATGCTGGAAGACCAATGTACTACAGGGAGCAGTTGTCTGTATAACTCCCAGCAGTTGTCACTGATTGCTGGTCCCGCTCTGAATGAGCACACAGTTGGAGAGTAACTTCATACAGGGCCACCTGCCAAAATATATATATTTGTTCTGGTCCAGGGAAGCAAATTCCCTACTGCCCCCCAGCCCAGTCCTCCCTTTGGCACCAAGTAAGTGAAGGTGGACAGATTTCTGCACATTGTCAACCTTATAAACTGCGTTTGGACAGTGCCGGAAAAGGATTATGGAACACAGGGTTAACAGTGGCGTTTTCCTTTAACACAGCATCATTAACAGCTTGTCTGAGAACTTGTAAGAAGGAAAAAAAGTTCTGAAATATGTGCTGACATTTTGACAGTCTTGTTTGCAGTCACATCTTAAATTTTGATCTTAATTTGTGAAGCTAAAACATTTCTATTAATAATGTAAATTCTAGAAGTCATAGCACACTAATTATACTCCTCGGCGCTGTAATTCATATTATCCCTCTAAATCCTCTCGGTTCGGATGCTTTTTCTGTAGAGAAATGATTTTCGTCTTTTAATTGATACAGGAGCGAATGATCTTTACAGCAATACCGGGGTCACTTAATAGTTTCTCACACACGCCAAATGAGCTTTGCAAAAAACAAGTCTTTTTTAAAAAAAAAAATTGGAATGATGAAGAAGTGATTATGTTCTTACTGAATCTCAAATCCTTCGTTTGTCACGTACGTTTGCATTTTTTTATAGCATTGGAAATAATATTTGGAGAAAAAATGTGCCTGTTTGTTACAGTAGATTCAAACTCTAACTGGGTGACATTTAGTTTATCAAAGAACTGCTTATATAAAAAAACTTTTTTTAAAATATAATACTGTTTTCAACCTTTGTTCACCCTATATTGGATCTCAGTACTACTGATCTCCTGTGCCCTCTATACAACCACTTCTGCATGCACTCCAGCGATGCCTGCATGGCCTTTTTTTATAGTAGGTTGCATGATGGTGACAACCATGGATAATGCCGACATAATGGAGCCGATTTAATAAAGCTGGAGAGTGCAAAATCTGGTGCACCTGTGCATGGTAGTCAATCAACTTCTAACTTCACCTTGTTCAATTAAACTTTGGCAAAAAGCATCTGGAATTAAAAAATATATACTAAATATATATACTCCCGCTAATGGTGTAACAGAAATAAAATGGTGAAATAAAATTGCAGCTGCTATACACAAAGTGCTAATCATTGGAAAACATGAAAAACTTATTATAAATATAGCGCTCGCAAACAATGAATAAATGTGAAAAAATAAATAATAAAACAACACAAAGTCCAAAACAGGTGACTTTAAGGTGCTCAAATCCAAAGTGAAGAGAAGAAAGGTGCTTCAAAAAATTCAGGTGCACAACACCGCCTTATGTTTCCCCACTCACCAGATCCACATGACCCCCAGCTTTTCAGTCTGGTGACTTAAGTTTTGGTATGGATGTCTTTAGGATGGTAGATAGGAGGTCAGGTCATCAGATCCAGGGTTACTTGGTGAAGGGTTTCAGCAATCCCAGAAATAGCGTCAATGTTTCGCCCTCCCTGGTCCGTGATGATGCCCTGTGGGAGAGCGAAACGTTGACGATATTTCTGGGATTTCTGACGTCACTTCCGGTCATTTGGAACGCAAGTTTGGAACGCACGCCTGAAACGGCGGTTTTATACGATCTGCTCCATTCTTGATGCTTGTTTTAATCCTATTTTTTGTAAGTACCAATCTTTTGTTTAAATAAATCCTTTTTTGATGATACTTCACTATCAGTTTTTTTTTTTAATCTGGGTACGTGTTTTGTCTGGCTGATACCCTTCACCAAGTAACCCTGGATCTGATGACCTGACCTCCTATCCAGCATCCTAAAGACATCCATACCAAGCCTTAAGTGACCCACCAGACTGAAAAGCTCGGGGTCATGTGGATCTGGTGAGTGGGGAAACATAAGGCGGTGTTGTGCACCTGAATTTTTTGAAGCACCTTTCTTCTCTTCACTTTGGATTGGAGCACCTTAAAGTCACCTGTTTTGGACTTTGTGTTGTTTTATTATTTCTTTTTCCACATTTATTCATTGTTTGCGAGCGCTATGTTTATAATAAGTTTTTCAAAAAGAATCTGGAAGCTGATTGGTTTATATGCAGAGCTGCACCATATTTTTAGCTCTTAAGTTTTAAGTAAATCAACCCCAATGTGTTTTGAAACAGACAATTGTAGTCTCCATTGGAAACACATGCTATAAACAGGATGTGGCTGAACAAGGACCTTCATGGCAGGATCACCAGGTATTATTTTATTGAAAACTGCAGATTTAAACCTCTTTGAATCTTCTATGAGACTTTAGAGATTCATACTTTTAAATGGAAAGTCACTTGGAAAGCTGGTGGAATGTATTGTGACAATGCGAGGCCCTGCCACTGTGAAAACGTAGGAGAAAGTGACACAGGGTTTGCAAATCGGCAGAGTGTGGGACTCTTCGGTGAAAATGTGAAATAGACTCTCTCAAGAGGTGGTTCTTGCCAGCTCAGTGGATTGTTTTAAGAAAGGCTTTCCTAAATGTACATAATATGACTGGATAATAATATTTATAGGTAAAGTTGATCCAGGGAACATCCGATTGCCTCTTGGCACATAATTGTGAAGTGGAAGGATGATAAATGGCCAAAAAAAAAAAAAAGGCCAAGGTACACACCAGACAGGTCAGGGGTAAAGTTGTGGAGAAGTTTAAAGCAGGGTTAGGTTATAAAAAAATATCCCAAGCTTTGAACATCTCACGGAGCTCTGTTCAATCCATCATCCGAAAATGGAAAGAGTATGGTTCAAATGCAAACCTACCAAGACATGGCCGTCCAACTAAACTGACAGACCGGGCAAGGAGATCATTCATCAGAGAAGAGCCAAGAGGCCCACGATAACTCTGGAGGAGCTGCAGAGCTCCACAGCTCAGGTGGGAGAATCTGTCCACAGGACAACTGTTACTCCCGCACTCCACAAATCTGGCCTTTATGGAAGAGTGGCAATAAGAAAGCCATTGTTGAAAGAAAGCCATAAGTAGTCCCATTTGCAGTTTGCCAGAAGCCATGTGGGGGACACAGCAAACATGTGGAAGAAGGTGCTCTGGTCAGATGAGACCAAAATTGAACTTTTTGGCCTTAAAGCAAAATGCTATGTGTGACGGAAAACTAACACTCCACATCATTCTGTGCACACCATCCCCACCATGCAACATGGTGGTGGCAGCATCATGTTGTTGGGGTGCTTTTCTTCAGCAGGTACATGGAAGCTGGTCAGAGTTGATAGGAAGATGGATGGAGCCAAATACAGGGCTATATAGAAGAAAACTTGTTAGAGTCTGCAAAAGACTTGAGACTGGGGTGGAGGTTCATCTTCCAGCAGGACCACGATCCTAAACATACAGCCAGAGCTACAATGGAACGGTTTAAGTCAAAGCATATTCATGTGTTAGAATGGCCCAGTCAAAAAGTCCGGACCTAAATTCAATTGAGAATCTGTGGCAAGACTTGAAAATTGCTGTTCACAGACGCTCTCCATCCAATCTGACAGAGCTTGAGCTATTTTGCAAAGAAGAATGGGCAAAAAATGGTAGAGACATCCCCGAAAAGACTTGATGCTGTAATTGCAGTGAAAGGTGGCTGTACAAAGTATTGACTCACGGGGAGCTGAATAAAAATGCACACCACACTTTTCACATATTTATTTGTAAAAAATGTTGAAAACCATTTATCATTCTCCCTCCACATCACAGTTATGTGCCACTTTGTGTTGGTCCATCACATAAAATCCAAAAAATGCATTTAAGTTTTTGGTTGTAACATGACAAAATGTGGAACATTTCAAGAGGTATGAATACTTTTTCAAGGCACTGTACTTAAACATATAATTTTGAGCATTTGGTACATCTATCTAGACCAACTACCCTTTTTAAAATGTTAAATCCATCTGTGTCATGTGATCCACCTTTTTTACCAATGGGTGTGATGGAGGGGATGCTGAAGGGGGGGGGGACTTTGGGGTAGGTGTTTTTTGGAGAAGAGAAGCCAGAGGGTGAGAGCAGGGGAGCCTCCATCGTACAGCTGGAGCCTCCGTGCTGTAACCAGTAAGCCATTTTGTGATGCCATCTGGTTCCTCCTAACATCCGGTCCAGGTTGCAGGTGTCTAGAAGACACGGCTCCGAATCCTTGGAGTAATGTTAAGCCTTTTTTAAACGCTTGTTTGTGAGTATGACCTTTGTTTTTACTATTCAAATAAATTTTATCTTTGGTAATGCACAAGGTCGGTGTCCCTGTTTTTCTATATGTTTCAGCTTTAAGGACACCCATTGTTCTGAGGAGGGCAGCAAGACCTTTGACTTTACACATTTTATCCAAAGGGTTGACTATACCACCTACACATGGACTAAGGGCCTGAGCGCAGGAGATTGTTTTGTGTTGACTGTATAGAAGTATCCATACCTAAACTTCAGCTTTAAAAAAGGCTGACAGGTTTATTTTAGTATAGTAGGAATGGAGAGCAGTAGCTTCTTAGAATGGAGGAGATGGTTTTGCTAGGAGGGATGAAGGAAATTAAAGCCAAGACTGATTTACAACAGAGGTATACCGGAGGATATTTCAGAATGTACTTCACAGGTCAGACTCTTAACAGAAAGCCAAGGACAGATGCTTTTTTCATTCAAAAGGAAGCTCTAGACATATCCGCATATTGATGGTGGATTCTTAAAGCTAAACTCCTGGCAAACCGCTAAATTCACAAATGAAATACATATATGGGTTTAGGGCCAGGACAAGGGGTGAGCAGGAGGGACAGCTGCCTTGAGCACTGTGGTATCATGTGAGGGGGCACCAAGGATATTGGGGGAGAGGAGATTTGTGTTGAAAAGGGGTGGCAGGGAGTAAGTATTCTTTTAGGAGGGGAAATTTGGGGGGTTCTAAGAGTGGTTTGAGCATTTGAGCTGGGGGGATTTGGGGGAGAGCAAAGATTTGTACTGGAAGGGGGATTTACAGCAGAGGGGTGGGTTTGTTCTGGGAGTGCTCAGCTTTTTAGAGGGGAGTGGAGGGTGTTGGCTGACACACAATGCTCATATATCTTGGGGGGGGGGGGCACAGTTTGGTATGTTCACCCTGGGCTCTAGATGTCCTTCTCCCGGCACTGTATTGGATCTATTTTACCTGCCAAAAGGGTTTTATTTCTGTCCATTCAGTCCTGAGATTTACCCAGCTCTGCCATACAGCAGGGTTGGGTGTCCCTAAACCCAGCCTGTGTCTGAACAATGAAGGAAAGCAGCATACGTATGAGTTCATCTTTCTGTCACACTGAACTCGCCTGCTATCAAATGTCCCTTGTTAGAACTAGAGCACCGCAGCACAACTGATTGGATCCTTGTGCTGCTTCTCCCTTCTCTAGTCTGAGCTCTGCAGTACAGGAAATTGCAAGAAGCTGATACCAAATCAAATTCAGGTACTTACACTGCTTGTATTTAAAAAATATATATACATTAAGCACTTGAAGCCCACCATATAGCAATATGACAGCGGCAAAGTGGTTTAGTTATCCTGATCGGACGTCATATCAAGTGATCAGGATAACAAGCCGGCGCGCGCCCGCGGGGTCACGCAGCGCGGCGATCGGTGGTGCTGTGTGTCAATCTGAGGTAATAAAGTCCTCAGATCTCATATTTGGACTTAAATGCAATAAAAGAAAAAAAAAATGTTGTCATTTGAAAAAAATGACAACAGAAAAATGTGCCTTTAAGACGTATGGGCGGAAGTGACGTTTTGACGTCGCTTCCGCCCTGCTATGGTATGGAGAAGGGTGGGGGCCATCTTAGCCTCACTCGTCTCCATACCCAGCAATGGACAGGGCCCTCTCCTGAAGCCGATAACGGTGATCTCGCTGCGAATCCACCGCAGAGACCACCATTATCGTTAACCAAACCGCCGCCTGAAGAGATGGATACCTCGGTTGTGGAAGCAGCTGCCGCCATTACCGAGATATCCCTCTTCAAAGTCAGGACGTATATAGTCGTGCAGCGGTCGGTAACCACTTCAATACCGGGCACTTTCCCACCTTCCTGCCCAGGACAATTTTCAGCTTTCAGCGCTGTCACATTTTGAATGACAATTGCGCGGTAATACAATACTGTACCCAAATAAAATTTTTATAATTTTCTTCCCACAAATAGAGCTTTCTTTTGATGGTATTGGATCACCTCTGCGGTTTTTATTTTTTGCGCTATAAACACTGGCCATCATTCCTTTGGTGGGCGTCGTGAAGGATGATAGAAGTCTCTCCCTTTCATTGGATAGCGTTTTTTTCAGAAAGATCCCCCTGGGTGTATCACACCACAAGCCTTAGGGCCCTTTCACACTGGGGCGGTTTGCAGGCACTATTGCGCTAATAATAGCGCCTGCAAACCGACCCAAAAGTGCCGCTGCTTTGATTCCAGTGTGAAAGCCCTGAGGGCTTTCACACTGGAGCGGTGCGCTGGCAGGATGGGAAAAAAAGTCCTGCTAGCAGCATCTTCGGAGCGGTGAAGGAGCGCAGTGTATACCGCTCCTTCACAGCTCCTGCCCCTCTGCAGAGGTGCTTTGCGGTGGTTTTTAACCCTTTCTATGGCGCTAGCGGGGGGTAAAACCACCCCGCTAGCGGCCGAATACTGATGGTAAAGCGATGCTTACAATAGCGGCGCTTTACCGCTGACGCCGCCCCCGCCCCAGTGTGAAAGGGCCCTTACTGACTCATTAGGCGTATGCCTATTTGGGTTCAACTTTTCTGGTAAGCCTTATGCCGTGTACACACGAGCGGACTTCTCGTCGGACTGAACTCCGAAGGACTTTTCGACGGAGTTCTGACGAAACGGACTTGCCTACACACGATCCCACCAAAGTCCGATCATTCCAAACGTGATAGCGTACGACTGGACTAGAAAAGGAAGTTCAAGAGCCAGTAGCCAAAATCTGCCCTTGCATAATTTTCGGTCCATCGGACTAGCATAAAGACGAACGTTTATTTCGATAGGAATCGAGTCCGTCGGAAAGATTTGAAACCTGTTCTATTTCTAAGGTCCGTCAGATTTTGCGACAGAAAAGGTCCGATGAAGCCCGCACACGACTTTTCTGCCAGAAAGTCTGGTCATGTGTTAACGCGCCATTATATATATTGGTGGTGGAATATCTACTGACAAATTGTCTGCCCCAAGTTTTTTCAAGTCACCATGTCTTCCTATACGGACTTTGATGTTTTTGCATGAATGCACAATTTTTTGCTTTACTCATTTTGTTTCACCATATAGTTATTAATTTCAACCAACTGACCAACCAACTATTCTGACCTATTATTGCATGGGATTTTCTAGATTTCATTACATATATTGTATCATTATTTAAAGTCACTATACCGGCGATTTAACCATATTATTTTGACTGCTGAGGCGCAATGGGCCTAGGTCCCAATTAACGTAACACCATGGGATCAAATCCCCCACCACCCTTGCCCTTTAACCCATTAAATAAGACACTTACAACCATTAGGTTGGAGAGGGCAAGGCCACAGCTTTATTAACTCCAACACATAACATGTAAACATATTTAACCAGTGCCAGTTACAGTTGTACTGTGAGCACTCAACCAAAAGAGGGAAGTAAGGGCCTGTCCTTACTATAAGTGCTGGACAGACAGCCTACTTCCAATTTTCCATCAAGGGCTTAGCCCATTACGGCAACATTAACTGCTGGCAAAGTCAAGAAAACCGCAGGTCAAGAAAACATACCATAACAACAGAAAAGAGAGACGGGAGGGTGGGCAGCTCTTCCAACGACTTCTCCGAAAGACCCAGAATTCCCTGGGGGGGGCATGTTCCTTGAGCTCAGGCCCATCCCATCCCCCATATTTTAACCAATCATTCTCCTTGTCCCGGCACCTAGCCATGCCCCCATCAGTCAAGGCTCTCTTTCCCTAGGGAAGTGGCTCAAGAGGCCTTCATGCCATGTAGTATTTTTGATATACGTGTGGCACTGTATCGCACCATTACGTTGCATGTTCCTTGAGCTCAGGCCCATCCCATCCCCCATATTTTAACCAATCATTCTCCTTGTCCCGGCACCTAGCCATGCCCCCATCAGTCAAGGCTCTCTTTCCCTAGGGAGGTGGCTCAAGAGGCCTTCATGCCATGTAGTATTTTTGATATACGTGTGGCACTGTATCGCACCATTAGTAACATTAATTGTTGTTTAGTATACCCCAAATTAGCGCTACACTTTCTTTCTACATATTTATCTTTTCAGAAAGCAGCCAAAAAGTGCAGTCTACATACTTCCCTCTGCATAGGTTTATTTAGTAAAACCAAATGGAGCACGGGCTGTCTTCTAATGAAATGCTATATAAAGCTTTAATCATGGAACTCATACGAAGGCTCAGGATGAAGACGCGGTGTGACAGCCCGCTGTGGACGTAATTCTCACTCATTAGAAGTTATTGGCCACTTTTTAATAACCTCTTATGTTAATATAGTACAAAGGAGTACATCAGTCTAATTCAGCTAGTTATCTGCTTTCATTCGCGCCCTATACATCTCGAGATCAATTGGATTGATTCTGAATAGCTGTATTAACAGATGATAAAGAGATAGCATTAGTTCCGTACATAAAGCCCGGTTGAATACGTAGACCGCGGTGGTTTTTTCAAGTGTAATTAAATATTCAGAACTCCAGCAAGTTCCATTAATACTTTGATTGTAATATTCGCCTTTATTCCTGCACTTTCTGTTCTGCTTCTTTTTTTTTTTGTCTAAAATTAACAGCAAACATGTCTGCTTTCATAGAATGCTCACTTCCAGTCATTGTTGGAAAGTTTGCCTTGAAAGAAAGGCAATTTGGGTTATACACTCACTGGCCACTTTATTAGGTACACCTTGCTAGTACCAGGTGGGCCCCCCGTTGCCTTCAGAACTGCCTTCATTCTTCGTGGCAGGGGCGGCTCGTCCATTAAGGACATCTCAGGGCGTCATATCTATAAGACACCATGGATGGCGTCTTACAGGGAGTAGAGAGAGAAAGCTGTTCCTGATTAAAGATGAGCTCAGGCGTGTTCGCAAACAGCACGTGCAGAGGCCACCGGGAAGTCGGCAATGCACAGCGCTAATCACAGGCAGTGAGACATTTCCCGATCTCTGCAGCCGCGCATCTGGACAATGTCTCACTGCTTGTGATTAGCGCTCCGCAGTGCCCACTTCCCGGCGGGCTCTGCACATGCTGTTTGCGAACACACCTGAGCTCATCTTTAATCAGGAACAGCTTTCTCTCTCTACTCCCTGTCAGTCCCATCCCCCCCACAGTTAGGACACACTTAACCCCTTGATCCGACCCTAGTTTTAACCCCTTCCCTGCCAGTGATATTTAGACATTGATCAGTGGCTGTTTTTAGCTCTGATCACTGTATAAATGTCAATGGTCCAGAAAAAGTGTCAAAAGTGTCCGATCTGTCCGCCGCAATGTCACAGTCCCGCTAAAAATCGCAGTAAACAAATTTAAAAAAACATAAAAATGCCATAATTCTATCCCCTATTTTGTAGATGCTATAACTTTTGTGCAAACCAATCCATATATGCTGATTGCGATTTAAAAAAAAAAAATATGTAAAGGAATACATAAACTGAGGAAGAAATTCTTTTTTTTTTTTTTTTTTTTGGTATTTATTATAGCAAAAAGTAAAAATATTGCTTTTTTTTCAAAATTGTCCGGCTTTTTTTGTTTATAGCGCAAAAAATAAAAACTGCAGAGGTGATCAAATACCACCAAAAGAAAGCTATATTTAAGGGAAAACATTTTGTTTGGGTACAACGTTGCATGACCACGCAATTGTCAGTTAAAGTGACGCAGTGCTGTATCACAAAAAATGGCCTGCTCATTAAGGGGGCAAATTCTTCCAGTCCTTAAGTGGTTAAACAGATATGTAGAACAATGGCAAAATACAGTATACAGTTGGTAACAGGTAGAAGGATCGGAGAGTGACCCCTATACCCTATACTTGAGGAGGTCCTGTCTAAGGGCAATGCTAACATAATAGTTTGGAAGTCTTTGTAAAATCCCTTTTTGAAAATGGCCAGTACGTTGGGGCCCAAATCCAGTGTTGCAATGCTCAGACAAAGTTTCTTGGAACCTGGGCATATGCACCTGCACTGTGTCTCAAGAGAACATTACTGTCCCTCTTTATTAGGATGTGGTAGAGTTTAGGCAGCGGCCCCTTAACCAACAGAATGCAGCAGGGCAGCTGCTCAGCACAGGACCCGGAAGCAAATGGTGATCACTGGAGTAATGGTGTCTATTTCAGTGATTAGTAGCTTCCAGAGGCATCAGCCAGATATGGTGTATACTGTACATAGTTACAATTTTCCAAGCTGGACCAATGTAACTATGTATAAAATATCTAAAACGTGTCATTTAACAAATAGTTTGCTGGGGATTTGCGAACGTACAATCCTCTCAGGGTTGTCAACCGCCAGTAAATTTACTGACAGTTTGTAAAAATCTGTGATTTTTTTTTACAACTGCCAGTAAATATCAGGGTCTGATAATTTCATGCGGTGTTGACTTTTTAAGTGTAAATCAAGCAAATTACTTTGCTATAGGTATTGTCAGTGTTTCCATATCATACAATGTAATACTGACACATATTCACACACATAGGTTGGACTTGATGGACTTGTGTCTTTTTTCAACCTCGCCTACTATGTAACTATGTAACTATGTTTATACTGTTCAAATATTCACTGTGTTAGTTTTCAATAGGAGTTCTGTAATTTCTCAGGATGCTAGTAAAAACGGTGCTCCGCCAGTAAATTTTCCATGTTTTGTCAGTAAAAAATGCTGCGGGAGGTTGGCCCCCCCTGAATCCGCTGCAATTCGCACTGCATTCGATTCTTTCCTGTCTATACTGAAAAGTAAAAGGGGACCCAGGAGTGATGTTCTACACATCGCTTCCTGGTCAACAAGAAGAAAGGGAGGAGAGCAGATGCATGTCTGCTTAGCTTCCTCCCCTTTACTCAGCGGCACCCGCCATGTCGGTCCCAGGCTGCGGAGGCACCACGTATCTGACAGTCAGGAGTTGGCTTGTCAGATGTATATGGAGTGTGTGTAAAACATACATGCATGTGTATGGCATGCGTGTTAGAACTTCCCGCTATCAGGACCGTACAACGCATGGACCTGGCAGTGAAAGGGTTAAAATTCTAAATCCCCCCCATCCTGGCGCTCTAAGGCAGCTGCCTAAGCAGCCCTATGCTGGTGCTGGCCCTGCAAATATCGCATTCAGCAATGGGCAAACTGAGCAGTTCCTACCAGGTGACGGTAGTGCCTGGGGGCCATTGATGCATGATGTCATATTAGATCATTGTCAGATATCTGCAGATATATCTACAGTATATCAATGCATCATTGGGAGATCGATGCTGGAAGTTTTCAACACAAAGAGGGATGCTCTAAGTTAACCATCCATATTCCCATCGCACATGTTCCTGGAAAAGGCTCTAGGATGCTGGGGGCTGCAGTAATCACCAGCTGGATACTGGATCATGCATGACAGTGTAGATATTCGCCAGCACACCACAGATCCCTAAGCTGTGTCCAAACTGTTTTTTTTTGAAGTATGATCACATCACAAACAAAAGATGTGTGCAGGGACGTCTTTAACATTGATTGGACCCTGAGCAAACATTTTCTTGCCCCCCCCCATGCAATTTTGCTCTCCACCTGCTCTGAGACATACAATAAATAGCAGCTGGACTCAAAATCAGTTTACTGAATCGGATCAGGCAGGGATTGCGATTGGTTGCCAGAGGTATCATTACTGCTTACTGAATGACTGCTATAGGTTGCAGCACACATTATGGCTCACTGATTTTTTTGCTAGAGGTTACAGCACATGACTTCTGCTTGTTGATTGGTTGCTAGAGATTACTGTACATCAATACTGCTCACCGATTGGTTGCTAGAGGTTACTGGACATCCTTACCACTCACAAATTGGTTGCTAGAGGTTACTGCACATTATTACTGATTACTGGTTACTGCCAGGCTGTGACTATTTACATAATAATGCCACTGTTATTTACACATCAATACTGCCGCTCTGCGGCTATTGGCATATTATTGCTGTCTCTATTTACCTCTCAATGCAGGTTATTTACATGTAAAAACAGGGTCTGCAGGTGAGTCATCTGTGCACAGCAATAGGGCAGAGCTGGGCAGCATTAGTAACAGAACTTCACACTGAGATATCGGGACACAGCATGGGACTAAAACTTCAAGGGAATTTAAACTGGGGTCGTTGGCAAGTATGAGACAGCTGCTTTGGGCCCTGCAACAATGATGGGCCCAGGGCAGCTTCCCCTTTTGCCCTGCCTTAAAGACAGACCTGAATGTGTGATGCCACATGACAATGGGGTCCTGCGTGACTCCGAAACCTTGCACTCTCTTGTTTGTGATGTAAACAAACTTCAATATTAAAACATTTAGGCTCAACTTGAAGATACGTGGTGTGTTGGCAAATATGTACACTATTTTCGAACTTAAAGCATGTGTTACCTTCCGGACATGTGTCTGCTGTTGATAATAAACTGAACAGTGTACAAAGCAATTTTGCTGTGTGAATTATTCATGTACGCTGTTTCCTATGCATAAAGATATATTTGGGTGTGAAAGCAATGGAATCGGCCGATGAAAGGTAATTATAATTAGATGATAGTCAGGACTAGTGTTTAAAAGGTGAAAATGCACCTTTCACCCCCGATGCCCAGCCATTTACTGGGAAGCTCAGCGTGCTGCTGTTTCTCCTCCCACAGCTCTTATACAGCTAGAATGCGATCGAATGTGAAATGTATTTAGCATGATTTTATATATCTATACAAAAATGTTTTGCATTTCATTTCAATTTTAATCTGAATGGGTTGTTTTGCAAGGTAGGTGATCATTTACAATCACTTTGAGACACTCTCTGTAACTCTACCACTAACCCTCAGACTAATCCATTCTATAACTCCAACATTAAAATTCCCTGAAACCCCAGCAATAACCCTCACTTTAACTCCGATAATATCTTTCCTCTAACCCTAACACTAACCCTACCTGTACCTCTAACGCTAACCCTTCATGTAACCTAACACTAATCCTCCCTGTAACTCTACACTTTCTCTCCCTCTAACCCTCACACTAACCCCCCTGTAACCCTAACATTAACCCTCCCTGTAGCATTAACCCTTGTTGTTACTCCGACACTAACCCTCCCTGTAACCCTAACACTCACAATCGCTGTAGCTGTAACTTTTATCTTCTCTGTAACCCTAACACTCTCTGTAATCCCTATATTTACCTCCCTCCAATTCTAACACTGTCCTTTCCTGTAACTCTAAAGCTATCCATTTTTCCTTCAGTCTGCAGCTGATTTCTCCATCCACACTAAAAAGCACAGGTAGACGAATCTCCCAATGCAGCAATAGTTTTCTGACAGCCAGCACCACTGACTGTCAAAAGACCCAAACAGTGCCTCCATCTGGTTGGATGCAGGTTGTTTGGTCAGCAATTGTCTTCCTGGCTCCTATAATTTTCGAATAAAAGATATTGGGCAGCAGGGTGCTAACAGATCACATTTTCAGCTGGTTCATCATGAACTTTATGAAACTGGCGCAGTGTATGGCCAGCTAAACTTATTCTGTAACCCTAACACTAATCTGCACTGGAACCAAAAAATGAACACTCCCTGTACTCATCATAATACTGTCTCTTCCTGCAACCCTAGCACTGATCTCACTATAACCCCTTCCCATAACCAAACAATAACCCTCATGTTAAATGACATGACAAATGCCTCCATGCAAAACGAACACTAGCCCTCCCCGTACTGCTATTACCAACCCCAAAGTGGGTAGAGTTGAATTTTGAAACATAATTGTTGCCTTAACATGGAACATTAGTGTAGCTTTAAAACAAGCAATACCACAACATACCCTATCTCTTCTTAAAATAAAGGATTCTTACCTTCCTCTTCTATACTGTACAAAGTGTACAATCCTGTCATATGCTGGGTGCCGGGATGAATGAACTCCTCTGCACATGGCTGGAGTGATGTCATCCTAGCCAGGCCAATCAAGAGGGCCAAAGATCCTAAACTTGGAAGAAGCTGTGAAGATTATGTCAGCACTGGCGAGGGAGCTCATGGACATTACATCGCTGGAGAGGTGAATATAGTTCCACTTTAACTCTTGTTTAGATCCCTCAACTTAAGGTTTTACTAAACCCAGGACCCTGGTCTCCTACAGTGCAGAGAACATGGTAATGCAATCATTTTAGTAAATATAAACTGCTAAATACTTTTTCTTATCAGCAGTATATAGTAAGGTGACCAGATTTTTAAATGAAATCTGGGGACATATTTTTTTTTTATTGGCAAATGGTAAACTATTTTATAAGCATATTATCTCAAATCGCCTTTCAGGACAGCCTTGGAAAGAGTGTAGCTCCGCCCATTTTCGAGGAAACACATGCAGCTTTAACCACTTCGCATCCAGGCCATTTCTGACACTTTACCTAACATGTCACGCTTCAAAATTGCACACGCTCGTGGAATGGCGCCAAACTTTGGTACTTAAAAATACCCATAGGCGACGCTTTAAAATTTTTTACTGGTTACATGTTTTGAGTTACAGAGGAGGTCTAGGGCCAAAATTATTGCTCTCGCTCTAACGTTCGCGGCGATACCTCATATGTGTGGTTTGAACACCGTTTTCATATGTGGGCGGGACTTACGTATGCGTTCGCTTCTGCGTGCGAGCTCACGGGGACAGGGGCGCTTTAAAAATTTTTTTTTTTTTTTTATTGTTAATTTTACTTAAAAATTTTTATTTTTACACTTTAAAAAAAAATTTTTTTTTTTGATCACTTTTATTCCTATTACAAGGAATGTAAACATCCCTTGTAATAGGAATATGACACGATCAGTCCTCCTTACAGTGAGATATGGGGTCAATAAGACCCCACATCTCACCTCTAGGCTGGGAAGCCTAAAATAAAAAAAATAAATAAAACGATCGCCGCTTCACAACCGAACCGGCGCCGTTTTTTTTAATGCAGAGGCCGGGCGTGACGTCATAACATCGCGCCCGGCCTCCGAACGATCATAGAGACTCCGGCGACCATCGTCATATGACGTCCTCCGGATGCCAAGCGGTTAAAATCCCTCCTCTTCCACCATGGCCTCAGTTATTGTGTTTCCTCCGCCATGGTGGAAGCTCTGCAGGAACCAGGGGGAGCTGCGCTCTCTCCAAGGTGGAGGGGTTATAGGCTCACCTTAGGGCGTGTTTTGGCTGCTTTTTCTTCCAGCGATCACGCCAGCTCCCCCACAGTACTGGCGGGGGGTGCTCCGGCATCTCCAGCCTCTCCAGCTCAGAGGAGCAATGGTCCACAGGGAGTAGCGTCTCCTTGTGCCCGGGGTCTGCGGTGTGTCAGCAGGAGGCCAGGCTCGTAGCCATCCCCGCATTGTTGGTCCCAGGTCCCGGCTGGAGGGTGACGTCATGTCCAGCGACGCGTCTTTCTTTCGGAGCGGGGCGACAGTGATTCCAGTCCCCTGGAACGTAGAGGTCAGGAGGCTGGTTCGATAGGCCGGTGTTTTCGGTTCCGGTCTTCGTTGATGACACCGGAACCGGGAAATTTAAAATCAGATGGCTGTTTCAATCCCCGCTGCACTCTCTGCAAAATGGATGAGAGGACCACAGCCTCGGCGGAAGCAGGCGCCTCAAGCACCGGTCAGGCCCAGGTAAGAGGGGTTCAGTGGTGCCTCTATCTTCTCCTTATGGGCCTGTGTTTTACTGTTTGTATGCCTCCCTGTGGGGAGCCTGCGGCTGCAGGGCCAGAGGTGACTTCACTCGGATCCTGCAGCCGTGACGGGGGGCTTTGCCTGAGTGTCTGGCACCTTTTGGGGTTGTGCGGTTTTCCTTTGTTCTGGTGTAGGGCTGTCTGGTGGTATACTGCTATAACAGTAAGGACGCTTGGGTGAATCTTGTTTGTTTCCTTATAGGTTAAAGCGTCAGCAAAAACTAAACCTCCTCCACCAGTTCAGAGGAAATGTCCACCTTGCAAGAATCCTCTCAGAGATTCATGGCAAAAACCAATGTGCAGAACCTGTATAGCAGAGCTTGTTGAAGAGGAAACATCCCAACATTGCAAGGATCTGTTTTCTTCTGTGTGAGAGCTTACAAGCTCCTTGAGCTCAGTCAGATCTAAAGCCAAGCGGAACACCAACAGCCTTGGCTTGCCCCTGAGCATCCGCCTCTAGGACAGCAGAGGTTATTGACTCAGGGGATAAGGGGACAGGTACTCTTCCTTCACTCAAGGATTCGGATGAGGAGGAAGAGGAAGACGATAGCCGGGCATCCAGGTACAAGCTATCACTCGAGGAAGTAGCTATTTAAAGCAATCTACACGAATCTGGAAACCCAGGAGGAAAGTATAGAACTGTCGGTACACGACAAGAAGTTCCAGGGCTTGGATGAAACTAAACACAGAGTGTTTCCAGTCCACTAGGTCCTCTCGGATGCAATTAAGAAAGAGTGGAAGGACCCAGAGAGGGGTCCTTTCTTTTCCAAAACTCTCAGGAGAAGGTTCCCCTTCGAGGATAAGGAGACTGAGGTCTGGAACAAGAAGCCCAGGGTGAACCCCGCGTTCTCCCAAGTATCCCGTCGCACAGACTTGGCGCTCTAGGATATAGGGGTACTAAGAGATGCGATGGATAAGAGGGCAGATTCCCTTTTGAAAAAAGCGTGGGATTCCACCTCATCCAGCCTCAAGCCTGCAATGGCTTCCAAGGTGGTAGCCTGGAATGCTGGATTGAAAAACTTTAGAGTCATGTTGAGGCAGATACATTTCAAAAAGAGATGCTGGAATCTTTTCTACTGATGCTTAAAGCAGTAAAATACATGGCTAATGCATCAGCGGAATCAGTGAAGATGTCTGCAAGATCATCAGCTCTGGTGAACTCAGCTAGAAGTGCTATCTGGCTGAAAACTTGGACAGGAGATACGGCATCCAAGATTAAGTTGTTTGGCCTACTTTTCTTAGGCGACTTACTTTTTGGTCCAGATCTCGAGACGGTCCTGGACAGGACAGCCAACAAGAAGAAGGCTTTTCCTTCCAAAAAGAAGCAGCCACTCAAAAAGAATTTTTGTGCTGTTCAACAGCCCCACAAGTATAGAGACCAGGAGCAGAAAAACCGTTGGGCTTCCCAGAGGGGCAAGGGGAGAGGAGGGGTCCTCTTCAGAACCCCCGATCAGCGCCCGTAAATAAATGATGATCTCATTCCAGTGGGGGGAATGATTATATTCTTTTCACCCACAGTGGGAAAAGGTGACCACGAGCCTGGTCGTGAACAACATCATCACCTAGGGGTACAGTTTGGAGTTCTCAGAAACCCCTCCAAGCGTATATTATGTCACCAGTCTTGACATGGAAAAAGCTTCCGTAATGAGGAACCTGCTCCAGGATCTGATACAACAGGAAGTTATAATCCAAGTCCCAAAACATCCGGAAGGTCGGGGTTTCTATTCACATATCTTACTAGTGAAGAAGCCCTCTGGGAAGTATCGGTTGATACTGAATCTGAAGAATCTAAACAAATCGATCCATTACAAACACTTCCGGGTGGACACAATGTATTCTATAACGAAGCTATTGTCCCCAAATTGCTTTATGGCATCTCTGGATCTAAGGGACGCTTATCTGCATTTCCTGATAGGCCAAGCTTCCCAATGGTTTTTTCCATCTAGCTCTCAACCTGGGTGATTCAATTTGGCCTCTCCAGTTCAGGGCTCTGCCTTTTGGACCATCATCCTCCCCAGGATCTTTACAAAAGTGATGGCGGAAGCACTGGAACCTCTGAAAGAAACTAAGAGGGATATCAGTTGTTCTGTATCTGGATGATCTGTTACTTTTTACAGACTCCAAAAGCCAGGTCCTGACAAACCTGCTGTCGACTCAGGCTCACCTCAAGAGCTTAAGTTGGCTCCTAAACTTGGAGAAATCAAATTTAGTCCCAGCGCAGGAGATGACATTCCTGGGGTACACAATAAACTCAGTACTTCAGCAGGTTTTTCTCCTACAGGAGAAGATAGAGAAGGTCCAAGCTGCAGTAAGAAAGGGTTCTTGGAGCTAGCCAACCAGTTGCTTACCTGGGCAGAGCGAAACGTGGCTTCACTGATGGCGATCCATCGAAAGGGGTCCCAGAACCTTCTAGCAGATCTGCTAAGCAGAAGGAAAGTAGCAGAAGCAGAATGGAGCCTGAATCATGAGGTTTTTCTGATGGTCACCAAAGCATGGGGTCATCCATCCTCAGATAGTTATTTGCAAGCCAGCAGAACTCAAAAGTGCGGATGTTTTTCTCACTCCACAGGGAAGATCAGGCCACGGGCATAGACGCGTTCACCCATCTCTGGAACTACCAGCTGTGCTACGCTTTTCCCCCCTTCCAGTTGATACCACTGGTCCTCAGGAAGTTCAGAGAGGAAAACACAGATCTGATTCTGGTCACCCCCTTCTGGCCGAAGAAGCCTTGGTTCGCAGCTAAAACCTCCCTGGAAGCTACCATCCAGAAAAGACCTGCTAACACAGAGGACATTGAACCATCCGGAAGCAGATTGATTGCAACTGACTGCCTGGTTTCTGAAGAAGACCTTCTAAGAGCCAAAGGCTGGTTAGAAAAGCCAGTGAATACCCTGCTCTCCAGTAGGAAAGAAGTGACACGGGCTATATATCTTAAAGTGTGGTAAAAATGTTACTCCTAGTGCAATTCTAAAGGTTTCCAGGTCAAAAGTATAGTTTCAGTCCTTAAATCCCTCCATGATGGAGTGGAGAAGGGGCTGGCAGCCAGCACCCTGAAAACTAAGGTGGCGGCTCTTTTAGTTTTCTTTGAAAGGACTCTATCCAAAGAAGTGTTAATTTCAAGATTTTTTAGGGCTCTTGCACGAAACAGGCCGGTAGCCCTTAAAGTTTTTCCCAGCTGGGATTTATCTATTGTGTTGCAGGGTCTTATAAAGGCTTCATTCAAACCCCTGCAGGAAGCATCCTTAAAATATTTAGTTCTCACAATTTTTTTAGTGGCCATCCCATTAGCCAGAAGGACCAGTGAACTTCAGGCCTTAGCGGTTACAGAACCCTTTTTGACGTTTTTTTCAGATTGGGTAATTCTCTGAACAGATCCGGAATTTCTACCCAAGATTGCCACACCTTTTCACAGCTCACAAGAGATTGTTTTACCCACTTTCTCCTCAGCTCTAGCCAATTCGGGAGAAGAAACTTTTCATACACTGGATGTAAGGCGATGCCTGTTACCTAACAGTCACCAAAGCATTTACGAAATCAAATGCTCTCTTCATAATCTTCTCAGGATCCCGCAAAAGAGAAAAAGCTTCCAAGAGCACTCTAGGTAGGTGACTTAAATGGGCAATCGTGGAAGCCTACAAAGCTAAAGGAGAAGTACTCCCTTCAGGTATAGCTGTCCATTCTAGAAGATCAATGGCAGTTTCCTGGGCCGAAAGGGTCGGTGCTGCGCCTGAACAAATATGCAAGGTTTTACCTGGTCCAGCTTCTCTACGTTCCTCCAGCACTATAGGTTGGACTTGCTGTCCTTTGCAGATCAAGCCTTCGGCAGGAAGGTGCTGCAGGCAGTGGTCCCACCCTAGGGTGTGTTTCTCGATTATCCTCTCCAAGGCTGTCCTGAAAGGCGATTTGAGAAAGGCTTAGTTAGACTTACCGGTGACAGGTTTTCTAAGAGCCTTTACTACCCTCCCTGTTGGCTTAGAAGTGTTTAAGTATCTGTCATGATTGTGTTGGTGGTGGTTTTCCCTCCGAGGCTGTCCTGAAAGGCTCTTAGAAATACCGTCACCGGTAAGTCTAACTAAGGGCCCTTTCACACTGGGGCGGTTTGCAGGCGCTATTGCACTAATAATAGCGCCTGCAAACCGACCCGAAAGTGCCACTGCTTTGTCTCCAGTGCGCTAGCAGGACGGGAAAAAAAGTCCTGCTAGCAGCATCTTCGGAGCGGTGAAGGAGCGGAGTGTATACCGCTCCTTCACCGCTCCTGCCCATTGAAATCAATACGACAGCGCGGTTATACCACTGGCAAAGCGCCTCTGCAGGTATTTAACCCCTTCTCGGCCGCTAGCGGGGGGTAAAACCGCCCCGCTAGCGGCTGAATACCGACGGTAAAGCGCCGCTTATAATAGCGGCGCTTTACCGCCGATGCCGCCCCCGCCCCAGTGTGAAAGAGCCCTAAGCCTTTTTTAAAATGATATATGCAGTGTATAAAGATAAAAAAAAAAAGATACTTCTTAGAATTTTTTAAAATTTGACTACCAAATGTTTTGATGATAAGATAGAGAAAAAGCAGAGTGCAGAGTTCAGGAGCGCGCTACATAAAGAATTCAGTGCTAAGGAGCGCTCAGGAGCATGCTACATAAAGAATGCAGGGCTCAGGAGTGCACTACATAAAGAATGCAGGGCTCAGGAGTGTGCTACATAAAGAATGCAGGGCTCAGGAGTGTGCTACATAAAGAATGCAGGGCTCAGCAGTGTGCCACATAAAGAATGCAGGGCTCAGCTGTGCCCATCTATGCAGCCTCACCAGTGCCCATCTATGCAGACTCACCAGTGCCCATCTATGCAGCCTCACAAGTGCCCAGCAATGCAGCCTCACCAGTGCCCTCCGTCACACAAGTCCCACCTCCTGGATCGGCTCCCACCTATGACAGACAGCACATGTCTTGGCATTGGACAAGTGTGCTGTCTGTCAAAAGAGCCATACCAGGTGGCAGGACTTTGTGACGGCGGGCACCCGGTGATTCAAATTAAAGCTGACAGAGCAGGAGACGCCAGCCAGTGTGGCACCTAGGGCGGACCGCCCCGCCCCCTCCTCTGCCTCAGCACCCGCCCTGCAATCTAGGGACAAATCTTGGGACAGACGGGCTGCAGGGACAGTGTCCTCAATCTGGGGACTGTCCCCGGAAACCAGGGACATCTGGCCACCCTAGTATATAGCAGTCTTGTGACTTCTATCAGTGTCTGGTTAAAGATTTTACAGTAGGAGGAGTTTTCATTCTCCTCTGACTGTCCTATGAGGCTGCAGGACCCCTGACCCTCTATCTGGACAATGCTAATTGGCCCTGTACTGATCACATGCACCCTCCCAAAACAAAAATGAAAAACTCTCTAGCAATACACACAAAACTGAACATGTGCAGAGTGCCCACAAGGCTCTGTACTATCAGCAGATGGATTGGGAACAGTAAAAGAAGGAGAGGTTCAGAGAAGACAAGATTAAACAGGCTTTTTACACAATGCACAGGTTTAACCCCTTAGGTTTCACAATGAGTATAACAAGCATGCTTTACTGCATATACAGACTGATTTTACTGTTCTGGGTTTAGTAACACAAAGTGTTTCTTGCCAGATGTTAAGCTGTCTTTTCCCAACTTTAATTTAAAATCATGTCAGCATGCAGAGCTTCTAATTAATTACATTCATTAGTTAAACAACATTTTTTGATTCTACTTACAATTACTTCCTGGTTGAGTGAGGAACTGGCAATGTAGCCCTGGCCTCACAGATGCATCCTGAGAAGGCTTCATCTCCAGTGGCTCCCACCCATTAGACCATGTGCTCTGTCACATGTTCCAGGAGGCAGATTCAGACTTCTAAGAAGTAAAGGGAAATAGATTCATCTGCCCTTAGTGAAAATGCCTACCAGAATGTGGAGGAACAGAAAAATCAGGTATACAATGAATAAAAAGCCTGTATAAAAGTATTTGTTTGTAAATTACCATTACTAAAAGCAGTATTAAACCCCCCAAAAAATTGTAATATATTGCAGCTTACCAATCCTTAAAGTAAAACTAAAGGCATAGCTCCCAACTGTCCCTGATTTGGAGGGACTCTCCCTGATTTGGAGCAATGTCCCGCTTGTCCCTCATTTTGGTCTGATCTATATAGATGTATATTAAATGTACGTTTTATCTTTCAGAAAGTGTTTCCCAGTGCTAAACCTTTCATCCAATTTCTAAATTGCTGCATTTGTAAATTGTAAAAGCCATTATAAAGGAATAGTAGTGGTAAAACAAAGCCCTTGTGGATTTAATTAACCATTTTTTTTTCAGTTAAGTCTCATTTAACCACTTCCTGCCCGCCCTATAACGGATTGACGTCCGGGAAGTGGTTCTGTTATCCTGACTGGGCGTCATATAACGTCCAGCAGGATAACATGCCGCAGCGCGCCCCCGGGGCACGCATCGTGGCGATCGGTGGAGCGGTGTGTCAGCCTGACACACCGCTACACCGATCTTGGTAAAGAGCCTCCGGCGGAGGCTCTTTACCACGTGATCAGCCGTGTCCAATCACAGCTGATCACGCTGTCAATGGGAAGAGCCGTTGATCGGCTCTTCCTCACTCGCGTCTGGCAGACTCTTGTAGAGGAGAGCCGATCGGCGGCTCTCCTGGCAGGGGGGGTCTGCGCTGATTGTTTATCAGCGCAGCCCCCCCTCAGATCACCACACTGAACCACCAGGGATCGCCACTAGGACCACCAGGGAAGGGGCAACATGTGGATGGCCAGGTATGTACCCCATGGCCATCCATATGTGCCCAATCTGTGCCAATCAGTGCCAATCAGTGCCCACAAATGGGCACTGATTGGCACCATTATGTCCCAGATCTGCCCAGCAATGCCCCCAATGTTTTATCAGTGCCACCTGTCATTGCCCATCGGTGCCACCTGTCATTGCCCATCGGTGCCACCTGTCAGTGCTCATCTGTGCCCATCAGTGCCCACCTATCAGTGCCCATTAGTGCCACACATCAGTGCCACCCATAAGTACCCATCAGTGCCACCCATATGTACCAATCAATGCCACCTACGAGTGCCCATCAGTGCCGCCTATGAGTGCCCATCGGTGCCACCTATGAGTGCCCATCAGTGCCGCATACCAGTGCCACCTATCAGTGCCCATCAGTGCCACCTATCAGTGCCCATCAGTGCCGCCTATCAGTGCCCATCATCAGTGCCCGTCAGTGCCACCTCATCAGTGCCACCTCATTGGTGCCACCTTATCGGTGCCCATCAGTTGCGCAAAAAATAAAAACCGCAGAGGTGATCAAATACCACGAAAAGAAAGCTCTATTTGTGGGAACAAAATGATAAAAAATTTGTTTGGGTACAGTGTTGTATGACCGCGCAATTGTCATTCAAATTGTGACAGCGCTGAAATCTGAAAATTGGCCTGGGCGGGAAGGTGTCTAAGTGCCTGGTATTGAAGTGGTTAAGGGGGTGTGACAGGGGTGTGCCCTATGCCTACATATGTTTGCTAGTAGGTGTCCCTCATTCCCATCTAAAAATGTTGGGAGGTATGCTAAAGGCACAACTTTTCTTAGTTTTGGATAGAGTAGAGATGGATTAGAACCCCTGTCAAGTTGTATAGCTGTCTGTGCCCCCATTAAGGAGATTCACCCTCTCTATTGGTCCTGTTTACTATTATCATTGAAAGTAAAAGTAAAAGAAAATCCCACATTTTGGATTGTCCTCAGAAAAGTAATTGAGGGAAAATCTTCCAATGGGGACACTAGTTCTGGTGACCTGGGGGGTCCCCAAGGGATTTCTTCCCAATTCCTATTTTAGCTATGGGACAGGAAGTGAAGGGGAATCTCTCCAATTGGACATAGATGACAAACAAAAAAACCTGACGGTTATAACCCTCCCTTACTCTATCCAAAAGGAAAAAAAAAGTTATGCTTAAAGTTCTACTTTAGGGCTGGCCAAACATGGAGTGAATTTCTTTCCTGCAACCACGCTTTCCACCATGCAACCATCCCCACTGGGAGAAGACAGTGGTAATCGTAAAAGAATCTGGAAGACCGGTTGTACCCAAGTTGATCGATCAATCAACTTGGTACATTCAGCCTGCCCATTAACAGTTCGATACAGCAGGAACCTGCCGAGATTCAAACCGTGTATGGCCGGTCTAAATGTGCTTGTTGCATTAGCTTTCTTTTTTTTCACCTCATGATCTGGCCAATAGTATACTTACTGTTTTAAGGTGTCTGGTTGGAGACACCTTTGGACAGAACCATGGTCAATCTGGGGACAGGGTAGTGTTATGCCCCATACACACAGTCGGACATTGATCGGACATTCCGACAACAAAATCCATGGATTTTTTCCGACGGATATTGGCTCAAACTTGTCTTGCATACACACGGTCACACAAAGTTGTCGGAAAATCCGATCATTCTGAACGCGGTGACGTAAAACACGTACGTAGGGACTATAAACGGGGCAGTAGCCAATAGCTTTCATCTCTTTATTTATTCTGAGCATGCGTGGCACTTTGTACTTCAGATTTGTGTACACAAGATTGGAAATTCCGACAACAGATTTTGTTGTCGGAAAATTTTATAGCAAGCTCTCAAACTTTGTGTGTCGGAAAATCCGATGGAAAATGTGTGATGGAGCCTACACACGGTCGGAATTTCCGACAACAAGGTTCTATCACACCTTTTCCCGTCAGAAAATCCGACCGTGTGTACGGGGCATTAGACTTGAAGATTTAGAAGGACTTCAATAACAAATTAAATGTTGAACTCCAGCTAACACTCTTTTTAAGCAGTTACAGCAACATTTGTTTTTCCCTTTTAGTATAGAGGTTTTGGACCAAGCTTTACAGTTGTTGTTTTTTTTTTAAACAAGTGGAATCAGTCAGCACAAATACAAAAAACAATTACCCCTATCTAAAGCAGCTGAACACTCAAGGTCAATATATTGCACTCCTTGAACCAACATAAAATAAAAAACAGTGCAGCACTTTAAAATAATAAAACAATAATTCTAAAAGCTTTCATATGAAATGTCCAATAACTCCAATGAGTGATTTAACCCTTTCATGACTAAGCCTATTTTTGAAATTTGGTGTTTACAAGTTAAAATCCGTATTTTTTGCTAGAAAATTACTTAGAGTTCCCAAACATTTTATATATTTTTTTAGCAGAGAATCTAGAGAATAAAATGGCGATTGTTGCAATATTTTTTATCACACGGTATTTGTGCAGCGGTGTTTTAAACGCAAATTTTTGGAAAAGGGACACTTTCATGAATTTTAAAAAATCCAAACAGTAAAGTTACCCCAATTTTTTTGTATAATGTGAAAGATGATGTTACACCAAGTAAATAGATACCAAACATGTCACCCTTTATAATTGCACGCACTCGTGGAATGGCGACAAACTACGGTACCTATGAATTTCCATAGGCGACGCTTTAAACATTTTTTACGGTTACCAGGTTTGAGTTACAGAGGAGATCTAGGGCTAGAATTATTGCTCTCGCTCTGACGATCGCGGCGATACCTCACATGTGTGATTTGAACACCGTTTACATATGCGGGCGCGACTTCCGTATGCGTTTTCTTCGCTGCGCGAGCTCGCGGGGACAGGGGCACTTTAAAAAAAAATTTTTTTTTTATTTATTTTATTTATTTTTTTACTTTATAAATTGTGTTTTAAAAAAAAAAATTTTTTTTACTTTTATTGCTGTCACAAGGAATGTAAACATCCCTTGTGACAGTAATAGGTGGTGACAGGTACTCTTTATGGAGGGATGGGGGGTCTAAAAGACCCCCCATCCCTCCTTTACACTTCAAAGTATTCAGATCGCCGAAAACGGCGATTCTGAATACTGTGTACTTTTTTAAATTCGGCGCCATTGGCAGCCGAGTAAACGGGAAGTGACGTCATGAGACGAGAAGGCTGGAACGAAGCCGCCCACAGCTTCGTTCCAGCCCGCCCCCAGCTGCCGAAGGCACACGATCAGACACCGGGCCTCCCGATCGCATGGGAGGTCCGGTAAGAGCGGCGGGAGGCGGTGGGGGGGGTGTGTGTCCCCTCCCGCTCCTCCGGTATAACAACCGAGCGGCTTTTAGCCGCATCGGTTGTTATAATCGGGTAGCCGATCGCCCGCTGTGAACAACGGTACTGGGATGATGCCTGCAGCTGCGGGCATCATCCCGGTATAACCCCAGAAAGCCGAGTACGCATATCTGCGTACGGTCGGCGGGAAGGGGTTAAAATGCCAGGTCAACGTAGAGAGAGGCACCAACAGACAAGATGGAGAGTCCTCAATAGTGAACAGGGTGCTCGAATAAAATCGTAGTATATGTGCGACCTTATCTGTGCTTCCACCACCATTAGTACAGGCCGCTCACCTTACTTCGTGGACCTCTGAACTAACAGAAAGGTCATACGGGCATTCCCCACAGGGGCAATCAAATAGTAAGATGAGATCCTGTCTCTACGATGTTCCAACACTCCAGCCTCAGATAGATGACAACAACGCCCTTTCAAATGTGGTAGATATCATCGTTGTTAATGTAAAAATCAATAGGACATACATACCTAGTAGTGCTCTCTGCTTATACTTGTAAAGCCTTTTATTCAATAAAAATGTTACTTACAAGAGAAGCACTGAATCCCCAGTGCTAGGAAATTGAGCTTGTTTCATAACACAACATCTCATGGTAAAAGTGCGAAAGGTGGCTGTAATGACGTCAGAGCCTTCCCGTCCGCACATGTATTGTCCCTGTTGGCGGGACTTCTTCAGCGTATCACCTTGGGTTTTTTTTTTTGCCTTCCTTTGGATCAACTAGGATAAAGGATATAGGATTATCTATATGGTGGTTTTCCATTTATTTATATATTTATTTATTTATTCTTTTTATTGGTTGAACTTGATTGATGGACATATCTTGTTTCAGCCTGGCTAACTATGTAACAATCTAGTTCCTTTTCATTTTCCCTATCTCTAACCACCTTCCATAGCTCCTAATGCCGTGTACACACGGGTGGACTTTTCGATCGGACTGGTCCGACGGGACGAATCCGACCATGTGTGAGCTTTATCAGACCCGCAGCGGACTTTTTCGGTCAGAAAACATGTTTCAAATCTTTCCGACGGACTCGAGTAGGGTTGAAAAATCCGCTCGTCTGTATGCTAGTCCGACGGACGAAAACCGATGCTAGGGCAGCTATTGGCTACTGGCTATCAACTTCCTTATTTTAGTCCGGTCGTACGTCATCACGTACGAATCCGTCGGACTTTGGTGTGATCATGTGTAGGCTAGTCCATTCGTTCGAAAGTCCGTCGGAAGTCCGTCAAAAGTCCGTCAAAAGCCTGACGGAAAGACCGTCGGACCTTTGATGCCGACAAGTCCGCCCGTGTGTACATGTCATTAGTATTTCTTGGATATCAACCAAAGTTTAGAGTTTAGGTCTGCTAAGCAAAGCATCAAGAGTAAAAATAGAGGGACTGCCATTGGGCAACAAGATCAGTTCTTCTTCCAGACACCATGAATGTGGCTGGCTGTATTCGGGAAGAGAAGCTCTGCATTGTTCCTTGCGGCACTGCGCACATCTTGCAGGATTTGGCATGCAGTTGTTTGTTCTTATTGGAAATGGTGCCGCGTAAATCAGAGCAATAAAACGAGCTGTACTAATGAACGTTCTTTTATTGATTTGTCAAATTATAAGAGCTTGAGCTAAGGCATTTAAATTGCAGCTTCCTCTCTTTCCTTTCTTTCTCTCTAACTTTTTTTTTTTTTTTCCCTGAGACAAATTCTGATTTACCATCTGCCCAATGTTTCATATAAATACCAAAGAAGAAATAAGGCTCTCAATAATTGGCACATTAGATCTGTTTCAAGCCTGCCATGACAACCGAACTGCGCAAAGTAGCAACAAGGGCTTTTCACCAACGTAAAGAAAATTTCCACTGGAAATTGGCAGACAACGTGGAAAAAGTAAAAGAAAAGAAAAAAAAGAATAGCCGTGGAGTCTGCAGCAATGAAATTTAAACTTGTGCTAAGATGATCTGCTAGGGAATAAGGAAATACCAGCCTGGTTACTTTCCGTATTCCTCACAGCTCTTCAGGCATCCTTTCCTACTAATAGGCTGGCTTTTTTAGATATGGGTCTGTGCGGTCATGCATTATCTAACAACAATGTGTTCTTTCAAAGCAGAACTCCAGCCAAAAAATAAAAAAAAAACAACAGCTCGTTAAAAATAAAATATTTAAAAGCACAGCTTTTGCTGCAGTACTGACCATAGATCTGGGGCTGTCACCCACAGTACTTGTTTTCCGCCGCTAGATGTCCTCAGTCCTGTGAGCTGAATGATAGCTAGCACAGATCGACTCACCTTCTCTGAGCCCAGGCTGTGTAATGCTGCCATCCCCCAGGGGCAGGGCTGTCTTTAAGGCAGGGCAAAAGGGGCAGCTGCCCTGGGCCCTGTCATGGTTGTGGGGCCCAAAGCAGCTGCCTCATACTTGCCAACTATCCCGGTTTAAATTCCCTTGTCCCATGAAGTTTTAGTCCCGTACTATGTCCCGATATCTCAGTGTGAAGTGCTGTTACTAATGCTGCCCAGCTCTGCCCTATTGTTGTGTACAGATGACTCATCTGCACACCCTGTGTTTACATGTCAATAACCTGCATTGATATGTAAATAGCGGCGACATTATTTTGCAAATAGAATCGGCATTCATATGTTTATTATGCCCCCCTGAGGTCATATACACCATCACCTATAGTGAATACTGCCCACTCTCAGGTTTGAGGTCAGGACTCTGTGCAGACCAGTCAAGTTTCTCCACCCCAAACTCGCTCATCCATGTCTTCATGGACCTTGCTTTGTGCACTGGTCCGAATCATTTGGTGGAGGGGGAATTATGGTGTGCGGTTGTTTTTCAGGGGTTGGGCTTGGCCTCTTAGTTCCAGTGAAGAGAATGATATAGGTACAAGTGGCTGGCTCAAGCTTTCAGTGACTTGCTAAGAAGCTATGCCAGCTGCCGATCTGGCATCTGGGTGGATCCTGACATTATTGGAGCAGCTCTGTGACATCACACAACTGATTCTGGGTCAAAGGAGAACACAGATAAGTGCACTCCTGTGACTCAGGAGAGAAGTACACTATATTACCAAAAGTATTGGGATGCCTCCCTTTACACGCACATGAACTTTAATGGCATCCCAGTCTTTTGACTGTAGGGTTCAATATTGAGTTGGCCCACCCTTTGCTTTGTTCATCATATGCTGGAGGGGGGATTATGGTGTGGGGTTGTTTTTTTTAGGGGCTCGTCCCCTTAGTTCCAGTGAAGGGATTTCTTAAGGCGTCAGCATACCAAGAAATTTTGGACAATTTCATGATCCCAACCTTGTGAGAAATGTTTGGGGGTGGCCCCTTCCTGTTCCAACATGACTGCACACCAGTGCACAAAGCAAGGTCTACAAAGACATGGATGAGCGAGTTTGGGGTGGAGGAACTTGACTGGCCTGTCCTGACCTCAACCCGACAGAACACCTTTGGGATGAATTAGAGCAGAGACTGCGAGCCAGGCCTTCTCGTCCAACATCGGTGCCTGACCTCACAAATGCGCTTCTGGAAGAATGGTCAAACATTCCCATAGACACACTCCTAAACCTTGTGGACAGCCTTCCGGGAAGATTCGAAGCTGTTATAGCTGCAAAGGGTGGGCCAACTCGATATTTAACATTATGGACTAAGGTGCCAATAACGTTCATGGGCATGTAAAGGCAGGCGTCCCAATGGTGATAGAGTTCTAAACAAGTAGCAGTTGGACAAGTCCCTGAATGCCCTTAAACTAGGGCTTGCTAGCACTGGCAGAAGTAACACAATGAAATGAATGCCTTCATTGAGGGTAAGGGATAACATGAAAACCCAAGTTATGAAGGGGTTTGAACCCTAATGTTTTAAACCTTTAATCACTAGCCGACCAGCCGCCGTCATTATACTGCGGCAGGTTGGCTCGTTCCTGTACATCAGCCCTTTGAACAGCTATAGCTCTGGCAGTGCACGCGCTCGTGGGCAAGAGAGCCAGAGTGGGGATATGTGTGTGTAAACACACAAATCTCTGTTCTGACAGGAGAGGAGAGCCAGATCGTCTGTTCCTACTAAGTAGGAACAACGATCTGGCTCCTCCTCTAGTCAGTCCCATCCCCCCCACAGTTTGAAACGCATACGAGGGAACACATTTAACCACTTGATCGCCTCCTAGTGTTAACCCCTTTCCTACACATTAATCAGTGAATTTTTATAGCACTGATCACTGTATAAATGTCAGTGGTCCCAAAAATGTGTCAGAAGTGTCCGATCTGTCTGCCACAATGTCGCAGTCTCGCTAAAAATCGCAGATCACCGCCATTACTAGTAAAAATAAATAATAATAATAAAAATGGCATAAATCTATTCCCTATTTTGTAGACGCTATAACTTTTGCGCAAACCAATCTATATACGCTTATTGCGTTTTTTTTTTTACCAAAGGTATGTAGAAGAATATACTAAACTGATGAAGAAATGTATTATTTTTACGTTTTTTGGGGGGATATTTATTATAGCAAAAAGTATAAAATATTGTTGTTTTTTTTTTAAATTGTCGCTGTTTTTTTGTTTATAGTGCAAAAAATAAAAATCGCAGAGGTGATCAAATACCACCAAAAGAAAGCTCTATTTGTGGGAAAAAAAGGACGTCAATTTTGTTTGGGTACAGAGTTGCATGACCGAGCAATTGTCAGTTAAAGCGACCCAGTGCCGTATCGCAAAATATGGCCTGGTCCTTAAGGGGGCAAATCCTTCTGGGGCTGAGGTGGTTAAAGGAAACCAGACCTTACAGATATATGGAGGCTGCTTTTTCATTTTTTAGAAGACTTTGTCATGATAGGATTCCTGTACATTTAAAAGTAGATCTGTTACATGTATAGTTAAATCAGACAAACCATTTGAAGTAGACCTGGGAGTGTATAATTTAACTAACCTGTCCCTAAGACTTATGTAGCACCCTTCTAGAAGTAGAGTATGCTGCTAGGTAAATGTAGTTGGCTCCATTGTAATCAGAGGAGCAGGGGTTGATTAATTAGGACTGTTCAGTGTCTCACAGGCTTCTGCTCGGTTACTTTCCCCTGTCTCTAAAGGAATATAGAATCATAGTGGAAGGAAGAACAGGGCATGCAGCCTGAATATTCATGGACTCCAGCCAATCCCTGAGGAGGTGTGTCCAGTTGGTGGTGAGAGAGCCCATAAATAGTCTGAGTCCTGAGCAGCAGTGGGTAGAGTTCCTGGATTCAGCTCTGCTGGAAGAGACCCCAGTGCAGGGGTTCTGCCCCTGGGCAAGTATTCTAGAAGAATCTGTTAGGAAGATACCAAAGTCCCAGCTAGACATAGACGAGTAGAGCCTATTCGCAAGCTTGAGTCAAGGATCAAATGGGGTCTGAAGGAAGCTCACTGGAGAGAGCCCAGAGGAAGTTGATGGGAAAGAGTTCAACTGTTCTGTGGTGGTGTGATCTCCCTCGCTAGGAAGAGGCAGATGGATATCAGCAGGGGGCATCCAAAGATTATGTGGCTGTGTGAGTAAGCAACCCCAGTACAGAAAAGTTAGTGACTGTGAGGTTGATTTACTAAAACTTGAGAGTGCAAAATCTGGTGCAGCTGTGTATGGTAGCCAATCAGCTTCTAACTTCAGCTTGTTCAGTTGAGCTTTGGCAATAAAACCTGAAAGCTGATTGGTTTCTATGCAGAGCTACACCAGATTTTGCACTCTCCAGATTTAGTAAATCTCCCCCTGTGTGTTGCTTTTAGACTCTGGAAGAAATACTAGTCACCATCAGCATAGAGATCCTGTGGGACTTTCCTTTTTGTGGGTTAATAGGACTGCATTCACCAATGGCTCCTACGAGGGGGACCTTATAATTCTTCACAAGAATCTTAAGGTAATTTAATATGCAAATTTAAAGGATTCCCTGCCCACCTACTTTCCTATTGACTCATCACTAAGGCTACAGGTTTTCAAGCCAACTGGTGGATGCAGAGGGTGGTTCACCTCTCGACACTAATAGGAAGCATCAATATTTGCATGTTATAAGACTTTTAAGAGAATATTTAAGAGTATATGCAGACACTATATAGTACCTGCACATCAATCCTAGGGCCATTAAGCAAAAAAAAAAAAAAAAAAAAATACATGTGCACTTTAATTATACAGTACAATATATTAGTTGAACATACTGAGGGAATTTTATATTGTCCAGAGTGATTTATTTTGTGTTATTTGTGGAATGGTGGAATATTAAGTGCTCATGGAAATTAACACGGGCATTTGCATTTAATGAATCGTTGACCTTTAAATTAGGTGAATGTGGGACAATGGTGCAGTGAAGGGTAGCAGCCATAAGAACAAACCCGGTTAACAGAACAATTTCTGTGACCTTTATGGGTTGTTTCCTATGCCTCATTTATTTCACTTACCAAAGAATTATTTTTCTATTTTAATCATTTTTTTTCCAGTACAGATATAATTAACTCACAGGTTTTAAAAAAATATCTTCCTAATAATCCCTTTTACAGGGGAATTATAGTCTTTTTATTAGCTGTAAAGGCAAAGCAGATCTGCTTAATGTACGTTCTAAATGATCTTATAAACGCTATTAATATTCTAACAATCTTATGTCAATGTATATTGTATATTTGTAATGATATATGTACAAGTGGCTGGCTCAAGCTTTCAGTGGCTTGCTGAGAAGCCTTGCCAGCTGCCGATCTAGCATCTGGGTGGATCCTGACATTTATTGTCAGGATCCTTCCAGAGCCTGGAGCAGCTCTGTGACATCACACAACTGATTCTGGGTCAAAGGAGAGCACAGATAAGTGCCCTTCTGTGACTCAGGAGAGAAGTACACTATATTACCATTGCCTCCCTTTACACACACATGAACTTTAATGGCATCCCAGTCTTTTGGCTGTAGAGTTCAATATTGAGTTGGCCCACCCTTTGCTTTGTGCATCATTTGGTGGAGGGGTAATTATGGTGTGGGGTTGTTTTTCAGGGGTTGGGCTTGGCCCCTTAGTTCCAGTGAAGGGAACTCTTAAGGCGTCAGCATACCAAGACATTTTGGACAATTTCATACTCCCAACTTTGTGGGAACAGTTTGGGGATGGCCCCTTCCTGTTCCAACATAACTGTGCACCAGTGCACAAACAAGGGCCATAAAGACATGGATGAGCGAGTTTGGAGTGGAGGAACTTGACTGGCCTGCACAGAGTCCTGATCTCAACCAGAAAGAAAAACCTTTGGGATGAATTAGAGCGGAGACTTGACCCAGGCCTTCTCGTCAACATCACTGTCTGACCTCACAAATGCACTTCTGGAAGAATGGTCAAACATTCCCATAGACACACTCCTATAACCTTGTGGACAGCCTTCCCAGAAGAGTTGAAGTTGTTATAGCTGCAAATGGTGGGCCAACTCAATATTGAACCCTACGGACTAAGACTGGGATGCCATTAAAGTTTATTTGCATGTAAAGGCAGGTGTCACAATACTTTTGGTAATATAGTGTATTACCAAAAAAGCTTACTTCTTCTTTTAAATGGTGTGGTCAGGAGGTGGTAAAAATGCACCTCAACTGCCAATTTTTACTACTCCCAAACCACGAGTGTAAATGAGCCCTGTAAGGCCAACAGGGGTACTAATTCTAAAGTACTATATTCAAAACAAAGAAAGTTTTGACTTTATATACACTTAAACGATGGGTTGATGGATGAGTTCCAGAACAGAAGTCTGAGCACTTCTAGCTAGACATCCCATGTAATAACCGACTCCGGGACTTTCCCAGGTCCTCAGTATAAAGGAAACAGCGGAAATGTTTGTCTTAACTGCTGGCGTTGAGCTGTTCTACCCATCAATGCTAAAATCACAGGGCTCATCGATGTAGAAGTACAGGCTGAGACCTGCCTCGCTACACCGGTCCCTCTCTTTCACCAACGTCCACTGTGTTCAATGCCTTGTATCAATACGTTTCCTTTTAGGCCAAAATTTAAGCTTTTAAGCCAGAAACCCTATTGAGTGGAGCACATGTTCCTGTTCACGCCTGAGCTGTAATTGAAGAGGTTATGTAGCAGGCATTCAGTGTCAGAACTGGAAAAGATTTCAAAGCAAACATTTGGTTGAACTCTGCTTCAGGAGGGAATGATTAGAAGAAATGGAATTTAATTGTGGGAGAGGGACGTCTATGGGATGTACTGATAAAGAGAACAGATCGGCCCTTTTTTTTTTTTTTTTTTTTTTTTAGCCATACTCTTTGAGAAATTTTTAATAGCAAATTTGTTTACTTTAAAATTTTACTTGAATGCATCTACTGAGTACAAACTAATAACTAACCTGTGATACTATTAGACATTAGAGCTCGCAATTTCCTCCCATCTCTGACTTGCACCTATATGCTGTAAATATCTCCTAAACGTGCATGTCATCTGCGCATGGGCTTTGAACGAACGACCACCCTGTGCCGTAAACGGCGGCTCCCCCGCTCATGCACGGGAGTGACATCATCGCAGCTCCGGCCAGGCACACAGCTGGAGTCCGTGGACCCCGAAGAAAGGCGGGTGAAGATGGAAGCGGCCTCCAGCGGTGACGTTTTCAGGTAAGGTTTCCATAATGGGCTAGTGTGTGATGCATACAAACACATTATGATATTACCTTGCAAGTCAGAAAAAAAAACAACTCACCCAGCAGTTTACTACTGCTTTAAAGAGGAAGTAAACCTTGGTGGGTTTTACTTCCTCTTTATTTCCCTGCAAAGGTAAAACATAACGGGCTACTATGCATCGCATCGCATAGTAGCCTATTATGTGTTACTTACCTGAAACCGAAGCCCGCGATGTCACCGTTGACGCCACTAGCAGGGAGTGTCCATCTTTGCCCCTCTTCCTCCCAGGGCCGCAAATTCCGGCTCTGTGGCTGGCCGGAGTCGCGTGACGGGAGCCGCCAGTCATGGCATGACCCCTATTAGAAACAGCGCGATGTGCCCTTTCTAAAGTGCGCATGCGCCGTAGTCATTGGCGCTTGGCTTTTTCGTAAATACCTCCTGAACCCTGGAGGTTTAGGAGATGATTCAAGCACCTACAGGTAAGCCTTAATATAGGCTTACCTGTAGGTAAAAGTGGTTGTACAGGGTGTACAACCACTTAAATTAGACATGTGCAATTCATTACATAATTAAACTAATTTTTGACAAATGTTTAATTATTCGGATGAATCTGAATCTCCAAATCACAACAGTAACACATTTAAATGAATCCGAAATAAATTGTAAAGAAATGAACTAATTCATTTGTATGCATCTGTTTAAATCCGGTGAAATGATGCGATAGTTTGTGTCTTTTGTTAAAGAAGAAGTACAGCCAAAACTCGTTTGGCTGTACTCCTCCTGTGGATCACAGGAGTGCAGTTTGTTTTGCACTCCTGTGACCCATTTTCAGCAGAGAGCGGGCTGAAGTCCGCTGCCTGGTGACATCACAGAGCCGGTCCAGTTGGTGGTCAGGGTTGCACGAAAAGCCAGTACTGAATGTGCCCCTGAAGTGGCAGTTCAGGGGTGCTGTACAGTCACAGTGTTTAGGCACTTGATTTATGGCACCATGGTCACTTCACCACAACACCCGTTTTTCGCACCTGCCTCTAGGGCCAAGCCTTTTGGCTAGAACCAGGGGAAATTTTTATTCCTGGCCGGGGGGCCGGCCATTGTATCACACAGTGGTCACTTTTCACTCTCCCACTTCCTTTTCCCCACTTTCTTTTTATTTATCCCCGTGTTTGTCACTTTTTTTTGTATTTTTTGGTTGGTGTTGTCACGTTTGTCACAGTGTGATGAGTAGGGTGTGGGTCCTCGGGCCTACTCTGAAAGTCTTGGGAGAAGATGGCCGGGGGGCCGGCCATTGTATCACACAATTTTCACTTTTCACTCTCCCGCTTCCTTCTCCCCACTTTCTTTTTATTTATCCCCGTGTTTGTCACTTTTTTTTGTATTTTTTGGTTGGTGTTGTCACGTTTGTCACAGTGTGATGAGTAGGGTGTGGGTCCTCGGGCCTACTCTGAAAGTCTTGGGAGAAGATGGACTTACGCCTTCTGGCTTGGTTAGCCCTCTTTCATGGGGTCTCCCTTCGGAGGAGTCCCACCTAGTACTTGGGTGGGTCTGTTTCGGCAGACCTTCCAGAGAACGAGGGTCCATCTGGTTTCGGCCAGATGGACCCATGTGAAGTACCTCAGTCCCCATCTGGAGCCTAACGCCCCGGGGGATCAGGGTAAGGTCCTTCCTTAGTGGAGGACAGTGTAACACCGCTTGTACGTTTTTTGTGTCTCACGCTGTATTTTGGCACCGGGTGGAAGTTTTTGGGTGTGTTTTGCACGCCACTGGCTTTTCAAAAAAAAAAAAGAAAAACTAACCCCCTTGTAACCCTTACACTAACCCCACTTGTAACCCTTATGCCGCGTACATACGAGCGGACTTTTTGACGGACTAGGTCCAACAGTCTTTCCGACGGACTTTGCAGCGTAGGTCCGCCAGACTTTCAAACGAACGGACTTGCCTACACACGATCACACCAAAGTCCGGCGGATTCGTACGTGATGACGAACGACCGGACTAAAATAAGGAAGTTGATAGCCAGTAGCCAATAGCTGCCCTAGCGTCGGTTTTAGTCAGTCAGACTAGCATACAGACGAACGGATTTTTCGACCGGACTCGAGTTCGTCGGAAAGATTGGAAACATGTTTTATTTTTAAGTACAATAAAACCAAACAATAATTGCGCTATTACAGAAAATGATAAAAATAATAGCTGCTGGCAAGGTGGTGGACAATGTATGAAAAAATAAGATAAAAAAGATGCAGCGCTCAAAAGGTGCATATAAATTAACAATTTATATCTGTGAGGAAGTGCTAAAAAGAAAAACTATACCCATGAAATAAGGTGACAGGTAAAAATCAAATGTGTAACCATATTATGAAAAAAGTCTATAAGCGTATAGTGAATCATCTGTCCCAAACGCACATGGGGGTTCCTGGGCGTGGATGGTGTCGTGCCTCCACGTAAAGTGGGGACTGGGGAGGACTCTGTATAAGGAGACACTCTGCACATGGGTCTTCTAATTTCACAGTGGAAACTGTAATCAGTAGAAATGGATATCCTTACCGGAAAAGGTGGACCATATAGTGGAGTGTCATACAGGCTTGAGGGATACACCGATCCCAAAGGTATCCCAAAGGTATCCGGCTGAGGGAGTCCTGACGGGGAGTCGCATCCAGGATCAGAATCGCCGGGCGATGGTATGGGGATTCCCGGTCTCTCAGGGTCTCTCTCTCAGATGGAAGAGGTTTGGAAGTGGAAATGGTTGGGGCTCAGCAAGGTGCTGTTCATGAGGGGAGATAAGAAAAAAATCCTCCACATAGGGCATGAATCAGTTAAAAAAAGAAGCTTTATTTAAAAGCTGAAAAAGTGCTAAACAGTGCACTTCAATAAGTAAAATGTGATCACAAAAAGTAAAATAAAATCGCGTGGTAACAGAGCATTTAACGGCGTGAGCAACCCGACATGTTTCGGAGCATCGTCCTTCTACTGGGGCATAAGCCTAAATGCCTGTACCACGCTTACATTTATGCACAAATAATTACACAGAATAGTGATCAGCTGTGTGAGACCTGGATGTTCACATATTGCATAGGATCTGGGAGATCCCATAGGCAATTAAATGAAGATCCTCAGCTGCTGGAACAAACAGCTCCCTTTGTCTGACCCAGCAGCTGACAAAAGACCTACATTGCTGACACTTAAATTCACTATGGAGTGAATATCCAATCCGGGTGCTCTGTGCGGAGTCATGTGACAGCGTCACCGCGCATGACGTCATCGCGCGCCGGACGCCGCGCTCCAAGCCTCCTTTTCACTCCAGGAAGTGAAGGGCTAGCTGGTGGAGTCATTACTTCCACAGCGGTCCCAGGAGACTAATGAAGCACCTCAGTCCTGTGCGCTCCAGTGCGCTTGACTTCCGGTGTCCCCACTCAGGGGAATAGAGCATTTAGTGTTACAGGGAGGAGAACAGACATATAAATACATATAACCACAAAAGAAAAAATAGCTAAGATCAAACATAAATGTAATACATGTGTCTAACAGTATGATTGTAAGTCTGTATACTGAAAAACATAAAAAATGAAATAAAAGATAATTTTAACTTTCAAGCTTGAATGCCTGTTAGGTGATATCAGGCCCTATTGGGTGGTCCTATAGCGAGATCCCATAACAACTAGCATAAAAAATTATAGCAAAAATTAGCAAAAATAGCAAAAATTAACATGAAGATATATGTATATATCAAGGATTTCCAACATTGTTTAAGACTTATTTATAAAGGCATTTATGTCCCATTCCACATTTAGCCCATGGGGGGAGTAGCTTTTTAGTTGGTAAATCCAGAAAACCTCAAGCTGTGATACCCCCCTAGTACGTGGACCCCCTCTCCAAGATGGAATGAATTTGTCTATTACTTGAAATTTAGAGCCTCTCTGATTTTTATTATGGAACTCTAAAAAGTGACGGGGGACACTGTGATTAGTGCGACCTTTTTTGATAGCAGTAATGTGTTCATTAACACGAATGTTAAATGATCTGATGGTACGGCGGACATACTGCATATTGCAGGGACATGTGATGAGGTACACAATGTATCGTGTGGTACATGTGACAAAATGTTTAATCTGGTATATGGTGGAAGTGACAGAAGACTCAAAATTCACAGATCTATGTTTCCCACAAGAATTGTGCATGCACACATTACATTTCTTACAGGGATAGTATCCTTTGGTCTCTGGGAAAAAGGACGGTCTAGTGGGTGCTTCTATAACATTACGGGAGATGCGATTCTGCAATGACGGAGCACCCCTAAAAGTAACACCTGCTCTCATGGGAAGCACAGGGCCTAAAACCGGATCACTTCTCAGAATGTTCCAGTGTTGATTTAAAATTTGTTTAATCTGTCTGTGCTGGACAGAGAACTGGGTGAAAAGTGACCACTTAGATTTATCGTTGGGAGTTGGTTTTGGTCGCACAGATGTTAACGTATTGCAATCAATGAGGGAGACCTTTGAGATCTCGTTGTCGATCTGGGCAGGTTGGTAACCTTTCTCCAAAAACCGTTCTCTCAAGAATTGTGCTTGATGCAAGAAATCAGTGGTGTTGGTGCAGTTCCTTCGAATGCGTAATAACTGACTGCGAGGGACAGAGTCAAGCCACGGGCCCTAGTGGCAGCTATCTGTGGAGCCCACACACGATCGAATTGTCCGACGGAGTCCGGTCCGCCGGACCAAGTCTGCCGGAAAGTCCGCTCCTGTGTACGCGGCATAACACTACCCTGCTGGTAACCCTTACACTAACCCCCTTGTAACCCTCACACTAACCCTCCTGTAACCCTTACATTACCCTCTTGGTAACCCTTACGCTTACCCTCCTGGTAACCCTCACACTAACCCTCCTTGTAACCCTTACACTAACCCCACTTGTAACCCTTACACTAACCCCACTTGTAACCCTTACACTAACCCTCCTGGTAACCCTTACACTAACCCCACTTGTAACCCTTACACTAACCCCACTTGTAACCCTTACACTAACCCTCCTTGTAACCCTTACACTAACACCACTTGTAACCCTTACACTAACTCTCCTGTAACCCTAATGCCGCGTACACACGGTCGGACTTTCTATCCTACTTGGTCCGCCAGGTGCGCCGGACTTTAAAACGGACGGACTTGCCCACACACGACCGGACTTTCCGGCGGGCTAAGTCCGCCCGTCTTTCCGACGGACTTTCGCCAGAGTTACGGCGGACTTTCAGAATGAACGGACTTGCCCACACACGGACAAGTCCGTTCATTTTGAACGTGACTCAGGTGAGACGGGACTAGAAAAGGATGTCAATCTTGCCGCTTTTATCGGCGAGATTGACACCTTGCGAGCCCCGTCGCGGGGCATACCAGGCCCTTAGGTCTGGTATGGATTATAAAGGGAACCCCCTACGCCGAAAAAACGGCGTGGGGTCCCCCCTAAAATCCATACCAGACCACGATCCGAGCACGCAGCCTGGCCGGTCAGGAAAGGGGGTGGGGACGAGCGAGCGCCCCCCCTCCTGAACCGTACCAGGCCGCATGCCCTCAACATGGGGGGTGGGTGCTTTGGGGGAGGGGGGCGCCCTGCGGGGCCCCCCACGCCAAAGCACCTTGTCCCCATGTTGATGAGGACAAGGGCCTCTTCCCGACAACCCTGGCCGTTGGTTGTCGGGGTCTGCGGGCGGGGGCTTATCGGAATCTGGGAGCCTCTCCTGTAACTCTTACACTAACCCCACTTGTAACCCTTACACTAACTCTCCTGTAACTCTTACACTAACCCCACTTGTAACCCTTACACTTCCCCTTCTTGATACCAGCAGAATAACCTGGAAGCCCAAATCTACTTCTTCATACTTTACATACATCTTTGGCTTTTTACGCAATTATTTGAAAGGTATGCCATTTCCTTTTTATATTACAGTTCCACGCTCGCATGTAAGCGTAATGACAAATAATGAATTCCTCATTTGTAGAACAGGATAAAACATTTATAAAACACACTTGGGCAACAAAAACAGACTCTTCAAATGCCTTGTAAGAATATGTGCGGTCTGGGGATTTTTTTCGAGAAATGTTTGATTTATGTTGAGTGATCTGTGTTGCTTTTTTATGACTCTGAGCAGCTGCGAGTAAGGTTGAGTGAAGCTGAAAAGGCCAAGTATGTACAGGAGTTCATCAGGCGAATATCTCTCGATCTTTATAAGAATGGGCCTCAGCACTTTAAACTCCGATGAGACATATTGCCTTAATAAAACATGCCTTAAAGCTATAGAATAAATATTTTCTAAATAAGTAAAGTGCTTTTTAGTATATTAAAACTGCCGGCATATTTTTTATTACATTAGAGAAAATAGGGATACAGTGTTATCTCCCATTAACCAGAAAGTGGAAATAAAAAGACACAATCCAGATGTGCACCAGATGTCTGTAGCGTCATGTTCCTCAGAAGCCACATAGCCTAATTGTATTATCTGGAATAAGATGAATTGTCACATTCTACATTTTTTTACAATATTGCAAAGTGGTTAACTTTATGTGTATTTGTTTTTATGTTTTAATATAGCTTATAATATAGAGTCCTAGCTTCCAGGGAGATCAGCCAAGTATGATATATCGTATGTATAATTACATTCCAAGCTGGTCCAATGTAACTGTAAAATGTCTATACCTGCAATTCTTCTTTAACCTCTTCCCATCCAAAGTACATACACTATATTAGCAAAAGTATTGGGACGTCTGCCTTTACACGCACAGGAACTTTAATGGCATCCCAGTCTTAGTCCGTAGGGTTCAATATTGAGTTGCCCCCCCCTTTGCAGCTATAACAGCTTCAACTCTTCTGGGAAGGCTGTCCACAAGGTTTAGGAGTGTGTCTATGGGAATTATCTATAGAGTTTGACCATTCTTCCAGAAGCGCATTTGAGGTTAGGCACTGATGTTGGACGAGAAGGCCTGGCTTGCAGTCTCCACTCTAATTCATCCCAAAGATGTTCTATTGGGTTGAGGTCATGACCAGTCAAGTTTCTCCACCCCACCTCACTCATTCATGTCTTTATGGACCTTGCTTTGTGAACTGGTCCAAATCGTTTGGTTGAACCGGGGGGGGGGGTTCTTAGTCCGTAGGGTTCAATATTGAGTTGGCCCACCCTTTGCAGCTCTAACAGCTTCAACTCTTCTGGGAAGGCTGTCCACAAGGTTTAGGAGTGTGTCTATGGGAATGTTTGACCATTCTTCCAGAAGTTCATTTGTTAGGTCAGGCACTGATGTTGGATGAGAAGGCCTGGCTCGCAGTCTCGCTCTAATTCATCCCAAAGGTGTTCTATCAGGTTGAGGTCAGGACTCTGTGCGGGCCAATCAAGTTCCTCCACCCCAAACTCACTCATCCATGTCTTTATGGACCTTGCTTTGTACACTGGTGTGCAGTCATGTTGGAACAGAAAGGGGCCATCACCGAACTGTTCCCACAAAGTTGGGAGCATGAAATTGTCCAAAATGTCTTGGTATGCTGACGCCTTAAGAGTTCCCTTCACTGGAACTAAGTGACCAAGCCCAACCCCTGAAATACAACCCCACACCATAATCCCCCCTCCATCAAATGATTTGGACCAGTGCACAAAGCAAGGTCCATAAAGACATGGATGAGCTATTTTGGGGTGGAGGAACTTGACTGGCCTGCACAGAGTCCTGACCTCAACCCAATAGAACCACTTTGGGATGAATTAGAGTGGAGACTTTGAGCCAGGCATTCTCGTCCACATTAGTGTCTGACCTCACACATGCGCTTCTGGAAGAATGGTCAAACATTCCCATAGACACACTCCTAAACCTTGTGGACAGCCTTTCTAGAAGAGTTGAAGCTGTTATAGTTGCAAAGGGTGGGCCAACTCAATATTGAACCCTACGGACTATGACTGGGATGCTAATAAAGTTCATGTGTGTGTAAAGGCAGGCGTCCCAATACTTTTGGTAATATAGCGCATATATACGTCCTGGATAGGAAGGGTTTATACCAGGATACAGCTGCAGCCATGATCTTGGTATTACTTTATACAGGCGGTGAACGGCTTTCATGTAAATATCATCCAAGTGGCCAATCACTATTACAGAGCCTGCCACCAGTCCTGGGTTCTCCTCTTTCATTGGGGAGCCAAAAAGAGCAGTAAGCCTTCCGGGTGGCTTCCTCCCAAGGAGAAGAAACATCTGTTCCCTCATCATCCCTGAAGGACGAGGATTTCGTCACTTCCAGTTTCATAGCAGAAACTGCCATGAATAAAGGAATTACCATGCACTTTCACTACTGACCAGATTTTGAATCAGGGTAGGGGGTTAAAATAAAGTGGGATAAGGGGTGAGTCCAGGGATTATGTCAGCGTAAGAGATAATATAGAGTAGGATAGGGGTGAGTCTAGAGACATTGTTGGGGTAAGGGCAGGGCTTTTTTCTCCCCCTTTCTGAGCCACCCCTTTTCTCCACCCCTACCCACCTCCAAGCACCGTTCCTTGGTTCCATCCCCTACCCACCTCCCAGTACTGCCCTTTTAGACAATACAGAACCAAGTATCAATTTGTGGTGCTAAGTAATCCGTAAGGAATTTGGTAATTATAACAAGAAAAGCAGTAAAATAGAACCCCTGCAGCCAGTAACAATAGAGCCGCCGCCAGCAACAATAGACCACCCCACCACAAAAGATCCCCCCCCAGCTACAATAGACTCCCAGCAGCAACAGCAGACCTCCCCACAGCCAGCATCAATAGATTCTCCGGCAGCCAGCAACAATAGACCCCTCCCTCAACAGTAGATCTCTCCCAACAACAACTGACCCCCCAGCAATATAAGACCCACCCCCAGCAATAGTAGGTCTTCCACCAGCAACAATAGACTTCTTTAGAAACAATAGACCCCCATGCAAAAATAGATACCCTCCAGCTAGAATAGATCCCCTAGCAGTGAGTATCAATAGATCCTGTAGCACACCCCAGCACCACTTGCTGTCCGGGGTGAAGGTGCCGTAAACTGCGTTCCCCCGCGTTCCCCCGCGTTCCCCCGTGTTCCCGCTGAAAAAAAGCCCTGGGTAAGAGATAATATAAAGCGGTTTAGGGGGTGAATCCAGGGACATTACCCCACTAAAATGCTATAAAGCGGTTTAGGGGGTGAATCCAGGATAACATAAAGCGGTATAGGGAGTGAATCCAGGGACATTGTCAGGGTAGAGGATAATATAATGATGTATAGGGAATGAGTCCAGGAACATTGTCATGGTTAAGGATAATATAAAGGAGGATGGGGGTCCTCCTTTATATTATCAGGAACATTGTCAGAGTAGGGGATAATATACATTTACTTTATTAAGTACAGTACACCTGTCCAATTACTTGGTAGCACAAATTGCTAATCAGCCAATCACATGGCAGCAACTCAATGCATTTATGCGGTGAAGATGACTTGCTGAAGTCCAAACCGAACATCAGAATGGGGAAGAAAGAGGATTGAAGTGACTTTGAACGTGGCATGATTGTTGTGCCAGACGGGCTGGTCTGAGTGTTTCAAAAACTGCTGATCTACTGGGATTTTCACACACAACCATCTCTCGGGTTTACATAGAATGGTCTGAAAAAGAGAAAATATCCAGTGAGCGGCAGTTGTGTGTTGATGTCAGAGGTTAGAGGAGAATGGGCAGACTGGTGTGAGATGATAGAAAGGCAACAGTAACTCAAATAACCACTTGTTACAACCAAGGTATGCAGAATACCATCTCTGAATGCACAAAAACATCGAACCTTGAAGCAGATGGGCTACAGCAGCAGAAGACCACACCGGGTGCCACTCCTGTCAGCTAAGAACAAGAAACGGAGACTACAATTTGCTCACCAAAATTATATAATAGAAGATTATAAAAACATTGCCTGGTATGATGAGTCCCGATTTCAGCTGCGACATTCAGATGGTAGGGTCAGAATTTGGAGTAAACAACATGAAAGCATGGATCCATCCTGCCTTGTATCAACGGTTCAGGCTGGTGATGGTGTAATGGTGTGGAGGATATTTTCCTGGCACACTTTGGGCCCCTTAGTACCAATTGAGCATCGTTTAAATGCCATGGCCTACCTGAGTATTGTTGCTGACCATGTCCATCCCTTTATGACTACAGTGTCCCCATCTTCTGATGGCTCTTTCCAGCAGGATAATGCACCATGTCACAAAGCTCCAATCATCTCACCACTGGTTTCTTGAACATGACAATGAGATCACTGTACTCCAATGGCCTCCACAGTCACCAGATCTCAATCCAATAGAGCACCTTTGTGATGTGGTGGAACGGGAGATTTGTATCATAGATGTGCAGCAACTGCATGATGCTATCATGTCAATGTGGACCAAAATCTCTGAGGAATGTTTCCAACACCTTGTTTAATCTATGCAATGAAAAATGAAGGCAGTTCTGAAGGCAACAGGGGGTCCAACCCAGTACTAGCAAGGTGTACCTAATAAAGTGAGTGTATACTATGTAGCAGAATCTCTGACCTCTTCCAGTCAAGGCTAAAGATAGCTGGCATCCTTCAATAAGTGGTGGGCTGTGAGGCATAGTGGGAGCAAAGTTGGTAAAAGTCATTGGGCGCCAGACACTTCTTGGCTATAAAAGAGGTTTTATATCTTTGGCAGTTCTTTTTATATTTTGTAGGGGAAAGAGGGTTAGGGCCAGGACACCCTTAAGTAATTGCAATTTCAAATGGTAGCCTCAATAGGAGAACAACCATACAGGGAAAGGCCCCAGCAAGGTGCCACTTCTGCACGTGCAGGATTGCTGTCTCCTATGACAACAGTACTTAAACAGTTCCTAACTCAAAGTAACAGTTCTCTCAGCTGCACTACAACTTCTCCTTGTAGTTCTTCAGCCCCTTGAGCTCCTGGTCTCTCACTGGACCCTCTGATTCACTGACTCTGAATCCCGTGAGCTCCTGAAGGCTTTTGCGGTGTTATCCCCCTCAAGCGTCACCCACGCTTCCCTGCTGGGTCCCTGGCTTGGCACTTCGGATACCTTCAAGCTTCACCCCTTCTGACCGGCTCAGTCCCTGCTTGGCACACAAGGCTGCTCTGCAAGCGTCACCTCCACTGGTTGGGTCCCTGACCTGATCACCGCCTGAAGTTTCCCGATTCTCCACTGTGCCCGTTCGGTGAGAATACTGTTTCAGTACTTGCTTTAGTTACTCACTGTGGTCCCTGGTAAAGGTGGTTGGTCCCTTTGTGGTGACAGCTTCCCTTCTACCTCCGACCACTGACAGGTTCTCTGGCCGGCACAACCGTCATTTTTGGTTGGACTGCAAGCCGCAGTCCCAACCCTGTGCTGTCCTCTTCTGGATAGGGCCTCACACAGCCTGGCAGCCTGCTGCCCCCGGGATGGGCCCAATCTCCTTAGCAGCCCGGGGCGCACGACACACGTCCACCCAGACAGCGGCCTGGGTGGCACACAAGAACCTGGATCACCTGACCTCATCCGAATATATAGGCTCTCCCAGCAGGCCAAGGGATTCTACAGAATACCTGCCCATTGGCTGAGATACCCCATATACCCATAACCTGACCTTGAGTTGTTCTTCTCAATCTAATACCTCCAAGTGCCACCTGGCAGAAGAGGAAAGTACAACCAGGCCAAACTTAGGGAGAAGTCAATGGATCCCTAGTAATTAACTACAGTAGCTACTCCTGACAAGGAATTTGGTGAGGAGCTCCCTGACTAAACCCCAGGGCGCTACATCTATATATAAAGCAGGAAAGGGGGTGAGTCCATGGGATTTAGGACCACAATTTCCCATGTCCCTGTCTGTGACTAGCTGTAACATATTGTGCAGCTATTTTCACTGTTGGTGTCTCTTCTCCCAGTAGAATGTGGTTCCTTCTTCCCTTCTGTAGAAGTCCAAGGATAAAAGTGGAAGGGAGTGTCCACCACTGCTGAGTACTTGGGACATCCAGCAAGAAGTGGACCTTGTCCTCCAGGACCCCCAGTCACATTGCTGGTGCAGTCCTCACTACTTAGTCATTGAACCAGAGCAATGATGTAGCTGGTGAGGTTGTAACCCCTGACCTGATACTTGTTGCAAGTCAATGACTTGCTAAGTAGTGAACCCTAGAGGATCAGCATGATCGCTGGGGAACCAGTATTATGAGAAGGAGGTCATAAATGGAAGGAGGTCATAAATGTATGTATATTCTTTCTAGCAGATTCCCAGCAATTAATTAAATGCTGTCTGCTTAGCTGAACAGCTAATGTCTGAATAGATAGTATATAATTAATCTTATGTATTCATCTATATAGCTGCTGCTACCTGCACTGAATCATCAACTAGTGATACTATTACTCATGGATGTTAAAGGAAAAAAATAATGATTTTTCACTGAACGCCCTCATGCCTATAAGCCAATATTCATATTTTTACATTCATATTAAATCTTCATTTTACACATAAGCATTTATTAATGGGTGCATCCATGCAGCGGTTGGCAAAGTGTGCAGCGTTTCTAGCAATTAATGGTAGAGCTCTGGAACCCCTTGTTTGGATTGGATTTCCCAGTTGGGTATGGGATGTTTTTCAGTAGGCAGCTCTCCGGGGCAGTGAGACCATGGTTTGGAGACATATTTTGAAAACTTAAAAGAACAACAAACTTTCTTTTTTAGTCCAGAAACAGTTTATGAGTCACAAAGCTCTTTGACTACCTGCTGTTCAGGGCAATTTTACAATTGTTTGCATTTTTTGCTGGAAAATTACTTTCTGAAAAATATATTTTCAGAAAGCAGAGGCTCTGGAGAATAAAATGGCGGCTGTTGCAATTTTTTTATGTCACATGATTTTGCGCAGCTGTTTATCAAATGTAAATTTTTAGGAAAAATACACTAACATTATTTTTAGGGCACACAAACACAAAATAATATCAAATTTTTGATAAAATATAAAAGATGATGTTGCGTCAAGTAAATAGATACCAAACATGTCAAGAAGATTTAAAATTGCACATGCTTGTGAAATGGTGACCAACTGCGGTGCCTAAAATTGTCCATAGGTGATGCTTTAAAAGCCTTTACAAGCTATAAGTGTAGAGTAATGCCGCGTACACACAAGTGGATTTTCCGTCGGAAAAAACTCTTGGATGGTTTTTCCGATGGAATTCCGCTCAAGCTTGGCTTGCATACACACGGTCACACAAAAGTTCTCTGAACTTTCGACTGTCAAGAACACAGTGACGTACAACACTACGATGAGCCAAGAAAATTAAGTTCAATGCTTCCGAGCATGCGTCAAATTGTTTCCGAGCATGCGTAGGAATTTTGCACGTCGGAATTTGTACAGATTATTATTATTATTATTCAGGATTTATATATATATGGGCGGCACAGTGGTGTAGTGGGTAGCACTCTCGCCTAGCAGTAAGAAGGGTCGCTGGTTCGAATCCCAACCACGACACTACCTGCCTGGAGTTTGCATGTTCTCCCTGTGCCTGTGTGGGTTTCCTCTGGGTACTCCGGTTTCCTCCCACACTCCAAAGACATGCTGGTAGGTTAATTGGATCCTGTCTAAATTGTCCCTAGTATGTATGAATGTGAGTTAGGGACCTTAGATTGTAAGCTCCTTGAGGGTAGGGACTGATGTGAATGTACAATGTATATGTAAAGCGCTGCGTAAACTGACGGCGCTATATAAGTACCTGAAATAAATAAATAAATATAGTGCCAACAGTTTGCACAGCACTTTACAACATGGGGCAGACAGTACACTTACAATACAAATCCATACAGGAGGGATCAGAGGGCCCTGCTCGTTGGAGCTTACAATCTAGAGGGGAGGGTCAAGTGGAGACAAAAGGTAATAACTGTGGGGGATGGGCTGATGGAAAAAATGAAAATACAGTTGTTAGGTGTGGGTAGGATAGGCTTCTCTGAAGAGAAGGGTTTTCAGGGATCTTCTGAAAGCTAATAAAGTAGGAGATAAGCGGACAGATTGGGGTAAGAAGTTCCATAGGATTGGAGAGGCTTTGGAAAAGTCCTGGAGGCGAGCATGGAGGAGGTGACGAGGGAACTAGAGAGCAGGAGGTCTTGAGAGGAACGAAGAGAACGAGTAGGTTGGTATTTAGAGACTAAGCAAGTGATGTAGCTGGGGGCGAAATTGTGGATGGCTTTGTACGTAGTTGTTAGAATTTTGAATTTAATTCTTTGGCCGAGCGGAAGCCAGTGGAGGGATTGACAGAGAGGAGTGGCAGACACAGAGCGATTGGTAAGTGGATGAGTCTGGCATCGGCATTCATGATGGATTGAAGAGGTGATAGACTATGTAGAGGTAAGCCAATGAGAAGGGAGTTGCAGTAGTCGAGGCGAGAGATGACCAGCGAGTGAATTAAGAGCTTTGTTGTGTCATTGGTTAGAAAGGGGCGTATTTTGGAGATGTTGCAGAGGTTGAGGCGGCAGGATTTGGACAGTGATTGGATGTGTTGCTTGAAGGAGAGTTCAGAGTCTAGGACTACACCTAGAACCTTGGCATGTGGGGATGGGCTTATAGTTGTGCTATCGATTTTGACAGAGAGATCAGGGGAAGGGGCATATGGGGAGGAAAAATTATAAGTTCGGTTTTGGCTAGATTGAGTTTAAGGAAGTGGTGTGACATCCAGACTGATATATCTGAGAGTAAATTACTGATACGTGAGGAGACAGAGGGAGTGAGCTAAGGGGTAGAGAAATAGATTTGGGTGTCATCAGCGTAGAGGTGGTATTGGAAGCCATGGGAGGCTATCAGCTGACCCAGGGAGGCAGTGTAGATAGAAAATAGTAGAGGTCCAAGAACAGAACCCTGAGGGACCCCAACAGAGAAAGGAAGAGGAGAGGAGGAAGTAGAGTTATACGAAACGCTAAAGGTGCGGTTGGATAAGTAGGAAATGAACCAGCGAAGTGTACAGTCACGGAGACCAAAGGTGTGTAGTTTTTTGAGGAGGAGGGGGTGGTCAACCGTATCAAATACAGATGATCGCATTTTCGGATAGGAACTTTTTCTGACCGAAAAATTGAGAGCCTGCTCTCAATCTTTTGCTGGCGGGAATTCCGCCAACAAAAGTCCGATGGAGCATACACACGGTCGCATTTTCCGACCAAAAGCTCTCATTGGTCTTTTGCTGGCCGAATTTCCGATCGTGTGTACGCGGCATTATTCATGAATAATTGCCCTAGAATTATTGCTCTCGCTCTGGAGTTTTATGGCGATACTTCACATGTGTGGTGTAATCGCTGTTTACATATGTGTGCCAAACCTGTGCCACCTTTGTATTTGTATGTATGCGCCAGATGGGGATACTTTGACAATTTTTTTTATTTGAATTTTTTTTTTTACACTTTTACCTTTTTTTTTCATTTAACTTTATTGCTATTACAGGGTAACAACCCCCCTTGTGATAGCTTTGGACAGGTGACCAGTAATCTTTATGGAGGCATCAGAAATCTATTAGTCTCCCCTGCCTTCCAAAGCAACTAACCAAACACAGATTGTGCCTGGTTACCTTCTTCTCCGACTTTAACAGCCAGGGAATGACAGCTCTGAAAACGGAAGTAACGAAATCCTTGTCGCTTCCAGGTTCATTCATCACAGAGGAGATAGGGAAATGGGGGTTCCTCCATCTCCCCTGTTGGAATCTGTCCCAGTTGCTTACTGTGGTCCCAGGCTTCCCAGGGGAACAAGAGAGCTTATGGAACCAGCAAGCGTTGTGGTGGGAGGAGGACAGCTGTTCACAGCACTGTAAAAGTGACAGCCGCCCGGGTCAGTTTTACAAAACAGCAAATCGCTGGTTAAAAGAAACAGTACTAAGAGCATGGCTGCAGCTCAGTCGTAGCTATGACTAAGGCTATTGCTGAAATGCGTCAGCTTTATTGTTTAATTGTCACTCTGATGTACCAATAAACAACCCTTCAAGGATTACAGTTTTGCTCTTCTTACTATTGTTGCAAAGAAGTTGAGTGCACGTGCTCAGCGTCATATCCAGAGGTTGTCTTTGGGAAATAGACGTATGAGTGCTGCCAGCATTGCTGCAGAGGTTGAAGGGGTGGGGGGGTCAGCCTGTCAGTGCTCAGACCATACGCCGCACACGGCATCAAATTGGTCTGCATGGCTGTTGTCCCAAAAGGAATCCTCTTCTAAAGATGATGCACAAGAAAGCCTGCAAACAGTTTCCTGAAGACAAGCAGACTAAGGACATGGATTACTGGAACCATGTCCTGTGGTCTGATGAGACCAAGATAAACTTATTTGTTTCAGATGGTGTCAAGTATGTGTGGCAGCAACCAGGTGAGGAGTACAAAGACAAGTGGGTCTTGTCTACAGTCAGGCATAGTGGTGGGAGCGTCATGGTCTGGGGCTGCATGAGTGCTGCCGCCACTGGGGAGCTACAGTTCATTGAAGGAACCATGAATGCCAACATGTACTGTGACATACTGAAGCAGAGCATGATCCCCTCCCTTCGGAGACTGGGCCGCAGGGCAGTATTCCAACATGATAACGACCCCAAACATACCTCCAAGACGACCACTGCCTTGCTAAGGAAGCTGAGGGTAAAGGTGATGGACTGGCCAAGCATTTCTCCAGACCTAAACCCTATTGAGCATCTGTGGGGCATCCTCAAACGGAAGGTGGAGGAGCGCAAGGTCTCCAACATCCACCAGCTCTGTGATGTTGTCATGGAGGAGTGGAAGAGGACTCCAGTAGCAACCTGTGAAGCTCTGGTGAACTCCATGCCCAAGAGGGTTAAGGCAGTGCTGGAAAATAATGGTGGCCACACAAAATATTGACACTTTGGGCCCAATTTGGACATTTTCACTTAGGGGTCTACTCACTTTTGTTGCCAGTGGTTTAGACATTAATGGCTGTGTGTTGAGTTATTTTGAGGGGACAGCAAATTTACACTGTTATACAAGCTGTACACTCACTACTTTACATTGTAGCAAAGTGTCATTTCTTCAGTGTTGTCACATGAAAAGATATAATGAAATATTTACAAAAATGTGAGGGGTGTACTATCTATCTATCTATCTATCTATCTATCTATCTATCTATCTATCTATCTATCTATCTATCTATCTATCTATCTATCTATCTATCTATCTATCTATCTATCTGTTGTATATATTCTGTGTAGTTTAGCCAGGTTCCTGACATGTAAGCCTACCACAATAAGCCTTTGATGTAATCCTTTCTATTAATCACGGAAAATGCCCACGCTGCAATAAAACTCTGCAGATGATTGGCTTTTATTATGGCTCGCTCTTTCCTCTCTTCTACACAAATGAACAGCAGCACCTTTACAATGACTTTGTAATAAATTCCGCTGAAGAACTCTTCCCGGGGAATGGAATTTGTCCCCGGTACTTTTGATTAGAAAGGTAGATTGAGTTTGAATCCATAAAATAATCTTCCCATTTATATTATATATGCGAGTCCTCCTTAATTGAGAAGTTACAATTTGCCTGTGGCACTGGAAGCATTAAATCTTGTGATTTACAACTCCGCGGAACTTTGAGCCTGCTTCCATATTTTATGTGACCTGTGCTAAGACCTAATCTCTTCTCTGTCCTCTTCATGTAGAATAATTTTGTTAAAGGGGTTTTTCTGCTTTCCCTTGAGATATGTATGTATTTTTTTCTTGTTATTGTTGTTTTGTTTGGTTTTAATCATTTATGTATCGCTGACACTTTTTCCTGCAGTGCTAGAGAGGACATTGAATCATTCATAATGGACTCTGCCACTGAAGAGGCTTAGAGCAGAATTATAGGAGAAAATAAAATATTCCAATTTAACTTAGTTATTCTTTTAAAATCTCTTAAATGTATTTTTAAATATGACCTCAATCTGTCATTATTTTAGCCTCCTGTAGTTACCTAGTGAGCAGCATTCTAAAGATGGGTATACATGTATCTAACAAGAACCGGTTGAATTTTAATGTGTGTGTTCCCCTCTCTGTTCAACAGAAGCCAGTGTTCTATCGAGAAATGCCTTCCATCGAAAAATCCCTCCGATGGGTCTGCGTATGCGCAGTATGCAACGTCACTCCAGTTGATATGTTGACACGGCGCGTGCGCAGATCATTGGAGGCAGTATCTAATGATCTGCTAAGCGCCAAGAGAGAATTAAATTGTCAGATTCTGCCTCACTTTTGCGGGGCGGGTTTTGGCAGTATTAAATGGCGTGTTTTCTGTCTGTTGCACCGGGGCTTGAGTGTGTTAAACGTCAGGTTTTGGCTGTGTCTAAAGGCGGGTTAAAACACACACAAAACCCGCCCTTCAACACACCCACAACCCGCCCTGCAATAGTGAGGCAGAATCTGACAATTACATTCTCCCTCGGCACTTAGGGGATCATCTGATACTGCCTCCAACGATCTGCGCATGCGCCGTGTTGATGTCACGTCAGCTGAACAACATATCAGCTGAAGTGACATAGCGTACTGCACATGCGCAGACCCATCGGAGGCATTTTTCGACCCATCTGAGGCATTTTTCGACCCATCGGAGGCATTTTTCGATCACAGGGCATTTCTTGGTAGAACACCGGTCTAACAATCTGTTTCTGTCTGATGGTCCTGCTGGAAAACCAGCATTCAATCAGCCGCTACCACCAATGGCTGCACCGCCATTCTGACAGCTGATCCCCACTGTCAGAAAACAATAGCGCAGAGGGAGAGATCCCTGCATCCACATCGTTTGTAAGGATTTGGGGATCTGTGAGGTTTATTTTTTATTTTTTGCTCAACCCACTGGTTGAATGAAAAATAACTCTATATGTATACCCAGCTTAACTGGAAGAGGAAGGGACAGCAATGGCAGCCAATCAGGAACTTGTACAGTGCACAGAATTCCTTCATGCAACAGTCACAGGCTCGGTGGACCTTGACCAAGCTTTATTTCTTTATCTGCAATAGAGATAAGTGAGCTCAGAATTTGTTTGTGCTTTCTGGTGTGGATATCTGGACAAAAAAAGTGACTGAACAAAAATACAACTTTGTGGCTGGTAACACGGTTCCCAATTATGCATTTGAACTGTGAATTTATCTATTTGCTTGCCCTTCTACTTTAAAATCTAGGACAGTAATGAACTTGATCAAATCACACTCACACAGTAATGCCAGTTTTGTATGGAAGCCCGATTAAAACTGAACTTTAGGTATGCCTATTTTTGCATAGTTCCATTAGTCCAGCCTGGACCAGTGTAAGTATGCATGTGTGTGGGTGGGGCCCACTTCGGTCTCGTACGCGGGTAAAAAGGGGAGGCTGGGTACCTCTCCTCTCGTGTACATGCTCATAAATGCCTGGGGTCATGTGAAAGTCAACATCAAAGTGATTGTAAACCTTAGTTTTTTTTTTTTTTTTTTTTTTTTTTTAAATAACAAACATATCATACTTACCTCCACTGTGCAGTTTGTTTTGCACAGTGTGCCCCCGAACCTCGTCTTCTGGGGTCCCCCGGCGGCGCTCGCGGCTCATCCTCATATCTCACTTCCAACCAGTTCTTGGTTACCCGTGGTAACTATTCTCCTCCTCTGACTCTTCTGCTGAGTTAACCCTTTGTGGTGGCCTTTCTCTTGTACCCCATGTGTGCTTTACAGGCCTCATTCTTCTGATACACCATGTACCACCATTCGCTGCTTTCAGTAACTTTAGACCAGGCTTTGGGAACAGTTAAAGTGATTGTAAAGGTTGTTTTTTTTTTTTTTAAATAACAAACATGTCATACTTACCTGCCCTTTGCAAGGGCTTTGCACAGAGTAGCCCCGATCCTCCTTTTTTGGGGTGCCCCGGTGGCGTTCCTGGCTCCTCCTCTTCAACAAGTGCACCCATGGAAAGCCGCATTCCATGGGGGCACTCGTGGGAGCACGCTCCCGAGTCCTGCTGTTGCGTCTATTGACACCCCTGGCACCCCTGGCTCCTGTGTCACTGGATTTGATTGACAGCAGCGGGAGCCAATGGCTTCTGCTGCTATCGATCTATCCAATGAGGTTCCAAGACAGCGGCTGGAGTTGCTGAGCTTGTTCTCATTGCTGGAATGAATGGGTTCAGGTAAGAAAAAAGGGGGGCTCTGGGGAGGCTGCTGCAGCACAGAAGGTTTTTCACCGTAATGCATAGAATGCATTACGGTAAAAATGGGTATAAAAAATATTGCGCTAAAGGATATAAATGAAAACAAATTAAATTAAGCTGCAACTACAAAGTGTTATACGACACCAATCTAATATGTAAAGCAAAAAAGTTGCGCTAATGAGTGGGATGGTAATGACTGAGGCTGCCAATGGAAGGTGCCAGAAATCACAATAAGTGACATTAAATGGAAAATAAATAATACACCCTAACGTGCACACTTGAGTGCTACAAATTAAACATAAACCGGAATATGATGCATCAAAGAGCAAATACAATCAGGTGATAATATACAAACGTGAAAAGAAAAAAACACAAAAATATAGTCAATTGACTTGGTGAAGTGAAAAAAACAAGACAAAAAAATATTTTTTGTGAAAAAATAAAACAGAAAATAAATATAATTATAAATAAAAATAAATCAATCCGTAGAGGGTGAAAATGAGTCCATATCACAAATATAAAGGTAAATCCCAGAATGGTGCGTTGTGAAATTCCACACTGTGATGACAAGTGCAAAAATATCCTCCACCACGGAAAAATGCTGCCGCTTACCAGAAGCCACTGGTCCCTTGTTACAGGGGACCACACTGAACGAATGGCTATAATCCCAGCCCGGGATCTCACAGGCAAGCACTGGGCTCCTCAACGTCAATGGGGATCATCAACAGAAGGCTCAGCAAGGTAGTAATATCACCAAAAAGACAACAAAGAGCTCCACATAGCGTAAATCCTTTAACATTTATTAAAATATAAAATGGACAAATGGACACTTACAGATCGAAGGATAAAAATGAGCAAGATAAAACACGAATGAGCCGGCCGGCTTCACAACAGCCCGTAGCTTCCGGGACTGAACGCACAGCAGAGACGTCAGAACGTAGCTCCTCCTCCCTATGTCGTTTCGTCACTAGCGGATGTGGTCACGGGATACGGGCGGGATCCTGACGTACCGCTTAAATAGCAAACTACCAACCGCGCCTCGGTCTAGATCACGAGGCAAGAACCACTGGGCGCCATCCCACTTAAGGGAAAAAGCTAAGGGCAAATACATCTAAACGCCATAGAAAGCCATAATGTGGATCAAGGTAAAACTCAATAAAAATGTTTAGCACATTAAAGAGCCTGAACAGACAGAAAGAATCCAGGATAGTAGGAAAACATCTAATAGATAATAAGAAAAGTAAAAATTAGCATATAGTGATGATCCAATGCTAAATGGAAAAGGTTGAAAAGAGCTTAATGACAATGCAACGTGCAGCAAAAATTAAAAACTGCAGTCACTGGAAAAAGCCTGAAGTGAAACACCAGCTCATGTATTGGAACACATAAGCCCTATAAAGGTTCAAAATTGACTCTAGGCCAAAGTGTACACTAATAATAAAAAATATCTAAAAAATAAATTTAGAAATGAGAGGGAAAATTTTTTTATCAGTATCCCCCTTAGTAGGAAAGCACCCCGCCATTCTCCCTAATTAACTCAAAAATAAAATAAAAGACAAACAAGGTGAAAATAGAAAACAGATTAATATCAAGAAGTGTCCAATGGAAACACCACCGGGCATCCCTAATGATGGATAAAGAATCCTAATAATTGTAATGTGCAAAAATAAAAAAATGACATTAGCTACACATGTAACTAGAAAAATTGCAGTCAAATTACACAGACATATATCTAACATAAGAGTGAGCAGTCAAATTGCACAGAGTCACTAGGAGTTGTCAATAAAGGAATTAACATCGACTTCAATATTAAGACCAAAAGGGGTATAGCTTTTAATCTTATGAACCCAAGCCATCTCCAACCTCGAGATGCTTCTAACTAAACCACTACCCCGCCAGTGGGGCCTGAATCTATCAATCCCCAAGAAGATAGTACCAGATGGATCTCTTTTATGGGTAGTGAGATAGTGTTTCGATACAGAGTGTTTAGTACCAAAGTATAGATATATGTCTGTGTAATTTGTCTGCACCATCCTGGGATTTACCTTTATATTTGTGATATGGACTCATTTTCACCCTCTACAGATTGATTTATTTTTATTTATAATTATATTTATTTTCTGTTTTATTTTTTCACAAAAAATATTTTTTTGTCTTGTTTTTCTCACTTAACCAAGTCAATTGGCTATATTTTTGTGTTTTTTTCTTTTCACGTTTGTATATTATCACCTGATTGTATTTGCTCTTTGATGCATCATATTCCGGTTTATGTTTAGTTTGTAGTACTCAAGTGTGCACGTTAGGGTGTATTATTTATTTTCCATTTAATGTCACTTATTGTGATTTCTGGCACCTTCCATTGGCAGCCTCAGTCATTACCATCCCACTCATTACGGTGAAAAACCTTGAGACTTTACAACTCCTTTAAAGAAACTTTACTGAAGTTCCTGTAGTTATTATAACTCATTATAAAAGAATCACAGTCTCACAAATAATATTAACAGCTTCCACCTAACTAACTGATCTTGGGCTTCCCAGGCATACCTTTACAGGTAGAGGTCCACGTTTAGCCTTGAGGTCCTTGAAGGTTGCTTCCCTTAGGGTCGTGTTTGAGCATAGCGCCAGACTAAATCTTCTTCTGGACTGGGCCTTCTTCTCTTTCCATGAGGTCCCTGAGCCCGGACTTCCCCCTGATTTGTAGGTTGCACAAGGGGGAGAGCAGAACTCAAAAATCCCAGGAAACCGTCAGACCCAGAAATAACCCTTCCCTACCTGGGTGGCCGAGAAACTAAAACAGCAGCACAGCAAATAAGCATTTGCCTAAATGTGTCATGGAAACTGAAAATTATTGTAGTAGATAGGCCCTACATTGTTTGCCGCTGGCTTCTGGGTCTAGTGCCGAAAGACTGCCCTCCAATGGGGAGATTTACCTTAACCCCCTGTCCCAGAGCCAAAACAGGAAGTGAAAGGAAATCCCTGCAAATTAAGGGATTTTTTTAGGGGACCTCCAGGTCATTAGAACAAGTGCCCCCATTAGAAGATTTCCCTTCTATTATTTTTCTGGTAACCTAAAATTTGGGATTTTCTTTTACTTTCACTTTCAATGATAATGGTAAACAGGACAAATAGAGAGGGTGAACAGGGGCACAGGCAGCAATAAAAATTGGCAAGCATTCTAATCCCTCTCCTCTCTATCAAAAACTAAAAAAAAAAAAGTTGCCTTTAGTTATACTGTAAAAGATGCTCCATGGTATCAGTAGCGGAGCTAGATTCACCAGCCAACATTTCATCCATGTTCCACTGATCTGAAACCCTCTAGGTGCCACCCTTTCTCTTTCTGTGTTAAGCTAGTGCAAAAGCTATGCCTCCACTACATTTTGGTATCTTCCATAGTTCTATAGGGAAACGTTTCCTTTAAGAAACCATGTATCAATCTTACTGGGATTGAATGTTAGATACAATAACTTGTGGTTATATCTGAGATCTTTGCATAAGGGGGCATCTCACCCAGTCAGCACCTAGTTTCACAGTCAGTCCTCTGACATGTCATCTTAGACACCATGCTTCCAGGAAACCTTGTCCTACACCAAACCACATTTGTACAGAACAAAGGTCACATAATCACTGTAAAGGAAAACAGTCAGCCTTTTACAATAAGTATTAAACCTAAAACTAAAATCTCTAAATCTACTTGCATCCTCAAGCTAAGACTAACCTATCTAGCCCTGTAAAGCAAAAATTCCCACGCTGAGCTGTCAGTGGTGGCTTCTCTGTGTAGGCGTGTGCAGAAGAGGCAGCCAACAATGGAAGCCCCATAGTAATTCTATGGGTGACGTCACTTCCCAGGTATATCCCAGCCACTGTTGACTGTCTCCTGTACGCGATTTTTGCTTTACAGGGCTAGATAGATTAGTCTTAGATTGTGGCTGCAAGTAGATCTTTTTATTTTAGGTTTAGGCTGAACTTCCACTATAAATTCAGTCTCAAAACTCACCTTCAAGCTCAACTTTTATTCACAGTCTCCACCCTAACGACACTATTCACTTTGACAGATCAGTAAAGCCACAATCATTTTGGTGAACTTTGGTGGTTGAGTTGAACAGACACATTTTTGCCCTGTACACACGGTCAGATTTTCTGATGGAAAATGTTCGTTAGGAGTTTTTTGTCAGAAATTCCGACCGTGTGTAGGCTCCATCGGACATTTTCCATCGAAATTTCCGTCACACAAAATTTGAGATCTGGATCTCAAATTTCCCGACAACAAAATCCGTTGTCGGAAATTCCGATCGTGTGTACACAATTCCGACGCACAAAGCTCCACGCATGCTCGGAATCAAGCAGAAGAGCCGCACTGGCTATTGAACTTCATTTTTCTCGGCTCATCATACATATGTTGTACGTCACCGCATTCTTGACGTTCGCAATTTCCGACCAACTTTGTGTGACCGTGTGTATGCAAGACAAGTTTGACCCAACATCCGTTGGAAAAAATCCATGGATTTTGTTGTCGGAATGTGCAATCGTGTGTACAGAGCATTAGGGTGGTTTCATAAGGCACTTTGCAAGGGGATGTTCCCTCAGAGCTTAGTGAATGTGGTGAAATATCTCTTTGTAAAGAATACCCAATCAAATGCATGATTGGGATAGATGATGGTAGTCAGCAGAGCATCACTAAATTTGCTAAGCTCTGGGGAAAATGCCCTTGCAAAGTTCAACTTCCCTTGCAAAACGAACAGCCTCTTTGCCTTAACCACTTCATACTTTGCCTATAGCAGAATGACAGCCGGGCGGTGGTTTTGTTATCCTGACTGGGTGTCATATGACGTTCAGCAGGATAACCCCCTAGCGCCCGCCCACGGGCTGTTTACCTAGTGATCGGCTGTGTCCAATCACAGCCAGTCACTTTTGAGCAGTTTAGGGGGAGCACACAGCAGTGATCAGGAATGGTGCATGTCCCTCTGACATAGCCCATCCCCTTTCAGGGTAAACAGCCAATGAAATTGGCTGTTTACCACGTGGTCGGCTGTGTCCAATCACAACCGATCACAATTATAAACATACGGCAGGGATCTCTCCTTCTCTCTCCTCACACACCGATCGTGTGAGGAGAGAGAAGGTGAAATCTGAGATCTGTGAGTTACAAATTACTGTTATTACTGTGCACAACACGACCCCCCCCAATAAAGAGAACCTGTCACACAGCCCATCTGGATCTGTCACAGCCCATCTGAATCTGTCACAGCTCATCTGTCACACAGGCCGCCACCACTACTGCCATCTGTACCGCCATCAGTACCGCCACACAGGCCTGCCATCAGTATTGCCAACAGTACCATCACACAAGCCCGCCATCAGTAACCTGTCAGTACTGTCACACAGGCCCGTCATCAGTACTGTTACACAGGCCCGCCATCAGTGACCTGTCAGTACCATCACCAGTACCGTCACACAGGCCTGCCAAAAGTACCGCCATCATGTCTCAAAGAGTGTACACACCTGAGGAGGCATATAACATCCTTACTATGTTGGATGATGAGAGCAGTGGGGAGCTCCCATCATCTGATTCTGGTTCGGAATACGAGCCATTAGAGGGTAGTGGATCGGAGTCTGAGTCAGCGGAGAAAAATACCCCTCCCTGGGTAGAGGAGCCCAGTACCAGTACTGGAATCACACGATCAGCCCAAAGAATCCAAGCCCAGTCCTACCTTCCCGATGCCCTGACAAACCCCTTATGGTTGCCTGCCAGCTCAGGATCCGCTATAATCCCCCCTTTCACCACACAGCAGGGTGTGTACCCCAATTTATTGCTGCCAACCCCAATTCGTCCTACGCCCGTATGTTTCAATGGCGACGTCTCACACTAGAAGAATTTAAATTGTTTTTGGGCCTTACTTTTAATATGGGCCTTACAAAGAAGAATGAACTGCATGTCTACGGGTCCACCAACCTTATCCACCACATGTCGATTTATTCTGTTGTCATGTCCAGGACACGCTACAACATGATTATTCGTTTCCTTCACTTTAACGACAATTCGCAGTGCCCTCCCCGAGATCACCCCAACCATGACAAATTCTTATAAATTATTTTTCCCAGCGATTTGCTGAAGTGTTTATCCCGGACCAAAACATTTGTGTGGACGAATCCCTTATACATTCTACATGCCCACTACACTTCAAGCAGTATATCCCAAGTAAGAGAGCCAGGTACGGGTTGAAATTGAATAAATTGTGTGATCCAGCCACTGGATACATGTACACATTCCGTATTTATGAAGGTAAAGACTCCCAGCTCCAGCCCTGTGAGTGCCCCACATATATTTGAATCAGTGTCAAAATTGTTTGGGAGCTGGCATACCCCCTGTTCAAAAAAGGATACCATTTATATGTGGACAGTTATTATACTAGCTTGCCCCTTTTTCGTCACCTTTACAGAAAACAAGCCCTGAGCTGCGGTAACTTAAAAAAAAACAAAAACGGAAGGGCTCCTCACAAAATCTATTGACAAAAAAATTACAAAATGGGGAATCTGCATTTATGAGCAATGAGGAAGTGATGGCCATGAAGTTGAGGGACATGAAAGATGTTCACTAAGGATGGGCTGAACAGACCCCTGGTCGGTTTGCACCAGAACTTTCGAACACCGCAAAAGTTCGGACCAGAATAATGAACCCCATTAAAGTCAATGGAACCCGAACGTCAAAAATCAAAATTGCCCATTTTGAAGGCTTATATGCAAATAATTGGGCATACAATGGTTATAAGGGTCCTGCCCTGGGGGACATGTATCAATAAAAAAAGTTTGTGAAAAACTTCATTTTTAAATGAGCAGTGATTTTTTTTGATTTTTAAAGTAAATGCATAAAAATGGAAAAATTCCTTCCAATATAGTGCCTGGAGTGTCCCCTTAGTTCACCTGTAAAGTGGCAGATCTGTACCATGTCTACAATCTGCTGTAGCAATAATTGCATTTATAAAGCCAAAAAAATGTAATTTTACCTGCAAGCTGCCTTTATTTTGCTCAGCAACAGTTGGGGAGTCAGTGTGTATGATGAGGCCACAATGTAGTGCACTGGGAACAAGATTGGAGATTTTTTGGATATATTCTGGTGTCACTTTGACTTTGTATAGAAGTAACAAGTGCGTAAAACTTGGTCTTTGGGTGTCGGTGGCGCCTTCATATCGTAACCCTATAGAGGTAATCTTGATGAAAGCAAGAATTGGCCTTGCCGTAAAAAATTGCAATGATATGCAAAAACAGGTGCAGAAAAATTATTCTTTGGGCGTCGGGGGCCCCCTCCCACCATAATCCTATAGAGGTGCTCTTGATGAAAGAAAAAAAAATGCAATGATATGAACCTGTCAAGCAGGTGCTGAAAAATTGGTCTTTGGGTGTTAATTGTGCCCATGAAACCTATACCAAAAACATTCTTCCAGATGAAATGATTGAACACCCTCAAAGCTAGGCAGCCTCGAAGTCCTGCAGAGATTCCACATGCCAAAAAGACTTATATCAGTGACATCATAGCTGGTAATCCAGGACTGATTCATTTTTATAAAATTCAAACGGTCCATGGAGTCTGTGGACAGACGCATTCTAGGATCATTAACGAAACCTCCTGCAGCACTGAATGCCCGTTCTGAAAGCAAGCTGGATGCAGGGCATCCCAACAACTCAACAGCATACTAGGCAAGTTCTGGCCAGTGGTCTATTCTCATGACCCAGTAAGTCAGTGGATTGTCAGCTGGAAAGCTCTCCATCTCTGTTTTGGCCCCAAGGTAATCGTCCACCATGTGATGTAGACACTGCTGATGGGATGTGGAAGCTGAGAGCCCTGAGCGGCGAAGACTAAAAAAAGTTTGATATGCCTCACTTAGGTGGACGCCTTCTCCAACGCTCCTCTCTTGACCAACAGAAGACTCCAAACTATGTTTTCTACGACACTGTAACCTACTGGAGTCAGGAAAAACGTTCAATAAAATCCTCTTTAACGTGTCCTCAAGAGATTTTATCTTCTGTACTCTCTGTGGGGACGGGATGAGTTCTGAGACCTTCCCCTTATAATGGTGGTCAAGGAGGGTTTCCAACCAGTAATCTTCCTTCTCCTTTATGCCATGTATTCTTGGGTCCTTTCGCAGGCTTTGAAGCATGAGGTTCCCCATGCGCCTCAAATTTGCGAGGCTTGAGAAGCAGACTACTCGGGGTCACTCAGGATGACAGCATCTGGAACTTCCTCCTCCCAGCCACATACTACTCCCAAGGGTCCTTGGGTTTGAAAGCCATCGCTTACAGATTGACGCATGTCTTCCTCTTCTTCAAAGCCTATGAAAGTGTCAGAATCCTCCTCCTCATCCTCCTCCCCTCTTTCCTCCTATGTGTTCTGTTACATAGGAATGATGGTGTCTGGATAAAGTGGGCCTTGAGAGGAAAGGAAGACCTCCTCTTCCTCCTGCTGCTCTGCCTCCAGTGCCCTGCCCATAATGCCATGCAGTCTTCTCCAGCAGTAACACAACAGGGAATGTGTCACTGATTCATGCACTGTCACGGCTCACCATCCTTGTGGCCTCCTCAACTGGTGACAATACAGTGCATGCATCCTTAATGATCAGCCATTGGCATGGGGAAAAAAGCTGAGGCGGTCTGAGCCTATCCTCATGCCATATTCGTACAGGTACTCGTTGACGGCCCTCTGCTGCTGCAGCATTTCCAAAGTTGAGTTTCAGTTGGTGGACATGTCACAAATCAGGCAGTTTATGGGCAAGTGGAAAATCCCCCTTCAGCTCTACCCAGGCTCTAAAAGGGATATGTGGATATAAACTTTTGTTTTAGAGGCCGTACCTATAAGAGCTGGTGGTGATATTACACCTGAACACAAAATGGAAGAAGTTTTCACTTGAGAAAGTTTTTCATTATCTGTGAAAACTATTCACAGTGGAAAAGTGAGAAAGGAAGAACAACAAGAAACAATAAAAACTGACCTGACTCCCAAAGCAACTGAACAGAATACATTATTTCTCATGAAACTCTTTTTCATTGTCGGAAGATGTCGGTGGCGTATATTGTTCAAGAAACTCATTCCAATAGGAAGGTGTCTCTTTTCTGCATATGGGAGCAATAAAGGGCCAGCTGCAAAGAGACTATTTTATGCCTTACACAGCAAACACGGAAGCCATCAGCTGAAATAGGACCAAAGGTTTTCCTGTGTGCTACACAGTAGCAAATACTGTGAAGGCGTAATACCTCCTTGTGGGGTGAATGGTTCCGGTGATTGCATTTCTTATGGGGCACCTTTTAAGAAACACAGAATACAGTTTTTTGAAGAGCACCTGTCACTTTATACTTTATTCATGATATATGGACTTTTCAGCGCACTAGCACTTTGCCTAGTACTCTACTAGAGGGCATTATAAGTGTTTTATGTTGGTTTTTATGCACAATTTTTATATATATTTTAAAATCACATCAGATTGTCATTTTTAGAATTGTGGTTTTTGCACATAAGGAATATATTAATTACTGGTTAGACTGTTTACAAATTTGTATTCCAGTAGTACTGCATTAGGCTGTTGAAATAATTACCTAGATCACTAATAAGTTTGCACATTTATTGACTTGGTTTTTGTATCATTTGCACAGTTATTATATCAGAAATTCACTCAATAGATTTAGGGATCCTTCACAAGCCAGGGGTTTAAAACACTCCACCCCAGAACAACGCCACTCCTACCCTCCTATTCTTTATTCCTTCTATCTTCACTTAGGTGGATTTATTGGTAGAGGCTGCAGTTCTTCCTCATTGGTTTCTCTCCATAAGCGCAGGATTTCATATTTTTCCAAATATATTTTTATACTGGCTGTGTATGACTGCCTGAAATGGCTACTCTTCTGGCCAGCTTTAGCACATCTTGCAACCCTGGGTACATGTTTAGGAAACGCTGCACCAACAAATTGAGGACATGTGCCAGGCACGGCACATGTGTCAACTTTCCCTGTCGAAGGGTGGACAGGAGGTTTAAGCCATTATCACACACCACCATTCCTGGTTCCAGCTGGCGTGGTGTGAACCACCTCTAGGCCAGTCCCTGCAGAGCTTCAAGAATCTCTGCTCAGGTGTGGTTCCTGTCCCCTAAACACACCAGCTGAAGCACTGCATGGCACCTTTTAGCCTGACTCTGGGAATAGCCCTTTGAACGCTTAGGGGGTACCTGATGTTCATAAGAAAATTCTGCAAAGGAGGGCATGGAGGTGGCGGAGGAGGAGGAGGAGGTAGAGCTCAAAGGTCTGGCATCATCATCACCACCAGCTGTATGGAGACGTGGGGACAAAACAAGCTGCAGCACAGAGTCCTGTCCTACATCCTTTCGAGTTGCAAGCAGCGTTACCCAGTGTGCTGCGAATGAAATATATCGTCCCTGCACATGCTTGATGGACCACGTGTCATCAATAAGGTGGATTTTACGTCTGACTGCCTTGCCCAACGATGCCAGAACATTCCCTTCCACGTGATGGTAGAGAGATGGAACAGCCTTACGTAAAAAGTAGTAGGGACTGGGAACCTGCCATTGTGGTACAACACATTGTGCAAATTCACGGAAGGGGGCAGAATCCACCAGGCTGAAAAGCAGAAGTTGGAGAGCCAACAGCTTTGACAAGCTTGCATTTAGACGCTGGGCATTTCGGTGGCAGGGACTGTATTTTTTTTTTCCGCTGCAGCAGATGGGACAGAGAAATTTGCCGGCTACAGTCTACAGCTGGTGGTGTGCTGCTGGCAGATGTGCTGCTAGGACCTCGGACACCCTGTGCTATACCATCATCCCTGTCAGTGGAGGCTGCTGAGAGGTAATGACTCGGTATAGCAGGAGCTCGCTGAAGTGGGTAAGGAGGAGGAGGGACAGATTTGTGCCCCTTTTGTGTGGCTTTTAGGTGCTCTTGCCAACAGGCTGAGTGGTTGGACGTTAAATGCCTTGTTAAGCATGTGGTACCCAAATGGCTGGTGTTTTTGCCACATTTGATGTGCCTGAGACACAGTTTGCAGATAGCAACAGTGCTGTCTGCTGCAGATGTGCTGAAAAAGGCCCAGACAGCTGAGCTTTGGGGAGTGGGCCGGGAGATAACAGCTGCAGAATGTGATGGAATAGGGGGGCTGCTCTCTACTCTTTCTTGATGTCAGCCTCCTTGGGGTTGTGACAGGGGCGTAACTAGAAATAGCAGGGCCCCATAGCAAAATGTTGTATGGGGCCCCCCTGCAAACAGCCCCCCACAGCTGCCCTAGTGTCAATGCAGCGTGACCTGTGCCACATACAGTGTGACCTGTGCCCAATACAGCGTGAACTGTGCCCCATACAGCGTGACCTGTGCCCAATACAGCCTGGTCTGCCTGTGCCCCATACAGCCCCACCTATGCAGAGGAAGAGGCAAGCCACCCGGAACAGTAGAGAGCGGGATTGCCCGCTGTAATAGCTTTCATTTGAATTTCCTGTCTTCCCGGGGCTCATCGTCACATAGCCCCACCTCTTGGCCCGACGCCTTTGATGACGTCACATGTCCCGCATTGGATCGGCGTTCTGTCTATCAAAGGCACCCGGCAAAAAGGTGGAGCTATGTGACGTGAGCCCCGGGAACACTGGAAGTTCTAATGAAAGCTCTTACATCAGGCAATTCAGCTCTCTGCTGATACGGACAGCTCGCCTCTTCCTGTCCTCTCTCTTCCCCTGGCTGGGAGACTGTGCCGGCGGTGCTCTTATCCTCACTGGGCCCCACTTGGCTGCGGTCCCCATAGCGCCCGCATGGGTCGCTATGGTGGTAGTTACGCCCCTGGGTTGTGACCCCTCACCTTTAGTTTCCTCCTCTGCTCTATCTGGCACCCAAGTTGCATCAGTGACCTCATCATTTTCATCTCCTCCATCATTATCCTTACCACTGGAGACAACTTGGCAATACGCTGCGGCTGGGGGAACATGAATACCAATTTGTCTACCAGTGTTCTCCCCTCTCTCTAGGCTCGTGTTCCTGCCATCTTAAACCTGAGAACCAACATCTGAATCCAGTAATGGCTGGGCATCATCAAGGAGCAAGTGGCTGACGCTGTGCTCAAATAACTCAGCTGACTCCTCCATGGCTGATGTTGGGGCTATGGCAGGAATAGATGTGGACAAGGAGGCAGGTTTATCCACTCTTGCAACTGCAGGGGACTGCACACTTGTCTCTGCTTGCGTGACAGAGGATAAGGAGGATGAGGAAGGTTTAGTAAGCCAGTCCACCACCTCCTCTGCATGCTGTGGCTGGATACCATGGACAAACTCACTAAACAGAAGAAATGATGCCCTGCCTTAGGACTGACCACCACGTCCACCTTTGCCCGTGGACACATTTGTTGCTGGCCCCCTTACAGTGCCAAGGGAACGTCTGCCCCTCCTTGTTGTCCTCCTAGACATTATTGGGAGGGAGGGGACAGTGCTTATAAGCAAATGTAAAGAAGAAGTGAAAATCTGTACGGAGATGCACTTTAATCAATGTAAAGTGGTGTTTGGTGCACTTTAATTTGAGTACTCACACTACACAGACACACTCCACGGATACACTATAATATACTGCAATATAATGCGCCAAACCTACAGTGACGCACAGATCTATATGGCAATAAACTTGCAGTAGTGCACACAGAAGTAAATGGCGTTAAACTTGCAGTAACGCACAAAACTATATGGCATTAAACTGGCAGTAACGTACACAAAACTATAAGGCTTTTAACTGGCAGTAACACACACACAGAACTATATGGCATTAAACTAGCAGTAACGCACACAGAACTATATGGTGCTAAACTGGCAGTAACGCACACAAAACTATATGGCGTTAAACTGACAGTAACACACACAGAACTATATGGCGTTAAACTTGCAGTAACGCACAAAACTATATGGCGTTAAACTGGCAGTAACGTACACAAAACTATAAGGCTTTTAACTGGCAGTAACACACACACAGAACTATATGGCATTAAACTAGCAGTAACGCACACAGAACTATATGGTGCTAAACTGGCAGTAACGCACACAAAACTATATGGCGTTAAACTGACAGTAACACACACAGAACTATATGGCGTTAAACTTGCAGTATCAAACAAAAAACGATATGGCGTTAAACTGGCAGTAATGCACACAGAACTATATGGCAATAAACTGGCAGTAACGCACACACAACTATATGGCATTAAACTGGCAGTAACGCACAAAACTATATGGCGTTAAACTGGAAGTAACGCACACAGAACTATATGGCGTTAAACTGGAAGTAACGCACACAGAACTATATGGCGTTAAACTGGCAGTAACTCACACAAAACAATATGGCATTAAACTGGCAGTAACACACAGAAGTAAATGGCGTTAAACTTGCAGTAACGCACAAAACTATATGGCGTTAAGTTGGCAGTAACGCACACAGAACTATATGGCGTTAAACTGGCAGTAACTCACAAAACTATATGGCGTTAAACTTGCAGTAACGCACACAGAAGTAAATGGTGTTAAACTGGCAGTAACGCACACAGAAGTAAATGGTGTTAAACTGGCAGTAATGCACACAGAACTATATGGCGTTAAACTGGCAGTAACACACACAAAACTATATGGTGTTAAACTGGCAGTAATGCACACAGATGTAAATGGCGTTAAACTTTCAGTAATGCACAAAACCTATATAGCGTTAAACTGGCAGTTTAGCCGAACGTCCAAACAACAAAAGTTCAGCCCGAACTTATGCTCGGGTCGAACCGTTCTCCAATCCCTAATGTTCACATCCTCTGTACCATCCACAATGACACCTTGGTGGAGATCCACGGCCCCGTTGTAAAGCCTGAATGTGTCCACGACTACATTCTGTACATGGGGGGTGGATTTAAATGATCAGATGCTACAACCATATATGTCAACCCGAAAGTCCCGTTACTGGTATAAGAAAGTTGCATTTCATCTCTTTCATAAGACATTGTCACTGCCCAGTAAGGACCCGCCCCAGGAAGCATTCGATCTGATAGTGTGAGGTGACTTCACGAGCAACATTTTCCCTATAACATTCCCCCCCAAAGAATCTGGACGCCAAAAGAAATGTTGTGTATGCAGCAGAGAAGGAGATAGAAGAGATACCAGTTATTATTGCCCCTAATGTCCCTCCCAACCTGGCCTGTGCATCAGAGATTGCTTCGGAAATTATTACACATCCGTTAGATATTAGTTCCCCTTATTTTTAACAGACTGCCATTTCCCCGTTTCAAATACCAGTGTGGATCATTTGCCTGCTACCATGTTTCTACCTTCCATGTTAACTGACCCAGGCCTGTTTACCGACGATATCTTTGCCTGCCGTTTCAAACCACGTTTCTGACTTCCACATATGTGAAGGGCTTCAGAATTGCATCCTGAGTAGAGAAAATCTGTTTTTGGTTTTCTGTGTTCCCAGAACAGGGTCTGTTGTCTGGAGGCTTCAAAGAGATTTGGGTGGGAGAAGCCTCTACCCCTGTCCCCCTGGCCCTAAGCTTGATGATCCTTCTTGCTGTCTGGATCAATACTTTGGCTGTGCTGACCATATTGCTGCCTGTAATGACCCAGGACTTTATGGACCATGTTTATTCCTGCTGCCTGGACCAATACTTTGGCTGTGTTAACCATATCTCTGCCTGCTGCCTCTACTGACTATGGACAGTATTTCTGCCTGCACATCTCTGCCTGCTACCTGGATCAATGCTTTGGCTGTGCTTACAGTAGCTCTGCCTGTTCTAACTATGGACAATATTCCTGTCTGCTGCCTGGACGATTACTTTTGCTGTCGCTGACCACATCCCTGCCTGCTGCCTGGACAGATGCTCTCCTCTGTGGACCACTGCACAACTAAAACCACAGGTAATCTTGTGTTATTTGGTATGTATATGCTATGTGTTAGAAATATGAAGGGCCTTCAAAATGTGATCAGTAGTCAGAAAATGAATAATGTATGCTCCTAGAATGCCTGTAGGTGCTACTTGGATGTTGGGCCTCTGTATATGGCCAGGAGGCTGTGTAACAGAACTCACACATGTGATATTGCCATACTCAGGAGGAGTAGCAGAATGTATTTTGGGGTGTAATTTTTGCTATGTACATGCTGTGTGTTGGAAATATCTTATAAATGGACAATTTTGTGTAAAAAAAATGTATTTTCATTTTTTCCACATTTCCCAAAAACTTCTGGAAAAAAAATGAACTGTTAAAAAGACTCATAAAGCCTCATAAAATATACATTGGGGTGTTTGCTTTCCAAAATGGGGTCATTTTGTCGGCATTTCCATTGTCCTTGTGCTCCAGGGTCTTCAAAAGTGAGATAGGTCATCATGAAATTATATGTGTAATTTATGCTCCTAGAACGCGTGGAGGTGCTACTTGAATGTTGGGCCTCTGTATGTGGCCAGTCTGTGTAAAAGTCTCACACATGTGGTATATATTCACTATACTCAGGAGGAGTTACAGAATGTATTTTGGGGTGTAATTTTTACTATGTACATGCTGTGTGTTAAAAATATCTTCTAAATGGACAACTTTGTGTAAAAAAAAAATGCGTTTTCATTTTTTTTCCCACATTTTCCAAAAAACTTCTAGAAAAAAAAAACATTCAAAAGACTCATTATGCCTCATAGATTATACGTTGGGGTGTTTGCTTTCCAAAATGGGGTCATTTTGTGGGCAATTCTTTTGTCCTGGTGCTCCAGGGCCTTCAAAAATGTAATAGGTGGTTGGGAAATTAGATTTGTAATTTATGCTTGTAGAACGCCTGAAGGTGCTACTTCAACGTTGGACCTCTGCACGTGGCCAGGCTGTGTAAAAGTCTCACACATGTGGTATCGCCATACTCAGGAGGAGTAGCAAAATGTATTTTGGGGTGTAGTTGCAAGTATGCATATGCTGTGTGTGATAAATAACCTGTTAATATAACAAGTTTGTGTAGAAAAAAACAAAAAAAAGTCTTCATTTTCCCAAGAATTATGGGAAGAAATTACAACTTCAAAAAACTCACAATGCCTCTTACTAAATACCTTGGACTGTCTTCTTTCCAAAAATGGGTAATTTGGGGGGTATTTGTACTTTCCTGGCTTGTTAGTGTCTCAAGAAATGAGATAGGCCGTCAGTACATCAATTGTAATCAGGTGTGATCAATTTTCAGTGATTGGCACCATAGCTTGTAGACCCTATAACTTTCACACAGACTACACTTTCACACAGTTATTTTTACCAAAGATATGTAGCAGTATAAATTTTGGCCCAAAATTTTGAAGAAAAATGACTTATTTGCAAAATTTTACAATAGAAACTAAAAAAAGTGGGGTTTTTTTGTTCAAATATATTGCAAAAAATAAAAAACCCAGCGGTGATTAACCACTTACGGACTGCCCGCCACAGTTTTACGTCGGCTGTTTAAAGGAGGATATTGTTGTTATGGCAGCAGCTAGCTGCCATAACCCCGGTATCCTCCATTTCGGCTACAAGATAAAAGTGGTCTCTGCGGCGCATTCGCCGCAAGATCACTTGTATCGATGGCAGGAGAGGGGCCCCCCAACCTCCCGCCGCGATCCGGTGCCCTCCGCCTCTTACTGGAGCCGTCGGCAGCGGCGGAGGCGATCGCTTCCCCTTGCTGGCTTAGTATGGAGACGAGTGAGGGGAAGATGGTCCCCACCCGTCTCCATACAATTGCTGGGCGGAAGCGACGTCAAAACGTCACTTCTGCCCACAGCTCTTAAAGGGCCATTTTTTAAAGATTTTTTTTTAAATAACAAATTAATTTTTTTTTTTTCTATTGCATTTTAGTCTAAATATGAGATCTGAGGTCTTTTTGACCCCAGATCTCATATTTAAGAGGTCCTGTCATGCTTTTTTCTATTACAAGGGATGTTTACATTCTTTGTAATAGGAATAAAAGTGACATTTTTTTTTTTTTTTAAAAGTATAAAAATAAAAGGTAAAATAAATAAGAAAAAAAATTTTAACGCACCCCGTCCCGACGAGCTTGCGTGCAGAAGCGAACGCATACGTGAGTAGCGCCGGCATATGAAAACGGTGTTCAAACCACACATGTGAGGTATTGCCGTGATCAGTAGAGTGATAGAAGTAATTCTAGTCCTAGACCTCCTCTGTAACTCAAAACATGCAACCCGTAGATTTTTTTTAAACATCGCCTATGGAGATTTTTAAGGGTAAAAGTTTGTCGCCATTCCATGAGCGGGTGCAATTTTGAAGTGTGACATGTTAGGTATCAATTTACTCGGCGTAACATTATCTTTCACAATATAAAAAAAAAAAATTGGGCTAACTTTACTGTTGTCTTATTTTTTTTTTTCAAAAAAGTGTATCTTTTCCAAAAGAAGTGTGCTTGTAAGACCACTGCTCAAATACGGTGTGACAGAAAGTATTGCAACAACCGCCATTTTATTCTCTAGAGTGTTAGAAAAAAAATGTATAATGTTTGGGGGTTCTAAGTAATTTTCTGGCTAAAAAAATGTTTTTAACGTGTAAATAACAAATCTCAGATAGAGACTCAGTCCTTAAGTGGTTAAATACCACCAAAAGAAAGCTTTTTTGTTAGAAAAAAAATGATAAAAATGTTGTTTGGATACAGTGTAGCATGACTGAGTAATTGTCATTCAAAGTGTGAGAGCACTGAAAGCTGAGAATTGGTCTGGGCAGGAAGGTGTATAAGTGCACTGTATTGAATGGTTAAGGAAATAAACTCCATTGTCCATCTTCTATGGCTATCTATTGTCATCCATACGCACGTTCTGCCTTTCAACTGTTACTTTTCAAGAACTGAAATATTCGTTGGTAAAGAAGCAAGACATGCCACGTGCCGTGCGAATCGCTTGCTAGATAAAATTATTCACCCATCACCCTATTTAATGAAATGAAGTTTGTTCATTTAGCTTGTTCAAGTTTGCATCATTATATGTTAACTTGAGTTTTCACCTGACTGTCTTGAACTCCCGCACAAACAGCTTGAGAGATTTTTCTATGCTGCCGCAATGTACTTAAAGTTTTTATACAGCAGTCACCTCACCCACACTGATAATGACAGCGCACACTTAAGTGACAAGTAATAATTCAGTACATTAGAACTTTGCGTTCCTATGTGAATGGAAAAGGCTCATTAGCAAGTTCCATTTCCTCATTGTTTAATATTGCATATATAATGACATCCCCAGATTCACTGTCTCAGGCTTGATGTGCAATATGCTGTCTCTGTATTACATTTTACCAAAGTGAGCTAAATGGCATGACATGTGACAATAGAAGTGATATTTCACTTTAATGTCGGTAAATGTGTCTCATTTAGTATATAAGAATGACAGAGATAATGCTACTGTTAAAGAGAAAATGCATTAAGAAAAAAAAATATTTTTAACAAAATAAAATGGCCGCTCCCCAGGTCCTTTGTTCACCAAGCAGGTGTTTTTCTACATTTAAAGCTTTACTCCAGGCAAGCAGTTGAAATGTGAAATGTGTCATCTGATAAAAAGATTTGTTCAATCACTCTTATGATCCAGGAAAATGGAAAGATAGCGTTGAACCCCTAAGGTTACCTTAATGGTATTCCTGTCTTAACCACTTGACCTCTAGAAGATTTTACCCCCTTCATGACCAGAGCATTTTTTTTGCTATTCAGCACTGCGCTACTTTAACTGGCAATTGCGCGGTGATGCAACACTGTATCCAAATGAAATTTATATAATTTTTTCACACAAATAGAGCTTTCTTTTGGTTGTATTTGATCACCACTGGGTTTTTTTTATTTTTCTATTATATAAACGAAAAAAGACAGAATTCTTTTTAAAAAACAATATTTTCTACTTTCTGTTATAAAACATATCCACTAAAAAAAAATTCACAAAATCAAATTTCTTCATAGATTAAAGTGGTTCTAAAGGCAGTTTTTTTTTTTATCTTAATGCATTAAGATAAAAAGCCTTCTGTGTTCAACAGCCCCCCTAAGCTGAGCCCCATCTCGATCCAGCAATGTTGCACAAGAGACTCGGCTGTCCGGGCCTCTCCCTACTGAATGGCTGAGACACAGCAGCGGGCGCCATTGGCTCCTGCTGCTGTCAATCAAAGTCAATGAGCCATTGAGGAGAGAGAGGGGGGCAGGGCCGAGCCGCAGTTCCATGTCTGAATGGATACACAGAGTAGCAGATTGGCTCAGGTGCCCCCATAGCAAGCTACTTGCTATGGGGGCAATCGACAGGAGGAAGGGGCCAGAAGCACCAGCTGGGGACCCAAGAAAAGGAAGATCTGGGCTGCTCTGTGCAAAACAACTGCGCAGAGCAGGTGAGTATAACATGTTTATTATTTTTAAACAAAAAAAAAGCCATTGTAAAGTCTAGTTTTTTTGTTTGCTATAAAAATACCAAACATGTTATGCTCACCTGTTCTGTTGCAGTTGATTTGCACAGAGCAGCTCAGATCCTCCTCTTCTCGGGTCCCTCTTTTGTGCTCCTGGCCCCTCCCTCCTGTTAAGTGCCCACACAGCAAGCAGCTTGCTATGGGGGCACTCAAGCTGAGCTGCAGCTCCGTATGTCCATTCAGAAACGGAGCTGCAGTTCGACCCTGCCCCCTCCTTCTCCTGATTGGCTAACTGATTTTGATTGACAGCAGCTGGAGCCAATGGCACTGCTGTTGTGTCTCAGCCAATCAGGATGTCGCTGAACAGATATGGAGCTCCAGTAAGTATTAGGGGGTGGCTGCTACACACAGGAGGCTTTTTATGTTAATGCATAGAATGCATTAACATAAAAATCCTTCTGAATTTACAACCCATTAAGGCCAAAATGTATTTTGCTACAAAAAAAAAAAACACAAAACAAAACAATTATGCCCCGTATACACGGTCGGATTTTCCGATGGAAAATGTCCGACCGGAGCGTGTTTTCGGACATTCCGACCGTGTGTGGGCTCCATCGGACATTTTCCATCGCATTTTCCGACACACAAAGTTTGAGAGCAGGAGATAAAATTTTCCGACAACAGAGGGCAGGAGGCGGAGCCTAGCGGAGCAGACATGCATTGTTAGAGCTCCACACCGCTGAGGAGAGAAGAGAAGGACAAAGCGGAGCCTGCAGGCTCAAAAGGTATCCATTTGAACCTTTTTGCCCCAGGGAACAAACTGTGAAAGTTTGGGCAGGAAATATGGTACTGGGAGGAAACCGTGGCAGAAATAAAAATCACCTCACAAAGAGCTCACAGGCACTCACTGCAGCTGAAGCAGCTCCAGTCACCTCACAAGATACAGCATCAGGGCGCTCTCACAGACAGAAAATGTCACAGCAAGACTCTCCATTTGAGTCAGATACAGAACAAATCCTCTCACAAACTTCTCCACAAGCCTCCTCAGCATCCCCAGTAATATTATTACAATTTGAAAAGATGCTTCATAAGGCTTTAAAACAAACCTCAGACCAAATAACAAAAAGCCTAACCAAAGAAATAAGAGAGCTGGGAAACCGCACCGCAGCCTTAGAAATAAAAATGGATGAAATTGAAATTACAACCCAAGAAAATATAACAGAATTGGAACAATTAAAAAAAGAGAATTTAATACTTCAAACTAAGCTCGAAGATTACGAAAATAGAGCCAGACGTTCAAACTTGCGCATAAGGGGAATACCTGAAACTGTGACAGACCTGCAATCTACTATTACTGCTCTATTACAAGAACTAAAGCCAGATATCCCTATTGAACGTTTAGAACTGGACAGAGTACACAGAGCCCTCACAGCCAAAAAGAAAGATGGACCCCCACGTGATATAATCACAAAATTTCATTATTACAGAACGAAAGAACAAATACTAATTGCTGCAAGAGAAAAAAAGGAACTTAATTTTCAAGGACACAATTATCAAATTTTTGCTGACCTATCCCAACTTACTATTACTAAAAGACGATCCATGAAACCCCAACTAATGGAACTGCAACGCCACAACATTATGTATCAATGGGGCTTCCCCTTTTCAGTCAGATTTAACTACCAAGGTACAATTTACAGAAGCAGATCAGCAGATGAACTACAACAAACCCTTTTAAAATTAAACCTGACAGAACCCACAAGCAGCAACACTCCCACACGCAGAAGAATGGCGTCATCTTCACCTTCAGGCAGCACCCAGAAAATTTCAGAACAAAATGGGAATCATCATTCTCACAAAAGAGGCCGTTATGCCACATCATCCATGGACCAAGAAGATTCAATGGACTGACATCCTAATTCCTGATATCTCTTCATTTATTATACTAAGAGATGGTTCTCTATAAAAAAACCTATATTTATAACTGAATGTAACTGCATTCTGATAGTCACACACTGTGTGGGATCATGTTACATTCCAGTTATATTTCTTATTACTTCTGATTCATATAGCCTTAGAATATATAAGTGAAATAAGGAAATTCTTGTTCAGTTATATATTATCAGGTAATAACAATAGATTTATTACTTTTTAGGACAAATATGTTCAATAATCCAGAAGTAATGGAAGCTTTTTCTTTCTTTTCTTAAAACAAATATATTATTACCTAACTAGTTCCTAGAATTATGTTTTTGTTTATTCTAATCTGAAGCAATACAACCTCAATTTTATGAGTTAACATATCTAAACAGTTACATATGAATAAAATATGTAATTGTTTACTCTAAAAGGGTTAAAATCCCAAAATAATTCAAACTATCTTCATCAATACCAAAGTTATTAACAGTACCTTTCTAACTGAATTATTTAGCCTAGGGCAAGACTAACCATATACAACCACCCTGGAATAAATAATTTCAACAAAAACTATATTCTGCACTCCAATTAATGAAACATCATTTTGATGTCTTTTGACATAGCACTTCTCTCCTGTAAGCGGAAGATCCGTGTACCCCCATTAGCCCTCCTCATTCTCCCAACCATATTATGTGGGAGTGTGACGAAGGCACTTATTCCCCTGAGAGAGATATTTATTCTCTTTCATGGGTAAATTGTGATTACTTGCAAAAAATAATTTATACAATGTATCATCTAATCTCATATGTTTTTTGTTTACTCTTTACTCCAGAATTCACTGGTTTCTTTTCTATCTATTCATCTCTTCAGTCCACACAGGTTGATCTGCGCAGTCAGCTCTGCATAACAAAAAGTAAGTCAAAACTATTTGATCTATTGCCATGGCACCACTGAATATACTTTCCCTGAATGTTCAGGGAATAAATGTCCCTCAAAAAAGGACCAAAGCCTTCCGTACTTTCCATAACAAGAAGGCTCACATAGTATGCCTCCAAGAAACACACTTCACCAAAGATTCTACTCCAAAATATATTTCTCCTTTTTATCAACAAATTTACACGGCTTCTGCCTGTACCAAGCAAAGGGGAACTCTAATTGCATTTCACCGATCCACACCATTCACCTTATCATCAGAAATTAAAGACCCAGAAGGTAGATACCTGATACTCATGGGTTATATAATGGATACAGCAATCACGGTGATTTCCTACTACGCTCCTAACAAACAACCTACACCATTCCTCTCACATATATTACAAGTGATTAATACACACAAAATAGGAACAGTGATAATGTGTGGGGATTCGAACCAGGTCCTCCTCCCATTTCTAGATAAATCACCTTTTACACCATCCAAAATAACCTCTAGATTACCTTTTTCTCAACTTCTTTCCAAATACAATCTGGTAGATTCATGGAGAGAAAGTAACCCAATGAAAAAGAAATTCACTTATTTCTCGCACCCTCATCAAACCTTCACCAGAATAGATCATATTTTTCTAACAATAGGAATGATACCAGAAATTATTGCATCAGATATAATTCCGATTCCGTGGTCTGACCATAATGCAGTATACACTACTATAGCCTCAGCCATACCAAAAGCGCATGACCCAACGTGGTACTTACCGGACATAATGCTCAAACACCCACTACATCAGATGGCCATTGAACAAGCTTTAAAGGAATACATATCAATTAATAATACAACAGACATCTCCCCAATAACACTGTGGGAAGCTCATAAGCCTGTCTTGCGTGGTACAATACAAAGACAAATGGCACTATTTAAACGGGAACGCAAAAATCTAGCAAAAAAACTAGAACTCAATTTTAATGCAGCCTACATATCATTTCAAGATAATCCATCTCAGAGTACAAAATCTCATCTGGAAAAATCTAGATTGGAATACGATCTATTTCTCACTGAGTCAGTTGATAAATCCCTCAAACGCTCCAAACACAATTTCTACATGAATACAAACAAACCAGGTACATATTTGGCTCGGGCATTAAATTCAACTAACAAATCTTTCAAACCAATACGTTTGAAATTATCAAAAAATGTTTACACTTGTAATCCAGTTAAAATAGTCCATAAATTTCACTCACATCTCGCAACTTTATACAAGACAAACAATGAATTTAATCCTACAGAGGCTGAATCCTTCTTCTCAAAAATAACCTTACCTGAGTTATCTCAGAATCAAAAAAGCAGTTTGGATGAGCCTATAACTATAGATGAAGTTGCTAACGCCATAAAAGACCTAAAACTTAACAAAAGACCAGGCCCAAACGGCTACTCGGCTTTATACTATAAAACATTCTCAGAAATACTCTCTCCCATTCTCACTGAAACTTTTAACAAACTTCTAGATGGACATTCTTTTCGGCAAGAAACACTAATGGCAATTGTTTGTATGATCCCAAAACCCCTTTCTGATGATACTTCCTGTGTGAATTATCGGCCTATTTCTCTGTTAAACCTCGATATTAAATTATTAGCAAAAATAATAGCAAAACGCCTCAATAGCATTATAGGAAAATTAATACATAGAGATCAAGTGGGCTTCATGCCAAATAGACAGGCAGGCGATAATATACGCAGGGCAGTGTTATTGGCACATATTGCTAAAAAACGGAAAATCCCTTTATGTTTTCTATCTCTCGATATTAAGAGGGCATTTGACACAGTATCCTGGCAATATATGCAATATTCATTACAAAAATGGGGTTTTGGACCCCATTTTTTAACATGGATCAAAGCATTATATAATAAACCCAAAGCCTATATAAAATATGCTGGATACAAATCTGAAGCCTTTAATATCGAAAGAGGTACCCGACAGGGTTGCCCATTATCTCCCTTATTATTTGCCCTTATACTCGAACCCATGGCCCAATACATCAGAACAAACCAAACTATAACTGGCATTGAAGTAGGAGGTATTACACACAAATTATGTATATTTGCAGATGATATATTACTTTTTCTATCATCACCACAGGTCTCTGGTCCTAACTTAATACCAGTTCTTGATGGATTTGCAGCCCTATCCGGCCTTATGATTAATCCTAAGAAATGCCTAGTGCTTAATATTTCACTCACAAACATGGAATTGATCCCGACTAGGGCTGCACTCCCATTCACATGGGCAGAAAAATCAATCCCATATCTTGGAATTCATTTAACAGCATCTCATTGTGACTTATTCTCAACCAATTATCCTCCTGTATTAAGACAGATCACAAATCTAATAAAACAATGGTCGCAACTTCCTTTATCCTGGATAGGGAAGATTAATGCAATCAAAATGACTATTCTACCCAAATTGCTTTATCTATTCAGAGTCCTCCCTATTCCAATTCCTTCCTATTTTTTGAGAATAGTACAAAAAAGAGCAACTTCGTTTATATGGGGCTCTTCTAAACCACGTATACCTATACACACACTACATCTTCCCAAAAATAAAGGAGGCCTGGGATAACCTAATTTTACTAACTACTACAGAGCAGCACATTTGGCCAGTCTGTCCAAATACCATGCAAAACAGGAAATCCCATTATGGGTATTTATAGAGGCTTCAGAAAATGACCCTCTATTAATATCAAATTTATTATGGCTTGATCCTAAAGACCGCTTTAAAATTCATAATCCCATAACTAAACACTTCTTATCTCTCTGGGATAAACTAAAAACCAAATATCAGTTACAATCTCCACACAATCCTCTCCTTTCTTTTATCAGAAATCCGGCCTTTTATCCGGCATGGATCTACCCAAATTCTTTTAAAGCTTGGACAACATCAGGCATTCAGACATTAAATGACTTCATAGCATCTAAATCATTCCTTTCATTCCCATCGCTTAGAGAAAAATATGATCTACCAAACTCTGAGATATTCAGATATCTCCAAATCAAAAATTTCTATACACCATTCCTAAAGGGGGATACACCATTATCCCAATTATCCATTTTTGAATCAATCTGTACAAAAGATCCATTTGCTAAAGGTACAATTTCATCACTTTATAATCAATTATATGGAGTAGCAAATCTTAATAGACCCACTTACGTTCAGAGGTGGGAGGAGGACCTGGGACGAACTTTAGAAGACACGGACTGGTCTAACATATGGCTCACATCTAAGTCATCTTCACCCAACATCTTAGCACTGGAGACAAATTATAAAGTCCTAACTCGCTGGTACCTTGTACCCGCTAGAGTGGCAAAATATTCACCTAATACCTCAGCTCTTTGTTTTCGAGGATGCCCAGAAATAGGCACATATTTACACATATGGTGGATGTGCCCAGTAATCCAAACCTTCTGGAAGGAAGTCTTCGTGATTGCATCTAAAATATTTTAAAAAATAATACAACCAGATCCTTATTTAACTTTACTTAATCTAAAACCGGAATGGTTAACACTCTCTCAATTCAAACTTATGATCCAACTAATAACGGCTGCAAAACAAACAGTGGCCAAGGCATGGAAATCTCCTACATTGGTACTAGCAGAAACAATTCACAGAATGAATAATACAATGTCCCATGCTAAGATGGTAGCCATCGATCAAAATCAAATTCCAAAATTTGAAAAACTTTGGCATCCTTGGATAAAACAACAGTTCCTGTCAAACTTCAATGACTCTGTCCTGTTGCCATGGTAACAGATTAAATGACTTACAGAGACACCCATTCTAAGGCTTCAAAGAGAACTAAAAAGAATAATAAACTGACGAGCGGGACAACCTTGTGGACCATACCTCTACCTTTCAACCCTTTTTCTTCTTTCTCTTTCCTTTTCTCCACCTTACGATTAAAGCTCATTATCAGAATTTATTTGACCTATATACACTCTACCTGTAAACAATATGTATAGTAGGTATAAATCATTTAAATACCTACAGAAGTAACTAAGTAAATGATATATATCTTTAATTTAGGTTTACGTGAACCCAATGTTTAATATTTGAAATTTCATGATATTTACCTATATAAACCCTACCGTAAAACAATGAGCTTACTTTATAGATCCTTGTAAACTTACTTTATGTATCTTTATAACATTGTATACTCAATAAACTTCTTTTGACAAGAAAAAAAAAAAAATAAATAATTTTCCGACAACAAAATCCGATCGCGTCAATTCCAACCGTGTGTGGCCAGTTCCGACGCACAAAGTGCCACGCATGCTCAGAAGAGATTCCGAGACGGAACAGCTCGGTCTGGTAAAATTAGCGTTCGCAATGGATACAGCACTTTCGTCAAGCTGCAATGTAAAAAATTGTTTAATACAGCGCACTCTCTTCTTCTTTATAATGTGAGAAGAATGAAGTAGTTTTGCTGCTCATATTCACACAGACTTCTCTCAAACTTCTTTCTTTATTATTTATCGTGATTCCCTCAATATATTTTGATTTGTCACATCTGACAAATTTCTTTTTTGTTGTTTTATTTATTTATTTATTTTTTAAAGGCTGTTTTTTTTTGGGGGGGGTTTGTATTTTTTTAAAGGCTGATCTTTGTTTTATTTTATTTTAGTTTTACTCCATAATATTTTTGTGTGTGTTTTGTGTGTCAAGTTACCACAACACCATTGATATCTTATATTATTTAATCTCGAGAAGGTTGCTTGGTGTTGGTGTCCCTTGTTAATTTCACATTGTATTTTTGAAATGTACCTGAATCCTCACAAACAAACTGTCCTTTTTTAAGGAAAACACACATAGGCAAGTATAATTGAAACAAAAATTCCTTTATTAAGGGCTCAGAACCAAACAAAGAGGGAGGCAACGCTGGAGAAACATCAGAAATTGTCGAAGCCTTGGACCCCCAGGGCACACATCAATTATTTAACATCAAAATTGGTGGCCTGAGGAGTCCTTATCTAAGGGAGTGCAGTCTGGTCCAGAAGTCCCAGAGATCATGTGTTCCCAGGCTGTGGTACGACAACAGGCTGCATCTTTTGCCAGACCAGACTGAACCCAGGGTCATCACTCTCTGGTCTTCTTTCCATGTTGGAGATGTGGCAGGAGGAGGAGTAGGACCTGGAGGAAGAGGAGGAGGAGTAGTAGGACCTGGAGGAGGAGGAGGAGGAGGAGTAGGACCTGGAGGAGGAGCAGGACTATGTGTGAGGTCACAAATGTGGGTAGCAGATGTTATTTGGCACCTCAACCCCTTATTGAGAGCTTCCAAAATTAAGGACTCACACAGGAGTCGTTGGCCCTCCTCCATCTGCAGCATTTTGCAGGCAGTTATGCAAGCAAAGTCCTTCTCCACACTGTGGGGGCTTCTCAGGGCCTCTGTAGCCTTCCAAAAGAGGCCTATGGCAGCCTCCTCCAGGTTACTCCTCTTCCTGACACTTTGTCTTTGAAGGTGGAGGGGAGGGACCTGGGTATTGGGCAGCCTGCTTGGCCCGGCCACCTCCTGGCTGAGACTTCCCTGTGTATGAAAAAGGGACATGGTTTTAGTTTTTGCATCATCAACCACAATCATAAATTAGTACTCCAAACTAACATCTATTTAACATTATTGATTGGACAACCAGAAATATTTAGAGGAATGCTATACCTGGCTAAAGCTGGGCTCCTCCACATGTTGCTGCCTGGAAGGCCCAGGTTGGGCGTCAGAAGCCTCAGCTGAGGGGGAAGGAAGCGTGGAAGGAAGAGTGGAGAGTGCTGGCCTGGGTTCAGTCTGGCCTGCCAGAAAATGCAGTCTGTCATAGTACCACAGCCTGGGGACATAAATGTCATCTGCAGCTCCGGATCTCTGGGAATCCTGGACCTTCTTGTGCTCCCTTAGATAAGTGCTCCTCATGCCACCAATTAGGATCTTCAAATAGGTGATGTCAGCCGTGGGGATCACCGTCTTCACAAATTCCAACAAATTATCCAGCGCTGCCTTCCTCTTTGTTTGGTTCTTATATTCAGGGTGGTTTATCTCCCACAGACAGGGCAGCTCCCTGAACATATCAATGAAGATTGGCATAAAGTCCTTATCTTTCAAGATATCCATTTTCACTGCAAGACACAACACAAGACAAACTCTAATGTCAGCCTAAAGTCTTCTAAACTTATGCAAATACAGGCCCCAATCTAGAAGCAGTATAGGCCCAATGTTAAATCTTACCTTCGTTATCACAATCGGCGCCTCCGTTACTCCTTCCTCCGCTCACAGATCGTACGTACTACGCACGCGTGTTACGCTTTATAGACACTGCGCATGCGCGAAACTCTGCCTGCCCTGATGTTCTTTCTAGTCTATTCCCCGCCCCTTCTCGTTCGGCGCAGTGGGGAAGAGCACATGGCGGAGTCAGAGCAGGTGTCTGAAATTTACACCAACGAGGAGGAGGAGGAAAGCCCGGAGCCTGAAACATATGTCCTTTGGGGAGATGTTGGAGATGGTCGACATAATGAAGAGGGCCGACTATGAAGGGAAGTATGGACCTTACCCCAACCCCAATGTCCGTAAGGCCAAGATCATGGCGAAAGTGGTCAAAAGTCTGCACCGGAATTTCAGGGTACGTCGATCGAAAGATCAGCTCAGGAAGCGGTGGTCGGACCTAAAATTAAGAGAACACGAGCAGTACAGAAAGATCCGGAGAGTGCTGCAAAAAAGTAAGTAGTTGTGCTGTGTTCCTATTCTTTTTGTCTTTATTACGTTCGTGCTGCTCCATGTGCTTTTCTTAACTGTTAATCCAGTTTAAAATGTCAACTTTCATGTTCATGGGCACATTATTCGTTCGTATCAAACATTTTTCTTTCAGCCTATAAAACACCATTGTTTGGGCCATATGCATTTGCCAACATTTTTTAGGGCCTACTTGTCTGAAAATAATTTGGTTGTGTAGATGTGTTTGTTAATAGAATGAAATGCAAACTAGATTCTGTGTAAGGAGAGGACACTCAGCAGCTGTTTAGACATCTGGATGCTGGAGCACTAGTGTGGGATACAAGAACACCCTTTTTATTAGGGGGCCCACACAGGTGCTCCAGTGTATACTATAGGGGTGTCTCCATCTGTGAAGCTTGTACAAAACAGGTAAAGTATTGAAGCTTGACCAAGGACACTAAAAATTCTACATCTTGGAACTCAGCCAAAATAGACAATTGTACCCCACTTCAAAGCAATGTTTCATATTTATAGTTCTTCCCTCAAACATCTGTGTGCTAAGTATACGATTTTTTTTTACATAGGGGAGAAAAGACTCGGCGGACACCCCTCATCCGAGGAGACCAGAGACCCCCCCACCTCTGGAAGAAGGGGAAATCCAACCAAGACAAGAAGAGCAGGAGGAGGAAGACGTGGTGGAAATTGGCACCACAACAGGTGAGTGTCTTCGACCACAGTTTCAGGTAAGAGATGGATGCCGGCATATTTATAATACATGTTTTTTTTTGGTTTCTATCTTTTTAGGTGATCGTGATGTTGTGGATCCAGATCCTTTCACCTCGGAAAGTGCACAGATCCTGATTGGGAAGATCATGGGGTGTAATAGGGACTTGGAAAACATCAAGAAAAACATCAATGATGTTCTTCAAAAAAATAAGAACATCATTGATGTTTTGGGGAGAGTTTTAAACCCCTCCAAATCCCTTTGTTTTATGGTGTACTACAATTTTAACATTTTTTGTCAAATAGTAGAAAAGCCAAATTTTGAAGATGCACACAGTGTGTCAACATGTGCTATCTGGCATCACGGGAGATCAATAGATGTGTTTTGGGGGTGCAACCCCTTCCTCAATAATAAAGTAGCTGAGAGGAAGGGGTTGCTCCCCCAAAACACGTCCCATGATCCCCACAGTTCCTAAATACTCATGTCTGATATTGCCTTCAAGTTCTACCAAATGTGAACTTTGTAAGTTCAAGATTTGTGTCTTTCTTGTTGGTTTTAAACAACCTGTTTTATCTTAAATGGACATTTCTACTTTTTCTAATGCCACCCCAAAAATTGTTATACAACAAACATGTTGGTTTGTTTTAAAAAACCTTTTCTAAATGCACATGTGATTGTGCTGGTAATAAAAAGATTCTTAATCAAGATTGTGTGGATTATTGTCTCAACGCTCCAACACTTTTGTGGTGCTCTAATTGCTGCTTTCTGTGAGAATGGGGGTTATTTCCTAAGGGCAAATCCACTTTGCACTACAAGTGCAGTTTCAAGTGCACTTGTAGTGCAAAGCGTCTTTGCCTTTAGTAAATAATACCCAACAGTGCTTTGTAAGGTTACACAATCACGCCATTTTCAGGACTCCACACATTTCTGTCAGGGTCAGCTAAAACAAACACAAGCAGTAAATGTCACCAAAGATTTGCTTAATTTTTTTTTTTTAATTTGAAAAAGGTTTCACACATTGTCTGGCATATTGATAGCCCCCCTACCCGCAAAGAATTCAAGGTATCTTAGCCGGACATCATGGGCACTCAGGGAGGGCAAGTCAGGACGGCCACTTTCAAGCGCCGTCAGGCTTGGTTCATTTTGAATTCCAGCCTCAGGCCCAACTGAGCCAGCATAGTTGGCAGAATGTTGCCATAAAAAGTTGTGTAGAACACAGCACGCCAGGATAATGTGATTCAGTTTATACTCCGCCATATGTATGGGTGTAAGAAATAGCCGGAACCGTCTGGCCATGATTCCAAACATGTTCTCCACCACTCTTCTGGCTCTGGCCAGCCGGTAATGAGGGTCCTCAAAATGATTTGGGGACCCCCCAAAAAAAGCTTCTGGCACTCTGCCTGAATTTAAAGCACAAATCACATTTCAATACATTTTAGGGGTGTTTGGGGTAAAGCACTACTATGGAGCTGATAAAATACATTGTTAAGTGACTACATGAGGTGAATATAGGGCCAGCAGACCATGCTGGGGAGGTAAGTGAAGGCAAATATGTATGAAGGACAACAAAAATAATTACATAAAAATCCAGCATGCATGAGAACAAAGGGGACATTCACAGCATATTACAATCATGGTAATTAGGGAATGAGGAAAGAAATACAATACATTATCAAACATTATATACAATAAAATGTGATATTAAAGGATAAATCTTACCTTAATATACTCCTTCTGCAGGACCTGGATGATGGCAGAACAGGTCTCTGGAATAATGATCCCCAGAGCCTGGGGGGAGATGCCTGTCGAGAACTTCAAGTCCTGCAGGCTCCTCCCCAAAAACGGGGTCCGTCATCTGGAGAAAGTTCCTGAAATCATCAGGATTATTCTCACGAATCTCACGGAACAAAGGCATATGACAGAACTGGTCACGCTGAAGCAACCAATTCTTGGTCCATGAACTCCTCCCCACCCTATTCATGGACTGGACTTGTGTCAAGGTCAGGACCCCAACACCAAGCCCACGCACAGCACAAACTCTACGAGGAGTACGTATACGCAACATGGCTAGAAAATGGTCGGCTGCTCAGAACGAAGTAACAGAACGCACTGAAGAACAGCAAGGCCTGTGAAGAGCGACCTGAAAAACAGTAACGAGCGGACAAGATCGCACTGAATAGTACAATACGAACTGACTGCACACACTGAAGAGCAGATACAAACCCACAAGCACAAACTGAACAGCAGAAAACGATCTGAAAACCACGAGTCTGAAAAAGCGCAAATCGTCTCTCACCAAACTTTTACTAACACGAGATTAGCAAAAGGAGCCCAAAGGGTGCCGCGCTTGGTTCTGAACTGGCCTTTTCTAGTCTCGTTGTACGTGGTGTACGTCACCGCGTTCTTGGCGATCGGAAATTCCGACAACTTTGTGCGATCGTGTGTACGCAAAACAAGTTTGAGCCAACATCCGTCGGAAAAAATCGTAGGATTTTGTTGTCGGAATGTCCGATCAATGTCCGACCGTGTGTACGGGGCATAAGTGTATACAGTATTAATAGCATCTGCAAAGATACTATATACTGGAGTTTACGCAGCTATGATGCTATACTAGTAATGGTGTTGAGCAGCAACTTATATAGTGAACTGCATTCTGGTGCTAACAGACCCTTGCTGGGAGGTACACTTACTTACACTGACATCAATAGTGACACTAATACAGTGATCAGATATATGCTGTACACTGTATTAATGACACTGGCTAGGAGGGGTTAACATCAAGGGGCAATCAAGGGGTTAGCTGAGTGCCTAACAAGTGTAATGTGTGTAATGTATGCTGCTTTTACTAACAGATCTGGCTGTTTGAAACAGCCAGATCACTGATCTGTGTACAGAGCCCTGTGTTTTTGTAAACACAGGGCTCTGTATTGTAATTAGCTATACCGATCAGCAGGTCTCAGCCATAAAGCCTGTTGACAAAACCTCGCTGTAGCCATTGACAGGATTAGCAGGGGGCACGCGCCCCCAACCTGGAACAGTACAAAATATTTTACAGCGCACACATACAAGAATGACATTTCCTGCAGGGCTAGTTAAAAACACCTGAACATATTCAAAAAATATGGGGGTTTGGTCACACTATATGGTCATATAGTGCTAAGCCCACTTACTGCGACAAAGTACCCCGAATTAGTGGGTCCTACTCTAGTAATTGAATGGAAGATCCTTTGTCTCAACCATGGGAGCTGAACTCCTCTATGTGGGAGAACTGAAGGGGATACATCCTAACACTGGTGGCCACTAATTAAGAGGTAATGAGGAGGGGGACCAACCTGGAACAGACTGGATGACCTACATGTACAGTATGTGATCTAGCCTGCCTGCGCTGTGGTAAGTAGTTAATGTGTAGTGCTAACCTCGTGAGGGCGGCTAATAGAATCTGTACCCCACTGGTTGCCCCGACTCTGCAAGTCCTCCGACACCTCTGACACCCTGAGTTCAGTCATTTTTACAGACTGTCCCCAATAACAAGAAACTTACAAAATACCAGTTAAACAGTACAAGTTTGTTTACTGTAGTAAAAAGGACACATGAAGATGCATAACATAACACTGTAGATCACAAAAGTATTTTATCTGAACACTATAACACACTTTGGGGTTTATTTACTAAAGGCAAATCCACTTTGCACTACAAGTGCACTTGGAAGTGCAGTCACTGGAGATCCGAGGGGGACATGCAAGGAAAATAAAAAACAGCATTTTTGCCTGCACATGATTGGATGATAAAATCAGCAGAGCTTCCCCTATTTTCAGATCTTCCCCTCAGATCTACAGCGACTGCACATCCAAGTGCACTTGTAGTGCAAAGTGGATTTGTCTTTAGTAAATCAACCCCTTTATGATTTGCTATTTGGTAATTTAGAATCTTTCAGTATTAAGGAGAAACACAAAGTATACAGTAACCCAAATTCAGTTGAACCTTATCTCTGTCACAGTAACCTATGTGAACAGGTTGACAGAAAGATAGGTAACTGACATTCTAATCTCTAATTCAGGTTCACTCCCCTCTGTTTCCTCAACTCACATCCCACCAATATCAAAACAGCATAACAAACACAATTCAAATTATTGTGTTTAAAGTGGCTGGCTCCTTTAAATAGAGTTCCAGAGCAAGTGAGAGCAGATCTTTTGTGCTAAACAACTTTCATCATTTGGGCAAATAAAGAGAGGATAAAAAAGGGGTTTGAATGTTACTCCTTGGAATCCAGTAAATCTTCAGCTAGCTTTGAAGTATTGAGAATAGGGTAATACTTAATGGTAAAGTAAAGCAAATTGAGTTGATCTGTGGTTGATCCTTGTTTACTTCAAACTTTTCCTATATGGCTTTAGTATTATTGCATCAGTAAGTTTACAAATGACCAGGACGTGAATACAGCACAGATGTCTGCATAATGTGTTCAATGGAGTGAATAAACTGGCTTTCAGTAGCACCACAAGTACCAGAAAGCTGGGCTGAATAAGTGATATCTATATGCAGTGTCTTAATAACTAAATGGGCACATGCCCGTTCACCACACAGGTCACAGAAGCTGCTGGTAGCGATGTTAGTGATGATGAACACTTTTTCAGGCACTCCCTCTGGATCCTGGCTCTGGGAATGGCATCTAACCTCCATCACACCCTGCCACGGCCTACCCGGATCTGAAGTGCAGGCGTAGCTGATGGGCCCAGATCAGCCTCCAGTCCACTGTAGATGGGAAACGATGCTGTCCGCAGGTGTCCCTCTTAATGCAGAGTTGAAGCTACCTTCTGTAGAGTCCACGATTCCACAGCAGCTCCCATTGACACAGTGCCCCTGCTAGCAGATCCAAGCCGGCATCCCAAGAGAGCGATGTAGTCCTAAACCAGCCCTTTTATATAATTTCCCAGCATTCTGTTCTCCTCTCCTGTTGCAAACTGGTAGTGGTACTTCAGATCAGTCCTGCTGGAATTGAAGCCCCAGTATTCTGAACTACACATCCCAAGATGCTTTGCTCTGCTCTAAGTTTTGTCTCAAAGGAAATGACACATGGAGTCCAAACCTATATTAGAGGGAGACATCTCCACATTAAAAACTAATTTCTAGTACAGTCGCATTGATTACTCTTTGGATTGTGACCTTGACTTTTATTGGAATACAATTGCAGCTCAGTCTCTTATGCCGCGTACACACGGTCGGACTTTTCGTCTACAAAAGTCCGACAGCCTGTCCGACAGACTTCCGACGTACCTTCGGCGGACTTGCGGCAGACTTTCTTACGAACGGACTTGCCTACACACGACCACACAAAAGTCCGACGGATTCGTACGTGATGACGTACACCGGACTAAAATAAGGAAGTTCATAGCCAGTAGCCAATAGCTGCCCTAGCATGGGTTTTTGTCCGTCGGACTAGCACACAGACAAGCGGATTTCGGGTCCGTCGTACTTACGACGTAAAGATTTGAAGCATGTTTCAAATCTAAAGTCCGTCGGATTTGAGGCTAAAAAAGTCCGTTGAAAGTCCGGAGAAGCCCACACACGATCGGATTACCAGCCAGCTTTAGTCCGTCAGCGTCCGTTGGACTTTTGTAGACGAAAAGTCCGACCGTGTGTACGCGGCATTAGCAGTGGTGTGGCACTTCAAGTTCCATTTTTGTTACTCTTATGATCCAGGCATGCTTGCTAGAGTTGGATGGACAAACTCACTTTTTCTCATTGCAGTTAAGCAATACAGCTTGGTCTACTGGTTGGACATTAAAGGAACATCAGCATACTCATGAGATCGGCACTCGATTCCTTCTATCTACACTACTATCTAACACTCTTCAGTGTTAAAGCTGAACTCCAGGAAAATATCTTAATACACAATTCCATAACATAAGGGAGCAGTTTTATCTGCTAAGGCTTTTGTATTCTTGCCCTTACAGTCCTGAAATTTACACAACTCTGCCCCACTCATGTGGTGATCATCAATGGTTTGGTTGATAAATAACCCTAACACTAGACCTAACCCAAACACTAACCCTTTGCTTTCTTAGAAAGTTATAAGACGACCAAATCTGTGCTGACATGATGGGCACATGTTTTTATTGAGAAAAAAACCATGTCAGTAACAGCTTGTGGTGGATGTCTTTTAAGGTATACTCAGTGTGCACTGTTGTTGGTTTGGCCATGGCAGAAAGAAAGCGGGAAAGTTCAGACCTCATACCTAGAATTAAAAAGCACTTCGAAACATGGGACCAAGTACTAGATGTACTTTGTCCTAAAGGCGTTAGAACTGTAAAATAAAAATTATAATGATAGATCTTTAATCCAGAGAAGAACTGTGGTTAGTTCTCCAAGATGAGCCATTCTCAATCAGAATTCAGTGGAACCCACCCTCGGCAAAGTTACTGGTATGGTCAGAATACCTCTCTTATAGACAAGCTAAAAAGATTTGTCTGTAAGGGTGGCATTATGACCACCACGGTAAGGGAGGCATTTTTCTCAATGACTGATAACGTAAGGGGAATTCTCTCCACTAAACCCCAATTAAAGTATGACTAAAGACAATGTTTTTTTCTATGTTTTACAGTAAATAGATGACTAGAAGACAACTATAGATTCCCTTACTTTGGAGGGATTTACTCTCACTTCCTGTTTTGGCTATGGGACATAACGTGAAATAAACCCTCCCCATTGGGGCACACATAGCAAAAAATCTGATTGGTTAAACCCTCCCTTACCCTACCCAAAATTTAAAAAAAAGAGTTTTGCCTTAAGTTCTACTTTATGTAATTTTTGCAAGGGTTCCCTAAGACCAAAATATTACTTAAGGCAGCCTTTTTCAACCCTGGGGTGCCTTGAGTTTTCTTCAGTGGTGCCTTGGTAAAATGCCTAAAAATTGCCCTAAAACTCTATACAAGACGGTGGGTGGATGAAACCTGCTTTTTAGTTACACAAAGATTGTCCATAATTTTAAAGGGTGCCTTGACTGAGAAAAGGAAGAAAAACACTGACTTAACGGTTCCTTCAGGGTAAAAGGAGTTGCAACAACCTATCTGCTAAAAACTGTGTACAATGCATGCAAATAAACTATTGCATGGTTTTAAAGCATTTTGGAGCATTTTTAGCATGTGCCTAAAACCTCTGCTTAGTACTGTATATGACCACTGACACCCGTCAGTACTTTAATGTCCTATGTATTGTTTAAGCACCTGTCTCACCCAATCCCAGTACACTAAAGATGACACTATCACAGCTGCAGGAAGGAGAGACTGCCAATGTGATTTTGTGTCATTCCCTCCTGTCCATTTATCCATTTCAGCAGATGTTGCAGTACAAAAAATAAATAACTTTAGCAGTGATATCAGCAATGCTTCAGTGAAGATTTATTGTATAATATGTTATTGAAATATTTCCATTTGCCTGCAGATCACAAAAAAAATGTATATCCTGTGCATTATCTCTGGGTCATTTCAACCATTTCTGTCAACATTCAGCATTTTTTTTAAATCATTAGCTGAAAAAATTTAGGAACAAGTTTAAGTCTTCAGTTTAGTTATTTCTTGTTTTTTTTGTTTTGTTTTGTTTTTTTAATCAGCACAAGGGACTGATGTTTGGTGTCTGGTAAAGGGAGGGGTATTGCCATCAGGCAACTCTTTGTAGGACATGTTCCATCAAGCACCTCGTATCTCAAACACAGCTTAAAAGTTCAAGTAGGAAAGTGCAAAATAGGAGGTGTGTAAAGGGCTACAATAAATTTATGCAGGGGATGTACACAGTAAAACCTGCCAAAGTGTTTCGGGGGTTTGGACAGTCACAATTCATCAGGGATAAAAAGAATTATACATAGGATTCCATAAATAGCCAAGAACTGTGGGGGAGGCATCATTGGAATAGATAATAGTTTATTTCTTTCATACTATCTTAATTTTTTCAGTGCTGTCCATACCTTTTCTTTTTTCGTTTTTTTTTTCACAAATGATCATTTGTAATGCATCTTGCTGATAGAAATATAAAATGTGGTTCAAGTCATTTTAAGGGGTGTTGTAGGGAACTCATATGGGGGCATAGATTGCAAAGGGAATGTACTGTAATAGCAGTAATCTCTAGCAGTCTCATGTAATGTGCCTCCATTTTACGACTGTCTCCTGAAGTATGTCCTAAACTTCCAACCATCTCTTGTAATGAACACTTTAGTCTTTGACCATCTACTATAGTCATTGACCATCTTCTGTATTCCTTAACCACTTACAGTAGTCTTTCACCATCTCTTGTAGCCATTCACCATTTCCTGTAGCCTTTGATCATCTCCTGTAGTCTTTCACTAAGTCCTGTTGTCTTTAACTATCTCCTGTAGTCCTTGACCACCTCCTGTGGTCTTTGACCATCTCCTGTAATTTTTGACCATTTTCTGTAGTCTTTGACCATCTCCTGTAGTCTCTGAACATCTCCTGTGGTTATTGATCATCTCCTGTATTTTTTTACCATCTCCTGTAGTCATTGACCTTCTTCTGTAGTCATTGACCATCTCCTGTATTATTTGACCATCTCCTCTAGTCATTGACCTTCTTCTGTAGTCATTGACCATCTCCTGTAATATTTGACCATCTCCTCTAGTCATTGCCCTTCCCCTTTAGTCTCCTATAGTAAGTCTGCAGTCTCAGATAACTTTCTGTACCATTAAATTCGCTGATTACTGTGGACACTTGAGGCCCTCTATATTAAAAAAAGTGGACCACCACTGGTATACACCTTGTTATTTTTGCTCTTAGGCAGAACTTTTGCATTTCAAAGCTTAATATGGCCAACGTGTTCTTTGCTAATGAGATTCTTCGCTATGCTATTTCACTTTTACCCTAGCTGACCTTTGATAAGACTTGTAATGCTTATACAATGATCTTCTGCCAAACACCTTAATTCTGGAATCAGGGCTCCACGCTTAATATATTTAAACCATGTTAATTATTAGGCATTGTCAAATATGGTAGATCGAGGCATGTTGATTTCCGCCGTGTAAAAATAATTAAAATGTGCAAAAATGCTTTGTCTTGTCAGTTTTAATTTGATCTCCATTCAGCGTGCTGATTTTACTTATAATTATACGTGGGTGTCAGGAAAATCTTGTCATTACAAGTGAAGAAAAGAAAAGAGAAAAATCACAATTTTTTTTTTTTTTTTATTATCCCCTTTGTCTTTCACCCGATCCCCCACCCCAACTACCTTACAATGATTTGTTGTCACAGCGTGAAAAATCTTCCCTGTTCTTCTTAATGTTCTAACTCCCTCTTATGATGCCAATGAGGGCAGCATAGAATTTATCCTAAGCTGTAATGATTGGGTAGCCTGGACCAATTTTAGGTATTAATGATTAGATAGGAGAGCTGAGGCTAAGCCAAATTGTTCCTATTCCAAATGAGCATTAAAAATGGAAAATGAATTGCCTCCACTAAGTAGTTTCCCTAACCTTTGCTGTTTTTCCCTGGCAGTGTTACCGGTTGCCATGGCAATTGCATTGATGTTTTTGGAACACAAAATTCATTGAAAAACTGTAACAATAGTAATAATCATTGTTTGACCTGAAATATAATTTATGTGTGTGATAGCAATGCTGGCACTGTAAATATGAATTATTGTGTGTGTGCTGTTTGCACATCAAGCGTTGCATTGTGATTATCTGGCTAATTTTAGGTTATTATTATTACTATTATTATTATTATCATTATCAGGGCTGGTCAAATCACACAGCAGCTTGACACAGCATGTTTTTTTTTATGTTAGAGTGGAATTCCAGGCAAATTGATTTAAATAGAAACTTTATATAAGTTACAAGCTTATGCAAAACTTTTGACAATTGCTGCCAATTACTGCTAGTATAATTACCCAACTTCCGCTTTATAGTAAACCGGAAATAAAACCTCCTATCCTTTTCAGTCAAGGAAGCTGCCATCTTAGCTTCTGTTTGATCTCCAACTGCCATGGTGCTGCACATGTGATCACTTATGACACCAGTCATTGGATGGTTTGACAGTTTGGTTGGGTCCACATGCATGTGTGGCAGTTAGCATTCCCGACACACCGGGAATGTAACTGTTTTTTGAAACCATTGATTCAATGGGTGTAGTTACACTTTAAAGTGCATTTTTTACTTTGGATAGAGTAGGCTCGTGGGGTTATTTGTTGCAGCCTGTGTCCTCTTGAGGAGATTTTAGTTCACTTCCTGTCCCCAAAGTCACAACAAAAAGTAAAAAAAAAATAGCTGTAGACAATTATTACCAGAACAGAATTTCCAATCACTTTTTGCTCTATTGACAACTCAAAACTTTCGGATTTCCCATCACTTTCTGGCTCTGTGGCAATGGTCAACAGGACAAATAGAGAGTATGAATCTACAACAGGAAGTAAAAAGAAAATGTCTATGAAATGAGGGGAGTTCTTCTCATAGACAGTTGTCACCAGAACAGGGTTCCCCATTTAAGGATTTCTCCTCACCTCTTGTTCTGCTGACAACTCTAAACTTCTGGATTTCCCATCACTTTCTGCTTCTGTTATAATGGTCAACAGAACAAATAGTAAGAGTGAATCTACAACAGGGAGTAAAAAGAAAATGTCTACGAAATGAGGAGGATTCTTCTCATAGACAGTTGTCACCAGAACAGGGTTCCCCTTTGAAGGATTTCCCCTTACCTCTTTTTCTGGTGACAACTCCAAAATTCTATATTTCCCATCACTTTCTTCTTCTTTGACATAGGTCAACAGAACAAATAAGGAGGGTGAACAGGGAGACGGACAACAATAAAAACCTGACCAAGGTTCTATGTTTTTCCCTGCTCAGATTGAAACTACAAAAAAGGTTTTGGCTATACATACATTTTAACATGGTCAAAATACCTTAATACCTTACCAGAAATCAGGCCAAGAGTGGAAAAACTGTGAACCCCAAACAGTACATGGGACCTGCTCAGTGCCATTATCTTTTGTTGTGGAGTTGTTGCCACTACTGATGAGATTATTATACACTATGTTTGGTTTAATTTAGTTTACTAAAAGCATATATAACCCCAAGAACAAAAATAAAATATGTGACAGCTGACCAGTCATTAGATGTGTTGACAACTTTAGTTTTTTTCAGGCTTTAATTGTTTTATTTATATCTGGTGATCCTGCCATTACAACGCTTTTTGTCCGAGGGTGATAAGGCTTACTAACTGTACTGTATCAATGGAGGATCAGCATTATCACACTTAGATAGAACTACGTAACCCTTCTCCCTCCTGCCTTCTCCACAAAGCTAGGTTCACACCTGTGCTCTGCCCTTTAGCAGATGCATGGCGTAATCATGAATTATTTCGGGCGCTCTCAGGCATCTGCAAATATGGGTGTTTGCTCACACCCCAAACAGTGCATTGTGTTTTTGGCAAAGAGTCAGGCATTTCTTATCTATGTTTCTTGTGTGTAGGGCAGACCATTGAAATTAATGGACTGCCCTACATGTGGTGTGTGGGAATGCGTGAAAAACACGCTGAAACCCACCTATGCTTGGCTGCACCTGTAGGTGTGTGCTAAGACTTAGTCAGGAGGTGATGTGTAGCCCGCAGTGAGAACTGGAAATTTATATATCTGCTAGGAGTGCAGCAGTAGGGTTCACTATTCCTATGGGACAAAATACATGTCGTACTTTGTCTGATGTTTTTAAAGCTTTCTAACCCTAGATATGAGGTATGGCTGCCCCCCTCCTGACACAATCAATCTGACAACAGCCATGAAGGAGACAACTGTGTGACAGACCCAACCAGAACAGGGGCTTTTGGAGAGGACTGCAGGGTGGCCTCTTGCCTGCTGACTATGGGCCCTGGTTTTTAAGGGAACACTACTCTTTGGGTGGTGTGTGCCTGGGGGACTCTTAGAGTGGTCTTGCTTCGGATTTAAGTCCATGTTTCCCCAAAATACACAGACTCTGGAAACTGGAGGATCCATATACACATTTGGAGTCTCTATGCCTCAAACCAGCAATGACTGCTTCAGACTTTGAGACACAGAGCAGATGTTAATATAATCAACTTAAGCCAGCTGATGCTGGGGTCTCCTGATATAATCAGTTTAAGGTGTTATGTGTTAAGTGTCTTTCGCCCATTGGTAATTGAGTCAACTATTGTTTTTGTCTGTATGCTCATCTCTGTGTTTATACTTATGATAATATGTAATGTACTTTGTTGTAGACTTGTTGCCGTATGGTTTGGTCCTCCCCTGACTAATCAAGACTAGTTGTTTAATTAGCATACTATTTATGTTGGCTGTTCCTTAGCTATTTTAATTATATTCCAGTATACAGTTTCCTTTGCATACGATAATGTGATTAGGCCCTCAACTGATCAGGTGTTCTATATATTCTGTGTGAGTTTTCAATAAAGGGAGTTCCAATTTGCATCTAAGCTAGTACCGTATAGTCTTGGATGGTCAGCTATAATATCTGGTTCCTGGCTCCAGACTGGAGGAAGCTATATCTTGACGGAACCACCCAAGCAAGGCACTGAACGGTTCCATCCATAAACTGATTCATAGCTACTGCTTGTCTCAGCTGTGAGCACTTTCCCAAGACCAGCAATGGCAAGAGGAATACAGCAGGAGGGGAGGGAAGCAAGTCGTAACCTCATAACTAGGGTTAGAAAACACTTGGAACCAGGGGGCAAAGTGCCACATGTACTTTAAAAGGGGTTGTAAACCTTCATGTTTTTTCACCTTAACCTTAAGTGACCGGCCCCCCAGCCCCCCCGTTTTACTTACCTGAGCCCTGGAACTTGACCCGGCAGGGATGCGCTGTCTCTCTGCCCGGGGTTCTCGGCTCTTGATTGGATAGATTGATAGCAGTGCAGCCATTGGCTCCCACTGCTGTCAATCAAATCCAATGACCCGGGGGGGCGGGGCCGAGTCATACATTCGGTGGCTATGGGCGCCAAATGCTGGACCCAGGAGCGCAAGGTAACCCCCTCGGGAAATCGCTTCTCAAAGGGGGTTATCTGATGTGGGGAGGAGCCGTGAGAGCCGCCGGGGACCCCAGAAGACGAGGTTTGGGGCCACTCTGTGCAAAACCAGCTGCACAGTGGAGGTAAGTATGATATGTTTGTTATTTAAAGAAAAAAAAAAACGAACCCTTGCAATCGCTTTAACCCTTAGGAGACAGAACTATAAAAAAATGTAATTATAGATTTTCTTTAAGAAGCAGATGCCCAGTCAAATTTAGTAGCCTACACTTCCTGCATTAAAAAAAAAATGAATGTAATGTGCTGCAAAATTTTGTGCCTTTTATATCTGCTTGGAGTTCAGCTGTAAATGTATCTTTCTGATCTCAGATGGTTGGGAGGTGTCCATTATGTAATACAGGATTATTCTGTCATTACAGGCTCCACTGAAATGTCTCCGTAATAGAACATCATCAGAATGAAGGCCAATCCGCCCTTCAGAAAGCGACAGCAAGCTTCCACATCACTTCCACAAGAATATTTTCTACCAGATGTCATTGAGAGGAAAACTGCCGAGGGTCGTTAAGCTGAGATTTCTTGCTGCCTGTTACATTGTGCTTAAATGCTCTGCCTGATATTATGATCTCTCTCCACCTATATAGCATCACTCGCTGGTGTTCCACTGTGATTAATATGTTCTCAGTTGACCCTCTGCTACATACACAGACACATGTCAATTTAAGACTAGCCATACACGATAAAATTGTCATTGATCAATCCCACAAAACTGGCTATAGACTTATGAATGTGAGGATTCAACCGCTGAGCGGACTGTCACTCGCATGTACCCTTAGCATGCCCCAAGCATCCAAGTTTATCCAGCAAGGAGGAATAGAAATCTAGCAGGAAGAAGTAGCAGACACCTCATATCATTTTATGAAAACAATAGTTATCTGACAAGGTTTTCAAATCTTTGTTGTCCTCAGGATCGATTCGCTGTAGTGATGTCTGCAGTGTTGCCATAGACTTGACATTGCCCAACTGAAAGCCATAATCTATCATCTTAACCAATAATTATACAATGGGTGGGTCAGCCAAAAACACTTTCTAGCCTGGCTGTCAATCAAAAACTTACAATATATGGCCAGCTTAAAGGTATACTCCTCCTTTTGAAAAAGTTCATACCCCACCCCCCCTTCCTCCCTCCTCAAACTGATTCCCCTACCTCCCTTCTACCAGAATCTTGGGATGCTTCTCCCTGCAGGATTCTGTTTTTTTTTTTTGTTTTTTTTTTTTATAGAGCTACTTTTTCCATTCACAGGGATTGATCCCCTCTGCCATTACTGATCATGCTAGCAGCAGGGCAGTGACATCACTGCACTTGCAGTTCATTGTTTACTCCCTCCAGCCCCATACTAAATGGTCCGTACCGCTGTACAGACCTTGGGCTGGGAGTAAACAGTGCAGGAGACTGCAATTGGGAGGCACTGATTGAGTTTGCAATGATCTGCAGGCTTGAATGCAAAAATTTAATAAATGCACATTTTTTATTTTATTAAGGAGGGCCTTCACTGAAACCCCCCCTTTTTATATGTTATGCTGGGTTGACCTTGATTCGCATACTCACCTGCCTAGCAAATCCAGCATTGTCCTGCTGTGAGTCTCTGCACTACTGCCACAAGCCAGGCCTGGCACCGCCATCCTCTTCTTTCCTAGGGAGCTCCGGTTGTCTCTCAGTTTCTTGCAGCTGGCCCCTGATAATGCGCTATAAGTCCACCCATCAGTCTCCTGGGAAATATGGCATGGATATGCTTGGAGGTTGTGGAAGCAGGAACATATCATTATAGCCTGAGCAACACTGGTGGCAGGGAGCAGAGCCTGGAGAAAGGAGGAGGGCATAGATTAATTTAGGGGTGTAAAGGACCATTTAACGTGGGTGAATTTATTACATTTTTGCAAAAGGTGGACTGCTTCTTAAAAGGCAAATTGCAGCCAAATGCCTTTTATTTCTGGCTGTGGGGGGGCAAATGCTCATTCCTCCCCGGGTGGTTATCTGCTACATATGGATACGCAGTGATAGACGGTTTGAATGGAAAGCAGTAGCTATAAAGTATACTGGACAGCTTTTGTCACTGACTGGGGGTCCTGCTCTAAACAATGTCTGAATGTTGACAAATCTCTATTCAAGTCCAACATATCTTATTAGTTCTTGCTGGGGATGGCATATGCCCCCCGACCTAGGCCTTCACTAGTGATTACTTATACATGGAGATGTTATTAAAGTCATAAAAGGGGGGCAGATAGGTAATGGCAAACAGGTGCCACTGACTGCGAGTTCCGCTCTAATCAATGTCTTTTTGATGAAGAATCTCTATTCATGTAAAACATATCTTATTAGTGCTTGTCCAAGGGCAAATGCCCCCCAGCCCAGTCCTCCCCTGGTGCTTTCTTATCAATGGAGACAATGTGATTGAAGTTGTAAATGGGGTACAGATAGTTCCTGTATAATGGCCAATATGTGTCACTGATTGCGGGTCTCTCGCTAATCAATGTCCTAATGTTGAAGAATCGCTATTCATCTCCAACATATCCTATTAGTGCTAGCCCCGGGGGAATGTCCCCCAGCTCATTCCTCACCTGGGGCTTTCATATATATATAGCGATGATATGATCAAAGTCATAAATGGGGAGTAGGTAGATGTTGATGAATCTATTCAAGTCCAATATATCTTATTAACTTCTGCCTAGGGCAAATGCCTCCCAGCCCAGACCTCCCTAGGTGATTTCTTATGGAGACACTGTGCTTGAAGGTATAAACAGGGAACAGATGGCTATATTATGGCCATCATGGTCACTGACTGTGGGTCTCGCTCCAATTAGGGTCTGAATGTTAGCAGGGACACCAGTCAAACATATCACATTAGTACTGGCCTGGGGGAGCGGGGGCAAATGCCCTCTTGCCCCCATACCCCGCTCAGTTGTTCCCTGGTGATTTCTTTTATATGAAATGTGGACTGATCATCCAAAAGTAGACCTCTTCTGTTTAGTCCAACACAAGCTATAAAATATAAATAGCATAGTACAATTTTACTATACTTGTATTGTATGATATACTCGATATTGTGCTTGAAATGAACGCCAGTGGGAAATCTGGAGCAGTTGGAGGAGACCTTGCGAAAGCCGAGAGCCACTGGTAATAATAGCATCTACTTTTTGCCTCTTGAATTCTTCTGCTGTTACCTTTTCATATCTTCAATGCTGGATTCATATTTGGTTAGACATGATCACAGAGTCCTGCCACGGATCAAAATGTAAATTTTACAGCACCAAAATGTTTCCTATTGTTATGTTTTTTACTTTGACACAAGTGAATAGAAACACATACGTCAGGGGGTTTCTGTAACCTTCCTTTGTGGAGCCTTCACATTGACAATTCAATTATGTATTCCTTCAAAAGTCAGTAAACATGTTCAGCTAGTGCAATTACTTTAAATCTAACTTTATATTGAGGCGCAACCTGTCAGCTGAAATTAGGCTTGCACTGGGAGTACCAGCTTTATGAGCGGAAGGTCAGAAAAAGGAAGATATTTAAGGTAGCCCACAACAGGGAAAGTGCACAGGGGATATCTATGTAAGGACTTTGACCGATGGGCTCTTGTTCACTTCAATCAGGTTTTTCAATCCCATACAGGTCTATGGGAAGCAGGTCAAATCTAAGTCAGAAGAAGGTCAACTGTAGGTCAAATGCATCTGTTAATAGAATCTGAATGATCTCAAAAGTGTTTCAAACTGATGCCATTGGCACTAGCCCAAAGCCTTTTTGACACAGGCTCTAATGCTCTTCACTAAACGCCCGAAGAGTGTGTACCTCATGTGCACTTAAAGTGACACTCCATATTGAGTAAAAAAAAAAAAAATCAGTAAGCAAATTATAAATATTTTAAGGGTTTTCAGCAAAGCTCTTGCAGATTCCATCTGCTTCTCACCTTTATAAACTTCGGTGAGTAAATTCCTCAGATAAGGGGGTACAAAGTGGGAGGGTCTGTCTGCTGCTACCACATGGTCAGGTGTTTTAAAAGAATATGTCCCTTGGAGAGGTTACCAATCCTGTACACTGTGGTTGATATAAATTAGGAACAAGCCTGTACCATGTACAATGCGATTTGGAGGCTGATCTCATTTTGAGAATGCTAGTTGCCCTGCTGGCTATAATTTCAAAACCTTTGAGGCACTGGCCAGTAGCAGTAGTGGAAATCAGGAAAGTTACAGTTCCTTGAGAAAGTATTCATACCCCTTGAAATTTCCCACATTCCACATTTTCCACATGTGTTTTATTTGGATTTTATGTGACAGACCAACACAAAGTGGCACATAATTGTGAAGTGGAAGGGAAATGATAAATGGTTTTCACATTTTTTTACAATTAAATATGTGAAAAGTGTGGCGTGCATTTGTATTCAGGTTCTCTAACAAACCTCTGAAGGCTTTACAGAATAGCTGTATTTATACTGAGATGAAATTACACACAGGTGGACTCTATTTATTAATTAGGTGTCTTCCGAAGGCAATTGGTTCCACTAGATTTTAGTTAGGGGTATCAGAGTAAATGGGGCTGAATGCAAATGCATGCCACACTTTTCAGATATTAATTTGTAAAATATTTTGAAAACCATTTATCATTTTCCTTCCATTTCACAATTATGTGCCACTTTGAGTTGGTCTATCACATAAAATCCCAATAAAATACATTTACGTTTTTGGATGTAACATGACAAAATGGAAAATTTCAAGGGGTGTGAATACTGAAGTCCTGATGCCAACATGGCAGCATAGATATGACATATCTCTGCCCCTATATCCACCCACAGGACCTGTTTAGCTCCATAAAATTCTGACTGAGAGCTACCTCCTCCATTCTTCCTTTTGTCTTTAACACCTACAGACCGTTACACTCAGGATAAGCTCTTACCTGCGACTATGTCAGAGTCCATCTGGGTTCAAGCCTCTCCCAGCACGCAGTCCCACATCTTAGGCTGCTAAACGCACCAACAAGATGGGGAACGCCTTCGGGTGGTCTTTTGGGGCCAAGGTGTTCTCTAATCAGAGACGAAATCCCTCTTCTGGCATGCCTGCTGTCTGGTCTGGATCCAGCAGCTGGGACTGCATGATGTCTTCTCTCCTATGGAACTCTTTCCAGGTCTGTCAATTTCTATAAAACGTTTTTTTCTTTTTCTTACTCTCATGTCTCTAAAGACCCCATACACCCTGTGCAGCTTTTGTTGTCTGATTTTCTTTAGATTTGCCGGGACCATGTAGTGCAGGGGCCTATCTGATTGCATACAAATTGAGGCTCTTAAACCTTGTACACTCGGTTCGATTGTTGGAAGGGGATTGTCTGTTGACAGACTGTTCTTACCGTTAGTACGCTCCTTTTGACAATTGTCAAATTTTCCGCTAAAAATGTTGGATGACAGGCTAGAAAATTTTTGTCAAAGGACAGCTCCATGTCAGATTTTCTGATGGTCAGTACACAAATCCATCATACAAAAGTCAAAAGTACAAACACGCATGCTCGGAATCAATGCTCACCAAACGCAAAATTAGCAGAAGGGGCCAAAAGGGTGATGAAATTCCTCGTAGTACGTCACTACGTTCGTGTTTGTGGCATGACAATTTGCGTAACGTTAGTATGCAAGACAAGATCCTGGCTGATGCCCTTTTGACAAAAATCAGACGCTCGGTTGTCCAACAATCGTACCGTGTGTACGAGGCTTTAAGGTTTGACCTCATGTTGTGTGGTTTTGGTAAATCTGAGGGATAAAATCTGCAGAGGATTGTATGATGTGTAGAGAGTTTAAAAGTTTCCTTTTGTGTGGATGGGCTTTGGCTTATCTCCAATTGTACTAGCCCTTTTTTGGTTAGAACAGAGGCTGGGGGGGACTGAGTCTCTCTCTCAGGTGCTCTATTTAAAAGGCAAAAATGGGCAAGTAATGGATGCCTTTGCGATTCAGGAATCCAGAGAGACAGCATTTCATTCTGACTGAGGAACAGTCAATGACAGGTAAGTCTTGCTATTCTAGTAATGGGCAGAGAAGGGAGGGGGAACAAGGAAGAATGTATTACAAGGGAATGGGGCGGGGGGGTTGCCCAGATTCCTTTTTTTAATTTGTTTCTCTTTTCCAAAAAATAAAATTAAAAAAAGGGGGTATATATGTATTTTTTTCCCCTCTCCCGCTTCCCTTATTTCTCCCTGTTGTCATGCAGTCCCCCTAGTACCTTGCAGCTTTCGGTTCTTCTGCTGGCATAAGCCTAACACCACATAACTCAAGACCACAGCAATACCAGGTAAGGGCCATGTTTGGGTAAGTAAAAAGATGTGGGAAAAAGAGTGCGTTATGCCCTGACGAGCGTGCCTTCTTGTCTATTGCAGCCCCAGCTGCTCACATTCCCGCTCTAGGAGATCCAGAGGCCCTCTGGATCATCAGGATTTTTCCAGGGCAGAAAGTGACTCTTCCAGCCATGGCAGACCCCAGTACAAAGGGCGCAAATGTACGCTTAAGAGAAAGCACACAGCTTCTCCTCCGAGGGCTCAGTGCCCGAAAGGCAAATGTTGGTCATGTGAAGATGACCCAATGCCAGGAAAGCTACTTTGCAGCAACTGCTTCAGGCAGCTTGCCAGAGACCAGGAGTACAAGAGTCAGCAGGTGTAAACCTTGCTCAAGAAAGTAGTCCGCGACTCCCTGGCAGAATTTTTCCGATCGTCTCGGACAACCAAGGACAGAAGCGAACAAACAGAGTGGGCCCTGCACCAGGTCTAAATCAAGCCATTCAACCCTCTCTAACTAGAGGGGTACCAGGCACTATAGGGGTGACTCCAGCCCAGCGGATTAGGCGGGCTGATTCCCCAGACCCAGTATTACAGCCAACCTTCCAGGCAGAGGGAGATGATACCGCCTCCTCCTTGGCAGAGGATCCTAAAGGTTCAGGCTTTGATTTTGTGATGATACCACCAAACTTATTATAACACACCATACAATCTGATTTTAAATTATGTTACAATCGCTGCACAACATGCATTAGGTGCCTTTATCCTTTCAGGGCACCCCAAATGCGATACGATTCTGCTGTGATTTTCACGTGGGTGAAAGCGCCTTTTAAATACATTGTGCAAAGCTTGTCGCCCCTAAATAGGAGCAGGGGCTTCTTTTTGCACGTGTAGGGCAGTCAAGTGAATGGACCGCCCCATGCGAGTTGCAACATTGCGTGCAATTGAAAATCGCATAGCGGAAACACTTGTCCCCTCTACATGATAATATCAAATGCCTCTGAAAAATGACCTAAGCACAGATTGCTTTTCAGTGCAATAGCAGAGCCTGCTGCAAGTGTGAACAAGCCTTTGGGTTCCATATTGGAAACAGGTAGCTACCTTCCCTCTTATGACAGAAATAAGAGGCCTGTTTCAGGAGGAATGAGAGAAAGGGGGAGAGAAAATCCTCCTCAACCAATAGGTTGCAGAAGCTCTATCCCCTCACGGAGGAGGATGCGGCACCTTTATCTAACCCACCAATGGTGGATGCGGCAGTCACCAGACTGGCTAAGAATGGCACACTTCCGATGGAAGACTCTTCTTCCTTTCACAATATCCTTCATAGACGCATTGGCATGGACTTAAGAAAGTTTTACTTTGCGGCAGGTGGTGCTTGTAAGCCCACCATTGCTTTATCATCCGTAGCAAGTGCTATGCGAGTGTGGGTGCAGAACTTGGAGTATGCGATCAAAAACCAGCTGCCAAAAGAAAAAATCATCAAGGCTCTTGATGAGATAAAAATCTCGGCAGACTTCATAGGTGAGGCAGCTATAGACATCATTCCATGGTCCTCCAGAGCCATGCTCAGCTCAGTCTCAGCCAAAAGAGCTTTGTGGCTAAAACCCTGGATGGCCGACCCATCCTTAAAGAAAAATTGCTGTAAACTGCCTTTTGATGGGAAGGTGCTGTTTGGCCAAAAAAATTGGAGACTGTCATCTCCAGGGTTACAGGAGGAAAATCAGGTCTTCTGACCCAAGATCGAAGGTCCAGAACCCAGAGGGAGCAACCATCCAGAGGAGCGCCAAACAGGTACCGGGATTTCGGAGGGTTTTGCCCATGGAAGGACTCCAGAGGGGTTGCAGGGGTACACAGTCAACCTTCGTAAGATCGTAGAGAGCTAAGGCCCCTGTGGCTCCCCCAGATACCCAGAAGCTTTTAGCACCAGGCCCGCCCAGGAGGCAGATGGAGTCAGGCTGCTCAAAGAGCCCAGTTCTGGCAAGATCACTGCCAAAATCGTCAGGTTCAGTCTACAGTGGCACAAGGCCATTATTGGCTGTTCAAACTACTTCCTTCCAGAACAACCTTAAGAGGCTGAATTAATTTATCAGGATAGAGAGACTCAAGATGGAGTCTCTCCATACCATAATCCAGGTTATTCAACCAGGAGACTGGAGGATTTTAGTGGACTTGCAGGATTCCTACCAGCAGATCCTTCAGTCATACCAGCAGTTCCTCAGATTTGCGCTGGGGGACAGGCATTACCAGAGCCAGCTGAAGCCTACACAGAATATGGTCTACCTAGGGGCCCAATTCAATTCTCAGGCGCCACAGTTTCTTTGCCATTTCAGAAACTCCCCAAAATCAGGAAGAAGTTCCAACAGGCATTGGCTGCACCGGGGAAGTCAGCATCTCAGTGCATGAGTCTTCTTGGGACAATAGCTTCATGTATCCCGATAATCCCCTGGGCTCACTGGAAACTGAGTTTTCCAACAAGGCTTCCTGATTCAGTGGAAGAGAGTTTGTCTAGCCCAGCCAATCAGGGTCACCAGCCGGTTGTGCCAGAGTCTCTGGTGGTAGACGAAACAAATGCTAAATGGCATAGTCAATTAGGGCTGCAACCACGGATCATTGTTACCACAGATGCCAGCGCAGCAGGGTGGGGAGCCACCTGCAAACAACTCAAGATCCAGGGCAGAGGGGAATTTCCCACTCAGAGCCTAGTTTCCAATATTCTGGAACTTCGAGCAGCATTCATGGTCTTGGCCACCTTGTTGCCTCACATACAGGGTCACCCAGTCCTGCTCCATCTGGACAACATGGCAGCAGTATCCTACATACAGCGACAAGGTGGGAAGCACAGCCAATCCCTCTTGAGAGAGGTGGAACCTATCATGACATTGGCACAACAATATCTCCCATATTTGAGGGGCATATATCTTCCAGGCTGTCAGAACTTGGAAGCGGATCGCCTATCCAGACAATTCACGAATCCCAATGAATGGTCCCTTCACCCTGAACTGTTCAAACAGATCATCCACTAGTGGGGGTGTCCGCAACTGGATCTTTTTGCCTCATAAACCAACTGCAAGGTTAGCCAGTTCCTCTCACACTACCCTCATCCATTAGCAGAGGGGACGGACGCCTTGACCCATCCTTGAGTTGAGCAACTGGCCTATGCCTTACCTCCAATTTCTTTAATCCTGAAATTCCTGAGGAGATTTTTGACAGAGAACTTTACAATCATCACAGTATTATTGGCCTCGCAGACCATGGTTCTCTCTGGCAATGGATCTCAGCTTGTGCCCACCGATCACTCTGCCCATGACTTCTCCTCTCCTGTCGCAAGGAGATATCCTACATCCGCAACCATCACGACTGACCTTGGCAGCCTGGAGATTGAAAGGCAGGGGTTACAAGAGTTAGGATGTTCTCCAGAGGTTATTAGAACTTTACAGAGTTCCAGAAAGGGGTCAACCAATGCCATCTATTCCAGAATATGGAATATATTCACAAGCTTTGCAGCTGGATGTCAGTTTGACCCTAGTGACCCAAATGTATCTCAAATCCTGTCTTTCCTGCAATCCGGATTGGATTTGGGACTCAGCCTATGTTCGCTAAGGTACAAATTTCAGCCATCTCGGCTTTTACCCAAAAGAAAGGGGCAGCAAACCTGCTGCTGGAGCACTTCATGAGAGTGGTACTTAGACTATGCCCTCCCAAGATAAATAGGTTCACTCAATGGGACCTGGCAGTAGTCCTTAATTTTCTAGCAAACCCTCCTTGTGCTCCAACAGACTGTTAATTATGGGATATCACCTTAAAAACGTCTGTCCTAATAGCCATAACTTCAGGGGGAAGGATGTCGGAACTCCAAGAATTGGGGGCAGCTGAACCTTATTCCATGTTCTTCCCAGGCAGGGTTGTGCTGAGACCATTGGATCACTTTGTCCCTAAAGTGGCATCGATATTTCATCTCTCCAGTGAATGGGTGCTTCCAGCCTTCCCAGTGGAATCAGATGCTGATCTGCATGAGTTGGACAACCCAAAAGTCCTCAAAGCCTATCTCCAGGGTACTTCTACATTCAGACGTTCTGACAGACTTTTCATCATACCTACCGGAAAATTTAAAGGGGAAGAAGCCTCGGCCAAAACCATTTTGGCCTGGATAGTAAAAACTATTCACCAGGCATATAGAGCAGCTGGGAAGGATCCTCCAGAGGTGGTTAGAGCCCACTCAACCAGGGTGATGTCTTCTTCTTGGGTGGCACGGGCAGGAGTGTCTCTGGAGACAGTCCACCAAGGCCCTAGCTGGTTATCACATCATACATTCTTAAAACACTACAGGGTGGATCCAGCAGCTCTTACTACAGTAGAGTTTGGGAGGAAAACTATCCAATCTTCTATGTCTATTGTCATACAAAGTCTAATATTCAGCATTAAACCCTCCCTCTCAAAAGTTCATTATGTATCATATGTATGCTGCCATGTTGGCATCAGGAAAATGGAAAATTGTATCAGATACTTACTGTAATTTTCCTTTCCTGATGCCAATACATGGCAGCATACAAACCTTCCCTCTGATCTTTTTGCTTTATACGGAGAATAGGGGAGGTAGCTCTCAGTCAGACTTTTATAGAGCTAAACAGGTCCTGTGGGTGGATATAGGGGCGGAGCTATATCATATATGTCATAAGGAAATAATTCCAGACGGCTGAACTTCCAAAAATCCTTTTATTGAAGCTTCATATGACAAGTGGTTAACAGATGGAGCAGAGGACAAAGAGGTAGACACGTTTCGCACAAATGTTAGGGCTTAGTCATTACCTGGTAATGACTAAGCCCTAACATTTGCGTGAAATGCATCTACCTGTTTGTCCTCTGCTCCATCTGTTAACCACATGTCATATGAAGCTTCAATAAAAGGATTTTTGGAAGTGCAGCCGTCCGGAATTATTTCCTTATGTTACACAGCATGCGAGCTGAGCTATCACCTGACTAGTGTTTGTGGGGATTAACCAGAGACTCACTCACCTGGAGCGGCTTTTCTTACATCATATGTATGCTGCCATGTATTGGCGTCAGAAAAGGAAAATTACGGTAGGTATTCAATACAATTTTGCATTTTCATGGCACTGTATAGTAAAGTCTAGGTCCAAATCTACAAACTTGATCTGAGTCAGTGACTAAAAAAAGTACTTAAAATGCACCTAACATCAAATATCATTTTTGTGTTGGTGTGTAAGAGTAACGCTTCCAGTTATTTATTACCTCTCACAGAGATCTTAGTACTACCTCAATTCATTCATCTTCTTTTATCTTTTGAAGAATGGCGCCATCTTTGTTCAGGCATAATTTAGAGTCACCATTTGCTTCCTGGACTGAGATGCCAGCACAGAGATCACACAATGTAAATTATGGAGCTAGTTCTTGACTGTATTCACAAATATCTGAGACAGGTCAGCCCTTGCTGAAACCGCTCACCCTGTAATTTGCTACAAATTCTGATCATGGATGGAGATGGAGAAAATGCCTCTTCCTGCCTGCAGTAGATTAATGAAGCCATCTCTATGGCCTCATGCACACGAGACGCTGTTAAACGCGCGTTCAGAGGCAGTTGGACACTTTTTTCAACTGCCCCTGAACTCATTCAATGTTATCCTATGTGTCCATGTACACAGTCTAGTTTTTTGGCGTTTTTAGGCAGTTGTGTTTAACCTCGTTTTTCCAGAAGCAAAAAAATGGGTTCAGACGCAAAAGTTTTCCACGTTTCAGACGCCAAGCGCGGCTAAACACAGCTAAACGCCGGTACCGCGTATCTCGGGGCCACTTGGTGCTAGGAACCCCAAATTTTGATATGTTGTAGTGCCAGTTCCACTGTGTTTGGGGTTCCTAGAGATACGGGGCCCCAAAGTCGGGTCGCAAAATGTCATTCTCTGCTGCAGAAAAGTGCTTGACATTTTGTGACCCGAAAACACAGAAATATGATGGTAAACTGCAGCAGAGAATGACATTTTGCAACCCGACTTTGGGGCCCCATATCTCGTATCTCATATTTGGTTGCTAACACAGTAGAACTAGCACTACAACATATCCAAATTTGGGGTTCCTAGTACCAAGTGGCCCCGAGATACGGGGCCCCAAAGTTGGATCGCAAACATTTTTGCAACCCATATCTTGGGGCCACTTGGTTCTAGGAACCCCAAATTTGGTGTGCAAACACAGTGCAACTGGCACCACAACATATCCAAATTTAGGGTTCCTAGCACCAACCGGCCCAGAGATACGGGCCCCAAAGTCGGGTCACAAAATGTCAAGCACTTTTCTGCAGCAGAGAATGACATTTTGCTAGGAACCCCAAATTTGGATATGTTGTAGTGTTAGTTCCACTGTGTTAGCGCACCAAATTTGGGGTTCCTAGCACCAAGTGGCCCAAAGATACGGGGCCCCAAAGTTGGGTCGCAAAATGTCATTCTCTGCTCTGCAGATGCTTCTAGACGCAAACGCGGTTAAAGGCGGCATGCAAATGCAGCAAAACGGGCTAAACGCCAGCTTTTAAAAACATGTGTTCAGCAGAGTTTGCACCGGCGTCTCGTGTGTATGAAGCCTACATAGTCAGTTATTTGACTTTTAGTGAATTGATTTTTAGTTATAAAAGGTAGAGCTTTTTCAACAATGATATTGTTACTGTATATTGTGAGATGTCAGGAATTTATTCATGCAAATAACATAAATAATAGGTGCATTTCAAGCCATTGAATCAGTATGACAGCTAGGGAACTAGTGTTTTCAGAAGCATAAGTCAGCATGGTAGCCTCTGTAGTTCCTCACTACAGCTCTCCCCTAAAGTGGACCTGAATTCAAAAAGTAAATATTTGCTATCATATAGAGAACATCCAAACAGGTTAATTGTGCCTAAGCAGTACACTAAAAAAGTACCCTGATGTCTTGAGTTCCTTCTGAAAAAAATAGCAGTGCACTTCCTGTGCCTTGAGCTTCATAGTTGTATATCTGCAATGTGAGATAATCTAAGGCACTCCTGCCTCTGACTGCCAGTCTCAGGAGATGTGAAGTGAAATTTACTGATGTCCCTATAGTGCTGCTCTCCGTTCTCCTTGCTGGAGGGGAAGCTGTTCCTAAAGATTTGCAGTGCAAGGATCTCCCTGCTTCATTAGTTCTGTGATTCATGTTGCTCTCCAGCTGCTACTTGATTATTTCAAAACCATTAATTATATCAGCAGTCATCAGGGGGGTAAGAAAAGTCCTGCCTCTACCAAAATGGCCACCTCCACACAGAGACACAATGCAGAACAAGACATGTTGGTCAGTAATTGGGAAAGATCAGCTGCAGGGAGACCACAGGCAATAACGATTACTAGTCCTTTGGTGGGCTCTTCAGTCATTTTTTCAACGTTCCATCTATTAAATCCTCTACCCTTGTTGTTTTAACTTTGGATAGTAAAAAAATTGTTTCTGCCAGTAAATACCTTATACAGCCCACTTCCTGTTTTTTGTCCAATCATTGGTCTAGGCTTGTGCATCATGCACAGCTCTCTCTCTCACTCATGTGAGAGTTTGCCAGGAATGAGGGAGGATGAGTCATAAGAGGACCAATGAGACCTGCAGGGCTGCAGAGCTGGAGGTGTGCTTCTGTGTGTAGGTGTAAGTCCAGGAAGTGAACAGGCAGCAGCTCCAGCTGCCTACAGTTAAAATGGCTGCAGCCAGACTTAGTGGAGGGAGATTTCTGCAGCATATTTGGCAAGTACAGTATATACAAAATAATATGCAAAGTGGTTGGAGGGAAGCTTCAGAATGGCAAAGATGTTTTTATTACAAATTTTGTGAGCAGACTGCAGTTCTTCTTTAAGTAATCATTCTAAACGGAGCATGTTTTACTAGACCAGTCATAACCTTCCTTTTTTTCGTGTCCAACCAAAGACCAAAATTAAATCACATGAATTCTTTTTGCTAGAAGTCACTTTCCTTAACAATCTGTTATGCGCTGTAAATATTAAGCTGCTAATTTTAACTTTCTGAAACGCCTGCTGTTGTAAGTTTAAATGAGCCCATCTTCTACATTGAATAGATGTGCCTAGGTACACACAAACAAACAACCAAATGAAACACATTTTTGGAGAAGTGTCAAAAGCTGCAACTCACGCTGACAAATCCAGGTGTGAAAAGCACCATGTTATCATCTGTGTATTCACACCAGCTAAAAATGATAAAGAAATCACACAATTTTATATATAACTGCTTCACAATGTTGCAAGGTCATTCCCTATAGCAATCACCAGGTCCATTAAAGTCTTCATAATTTACTCGGGTAATGAACACTGCTGTTGGTAATGGACTCCTTAGGGTGAGCGACAGATATTTATTTAAAGGGAAACAATGGTGCATTTTAGTGAGTACACATTTTGAGTTATTGTTTTAATATTTAGCTATAAATCAATTTTTGAGAAGATTTTCACATTTTTGTTTAGCCCGCTGTTTCCTATTTTGATTAATATATTTCACTTACAGATTTGTAAATGCTCCCTCTAGTGGCCATCTGTATATAGGGCAAGGGGTAAACTTTGTTACTGGGGTGAAGGTTGCAAACTTTTACAGGTATTACCTACAAAAACTTAGAGGAACTGGAGCAGCCGAATGCTGGTTATTGTGTCTGATAAAATTGGAATCAATGGCAGCCGGGTGCATCAGCCGCTGGCACTGCATTCGCATGCAGTACAGGAAAATGCATGATTCTGCACTGCTGATTTTATTGCTTCAATACTGTGGCTTTACTAACCCAGGGCTCTCAAACCTGGGAACTCAAGCACTGTATATAAGAAGGCAGTTGTAGGGGGAGTGCCCCTTTACTAGAAAGGTGTTTTCCTGGTGCCTTCAAGGCAGCATACAGATGGTTGGTTGCTCTGCCCCTAACCAACCCACAGGACCACTTTAACTCTTATAAAAGAAAAAGTCAGCCCCCCCGCGTCATTCTTGTAACTAGACTCAAACGTTAAGGATTATAGAAAGTAAGGGCGTATGCTGCCATAGATAGGCACCAGGAAAGGAAAATTACGGAAAGGTAAGTATTCAATTTTCCGTTTTCCTGGTGCCTCCATGGCAGCATACACATGGTAAATAACTCACTCACAGGGAGGGCTACAAAAATATATAATTAAATTTGGCTTACAGAACTGCCAATCTGTAAAGCTCTTTTCCCGAAATCCCGAGAAGAGCGGCTGACTCCAGGCTATAGTGATTGCTGAAAGCCTGAGGACTTCTTCAGTTGATGATTTTTACATCTTTCTCTTCCTTGCTAAATGTTGGTGTAAAGTGGTAGGTGAGAGACAGGAAATATTAAAAGAAGAAAAGAGTTACAAAGGGAACAGCTGCTTTCAGTGACTGATTTAAAGTATGCATGCAGACTGCTCCATATATATACTGTATGAAACCATTCATTTAGCCTGTCTTCAGCTGCTAAAAGCTTATTAGCTGTCATCAATGAAGGACAGGAAACTTGTACAGGACATAGCTTAGAACAGACCTCATATAAAAATAAATATACTGAAATTAAACAAGGCAAAAAAAACTGGTACACTTACCCTAACCAAAAGCATAAAAAAAAAACCTACAGAGTTTTCACCTATATTGGTCTTCCTTTTCCAGTCTTCCTTAATCAAATAAATATATTGTTTTGGAGAATTAAGGACAAAGCTTTCATGAAATATGTTACATAGCTCACCATTGATATTTGCAGTTCTTTCTTCAATGGATTAGAACAGCCTAAAACAGCATTATATTATACTTTTATGTAAACCTGTTAGAGCCTGAAAAGTGTATAGCGTAACAATTTAATTATAGAGGGGTCACCTTGAGATGCCTGCAATTACCCATGTTGGTCTTTAATTGCTATATTCCCTAAAGGGTTCCCGGACTCCAGACCAGGCTGTACACGGGACTTCAATGTTTGACTTAGTTGGTACCATAGTCCACCCACAAAGAGCCCCTAGATTGCAGGCAAAGGATGTACACTGGACCTCAACTTGTGTCTTAGTTGGCATTATGATCCAACCACAAACAAGTCCCTGAATTCCAGGCAAAGGATGTACACTGGACATTAACTTTTGTCTTATTTGGTAAAATGACCTACCCACAAGGAGCCCACGGATTCCAGGCAAAGGCTGTACATCGGATCTCAGCTTCTGCCTTCATTGCATCTATGACTCACCCACATAGATTCCAGATAAAAAAAACTTACACTGGACCTTGACATCTTCCTTAGTTAGCATTATGACCCTGGCTTCCAGGCAAAGTCTGTATACTAGACCTCAACTTCTGACTTAGTTGGCATCCTACCTATAAGAGACCACCTATTCCAGCCAAACACTAACTTACACACTAAACCTCAACTTCTGCTTTCAATGACAGTATGATCCACCCACAAAGAGCCCCTGGATTGCAGACAAAAGCTGTCCACTGGACCTTGACGGTTACCTTAGTTTGCACTATGACTCACCCTCAAAGAGCCCCCAGATTCCAAGCAAAGGCAGTAAAATGCACCGTGACTTTTAACTTATTTGGTATTTTCACCCACCCACAAAGAGATTCCAGGCAAGGGCTGTACATAGAACCTGTCTTAGGTGGCACTAAGACCCATCCCTTCCAGCATTAAGCCCTTCCCACAGCTATTCAACAGCCCAATTCTCTCACAATGGCAGGGGAATGTAAAAGGATAGTGGGTGCTTAGTGTTGGAGGAGGTCTTAGTGCTGACCGGCATCAGTCTTTTGTCTAAAACTCAGAGGAACCAACTTAAAGACTACCACAGTTACTTGCGGTTTCCACAGGGTTTCAGCAGTTTCTTTGACATATTTTAGGATCTGACAAGTTCATACCAAGTTTTTTTGTGTGTTCATGTAGTTTTTTTTGCATGATTTAAATATAATACCTAAGTTATTCATTTAGAAATCTTTCATCATTGAGAGAAATATGTGGTTTGCTTTTGCTGGCCTCTTTTTGAAAATACTATACTATACTATACTATTTGCCTGGCTGTGCCTGGCTTCAGCACTTTACAGACCAGTATAATGTGTGCAGCAGATTAAAGATGAAAGAAAGCCAGAGCCTAGAGTTTAGCTTTATGTCTGACCAATACGACATTTGAGGGTGGGGACTCTGGAGATTTTGGGAATGGAGAATCCAAGCGTTGATACAAAAATTGTCCTCACTGTTCACGTTTCATGAAAGAAATATGAACGATAAATATCCATACACTGTGTATGGATTTTTTATTTTATTTATGTCTCTTTTGCTGGTTTTGATCGTTAAAGTGCATCTAAAGCCATTTTTGAAGTTTTGGAGAGAAGGAGTTGGAAGCCTTGACAGGTTTTTTTTTTTTTTTTTATGTCTGTGTCCCCAGGAGTCACCTTCTCTATTTGTCCTGGTGACCATTGTTAATGGGACTGGTAGTAAAGGAAAGTCCAAAACTTCGAGTTGCCACCAGGACAGGAAGAAAAAGAGAGGAGAAATCTTCCAAATGGGACACTTGTGACATCTGTCTAAGGGCTTGTTCACATGTGCTTTGATCTCTTATTGCTCTTCAGAGAGTATTTGACAGAAAGTGAGGAGGCGTTGTGTTGCCTCCTCACCACCCTCTTTAACTCTTTGACCACACTAGCATGTCGCAACCATGTCCAATGCAAGCGATTGCATAACTCTTGCAGGGCGGCCCCATTTACTTGAATGTGTTGTATTTGGTGGGGGCGGTTAAAATTGCAGCTCTACCACCTGCTTTTACCACCCTCTGGCCACTTGTGTGGACAAGCCCTAAAAAAGGCTTCCCCTCACCTTGGAGAACTTCTGGTTGTATCTATAGGGTTGCTTATGGTTTCGTGACCCTTTAACCTAGAGATTCAATAGTAGAACACTCGGAAACACTTGTATATGCCTTCTATTTATCACTGCTTACTTTTTGGATATCTTAGACAAAGTTTACGGCAAAAATATTTTACAATTATGACGAATAAATATTATCGATGTTATTGAAATGTTTTGTGAAACACAAGAACATGTACATAAAATGAAATGTTTCTTAATAAAGCTGTTTTGATCTGATCCACGTTCATTTAATGAGTATGGCTCCGTTTGAGTCATTGCTATGACTTTGCAAAATACGCCTGACGCAATCCCAGTTCCTGGTGGCTCTTTTCATTTCCACTGATGAAATGGTAATATTTTCCCTTTGGGAATCGGGACTTTGCAGGATCTGGAATGTTTGCTTATTGCATTCGTTTTAATTAATTTGAATCTTATTTAGTATGGTTTAATTGCGTTATTATAAATTAAAGTGTTTTGATATGGCATGCGGCTCACAAAAAAAATGGCATACGTCTCACAATTAAAAAATAGATAAATAAAAAGGAAACAGGGTAAACAGCATTCTGTCGGAACTTCACTATGAATTGAATACATTGGATAAAACATACCTGTTTAACCAAGTCTAATCCCATTGGGACAGTCAATTTAAAGAGGGTTAAAAGAAAATAACAACATTTAGGGGTTGATCTACTAAAGGGAGATAAGCTGTTCACTTGCAAGGGAATTTTCTTCAGAGCTTAGGAAATGTAGTGAAATTTACCTTTGCAAAGAATAACCAATTACGTGGAAGGTAAAAAAAAATAAGCATTTTTACTTGCACGTGATTGGATGATAGAAGTTAGCAGAACGTCACCTTATTCATTATACTCTAGGGAAAATTCCCTTGCAAAGTCAACAGCCTATTTGCTTTTAGTAAATCAACCCCTTAGGCTATTCATGCTATTGCGTTGTGGTAACATGTATGTAGTGCTTCCTCCACAGGGGCGGCTGATTTGCTTCCTATGTTTTTTTTTCCTCTGTGTAGCAGCAGCCATGCAAATGGCAACACTCACTCTATTGGCTCACATAAACAGTCTAGGGGTTGCCTTTTTAATGTTTATTGTGGAATAACTTGGATAAGACTTTAGGGAGTTGTGGGATACTCCAGAACACTTGAACAGGATTGTGAGGTCATTCTTCCCTTTGAAGTCTCTTCTCAGAACAGTTCCTTAAGCGGTAGGACACGAAGTAGACAGAACTGGGACACGGAAAAGCAATGTTGCAGGCCAGGCAAGCCTTAATACTAGTGCACCAGGGGTTAATAGCAACAATAACCACCAGGATCCCTCTCTCAGGTCTGTACTCACAGTGTCCCTGGGACTTGGATGTCTCCCTTTAGACTCAGACAGTCTCCTCAGTGAAACCTCCAATCTGGATCTTTAAAGAAACCAGTTGCAGCAGAAAATGGGCAACAGTCCTTCTGGCTGAGAACCTCTTCTCCTGGGGAATGAACACTGCTCTCCCAGGCTCCAGACTATTTATACACTCTCCCAAAAACCATCCGAGCACTTTCCCCCAGGGATTGGCTGGAGTTGCATACACATTTCAGCTGGAAGTAATGGTTTGGCTCCCATAGAGCCCTTTCTCAACATCATCAAGTCTGTTTGGGATTACATGAAGTGACAAAAGGATTTGAGGCAGTCTAAATTCACAGAAGATTTGGGGTTAGTTTTCAAGATGTTTTGGAACAACCTACTCGCCGAGTTCCTTCAGAGTGCAAGTGTACCTAGAAGAATTGAAGGCAAAGGGTGGTCACACCAAATATTAATATTTCTCTTCTGTTCATCTACTTTCTACTTTGTTAATTGATAAAAATGAACTATTAACACTTCTTTTTATGACAGCATTCTTAATTTACAGCAATTTTCACTCCTGCCCAAAACTTTGACACTGTAATAAATATATATATATATATATATATATATATATATATATATATATATATATATATATATACACACATACAGTACTGTGCAAACGTTTTAGGCAGGTGTGAAGAAATAAGAAGTGGTGTAACAATGCTTTCAAAAATATATATTTTAATTGTATATTTCTATCAATTTACAAAATGCAAAGTGAGTGGATAGAAGAAAAATCTAAATCAAATCAATGTTTGGTGTGACTACCCTTTGCCTCCAAACAGCATCAATTCTTCTAGATACACCATTGAGATCGATGGCACAACCACTGGTCCCTCCACACATACCAGGGTGTTGGGTGTAATCCTAGACTCTGACCTCTCCTTCATCCCCCACATCCAATCACTGGCTACATCTTGCCACCTTAACCTCCGCAACATTTCCAGAATTTGCCACTTGCTGACGAACGACACCACAAAACAACTTATTCACTCCTTTGTTATTTCCCGCCTTGACTACTGCAACTCCTTCCTCACTGGCTTACCTTTACACAGGCTATCCCCCTTTAGTTTATTATGAATGCTGCTGCTAGATATATACACCTTACTAACCTATCCATGACTGCTGCTCCTTTCTGCCAATTTCTTTACCCTTCCCCTATTGTATAAAATTCAAAATACACTACTCAAAAAAACATGCTGGATATCTATACTGATATGGACTGGGTAATGTGTTAGGAACGAAAGGTTGTCACGTTGCTTGATAGAAATCAAAATTATTAACCTACAGAGGGCTGGATTCAAAGACATCCTGAAAATCAAAGTGAAAAAACGATGTAGCAGGCGAGTCCATTTTGCATAATTTTTATTGCAGCAACTCAAAATGGTACTCAGTAGTTTGTATAGTCCCCACTTGCTTGTATGCATGCCTGACAACGTTGGGGCATGCTTCTAATGAGACAACAGATGGTGTCCTGGGGTATTTCCTCCCAGATCTGGACAAGGGTATCACTGAGCTCCTGAACAGACTGAGGTGCAACCTGGCGGCATCGGATGGCCTGAAACATAATGTCCCAGATGTGTTCTATTGGATTTAAGTCAGGCAAGCGTGGGGGCCATTCAATGGAATCAATTCCTTCACCCTCCAGGAACTGGCTGCACACTCTGGCCACATGAGGCAGGGCATTGTCGTGCACCGGGAGGAACCCAGGAACCACTGCACCAGTGTAGGATCTGACAATGGGTCCAAGGATTTCATTCCGATACCTAATGGCGCAGTCAGGGTGCCATGTCTAGCCTGTAGAGGTCTGTGCATTCCTTCATAAATATGCCTCCCCAGACCATCACTGACCCACCACCAAACCAGTCATGCTGAACGATGTTACAGGCAGCATAACATTCTCCACGGCTTCCCCAGACCTTTTCACGTCTGTCACATGAGCTCAGAGTGAACCTGCTCTCATCTGCAAAAAGCACAGGGCACCAGTGGCGAACCTGCCAATTCTGGTGTTCAATGGCAAATACCAATTGAGCTCCATGGTGCTGGGCAGTGAGCACAGGACCCAGTAATGGACGTCAGGCCCTCAGGCCATCCTCATGAAGTCTGTTTCTGATTGTTTGGTAAGAGACATTCACACCGGTGGCCTGCTGGAGGTAAGTTTGTAGCACTCTGGCAGTGCTCATCTTGCTCCTCCTTGCACAAAGGAGCAGATACCTGTCCTGCTGATGGGTTAAGGACCTTCTATGGCCCTGTCTAGCTCTCCTAGAGTAACTGCCTGTCTCCTGGAATCTCCTCCATGCTCTTGAGGCCGTGCTGGGGGGCACAGCAAACCTTCTGGCAATGGCACATATTGATGTGCCATCCTGGAGGAATTGGACTAAAAGTAATAATAACTTAAAGCGCATATACAGCATACAGTAATCAGAATTAATCAGGTTGGCCAGGCATATAGTCCATGGCTAAAATGTTGGCAGCCCAGGGGTTAATAAGGGTCTGACAGTTCGGAGCATATAAAGTAGGTTACATGGCTAGAATGTTGGTAGTCCAGGGGTTAATAAGGATCTGACAGTTCAGATTATGGAGTGGGTTGGTGGAGCAGTGGATCTAGGAGGCGGCTGCTGTCCTCAGAGAGCTGGCTCTGTGGTATGCAAGAGAGGGTGAAGAAAGGAAGCGCCACCTGAGTGCAGCATTAGTAGGTACTTTTAATGACACAAAGTAAAAAAATACTTACAAGAGACATAATTAAAAAGGCTCATCTGTAGATAGGTAATCCTGGTGAGTTCCTCGGGCTCCAGTCTGGATGGTGTGTCAGCGGTGTAAGGCTGCAGGGGAAGCTGTTCAGCAGGTGGTTCGTCCTGTGGCCATCAGGGGGAAGCTGGGGGCGGCATGGAGCGCACAGAGGGTGTGCCTGACGTCACCGATCGTTCAGCGGCTTCCAGGTACACTCCAGGGGGAGGGCTCACATCGAGGGAGGATTCAGGCAGTGGGAGGGCACTGGGCCTACATCGAGGGAGGATTCAGGTAGTGGGAGGGCACTGGGCCTACCCAGTGCCCTCCCACTGCCTGAATCCTCCCTCGATGTGAGCCCTCCCCCTGGAGTGTACCCGGAAGCCGGAAGCCGCTGAACGATCGGTGACGTCACGCACACCCTCTGTGCGCTCCACGCCGGCCCCAGCTTCCCCCTGATGGCCACAGGACGAACCACCTGCTGAACAGCTTCCCCTGCAGCCTTACACCGCTGACTCTATAGGGTCCAGGTATCGCCTCATGCTACCAGTAGCGACACTGACCCTAGCCAAATGCAAAACTAGTGAAAAACAGTCATAAAAGATGAGTAGGGGAAAAAAATGTCAGTGGCCTTCACCTGTAAAACCATTCCTATTTTGGAGGTCATCTTATTGTTGCCCATCTAGTGCACCTGTTATTAATTTCATTAACACCAAAGCAGCTGAAACTGATTAACAACCCCCTCTGCTACTTAACAGATCAGATCAATATCCCAGGAGTTTAATTTACTTGATGGTATGTTATGATTAAAATGTGTTCCTTTCATTTTTTTGAGCAGTGTACTAACCACAACAATCAAGGCCATCCACAACACTGCCCCCAGCTACATCACCAACCTCATCTGCAGATATCGCCCAAATCATCCTCTTCATTCCTCCCAAAACCTCCTGCTCTCTAGCTCCCCTGTTACCTCTTCCCATGCTTGCCTCCAGGACTTCTCCAGAGCCTCTCCCATCCTCTGGAACTCCCTACCCCAGTATGTCTCCAGCTCCTACCCTGTCCACCTTTAAGCGATCCTTGAAAAATCACTTATTCAGGGAAGCCATCCAAGAACTGTACCCAAGTCACCTCTATCAGATCACCCCCCTAACAGCTATTACCTTTTGTACCATTCCACCCCCCCCCCCCCCTTTAAGTTGTTAGCTCCATGAGCAGGGCCTTCCTGTTCTTTCCGTATTGAACTGTATTGTAATTGTACTGTCCCCCTTGACATTCTAAAGCACTGCATAAACTGTTGTCTATGTAAATCATGTATTATAATAATAATAATAATAATAATAATATTAATAATAATAATAATAATAATACACATACACAGAGAAGAAATTCTGCAGGTAGGTTGTATTTTTTGCATAATGCTAATACAGTTTTTGACTACTTAAAATCGTGGCAGAATCCTAAAATCCTGGGGGAATCCTTAAACTCTGTGGGCATATTTGCTTTATTTGCTTTTTTAAGAATTTTATAAAGCAAAAAATAACAAAATGTAACCTTTACAATAGCCACCATGTAACTGAAAATCAATAGGGTGGGCAGCACATAAGACAGTCCTTTTTAACATTCAATTGAAAGGTAATCTTCCACTGCTGAAGTAAATATTGTAACTGACATCCTCTTTGAAAATGCTAGTTGCTTGGCTGGCATGCTGCTGATTCAAAAACCATTGACGGAAAGGCAGCTAGCATTTTCATAAGAAAGTCAATAATGGCCTTCTTATTGTTTCATGATGGGCTTCCTTTATTTTCTTTCTCATTCTCTTACAAATTCAGCAAAATAAAAAACATTAGTGCATTGGATTAAAACTTTGGAGCATTTCACGTGGCCCATGCAATAGGCCCAAAGCAATTTCTGATTAGGTATACTGTGACTTACCCAGTTATACATCATGTTGCGAACCAACTATACCCCCCACAGACTCCATTTAATGAACTTGCAGCCTGACTCTACATGCACAAGATGTAAACGAGATCATGAAGACCTCATACACCTGCTGTGGCGTTGCCCCAAACTACATACATATTGGGCAGGAGTAGTAACTACGGTCAACTCTGTATTTAAATTCTCTCTTCCACAGGACCCGAGAGCATGTCTCCTTGGTGCACTGGAAGAATACGAGTGGGAGAGGCACAGCAGAGAGGCTATACATAGAGTTCTATTTCAGGCTAGAAAACTAATTATGATACAGTGGAAGACTGAGGCTCCCACGACCATAAAAGAATGGATTGACAACATTGGTACAGTATTAAGAATGGAAAAGCTGGTATATCAACACAGGGGAAGTGCAGATAAGTGTGACAAATTGTGGGCACCGTGGCTGGATGTGCCGGGACTATTCCGGTGGAACTAGTGGCTGACAGACTACTGAGAATAAATGTTGGTTGAACGATGGGCGAAGTAAAACAATAACTGGGATAATGTGAAACTGCTGAGATGGATGAATGAATGAATGAATGAATGAATGAATGAATGAATGATTTATAAAGCGCTGCAAATGCGAACTGAATCGCCTCAAGGCGCTGGATGCATTCTCTGATGTCCACTTCTCAGAAAAGGAAGGTCTTTAGTTTTTTTCTGAAGGCCTGGTGGTTTTCTTCCATGCGGATGTTGTTGGTTATCATTATGGTTAAGATGCATGGAAATAACCCACATTGCAATGACAACGTATGTACTACACTTCTGCAAAATAAATAAAATTTTGTTGGATAAAAAAAAAAAAGGTATACTGTGACATCAGACCTCCTCCCAGAATGACCCAATACAAACCACCCTGCTCCTGAACTTCTATTAGTAAACTCGTTTTTGTTTTGGATGGGGAATGGAAGTTTTAGAATCTCTGTTGACTTTTTATTTTTATCTGTTGAGAGGTTTCTCCTCACATCTCAAGGCCAGACAGCACAGGACATAAACAAAAAAGACACTTCCTATCTTTTTGACAGCTTTCATACAGAACAGGAAATTCAGTTAAATCTCTCCCCTTTTTTCACTTTTTGACATAAGCTGGACAGGACAGGAAGTGAGGGAAAATCCATTTCCTATCTATTTGATAGGTGTTAGACAGAACAAAAAGTGAGGGGAAATCTCTCCACTTTCTATCTTTTTAACATGAGCTGGACAGAATAGGAAGTGAGGGAAAATCTCTCTACTTCCTATTTTTTTGACAGGTTTCAGACAGAACCAGTGTGGGGGGGGGGGGAATCTCTGCACTTCATCACTTTTTGACATAAGCTTGGCAGAACAGGAAGTGAGGGAACAATCTCTCCACTTCCTATCTTTTTGACATGAGCTGGACAGGAGAGAAGGTGAGGGAAAATCTCTTCACATCTTATCCTTTTGATATGAGCCTGACAGAATGGGGAGTGAGGGAAAATCCCTCCCAGTACGCAGACAGCAATAAACAAGTTCTAGCAGAGTGACTAAAGGTTTAAGAAGAAATAAAATCCTCAGTTGGGATTTTACTGTTGTCTGTGTCTACATGAGGATGATTTTACTTAATTTCCTTTCCAAGAGATAGGCAGCTAAGCAGCAGCTGTCAGGTGTTCAGGAGGCGATACTCCTGAATGCATGTTATTTTTTTTCTGACAGTTTAAAATGTGGCTAATGAAACTCAACCTCAAGCCAAAAGTTTGGTTTGCAGTTGCGGCATGCCCTGTTGCATTAAATTTACCACAGCCCCAATGCAAAGCATTGCGGCCAGGGCACGTGAACAGACTCTTTCACAATATTGTTTAGCCTTTAAGTCAGCGGTTCTCAACCTGGGGGTCGCGACCCCCTGGGGGGTCGATTGCCAATTCGCCAGGGGGTCGCCAATGCTGGTCCAATCTGGAAAGCTGGCCGAGACAGACCCGAAGTTACTGTGTGTATGCCGGAGTCTGTCCATCTCGGCCAGCGAGACATCACTTCCGGGAGAGGAGAGACCGCGAGGAAGTGACGTTCCATCGCCGCCATCTTGGTATTCTCGTCCACAGTAAGGCTACAGTTAGAAGTCGGCAAGTGGACATCTTTTTACATGTATTTTTACCAGTAAACTGAGCTTATATACTATATAGTAGTGTGTCAGACTCTTATTATTGGTGTCATTAAAATTAAAGTTTGTCCCCAGCCCCATTGTTCAGTGGTGCTACTCACCTGATTGCCCATGCCAGTGCAAAAAATAAGCTTCAGTGTCTGTGGAGAAAAAATAAGCTCCATCATTGAAGTTATTGAAAGTTAACAAAAGCCACATCGTCTGTGTCAGTGAAAATTAAAATAGGTCTCCTCGTTGGTGTCGGTGGGACTAAAATAAAACATCGCTCCCACTGATACCAACAATAAGGGTCATTTTGCTCAAGTCACACCAATGATGAGGGTCAAATTGTACCCACTGATACCAACCATGAAGGTTATTTTGCTCCAGGCACACCAATAACAAAGGTCATATTGCTCCCACTAACACCAAAAATTAGGTTAATTTTGCTCCCAGCCACACTAGTGATGAGGGTCTCATTGCTAACACCAACACCAACAATGAGGGTCATATTGCTCCCAGCCAAACCAGTAATGAGGGTCATATTGCTCACACTGACACCAACAATGAGGATCATTTTGCTCCCAGCCACACCGGTGATGAAGGTCATATTGCTCCCACTGATACCAACAATGAGAGTCATTTTATTCCAGCCATATCAATGATGAGGGCCATTTTTCTCCCACTTACATTAATATTGAGGGTTATTTTGCTCCCACTGATACCAATGATGAGGATAATTTTACTCCTGCTAACACAGTGATGGTCATTTTGTTCTCAGTGATACCAATGATGAGGGTCAACTTGCTCCCTGAATGGCACCCGTGTTGAACAGCTGACCTCCTGCATGCACAATGCTTTAGGTTGGCCGCTCAGTAAAGAACCTGAAGGCAAGTGGAGATCATTGAAGAAGCAGTGTCTACTTCAGTGATTTCCAGCTTCCAGGTAGGGTTGCCATCTCATTCCTTTGAAACCAAACACATATTAATTACACAGGTTCTGTGGCTGATTAAGGTGGTCATTAAACTCACTTGGTGCCTTACCTGCATTAAATTAGCCTCAGAACCTGTGTAAGTCATATATGTTTGGGTTTAAAGAGATGAGGTGGCAACCATACTTGGGCCAGGTATGGTATATGCTGTTGCATTGATCCAAGCTTTGCCAATGTAACTATGTAAAAATATACCATGCCTGGAATTATTCTTTAAAGTTTATAAAAATATTTTACTGATCGGGTTTATATATATTTAAAACTGCAAGCTGATTTACATCAGAAAAGTAAAATGAAGCCCAGAATTGGAATATTCTGGTGCCGATGATGCTAATAGGGGTCAGTGAGAATCTGCTGTATTTTTTTATTCTTTTTTAAAAGGAGACTACGCCATCTGCTCATCTGACAGTGCATTGGTAGATGCGGCAGATTTCAATGTTTGATCTGGCCCTCAAGCTCCCATCTGATATCAGCCTTAGGGATCAGTGTTGGATTGTCCGGTAGCCGTTGTCTTAGGTGCAATTGATTACAGCCCATTAACAGCTTAAACAGTAGAATATTTAAAATATCTATCAGCGGTGCAACGAAGAAGGGAAATTAAGCAATTATAAGGTTGGAAGCACCCTTTTAAAGTATTCTCAGCATATGTTTACAAAAGTGAATGCACCTGTCAGGAATTAAACCATTTGCCAATTAACTTCCCTATTACAGCTTGAGTGGTTGATGTTAGCGAGCCAGCCAGGCACTCCAGCATCTGGCTATCAGATCCCCTATCCTCTCACATGTTCATTGAGAAGACTGGCACGGCTAATGTCTCTTTTACTTACAGTTAAAGGTTTTTTTTTGTTGTTGTTCTGCTTTTCTATGCTGCTACTTTCTTAATTCAGATCATATGTTGCTTGTAATCTGCTGTACAAATAACATTAATTAAAGGTAATACCAGCATCCCAAGGGATCTATAAGGTAAAGCCGGAGGGATGGTTAATACAGCAGCATTACCTCCATGGTTACAGTATAAAGGAATTGTAGGAGAGAATATAGCGATAATGGTCTGTATGCCAGACGCTTTCTGTTGTTTACCCATTGCTGTTCTTCACTGTATTTTGCCAGAGTAAGCAACAGTGCTACCAGAGTACCAAGCCTGCATTATGTTAGGGATCTTTCAGACAGGTGGCCGGGGTGGGGGGGTGGGGGGGGGGGGGGGGTGTTAAAAACAGGCTGCTGAGCCGAGGTTTTACCCCCCTCTGGCCACCCCCCAGAAGCTAACAATACAGCTGGATCCAATGCTTTACTTTGTGGCCATCTGAGACATTTTTAACATGGGGTGCAGAGTTTGGTGCAATGCCAGTCAAACTTGCCCATCGAGTTCAACTTAGGTTGTAGCCCTCCTCCCTCCACTAAAATAAAAATGTTTAACCTCTTGGCGCTAAGCACACGCAAATATGTGGCCTCTTGGTGGGTGGGCCTTGGTGCCGAGCAGCCGCATATTTGCGTGCATTAGTTCAAATAGAGCTGTACCGAGAGCACTGCCTTGCACGCTCCCAGCACAGTTTCCAGTGGCTAACGGAAAGCTCTCAATTGCCGTTTGCGATCATCAGGAGCTTTCCAATCATGTGACCGCTGTGACAGCCAATCACAGTGGTCACATGACCATAAGCCCTGCCTCCCGGCATTCTAAACCACTTAAAGGGGCAGCAAGCACCAGCTCCAAGGAGTTAAAAAGCCATACCTGAGAACAATTAAAAATAATTAGGAGAGACACCTTTAAGCATTTTGAGAAGAAACATGTAGGGCTGTGGTACGGAATGTGGGTGTGGTCAATAAAGTGGACACCGCTTCACAGCATACAGCCTGTATTACCACAACTTTCCAGCAGTGGTTTGCAATGATTTAACTAGTTTCTGACTTTGGGTTACATCATCATTGTACACAGGATCTGTGTAGCACACTCAGTAACTCTGCCCTGCTTCTGGCACCCCTTCCCCCCAGTATACAGTAATTGTTAGCTTTGATTAATCAAAACCCTCATTACTGTATACAGAGATGGCGTAGGCAGCTGTAGCTGTCAAAAAAGCTGTCTGAATCAGTGCTTATAAACTACACTGCTCCAGACCAGACAAAGTAATACATTGTTACTGTTGTATCATTCTGTTAATTTGACTGCAGATCAAATGTATGAACTTAGATCTGCAAATTACGTCAGCTAAAGCAACCTGACAAGTAAAAGAAAAGTATTTTTTTCCTAATAAAATGTTCTTCTGTTTAACCCCCTATTAACCCTAGTTATCTCCTTCGTCTCCTTCTCTATTCAACTAATATTTTCCTGCTAATTTTTTTGTTTGTTTCTATTTTATTATTATATTATTTAATATAGTGTTTCTTAACTTTTATTATTTAAACTTTTTTTTTTTTAGTTTTTGTTTTATTTGTTAATATTTTTACACATTTCCCATTTAAAATAGTGCAATTGATAAAAAAAAAAAAACTTTAATTTGTAAATAACTTTGCAATTCTTTGTACCAGGATCATAATTTTAGTGTAATTTAAACAGAACAAATTACAGAATAAAATGCACCCTTGTTATGTGCAGTAACACTATTTATTTTTAAAAGAAAACATGGGTTTTGTTTGGTTTTGTTGCATTTTATTATCTAAGAATTGAAAAAAAAAATCATTGTTGCAAGAAAATATCTTGAAATGAAAGCATTGTTTGTACTTAAAAAACAATATATGTATTTCTTGTTATCTTAAAGTGGAAGTAAAGTCTTTTTGGGCACTTGTACCTACAGGTAAGCCTATAATAAGGACCTGTAAAAAATGGATAGAAAATGTTAATTCCTTACTGCTCAGGGAACAACTCACTTATTGTCATCGCAATGCACTTAGTAAGTTTGAGTAAGCTTGGCAGGGCTGGTTAAATATATAGGGATTAGCCCCATCGCAATTAGTTATGGACAGGCTCCTCCAAATGTAATAGATACAAGAGCTGTTTTTTTTTTATTTCTTAGTATATTTCTTGATATATTTTCTATTTTATGCTAGCTGCAAGATTCATAAAGACTCCAGCTTTAGCTCAATTCTTTTATCAGCGGATAAACCCACCTGATGCTTGTAGGTTTGGATGCTACTAGTATTGACAGGATAATCATTGATTTGTTAAGAAGACATGCTCTTCTACTTTGTATTGAGTTATTTTTGCTTATTGTTTACTACAGTGAATGTTATTTGACATTTCAGTTTTCTTACACAGCTGTTTTTATATATATTTTTTTAAATTGTACTGTCAATTCTTCTCTTCGATATTAATAAAAAAGAGTTTTAATTAAAAAAAATATCAGTTTAATATTACCATTGTTGGTGTCAGTGGGTGTAAAATAAACCCCACTAATAAGGGACTAATTAACAACCCGCAACTGTTGAGACAATAAATAATTTGATCATAAATGTAATAATGTTTAACATACAGAAGGACTATGTAACAAACAGCACAGCAGGAAAAAAGACTGTTTCTTCTTACCTTCTGTCATAAAACATATCCAATAAAAATTTCAGAAAATTACAAACAACTCCGAAATGCCCTTTTTGGAACGTGGACACCCCATCTTATTTTTTGCCACCATTTTTTGGAAATAAGGAAACATCCTGGTGTTGAGTTGGTTAAAGTGATCTCAGCCCTATAAAGTCACACACTAAAGCCAAGTGTAAGTCTGTGGTTATTAGTGAACATTTCCTAGAGAATGAAATTGCACTAGAACTGTGCTTTGTGTGCAATGGCTAGATGTCACCGATAAACCCAAAACACTTTTAACCTCCTCCTCAAAGACAATCCCACAACTAGGGATTAGCCGAACACCCCCCTGTTCGGTTCGCACCAGAACACGCGAACAGGCAAAAAATTAGTTTGAACACGCGAACACCGTTAAAGTCTATGGGACACGAACATGAATAATCAAAAGTGCTAATTTTAAAGGCTTATATGCAAGTTATTGTCATAAAAAGTGTTTGGGGACCTGGGTCCTGCCCCAGGGGACATGGATCAATGCAAAAAAAAGTTTTAAAAACGGACGTTTTTTCGGGAGCAGTGATTTTAATAATGCTTAAAGTGACAAAATAAAAGTGTAATATCCCTTTAAATTTCGTACCTGGGGGGTGTTTATAGTATGCCTGTAAAGGGGCGCATGTTTCCCGTGTTTAGAACAGTCTGACAGCAAAATGACATTTCAAAGGAAAAAAAGTCATTTAAAACTACTCGCGGCTATTAATGCATTGCCGGTCCGACAATACACATAGAAGTTCATTGATAAAAACGGCATGGGAATTCCCCACAGGGGAACCCCGAACCAAAATTTAAAAAAAAAATGACGTGGGGGGTCCCCCTAAATTCCATACCAGGCCCTTCAGGTCTGGTATGGATATTAAGGGAAACCCCGGCCAAAATTAAAAAAAAAAAAAAATGACGTGGGGGGGTCCCCCTAAATTCCATACCAGGCCCTTCAGGTCTGGTATGGATATTAAGGGGAACCCCGTGCCAAAATAAAAAAAAATGGCGTGGGGTCCCCCCAAAAATCCATACCAGACCCTTATCCGAGCACGCAACCTGGCAGGCCACAGGAAAAGAGGGGGGGACGAGAGAGCGCCCCCCCCTCCTGAACCGTACCAGGCCACATGCCCTCAACATTGGGAGGGTGCTTTGGGGTAGCCCCCCAAAACACCTTGTCCCCATGTTGATGAGGACAAGGGCCTCATCCCCACAACCCTGGCCGGTGGTTGTGGGGGTCTGCGGGTGGGGGGCTTATCGGAATCTGGAAGCCCCCTTTAACAAGGGGACCCCCAGATCCCGGCCCTCCCCCCTGTGTGAAATGGTACCCCTACCATTTCACTAAAAAAAACTGTCAAAAATGTTAAAAATGACAAGAGACAGTTTTTGACAATTCCTTTATTTAAATGCTTCTTCTTTCTTTTATCTTCTATCTTCCTTCATCTTCTTCTTCTTCTGGTTCTGCTGGTTCTTCTGGTTCTTCCTCCGGTGTTCTCGTCCAGCATCTCCTCCGCGGCGTCTTCTTCCCTTCTTCTCCTCGGGCCGCTCCACATCCATGGCATCCCGCTCTTCTCTTCATCTTCTTCTCTTCATCTTCTTGTCTTCATCTTCTTTTTGGGGCGCTCCGCATCCATGACGGCATGGAGGGAGGCTCCCGCTGTGTGACGCTTCTCCTCTTCTGACGGTTCTTAAATAACGGGGGGCGGGGCCCCCCCGGAGACCCCGCCCCCTCTAATGCACGGTGACTTGACAGGACTTCCCTGTGGCATCATGGGGAATGCCACAGGGAAGTCCCGTCTTGTCCCCGTGCGTCAGAGGGGGCGGGGTCACCGGGTGGCCCTGCCCCCCGTTATTTAAGAACTGTCAGAAGAGGAGAAGCGTCACACAGCGGGAGCCTCCCTCCATGCCAGCATGGATGCGGAGCGGCCCGAAAAAAAGATGAAGACAAGAAGATGAAGAGAAGAAGATGAAGAGAAGAGCAGGAGCCTCCCTCCATGCCATGGATGCAGAGCGGCCCGAGGAGAAGAAGGGAAGAAGACGCCGCAGAGGAGATGCTGGACGAGAACACCGGAGGAAGAACCAGAAGAACCAGAAGAACCAGAAGAAGTAGAAGATGAAGGAAGATAGAAGATAGAAGAAAGAAGAAACATTTAAATAAAGGAATTGTCAAAAACTGTCTCTTGTCATTTTTAACATTTTTGACAGTTTTTTAGTGAAATGGTAGGGGTACTTTTGTACACCCTTACCATTTCACATAGGGGGGAGGGCCGGGATCTGGGGGTCCCCTTGTTAAAGGGGGCTTCCAGATTCCGATAAGCCCCCCCCGCAGACCCCCGCAACCACCGGCCAGGGTTGTGGGTATGAGGCCCTTGTCCTCATCAACATGGGGACAAGGTGTTTTGGGGGGCTACCCCAAAGCACCCACCCAATGTTGAGGGCATGTGGCCTGGTACGGTTCAGGAGGGGGGGCACTCTCTCGTCCCCCCCTCTTTTCCTGCGGCCTGGCAGGTTGCGTGCTCGGATCAGGGCCTGGTATGGATTTTTGGGGGGACCCCACGCCGTTTTTTTTTTAATTTTGGCGCGGGGTTCCCCTTAATATCCATACCAGACCTGGAGGGCCTGGTATGGAATTTAGGGGGACCCCCCGCGTCATTTTTTTTATACATTTTTTATAAATTTTGGTTCGGGGTTTGTTCGGGAAATTCCCACAGCCGTTTTTATCAATGAACTTCTATGTGTATTGTTGGACCGGCAATGCATTAATAGCCGCGAGTAGTTTTAAATGACTTTTTTTCCTTTGAAATGTCATTTTGCTGTCAGACTGTTCTAAACACGGGGAAACATGCGCCCCTTTACAGGCATACTATAGACACCCACCGGCTACGAAATTTAAAGGGATATTACACTTTTATTGTTTCACTTTAAGCATTATTAAAATCACTGCTCTCAAAAAAAGTCCGTTTTTAAAACTTTTTTTGCATTGATCCATGTCCCCTGGGGCAGGACCCAGGTCCCCAAACACTTTTTATGACAATACCATGCATATAAGCCTTTAAAATTAGCACTTTTGATTTCTCCCATAGACTTTTAAAGGGTGTTCCGCGGCATTTAAATTTGCCGCGAACACTCCAAATTGTTCGCTGTTCGGCGAACTTGCAAACAGCCCATGTTCGAGTTGAACATAAGTTCGACTCCAACTCGAAGCTCATCCCTACCCACAACCTTTGGTATGCAGTGGCACTTTAAAGGTTAAGTTCACCTTTAGTAACATGTTACAGGTTACACCTGTATTACTATGCAGCAGCCCCCCTCACCCCCATGACAGTGGGCAGGGCTTCGTCTCCCCGCATCCACTGTCACATTTTAAAAATGGCGTGGCTGTGCAGTGCACAGAAATCAGTGAATAAATTAACTACACGTCCCATCTTCCACCGCAGCAGATGGCTTGCAGTTTTCAGTGGACTGTGAGGGCATTAATGAGCACCCTCGTAGTCCATTCACTCTTCCTGCAACCCTGAAATTGACAGCTCATACAGAGGTATGAAATCAACACACCAAAGCTGGTGATGTTAGCATTTAAACTTTTGTTTAAAAGTTGTTGACAACTTTTGTTTAAAAATTGGGCCCAAGAAGCTTTTATCCATAATGTGCTAGTATGCATAACCTGTTAGCAAACGTGATGGTAGACTTACTGGGCTAGTGATCCCTTCCAGCCTTGTGCTGTCAGTACTCCCACTAGTTTCATTTGCTGCCATCTTGTCCCAGGCCTTCCTTCTGGGTTCCAACGTAATGGGTTCCTTCTGGGTTCCTAACGATCTACACCCAGATTGCTTTTCGGAGACGTTTGGCAAGCGGTTAGGAGGCCATATATTGCCTCTTCACCACCTTATTTAACCCTTTAAATGGCACTTGTGGGGCAGTTGAAAGGCAGTCCCAAAGACCTGCATTAGCCACATTCAGTAGCAGCAACACCCCCTCGAAACCGACACACTGTTTGATTTTCACAGTAAAGCACAGCATCGCAGCCACAACATGTGTACAGCCATGAGCTGCTGTATGTTACCGATTAAATGGATGGTCGGGGGGCAGTAAAACCACAGCTCAGCCAGCTGATTTTACTGCCCCCTGACCGCATGCGTGAATGAAGTCAAAAATATGGTAAGCTGTACCATCTGTAGCCAGGTACTGGACTATGTCAGTATGGAGAAGGAGACATATTGTTCCCTATTTACCTCTCTGCCTCTTGTGTGATATTAATATTGTACTGCCCGACCCGCCTCCATTCAGCAGGAGAGATCCAAGTCAAGTTAACCCATAGATTTTAATGCAGAGTGCCTGAAATCCTGGGAGGTGTAGTCTGAGGCAGCAGAAATGTAATGGAACAACTGATTCTCTGAACTACAGGTTCCAGTAAACTCTAAGCAGCAGAAGGAACTACAAGGGGCTTTCTATTCAACTGCCCAGGAAAGCCTGTTATCTTGGCGCCACGGGAGTCTAAGTGCACACACACACCTGTACATGCCATTGACTGCGAGCAGGAGACTAAGCCATTTTCAGGAGAGCCTGAGGTTGGGAGCGAGATCACTGTAGATGCAACAGCAGCACCACCGGCCCTGCTGACCTTGCAGGGTCGCTGCAGGGAGACCGGAGCATTCATTCAATACTATCTCTGGTATGCTCTACTTCAGTGGTTCTCAACCCTGTCCTCAAGTACCCCCAACAGGCCATGTTTTGGGAATTTCTCTTAGATAAAATAGCTGTCCAAAATACCAAGCCATTGACTCTGATTTAAAGCACCCATGCAAGATAAAGGAAAACCTGCAAACATGGCCTGTTGGGGGTAGTTGAGGACAGGGTTGAGAACCACTGCTCTACTTAACCTTGTACTGAACTGTATTGCATCTTCCATCATCTTACTGCATGCAGGTTTAAAAGACTATCATAAGTGCACCAGCACTTAAGTAAAAATCCCCAACGATAACCGGCAGAAGATCAACTTTAAGGACTGCCCCTTTCATTCATCTTGAAAGTTCCCTTCATCTCCTTTACTGTTCTAGTCAATCAATTTTGACAGTGCCTATCCAGTCAGTTTAGGTCTAGCATAGCTGAAATTAGTGCACAGAGGCAGTATAGTCCCAGCAGTTTGTCAGATCAAGCTTTATTGCTGCTCACTGTTGCACTTCAGGTGGCGCTAATACTGTTTATGCTGACCTGGGCATTTTGTGTCATTAGCCCTTATTGTTAGCCATTTTGGATGCTGAGCTGTGTTACCACAATTGCCGGTATATTTGTATTTGCTTGATTATCAAATTTACTGAATGCTAATACATTAAGATTACCTTTGCTAACAGGCCGGGTGCCTGCTTTTGATATAGCAATATCACTAGGTAATAGGAATTATTAGCCGTGCTTCACTATGTTTTCTTGCTTTTACAGTCAACCTGGTGTGTCAGCGGGGACGAGGCCCTTGGGAAGGTCGAGGCAAAGAACAGAAGACCCATCTTATTCGGCGACTCCTGCGGGGGTGGAGGGGTTAGGGGGGGGCTTGGCTGGGTAGCATTACACATCTATGGTCTTTTTCTTTGCCTATCTTTGCATCCAGAAATGAGTGATCTTATAAAAGACCTTACTGACCCCCAGACATTGGTGAACTGGCAGCTACAATTCCACATTCAAGGCTCCCTGAGGCCTTACTATAGATTGTTTTTCAATAAGTAAAATGTTGAAGTAATAATGTGCACTGTATTATGAATTCAAATGCAGAATTATGTACTTGAAATGTTGTTTCAAATTCACTTTGCTTTGTGCCCAGTGGCTAAAAAACATTCTGTATCATTCCACTGCTAAATGTTTTGCTACTAAATACAGGACCAGAACAGTCATATAAATCTGCTTTTTATGCCATCTTTATAATACTGTTATTTGCTTTTAATCTCATATTCCTCTGAGCACTCATTATAATTTCTCTCGTTCTGTGTTCATATACAAAGAATTTTAAGTCGTGTTTCTTCCTTCCAGGGATGAGAGCGAAATTTTAGCAAAACCATCCTTTAATAAGGAAGAAGCTTTACAAAAGACTCATATCGCTCCATGCACTGCACTTATGAAGGATGAGGTTCGGGTTTGCCACTACCATGGGTTTGCAACAGATCTAAAAAGGTCAAAAGTCGCAGTTCCTGTCATTATTTGTTCATTTATGTTTTATTAACCAATAAAAAGAATTTGAAAGTCAAAAAATAAATAAAAAATTAGAGTCCCGACAAATTGATGGAAAAATTCTCCAGACCATAGTTTAAAGGGTCAGTATCGGGGCTTTTGAATTATCCAGCCCACTTACCAAGACTACGTTTGGACATTTGGTGAGGTGAATTTTCAGAGGTGCTTCTTTTAACCCTGCAAGTGCTGCAACTTTATGCTTGAATTACTTGCATTCGGTAGTGATTTTTTAAACAATACCCATTTGGACCACTTATTCCTGGAGTCAATACCATCTACCGACATCATTTCGCCTTCCTCCAACCTCTCTAATGCCCCATACACACGGTCGGATTTTCCGACGGAAAATGTGTGATAGGACCTTGTTGTCGGAAATTCCGACCGTGTGTAGGCTCCATCACACATTTTCCATCGGATTTTCTGACACACAAAGTTTGAGAGCATGCTATAAAATTTTCCGACAACAAAATCCGTTGTCGGAAATTCCGAGCGTGTGTATACAAATCCGACGCACAAAGTGCCACGCATGCTCAGAATAAATAAAGAGATAAAAGCTATTGGCCACTGCCCCGTTTATAGTCCCGACGTACGTGTTTTACGTCACCGCGTTTAGAACGATCGGATTTTCTGACAACTTTGTGTGACCGTGTGTATGCAAGACAGGTTTGAGCCAACATCCGTCGGAAAAAGTCCTAGGATTTTGTTGTCGGAATGTCCGAACAAAGTCCGACCGTGTGTACGGGGCATAAGATGTATATTTCATTCACCCTAAATATCCAGTCCTGGATTCTAGGACCCTCCACCTCCTGCCATTTTTTTGGTATTAAGTTTTTAGCTGCATTCAGCAAGATGGGAATTATTGAGGAGTTGTATGTAGCAGGACCGTCTGTCCCGTGGAACAGGCATGCCAATGTGTCTTCTGGAATATTTTTCTATGTAATTTATTTAATAAGCTGTAAAACTTCCTTCCAAAATTTTTTAATAATGGAGCAATGCCACCATAAGTGGGCCATTGTTCCCAATACCCTGCATCCTCTCCAGCACTCGGAGGATTTATCCGTTTGAAATTTGCTGATTTTATCTGGTGTCGCATAGCACCTTGCCAAACATTTATAATTAGTCTCAATCATTTTAGTGTCAACTGCAGAACTATGTGTGGACCTCAAAATTGTCTCTAAAGTGCTTTTATTACATTGTGACCCCCAGTTCATTTTCCCACTTCTTGATGTAAGGCGGCACTTCCAACCCCTCTCTGTCCATTAAGATTTTATATAAGGATAACGATTTAGATTTTTCCCTCAGAAAAAGCTTCTCCAGCGGCCTGAGATCTTCTCCATCTCTATTAGGCCATGGAAGACTATCAACGAAATGAGAGAGTTGGCTGTACCGCCACACATCAACTGTCATTAACCCCTGTGTTTAAACTTAATTCCTGAAAAGTGATAATTTTACCATTCTTAATAATGTCTTAATAATAATAATGTCTTTCAATTGTGTGTTCCCTTTTTTTATCCAGTTACCTCCCAATGACCTCATCCCTGGCATAAAAAACTCATTATCTTTTAAATAAATTAAGGGTGAATTATAGTCCCAATTATTCTGTGCGTGAGACTGATCCTAAATTTTAAGTGTAAGTAGTGTTATATCGTGCGTGTTTGGACCTAGGTTCCTAAATTGTGGGGGATTCCAGATTAAGTGATTTAATTGTGAATTGCTCAAGGCTTTTTCTATATTAACCTATCTTTTATTGGCCTCTTCTCTTGCTTAACACCATCTGAACCAAATAAGTTTATCTTGGTCTCATCAGACCACAGAACATGGTTCAAGTAATCCATGACCTTAGTTTGCTTGTTTTCAGCAAACTGTTTGCGGGCTTTCTTTTACATCATCTTTAGAAGAGGCTTCCTTCTGGGCCAACAGACCAATTTGATGCAGTGTGCGGCGTATGGTCTGAGCACTGACAGTCTGACAATCTGACCCAATCTCAACCTCTGCAGCGATGCTGGCAGCACTCATACGTCTATTTCCCAAAGATGACGTCTGGATATGACGCTGAGCATGTGCACTCAGCTTCTCTGGTCAACCATGGCGAGGCCTGTTCTGAGTGGAACCTGTCCTGTTAAACTGCTGTATGGTCTTGGCCACCGTGCTGCAGCTCAGTTTCAAGGTCTTGGCAATTTTCTTATAGCCTAGGCCATGTTTATGTAGAGCAACAATTCTTTTTTTTCAGATCCTCACAGTGTTCTTTGCCATGATGTGCCATGTTGAACTTCCAGTGACCAGTATGAAAGAGTGAGAGCGATAACACCAAATTTAACACACCTGCTCCCCATTCACACCTGAGACCTTGTAACACTAACAAGTCACATGACACCGGGGAGGGAAAATGGCTAATTGGGCTCAATTTGGACATTTTCACTTAGGGGCGTACTCACTTTTGTTGCCAGTGGTTTAGACATTAATGGCTGTGTGTTGAGTTATTTTGAGGGGACAGCAAACACTGTACACTCACTACTTTACATTGTAGACAAGTGTCATTTCTCCAGTGTTGTCACATGAAAAGATATAATAAAATATCTACAAAAATGTGAGGGGTGTATTCACTTTTGTGAGATACTGTATATCAGAGAATAGCGCGGGGGGGGGGGGGTACTTTATCATTCTTCGGTACTTATTTCTCAAAGAGTGATGGGTGGAGGTCATGGACAAAGGCTGATATTGCCACATGTCAAACCCTTAAATAATCATTATATTAAATAGTATGTATGTGTGTGTGTGTGTGTGGGGGGGGGGGGGGGGTATATTCTGGCATGCAGCAATTAAAGGCATCAGGGGGTTTAAAAAATAAAAACATAATACATTGCTTTATTCCAGGGTTTTACCATAAAAAAGTTTCCAAATATCAAAAGGCTAATAATAAAACTGGCTTCCAAATATTCACAAAGTAGAAGTCTCCAGAGTAATTAGAGATGCGATATGTAGGTAAATGTTTTATCCATTCAACATGTTTCTTGGAGCAAAGTCTACCTTTCCATCGATGCATATACAGATCATTTAAATTCCATATATACATACTGAGAACAATCATAAAGGAATCATAAAAACGTGAAGATTTTGATCAAAACTAATTTTATAAATGGCGCCCAACCTTACATACACTTATCAAAAAAACGTTTGTGCTGTGACAGCTGCCCCTTTAAGTGTAAACCACACTATAATTCAAAAACCCAACAGATAACGTAGGCGCTACTCATAGGTCTGCGCAGCCTAATGCATTAGGGTGTGCACCCTTAAGCTCAAACACACATGCATGTGTATGTAATCTACACATATGACCCCAGCACATTTATCTCCTTGCTGGCACAGTGAAAGAGAAAAGGATAAACACTTCTCTTATGGCAGAGTCGGTAAGAGGGAGATCTTTCCCATGATCCTGTTGCTACACAGAACGATAACACTAATGTGCATGGGGGGATTAGGGTGTGCCTGAGCACACCTGGCACACCCTGTGCGCACGCCTATGGCGCCACTCCTCTAAATGTGTATTTGTGATCAATATTTAAACACACTAATATATTCAATATTTATTGGTTTTGCCCAAAGACCATACAATATATACATTAACCTTTTTAAAGTGAAACCTGTATCATCACAGTTAATACTAAATCAACAAAAAAAAAACTTGTGAAAAAATATATGTATAAAAAGTTTTTAGACAAAAAAAGTAATATAAAAAAAACAACAAAAAACAATGTTCATTGTGTTTAACAATACAGTTTAGTATTTACCATAAAATAGAGTAGAGGTAGGGTGCTACTACCCAATAAGATCAGAAATGTTTTTAGAGGTACCTGGGTGCGGAAAAGCAGTTGCACAGCTGCAATAGCAATCATGCGAAAAGATGTTCTGCAACTCCTTGCTTGCTCTTTAAAATCTTCAAAATGTATTGATCCTCCATAGAAGACAAAGGAACAGACAGCAGATGTAAAACGCGTTTCAGCCTTGTGGGCCTTGTTCACACTAGAGAACTAGGCCCACAAGGCTTTACATCTGCTGTCTGTTTGCTGTCGGTTCCTGTGTCTTTTATGGAGAATCAATAAATTTTGAAGATTTTAAAGAGCAAGCAAGGAGTAGCGGACCATCTTTTCTCAAGTTTAGTATTTACGCCCTTCACACAGTTCATCCCGTCCACAGTGCTCTTATGTGAGTGTTTTTAGAAGATAACATAGACCAGTGCTCCACTGCTAGTGATGCTAGGAATGCACACACCAGAGCCCTAAGGCCATCAGGACCAGTCAAGCCCTTTGTAATATTTTTTGACCTATAAGACCCAAAGCCAAGTTCACTTCTTCTTTAGATAATCAGCATAGCCTCCTCCAAAAAATGCATGCTCCCATGAGTAGATAAGCATCAAGCCCCAGAAAGGAAAAAACAGGCTAATCGCGCAACACAGTTTTATTAAAATGCTTTTTAAAATATCATCTTACAGTTTATGGCCTTACATGTAAAAGTACTCAGAATGGCACCAGCTAGATCAACATGTCTGGATACACAAAAAGACAACACCCCGTCAGACTACTCGGTGTGCTCCGCCGCTACTCTTACCCAGCCGCGGTGTGCGTTCCACTGCTAGACGAATGTGACGTCACTTTGCAGTCCACGGGTATTCAGGCAGTGATCCAACCTCTATGCATTTCCCTGTGATAGCGTCATCAGGACTTATTTTAAAGAGCACTTTAAAAAGGTTGATATATATATTTTTTATGGTCTTTGGGTGAAACCAATCAATATTGAATGTATTAGTGTGTTTAAATATTGATCACAGTGGTCTAAAATATTGGCATTATCTTACAAACTTTCAGCATCTTCAGTTGCCCAAGAACACAACTACCGCATTCTCATGAGATGGTATTGTTGTCCCTCAACTCTTCACAAATTCGACCCCACCATCCCTATTATATCATTCAATCAATATTGAATGTATTAATGTGTTTAAATATTGATCACAGTGGTCTAAAATATTGGCATTATCCTACAAACTTTCAGCATCTTCAGTTGCCCAAGAACACAGCTACCGCATTCTCATGAGATAGTATCGTTGTCCCTCAACTCTTCACAAATTCGACCCCACCATCCCTGACATCTGTTGGCACTGTTTGCAGGCTCCTGGTGCCATGCTACATATTTGGGGCACTTGCCCATGCATTATCCCATTTTGGGACAAAATCCTATTCACTGACTTAGTGGGGCATACATATCCAAACCTACCCCAGCTTACTGTGCTGTCTATGTTGCCGGACTCCTACAAACAGATCAAAAAAGTCTGATTAGACACTTTTTAACCTTGGCTCGTTCTGTTATTGCCAAGTGTTGGCGTCAAAATGACCCACCTACATTGGCCGCTTGGGCTTGTGAAATTAATCATATTAAATATTTTGAAAGCACGATAGCTCTGGATGAGGATAAATCAGACCCCCACAATCTAAAATGGACAGTCTGGAATCATTTCCGGTATTACACTAATTTTCATATTTTTACATCCTCTATGGTTTGACCTTGTGCATCCCTATGGGATTCTCTTAGGAAAAGGGTTGCCTTCTTTTTGGTCCGGTCAATGCCTGAGGCTATATCCAAATTCTTCTCTCTTGCTCCAACATTCTACATCTATATGTACTTTCTTTCAGGATGTTCCTGAGTGGAGCCTGGGATGTGCTCTTTCTTTTTGCTAACTTGCTGCTCTATAGCGGCACTTACTACATTTTTGTAAGAAGTTGTTAAGTTTTTATAGCATATATTAATGCTCCTAGTCTATGTTCTGCTACCTTTGAGACTAGGGCCTTCTTACCATAATACTCGTATTCTTTAGATTATTGTTTGTACCACTGTTATGTTTTACCTACATATGTAAAAACAGATTGTAAGTGCTCTGTTTGTCATGTACATTTGTGTTGGAAAACCTAGAATCGCACTATAAAACAAAATAATTGATAAATGGTATGATCATACACTGACCAATCTGATGAACGATCGATACCAAGATTGATAAAAGTGAACAACAATGTGCAAATTAAAAAAACTGGATATACTGTAAGTAATCCCACCTAATAGTGTAAAAGTGTCAGGCTAACGTAACCATAACAATATAATCAATAGAAAGTTCATAGTAATTGACCACAAAGAAATGATACCAGAGAGGCCAGAACACTATCCCCTTAAATAAGTCCAGTCTTTAAATGTTGAATAAACTTGTGAAGGGAATCCACCACAGGTCAGTAAGGGGTAGCTGCTTACCAGAAGCCCACGACCCACCACTACAGAGGGTCAAGGAAAGCCTGTGTAAAAGGAATCCTTGCAGGGCACGTCAGATGGATCAGCTATAAACCTGGATTAGAGATGATACAGCGGTCTCCAAAGCTCTTTAGGGGCTCTCAATATTCAAAAACTCTGGCTGTATATGAAGAATAACCCATTTTCTTTTATTAGTATTTTATTTTGTTTTTTCTCAAGGGCAGTCCCATGTTTTACACTAAGAAGCCAGTGTATTACAGTACTGTCACCTTCATTTTCAGTACTTTTTCTTTTGTCTAGTATAAGTTGCAAGCAAGATGGGTAAGATCTTATTTTAGGACCTGTGAAGTCACTGAATCTATGCAATGCAGGCAGACCAGCAGCTATGTTCTGCCTGCATTGCATAGATTCAGTGACTTCACAGTGACAGTACTGTAATACACTGGCTGGCTACGTCACCGCGTTCAGAACGATCGGATTTTCCGACAACTTTGTGTGACCGTGTGTATGCAAGACAAGTTTGAGCCAACATCCGTCGGAAAAAATCCTAGGATTTTGTTGTCGGAATGTCCGAACAAAGTCCGACCGTGTGTACAGGGCATTACACAGGCTTCCCTTGACCCTCTGTAGTGGGGGGTCCTGGGCTTCTGGTAAGCAGCTACCCCTTACTCACTGGTGGTGGATTCCCTTCACAAGTTTATTCAACATTTAAAGACACTATTTAGTACTGGACTTATTTAAGGGGGTTAATGTTCTGACCTCTCTGGTATCATTTCTTTATGGTCAATTACTATGAACTTTCTATTGATTATATTGTTATTGTTACGTTAGCGTGACACTTTTACACTATTAGGTGGGATATCTTATATCCAGTTTTTTTAATTTGCACATTGTTGTTCACTTTTATCAATCTTGGTATCGACCGTTCATCAGATTGGTCAGTGTATGATCATACCATTTATCAATTATTTTGTTTTATAGCGCGATTCTAGGTTTTCCAATTTTTGTACACTGTGTTTCTGTTATTCAGGAAAGTCGCTGCTGATTTTGCATTCACTTATTGATCAATTTGTATGGGTTATAGGTTTATTATTTATCATAGCGCAGTTTGTTTTCTCTTTTTTCTCATGTACCTTGTGTACACACTTCATGTTTTGTCCAAGTGGACTGTTATATTTGCAAAAAATATAATAAAACAGATTAACCATAAATATTGATCGCAAATGCACATTTAGAGGAGTAGCACCTACTTTATCTGTTGGGTTTATGAAGATTTTGGTGTATCTCTGTGGGGTTTATGAAGGTTTTGATGTATCCTTGTGCTTCAGATTTGACCCCACATTGGGAAAGCTAACATATTAAAGGGAGGGTACAGCATGCAGGCAATAATCTATGTGTGGGATTCCTGCCACCACCACTGTTCCTTTCAGGCCTGAAATAAAAAAGTAAAAACACTGTGCACCCAAAATACTAAATACCCTCACCTCAGATGCACTGCAGCTCCTTGCCATAGACTCATATACCCAATTTTATACCCACTGAAGGCCCTCTATCACATGACACCCGCAGCCAGAGTAGTTGCTTTGAATACATAATGGGCCATCTTCAGCCAGCGGTTGTTTTGTTTAGGCATGTGCATTTCGTTTCGTTCTGAATCAAAATTCGGACACATTTTTCATTATTCAGAAATTTGGATGCATCCGAATTTCCAAATTACAAAAGTAAAGAATTTAAACGAATCCGAAAAAAAACGAACGAATTCGAAAACATATTCGAATCGAATTTGAAGACAAATTCTGATTGAATTCGAAAACATATTTGAATCGAATTTATAGACAAATTCGAATCGAATTTGAAAAAACTAGAAAATGTTTTTCTAAAAAAAACAATAAGATAGAATATAAAATAATAAAGCAATAGAATATATATATATATATATATATATATATATATATATATATATATATATATATATATATATATATATATATATATAATTTTTTTATTATTCTCTTCTATTGTTTTTTTATGCTTTTCTTTTCTATTATTTTATATTCTATAATAGTCTTTTCAATTCAAATTCAAATTCATTCTATACGAAATTCGAATTTCGGAACATGGCTTCTGAAGTTTGAATTTCGTGTAGAATGAATTCGAATTTGAATAGAAAAGATTAGAACAGAAAATAATAGAAAAGAATAGACTAGAAAAACAATAGAACAGAATAGAAGAAAATATAATATATATATTATATTTTCTTCTATTCTGTTCTATTGTTTTTCTAGTCTATTCTTTTCTATTCTTTTCTATTCTATTCTAATCATTTATATTCAAATTTGATTTTGGTCTATATGAAATTCGAATTTTGGAAGATGTTTTATATATATATATATATATATATATATATATATATATATATAATTTTTTTCTATTCTGTTTCATTGTTTTTCTATGCTATTCTTTTCTATTCTATTCTAAACTTTTCTATACGAAATTTGAATTTCGGAAGTTGGCTTCTGAAAGTGGAATTTCGTATAGAATGAATTCGAATTTGAATAGAAAAGATTAGAATAGAAAATAATAGACTAGACAAACAATAGAACAGAACAGAATCAAATATAATATATATATTTTATTCTATTCTGTTTTATTGTTTTTCTAGTCTTTTCTCTTCTACTCTATTCTAATCTTTTCTATTCAAATTCGAATTCATTTTATAAGAGATTCAAATTTCGGAAGATGGTTTTATATATATATTTATTTTATTTTTTTCTATGCTGGTCCATTGCTTTTCTATTCTTTTCTATATATGTGTGTGTGTG